>NC_064649.1:52935477-53535477 GCF_023864345.2 Schistocerca serialis cubense
CTAGGACCTTAAGATTTTGCATGAACCGAACTCTGGCAGCCACATTACACGAGAAAAAGCGAGAAGTGGTAATTCGTAGTAAAAACCGCAGAAAGCATAACGTTTTCTACATTGTTTTCGTATCGACGTAACTGAAAATCTTCACATTGGACGCATTACTCTCAGAAACATTTACATTTATCGTCTGGCAACTAACGCAGCGTGATGACGTTTGCGGTCGCACCACTCTGTACGAAGTAGAAACTTCTAAGTTGTTGCAGTCACCAAGAAAGAGGCACAGAAATTCAAGTTTTAGTTTTTGAAAATTCAGTTTTTGGCTGCTTTTGCTGACTTGTAGTTGACCTAGGACCTTACGATTTTGCATGAACCGAACTCTGGCAGCCACATTACACGAGAAAAAGCGAGAAGTGGTAATTCGTAGTAAAAACAGCAGAAAACATAACGTTTTCTACATTGTTTTCGTATCGACGTAACTGAAAATCTTCACATTGGATTCATTACTCTCAGAAACGTTTACATTTATCATTTGGCAACTAATGCAGCGTGATGTCGTTTGCGGTCGCACCACTCTGTACGAAGTAGAAGCTTCTAAGTTGTTGCAGTCACCAAGAAAGAGGCACAGAAATTCAAGTTTTAGTTTTTGAAAATTCAGTTTTTGGCTGCTTTTGCTGCCTTGTAGTTGACCTAGGACCTTAAGATTTTGCATGAACCGAACTCTGGCAGCCACATTACACGAGAAAAAGCGAGAAGTGGTAATTCGTAGTAAAAACCGCAGAAAACATAACGTTTTCAACATTTGTTTTCGAAATGACGTAACTGAAAATCTTCACATTGGACGCATTACTCTCAGAAACGTTTACATTTATCGTCTGGCAACTAATGCCGCGTGATGACGTTTGCGGTCGCACCACTCTGTACGAAGTAGAAGCTTCTAAGTTGTTGCAGTCACCAAGAAAGAGGCACAGAAATTCAAGTTTTATTTTTTGAAAATTCAGTTTTTGGCTGCTTTTGCTGCCTTGTAGTTGACCTAGGACCTTAAGATTTTGCATGAACCAAACTCTAGCAGCCACATTGCACGAGAAAAAGCGAGAAGTGGTAATTCGTAGTAAAAACCGCAGAAAACATAACGTTTTCAACATTTGTTTTCGAAATGACGTAACTGAAAATCTTCACATTGGACGCATTACTCTCAGAAACGTTTACATTTATCGTCTGGCAACTAATGCAGCGTGATGACGTTTGCGGTCGCACCACTCTGTACGAAGTAGAAGCTTCTAAGTTGTTGCAGTCACCAAGAAAGAGGCACAGAAATTCAAGTTTTAGTTTTTGAAAATTCAGTTTTTGCCTGCTTTTGCTACCTTGTAGTTGACCTAGGACCTTAAGATTTTGCATGAACCGAACTCTGGCAGCCACATTACACGAGAAAAAGCGAGTAGTGGTAATTCGTAGTAAAAACCGCAGAAAACATAACGTTTTCAACATTTGTTTTCGAAATGACGTAACTGAAAATCTTCACATTGGACGCATTACTCTCAGAAACGTTTACATTTATCGTCTGGCAACTAATGCAGCGTGATGACGTTTGCGGTCACACCACTCTGTACGAAGTAGAAGCTTCTAAGTTGTTGCAGTCACCAAGAAAGAGGCACAGAAATTCAAGTTTTAGTTTTTGAAAATTCAGTTTTTGGCTGCTTTTGCTGCCTTGCAGTTGACCTAGGACCTTAAGATTTTGCATGAACCGAACTCTGGCAGCCACATTACACGAGAAAAAGCGAGAAGTGGTAATTCGTAGTAAAAACCGCAGAAAGCATAACGTTTTCTACATTGTTTTCGTATCGACGTAACTGAAAATCTTCACATTGGACGCATTACTCTCAGAAACATTTACATTTATCGTCTGGCAACTAACGCAGCGTGATGACGTTTGCGGTCGCACCACTCTGTACGAAGTAGAAACTTCTAAGTTGTTGCAGTCACCAAGAAAGAGGCACAGAAATTCAAGTTTTAGTTTTTGAAAATTCAGTTTTTGGCTGCTTTTGCTGACTTGTAGTTGACCTAGGACCTTACGATTTTGCATGAACCGAACTCTGGCAGCCACATTACACGAGAAAAAGCGAGAAGTGGTAATTCGTAGTAAAAACAGCAGAAAACATAACGTTTTCTACATTGTTTTCGTATCGACGTAACTGAAAATCTTCACATTGGATTCATTACTCTCAGAAACGTTTACATTTATCATTTGGCAACTAATGCAGCGTGATGTCGTTTGCGGTCGCACCACTCTGTACGAAGTAGAAGCTTCTAAGTTGTTGCAGTCACCAAGAAAGAGGCACAGAAATTCAAGTTTTAGTTTTTGAAAATTCAGTTTTTGGCTGCTTTTGCTGCCTTGTAGTTGACCTAGGACCTTAAGATTTTGCATGAACCGAACTCTGGCAGCCACATTACACGAGAAAAAGCGAGAAGTGGTAATTCGTAGTAAAAACCGCAGAAAACATAACGTTTTCAACATTTGTTTTCGAAATGACGTAACTGAAAATCTTCACATTGGACGCATTACTCTCAGAAACGTTTACATTTATCGTCTGGCAACTAATGCCGCGTGATGACGTTTGCGGTCGCACCACTCTGTACGAAGTAGAAGCTTCTAAGTTGTTGCAGTCACCAAGAAAGAGGCACAGAAATTCAAGTTTTATTTTTTGAAAATTCAGTTTTTGGCTGCTTTTGCTGCCTTGTAGTTGACCTAGGACCTTAAGATTTTGCATGAACCGAACTCTAGCAGCCACATTGCACGAGAAAAAGCGAGAAGTGGTAATTCGTAGTAAAAACCGCAGAAAACATAACGTTTTCAACATTTGTTTTCGAAATGACGTAACTGAAAATCTTCACATTGGACGCATTACTCTCAGAAACGTTTACATTTATCGTCTGGCAACTAATGCAGCGTGATGACGTTTGCGGTCGCACCACTCTGTACGAAGTAGAAGCTTCTAAGTTGTTGCAGTCACCAAGAAAGAGGCACAGAAATTCAAATTTTAGTTTTTGAAAATTCAGTTTTTGGCTGCTTTTGCTGCCTTGTAGTTGACCTAGGACCTTATGATTTTGCATGAACCGAACTCTGGCAGCCACATTACACGAGAAAAAGCGAGAAGTGGTAATTCGTAGTAAAAACCGCAGAAAACATAACGTTTTCAGCACTTGTTTTCGAAATGACGTAACTGAAAATCTTCACATTGGACGCATTACTCTCAGAAACGTTTACATTTATCGTCTGGCAACTAATGCAGCGTGATGACGTTTGCGGTCGCACCACTCTGTACGAAGTAGAAGCTTCTAAGTTGTTGCAGCCACCAAGAAAGAGGCACAGAAATTCAAGTTTTGGTTTTTGAAAATTCAGTTTTTGGCTGCTTTTGCTGCCTTGTAGTTGACCTAGGACCTTAAGATTTTGCATGAACCGAACTCTGGCAGCCACATTACACGAGAAAAAGCGAGAAGTGGTAATTCGTAGTAAAAACTGCAGAAAACATAACGTTTTCAACATTTGTTTTCGAAATGACGTAACTGAAAATCTTCACATTGGACGCATTACTCTCAGAAACGTTTACATTTATCGTCTGGCCACTAATGCAGCGTGATGACGTTTGCGGTCGCACCACTCTGTACGAAGTAGAAGCTTCTAAGTTGTTGCAGTCACCAAGAAAGAGGCACAGAAATTCAAGTTTTAGTTTTTGAAAATTCAGTTTTTGGCTGCTTTTGCTGACTTGTAGTTGACCTAGGACCTTACGATTTTGCATGAACCGAACTCTGGCAGCCACATTACACGAGAAAAAGCGAGAAGTGGTAATTCGTAGTAAAAACCGCAGAAAACATAACGTTTTCTACATTGTTTTCGTATCGACGTAACTGAAAATCTTCACATTGGACGCATTACTCTCAGAAACGTTTACATTTATCGTTTGGCAACTAATGCAGCGTGATGTCGTTTGCGGTCGCACCACTCTGTACGAAGTAGAAGCTTCTAAGTTGTTGCAGTCACCAAGAAAGAGGCACAGAAATTCAAGTTTTAGTTTTTGAAAATTCAGTTTTTGGCTGCTTTTATTGCCTTGTAGTTGACCTAGGACCTTAAGATTTTGCATGAACCGAACTCTGGCAGCCACATTACACGAGAAAAAGCGAGAAGTGGTAATTCGTAGTAAAAACCGCAGAAAACATAACGTTTTCAACATTTGTTTTCGAAATGACGTAACTGAAAATCTTCACATTGGACGCATTACTCTCAGAAACGTTTACATTTATCGTCTGGCAACTAATGCCGCGTGATGACGTTTGCGGTCGCACCACTCTGTACGAAGTAGAAGCTTCTAAGTTGTTGCAGTCACCAAGAAAGAGGCACAGAAATTCAAGTTTTATTTTTTGAAAATTCAGTTTTTGGCTGCTTTTGCTGCCTTGTAGTTGACCTAGGACCTTAAGATTTTGCATGAACCGAACTCTAGCAGCCACATTGCACGAGAATAAGCGAGAAGTGGTAATTCGTAGTAAAAACCGCAGAAAACATAACGTTTTCAACATTTGTTTTCGAAATGACGTAACTGAAAATCTTCACATTGGACGCATTACTCTCAGAAACGTTTACATTTATCGTCTGGCAACTAATGCAGCGTGATGACGTTTGCGGTCGCACCACTCTGTACGAAGTAGAAGCTTCTAAGTTGTTGCAGTCACCAAGAAAGAGGCACAGAAATTCAAGTTTTAGTTTTTGAAAATTCAGTTTTTGGCTGCTTTTGCTGCCTTGTAGTTGACCTAGGACCTTATGATTTTGCATGAACCGAACTCTGGCAGCCACATCACACGAGAAAAAGCGAGAAGTGGTAATTCGTAGTAAAAACCGCAGAAAACATAACGTTTTCAGCACTTGTTTTCGAAATGACGTAACTGAAAATCTTCACATTGGACGCATTACTCTCAGAAACGTTTACATTTATCGTCTGGCAACTAATGCAGCGTGATGACGTTTGCGGTCGCACCACTCTGTACGAAGTAGAAGCTTCTAAGTTGTTGCAGCCACCAAGAAAGAGGCACAGAAATTCAAGTTTTAGTTTTTGAAAATTCAGTTTTTGGCTGCTTTTGCTGCCTTGTAGTTGACCTAGGACCTTAAGATTTTGCATGAACCCAACTCTGGCAGCCACATTACACGAGAAAAAGCGAGAAGTGGTAATTCGTAGTAAAAACTGCAGAAAACATAACGTTTTCAACATTTGTTTTCGAAATTACGTAACTGAAAATCTTCACATTGGACGCATTACTCTCAGAAACGTTTACATTTATCGTCTGGCCACTAATGCAGCGTGATGACGTTTGCGGTCGCACCACTCTGTACGAAGTAGAAGCTTCTAAGTTGTTGCAGTCACCAAGAAAGAGGCACAGAAATTCAAGTTTTAGTTTTTGAAAATTCAGTTTTTGGCTGCTTTTGCTGCCTTGTAGTTGACCTAGGACCTTAAGATTTTGCATGAACCGAACTCTGGCAGCCACATTACACGAGAAAAAGCGAGAATTGGTAATTCG
This sequence comes from Schistocerca serialis cubense, assembly GCF_023864345.2. NCBI lineage: Eukaryota > Metazoa > Arthropoda > Insecta > Orthoptera > Acrididae > Schistocerca > Schistocerca serialis. The sequence continues at coordinate 52,941,037 of NC_064649.1, forward strand.
TAGTAAAACCCGCAGAAAGCATAACGTTTTCTACATTGTTTTCGTATCGACGTAACTGAAAATCTTCACATTGTTCGCATTACTCTCAGAAACGTTTACATTTATCGTCTGGCAACTAGTGCAGCGTGATGACGTTTGCGGTCGCACCACTCTGTACGAAGTAGAAGCTTCTAAGTTGTTGCAGTCACCAAGAAAGAGGCACAGAAATTCAAGTTTTAGTTTTTGAAAATTCAGTTTTTGGCTGCTTTTGCTGACTTGTAGTTGGCCTAGGACCTTAAGATATTGCATGAACCGAACTCTGGCAGCCACATTACACGAGAAAAAGCGAGAAGTGGTAATTCGTAGAAAAACCGCAGAAAACATAACGTTTTCAACATTTGTTTTCGTATCGACGTAACTGAAAATCTTCACATTGGACGCATTACTCTCACAAACGTTTACATTTATCGTCTGGCAACTAATGCAGCGTGATGACGTTTGCGGCCGCACCACTCTGTACGAAGTAGAAGCTTCTAAGTTGTTGCTGTCACCAAGAAAGAGGCACAGAAATTCAAGTTTTAGTTTTTGAAAATTCAGTTTTTGGCTGCTTTTGCTGCCTTGTAGTTGACCTAGGACCTTAAGATTTTGCATGAACCGAACTCTGGCAGCCACATTACACGAGAAAAAGCGAGAAGTGGTAATTCGTAGTAAAAACCGCAGAAAACATAACGTTTTCAACATTTGTTTTCGAAATGACGTAACTGAAAATCTTCACATTGGACGCATTACTCTCAGAAACGTTTACATTTATCGTCTGGCAACTAATGCAGCGTGATGACGTTTGCGGTCGCACCACTCTGTACGAAGTAGATGCTTCTAAGTTGTTACAGTCACCAAGAAAGAGTCACAGAAATTCAAGTTTTAGTTTTTGAAAATTCAGTTTTTGGCTGCTTTTGCTGCCTTGTAGTTGACCTAGGACCTTATGATTTTGCATGAACCGAACTCTGGCAGCCACATTACACGAGAAAAAGCGAGAAGTGGTAATTCGTAGTAAAAACCGCAGAAAACATAACGTTTTCAGCATTTGTTTTCGAAATGACGTAACTGAAAATCTTCACATTGGACGCATTACTCTCAGAAACGTTTACATTTATCGTCTGGCAACTAATGCAGCGTGATGACGTTTGCGGTTGCACCACTCTGTACGAAGTAGAAATTTCTAAGTTGTTGCAGTCACCAAGAAAGAGGCACAGAAATTCAAGTTTTAGTTTTTGAAAATTCAGTTTTTGGCTGCTTTTGCTGCCTTGTAATTGACCTAGGACCTTAAGATTTTGCATGAACCAAACTCTGGCAGCCACATTACACGAGAAAAAGCGAGAAGTGGTAATTCGTAGTAAAAACCGCAGAAAACATAACGTTTTCTACATTGTTTTCGTATCGACGTAACTGAAAATCTTCACATTGGACGCATTACTCTCAGAAACATTTACATTTATCGTCTGGCAACTAATGCAGCGTGATGACGTTTGCGGTCGCACCACTCTGTACGAAGTAGAAGCTTCTAAGTTGTTGCAGTCACCAAGAAAGAGGCACAGAAATTCAAGTTTTAGTTTTTGAAAATTCAGTTTTTGGCTGCTTTTGCTACCTTGTAGTTGACCTAGGACCTTAAGATTTTGCATGAACCGAACTCTGGCAGCCACATTACACGAGAAAAAGCGAGTAGTGGTAATTCGTAGTAAAAACCGCAGAAAACATAACGTTTTCAACATTTGTTTTCGAAATGACGTAACTGAAAATCTTCACATTGGACGCATTACTCTCAGAAACGTTTACATTTATCGTCTGGCAACTAATGCAGCGTGATGACGTTTGCGGTCAAACCACTCAGTACGAAGTAGAAGCTTCTAAGTTGTTGCAGTCACCAAGAAAGAGGCACAGAAATTCAAGTTTTAGTTTTTGAAAATTCAGTTTTTGGCTGCTTTTGCTGCCTTGTAGTTGACCTAGGACCTTAAGATTTTGCATGAACCGAACTCTGGCAGCCACATTACACGAGAAAAAGCGAGAAGTGGTAATTCGTAGTAAAAACCGCAGAAAGCATAACGTTTTCTACATTGTTTTCGTATCGACGTAACTGAAAATCTTCACATTGGACGCATTACTCTCAGAAACGTTTACATTTATCGTCTGGCAACTAATGCAGCATGATGACGTTTGCGGTCGCACCACTCTGTACGAAGTAGAAACTTCTAAGTTGTTGCAGTCACCAAGAAAGAGGCACAGAAATTCAAGTTTTAGTTTTTGAAAATTCAGTTTTTGGCTGCTTTTGCTGCCTTGTAGTAGACCTAGGACCTTATGATTTTGCATGAACCGAACTCTGGCAGCCACATTACACGATAAAAAGCGAGAAGTGGTAATTCGTAGTAAAAACCGCAGAAAACATAACGTTTTCAGCACTTGTTTTCGAAATGACGTAACTGAAAATCTTCACATTGGACGCATTACTCTCAGAAACGTTTACATTTATCGTCTGTCAACTAATGCAGCGTGATGACGTTTGCGGTCGCACCACTCTGTACGAAGTAGAAGCTTCTAAGTTGTTGCAGCCACCAAGAAAGAGGCACAGAAATTCAAGTTTTAGTTTTTGAAAATTCAGTTTTTGGCTCCTTTTGCTGCCTTGTAGTTGACCTAGGACCTTAAGATTTTGCATGAACCGAACTCTGGCAGCCACATTACACGAGAAAAAGCGAGAAGTGGTAATTCGTAGTAAAAACTGCAGAAAACATAACGTTTTCAACATTTGTTTTCGAAATGACGTAACTGAAAATCTTCACATTGGACGCATTACTCTCAGAAACGTTTACATTTATCGTCTGGCCACTAATGCAGCGTGATGACGTTTGCGGTCGCACCACTCTGTACGAAGTAGAAGCTTCTAAGTTGTTGCAGTCACCAAGAAAGAGGCACAGAAATTCAAGTTTTAGTTTTTGAAAATTCAGTTTTTGGCTGCTTTTCCTGCCTTGTAGTTGACCTAGGACCTTAAGATTTCGCATGAACCGAACTCTGGCAGCCACATTACACGAGAAAAAGCGAGAAGTGGTAATTCGTAGTAAAAACCGCAGAAAGCATAACGTTTTCTACATTGTATTCGTATCGACGTAACTGAAAATCTTCACATTGGACGCATTACTCTCAGAAACGTTTACATTTATCGTCTGGCAACTAGTGCAGCGTGATGACGTTTGCGGTCGCACCACTCTGTACGAAGTAGAAGCTTCTAAGTTGTTGCAGTCACCAAGAAAGAGGCACAGAAATTCAAGTTTTAGTTTTTGAAAATTCAGTTTTTGGCTGCTTTTGCTGACTTGTAATTGGCCTAGGACCTTAAGATTTTGCATGAACCGAACTCTGGCAGCCACATTACACGAGAAAAAGCGAGAAGTGGTAATTCGTAGTAAAAACCGCAGAAAACATAACGTTTTCAACATTTGTTTTCGAAATGACGTAACTGAAAATCTTCACATTGGACGCATTACTCTCAGAAACGTTTACATTTATCGTCTGGCAACTAATGCAGCGTGATGACGTTTGCGGTCGCACCACTCTGTACGAAGTAGAAGCTTCTAAGATGTTGCAGTCACCAAGAAAGAGGCACAGAAATTCAAGTTTTAGTTTTTGAAAATTCAGTTTTTGGCTGCTTTTGCTGCCTTGTAGTTGACCTAGGACCTTAAGTTTTTGCATGAACCGAACTCTGGCAGCCACATTACACGAGAAAAAGCGAGAAGTGGTAATTCGTAGTAAAAACCGCAGAAAACATAACGTTTTCAACATTTGTTTTCGTATCGACGTAACTGAAAATCTTCACATTGGACGCATTACTCTCAGAAACGTTTACATTTATCGTCTGGCAACTAATGCAGCGTGATGACGTTTGCGGTCGCACCACTCTGTACGAAGTAGAAGTTTCTAAGTTGTTGCAACCACCAAGAAAGAGGCACAGAAATTCAAATTTTAGTTTTTGAAAATTCAGTTTTTGGCTGCTTTTGCTGCCTTGTAGTTGACCTAGGACCTTAAGATTTTGCATGAACCGAACTCTGGCAGCCACATTACACGAGAAAAAGCGAGAAGTGGTAATTCGTAGTAAAAACCGCAGAAAACATAACGTTTTCAACATTTGTTTTCGAAATGACGTAACTGAAAATCTTCACATTGGACGCATTACTCTCAGAAAAGTTTACATTTATCGTCTGGCAACTAATGCAGCGTGATGACGTTTGCGCTCGCACCACTCTGTACGAAGTAGAAGCTTCTAAGTTGTTGCTGTCACCAAGAAAGAGGCACAGAAATTCAAGTTTTAGTTTTTGAAAATTCAGTTTTGGCTGTTTTTGCTGCCTTGTAGTTGACCTAGGACTTTAAGATTTTGCATGAACCGAACTCTGGCAGCCACATTACATGAGAAAAAGCGAGAAGTGGTAATTCTTAGTAAAAACCGCAGAAAACATAACGTTTTCTACATTGTTTTCGTATCGACGTAACTGAAAATCTTCACATTGGACGCATTACTCTCAGAAACGTTTGCATTAGCGTCTGGCAACTAATGCAGCGTGATGACGTTTGCGGTCGCACCACTCTGTACGAAGTAGAAGCTTCTAAGTGGTTGCAGTCACCAAGAAAGAGGCACAGAAATTCAAGTTTTAGTTTTTGAAAATTCAGTTTTTGGCTGCTTTTGCTGCCTTGTAGTTGACCTAGGACCTTAAGATTTTGCATGAACCGAACTCTGGCAGCCACATTACACGAGAAAAAGCGAGAAGTGGTAATTCGTAGTAAAAACCGCAGAAAACATAACGTTTTCAACATTTGTTTTCGTATCGACGTAACTGAAAATCTTCTCATTGGACGCATTACTCTCAGAAACGTTTACATTTATCGTCTGGCAACTAATGCAGCGTGACGACTTTTGCGGTCGCACCACTCTGTATGAAGTAGAAGCTTCTAAGTTGTTGCAGTCACCAAGAAAGAGGCACAGAAATTCAAGTTTTAGTTTTTGAAAATTCAGTTTTTGGCTGCTTTTGCTGCCTTGTAGTTGACCTAGGACCTTAAGATTTTGCATGAACCGAACTCTGGCAGCCACATTACACGATAAAAAGCGAGAAGTGGTAATTTGTAGTAAAAACCGCAGAAAACGTAACGTTTTCAACATTTGTTTTCGAAATGACGTAACTGAAAATCTTCACATTGGACGCATTACTCTCAGAAACGTTTACATTTATCGTCTGGCAACTAATGCCGCGTGATGACGTTTGCGGTCGCACCACTCTGTACGAAGTAGAAGCTTCTAAGTTGTTGCAGTCACCAAGAAAGAGGCACAGAAATTCAAGTTTTATTTTCTGAAAATTCAGTTTTTGGCTGCTTTTGCTGCCTTGTAGTTGACCTAGGACCTTAAGATTTTGCATGGACCGAACTCTGGCAGCCACATTACACGACAAAAAGCGAGAAGTGGTAATTCGTAGTAAAAACCGCAGATTACATAACGTTTTCAACATTTGTTTTCGAAATGACGTAACTGAAAATCTTCACATTGGACGCATTAATCTCAGAAACGTTTACATTTATCGTCTGGCATCTAATGCAGCGTGATGACGTTTGCGGTCGCACCACTCTGTACGAAGTAGAAGCTTCTATGTTGTTGCAGTCACCAAGAAAGAGGCACAGAAATTCTAGTTTTTGAAAATTCACTTTTTGGCTGCTTTTGCTGCCTTGTAGTTGACCTAGGACCTTAAGATTTTGCATGAACCGAACTCTGGCAGCCACATTACACGAGAAAAAGCGAGAAGTGGTAATTCGTAGTAAAAACCGCAGAAAACATAACGTTTTCAACATTTGTTTTCGAAATGACGTAACTGAAAATCTTCACATTGGACGCATTACTCTCAGAAACGTTTACATTTATCGTCTGGCAACTAATGCAGCGTGATGACGTTTGCGGTCGCACCACTCTGTACGAAGTAGAAGCTTCTAAGTTGTTGCAGTCACCAAGAAAGAGGCACAGAAATTCAAGTTTTAGTTTTTGAAAATTCAGTTTTTGGCTGCTTTTGCTGCCTTGTAGTTGACCTAGGACCTTAAGATTTTGCATGAACCGAACTCTGGCAGCCACATTACACGAGAAAAAGCGAGAAGTGGTAATTCGTAGTAAAAACCGCAGAAAACATAACGTTTTCTACATTGTTTTCGTATCGACGTAACTGAAAATCTAAACATTGGACGCATTACTCTCAGAAACGTATACATTTATCGTCTGGCAACTAATGCCGCGTGATGACGTTTGCGGTCGCACCACTCTGTACGAAGTAGAAGCTTCTAAGTTGTTGCAGTCACCAAGAAAGAGGCACAGAAATTCAAGTTTTAGTTTTTGAAAATTCAGTTTTTGGCTGCTTTTGCTGCCTTGTAGTTGACCTAGGACCTTAAGATTTTGCATGGACCGAACTCTGGCAGCCACATTACACGACAAAAAGCGAGAAGTGGTAATTCGTAGTAAAAACCGCAGATTACATAACGTTTTCAACATTTGTTTTCGAAATGACGTAACTGAAAATCTTCACATTGGACGCATTAATCTCAGAAACGTTTACATTTATCGTCTGGCATCTAATGCAGCGTGATGACGTTTGCGGTCGCACCACTCTGTACGAAGTAGAAGCTTCTATGTTGTTGCAGTCACCAAGAAAGAGGCACAGAAATTCTAGTTTTTGAAAATTCACTTTTTGGCTGCTTTTGCTGCCTTGTAGTAGACCTAGGACCTTAAGATTTTGCATGAACCGAACTCTGGCAGCCACATTACACGAGAAAAAGCGAGAAGTGGTAATTCGTAGTAAAAACCGCAGAAAACATAACGTTTTCAACATTTGTTTTCGAAATGACGTAACTGAAAATCTTCACATTGGACGCATTACTCTCAGAAACGTTTACATTTATCGTCTGGCAACTAATGCAGCGTGATGACGTTGGCGGTCGCATCACTCTGTACGAAGTAGAAGCTTCTAAGTTGTTGCAGTCACCAAGAAAGAGGCACAGAAATTCAAGTTTTAGTTTTTGAAAATTCAGTTTTTGGCTGCTTTTGCTGCCTTGTAGTTGACCTAGGACCTTAAGATTTTGCATGAACCGAACTCTGGCAGCCACATTACACGAGAAAAAGCGAGAAGTGGTAATTTGTAGTAAAAACCGCAGAAAACATAACGTTTTCTACATTGTTTTCGTATCGACGTAACTGAAAATCTAAACATTGGACGCATTACTCTCAGAAACGTATACATTTATCGTCTGGCAACTAATGCAGCGTGATGACGTTTGCGGTCGCACCACTCTGTACGAAGTAGAAGCTTCTAAGTTGTTGCAGTCACCAAGAAAGAGGCACAGAAATTCAAGTTTTAGTTTTTGAAAATTCAGTTTTTGGCTGTTTATGCTGCCTTGTAGTTGACCTAGGACTTTAAGATTTTGCATGAACCGAACTCTGGCAGCCTCATTACACGAGAAAAAGCGAAAAGTGGTAATTCGTAGTAAAAACCGCAGAAAACATAACGTTTTCTACATTGTTTTCGTATCGACGTAACTGAAAATCTTCACATTGGACGCATTACTCTCAGAAACGTTTACATTAGCGTCTGGCAACTAATGCAGCGTGATGACGTTTGCGGTCGCACCACTCTGTACGAAGTAGAAGCTTCTAAGTTGTTGCAGTCACCAAGAAAGAGGCACAGAAATTCAAGTTTTAGTTTTTGAAAATTCATTTTTTGCATGCATTTGCTGTCTCGTAGTTGACCTAGAACCTTAAGATTTTGCATGAACCGAACTCTGGAAGCCACATCACACGAGAAAAAGCGAGAAGTGGTAATTCGTAGTAAAAACCGCAGAAAACATAACGTTTTCTACATTGTTTTCGTATCGACGTAACTGAAAACTTCACATTCGAAACATTACTCTCAGAAACGTTTACATTTATCGTCTGGCAACTAATGCAGCGTGATGACGTTTGCGGTCGCACCACTCTGTACGAAGTAGAAGCTTCTAAGTTGTTGCAGTCACCAAGAAAGAGGCACAGAAATTCAAGTTTTAGTTTTTGAAAATTCAGTTTTTGGCTGCTTTTGCTGCCTTGTTGTTGACCTAGGACCTTAAGATTTTGCATGAACCGAACTCTGGAAGCCACATTACACGAGAAAAAGCGAGAATTGGTAATTCGTAGTAAAAACCGCAGAAAACATAACGTTTTCTACATTGTTTTCGTATCGACGTACTGAAAATCTTCACATTGGACGCATTACTCTCAGAAACGTTTACATTTATCGTCTGGCAACTAATGCCGCGTGATGACGTTTGCGGTCGCACCACTCTGTACGAAGTAGAACCTTCTAAGTTGTTGCAGTCACCAAGAAAGAGGCACAGAAATTCAAGTTTTAGTTTTTGAAAATTCAGTTTTTGGCTGCTTTTGCTGCCTTGTAGTTGACCTAGGACCTTAAGATTTTGCATGAACCGAACTCTGGCAGCCACATTACACGAGAAAAAGCGAGAAGTGGTAATTCGTAGTAAAAACCGCAGATAACATAACGTTTTCAACATTTGTTTTCGAAATGACGTAACTGAAAATCTTCACATTGGACGCATTAATCTCAGAAACGTTTACATTTATCGTCTGGCAACTAATGCAGCGTGATGACGTTTGCGGTCGCACCACTCTGTACGAAGTAGAAGCTTCTAAGTTGTTGCAGTCACCAAGAAAGAGGCACAGAAATTCAAGTTTTAGTTTTTGAAAATTCACTTTTTGGCTGCTTTTGCTGCCTTGTAGTTGACCTAGGACCTTAAGATTCTGCATGAACCGAACTCTGGCAGCCACATTACACGAGAAAAAGCGAGAAGTGGTAATTCGTAGTAAAAACCGCAGAAAACATAACGTTTTCAACATTTGTTTTCGAAATGACGTAACTGAAAATCTTCACATTGGACGCATTACTCTCAGAAACGTTTACATTTATCGTCTGGCAACTAATGCCGCGTGATGACGTTTGCGGTCGCACCACTCTGTACGAAGTAGAAGCTTCTAAGTTGTTGCAGTCACCAAGAAAGAGGCACAGAAATTCAAGTTTTAGTTTTTGAAAATTCAGTTTTTGGCTGCTTTTGCTGCCTTGTAGTTGACCTAGGACCTTAAGATTTTGCATGAACCGAACTCTGGCAGCCACATTACACGAGAAAAAGCGAGAAGTGGTAATTCGTAGTAAAAACCGCAGATAACATAACGTTTTCAACATTTGTTTTCGAAATGACGTAACTGAAAATCTTCACATTGGACGCATTAATCTCAGAAACGTTTACATTTATCGTCTGGCAACTAATGCAGCGTGATGACGTTTGCGGTCGCACCACTCTGTACGAAGTAGAAGCTTCTAAGTTGTTGCAGTCACCAAGAAAGAGGCACAGAAATTCAAGTTTTAGTTTTTGAAAATTCAGTTTTTGGCTGCTTTTGCTGCCTTGTAGTTGACCTAGGACCTTAAGATTTTGCATGAACCGAACTCTGGCAGCCACATTACACGAGAATAAGCGAGAAGTGGTAATTCGTAGTAAAAACCGCAGAAAACATAACGTTTTCAACATTTGTTTTCGAAATGACGTAATTGAAAATCTTCACATTGGACGCATTACTCTCAGAAACGTTTACATTTATCGTCTGGCAACTAATGCAGCGTGATGACGTTTGCGGTCGCAAAACTCTGTACGAAGTAGAAGCTTCTAAGTTGTTGCAGTCACCAAGAAAGAGGCACAGAAATTCAAGTTTTAGTTTTTGAAAATTCAGTTTTTGGCTGCTTTTGCTGCCTTGTAGTTGACCTAGGACCTTAAGATTTTGCATGAACCGAACTCTGGCAGCCACATTACACGAGAAAAAGCGAGAAGTGGTAATTCGTAGTAAAAACTGCAGAAAACATAACGTTTTCTACATTGTTTTCGTATCGACGTAACTGAAAATCTTCACATTGGACGCATTACTCTCAGAAACGTTTACATTTATCGTCTGGCAACTAATGCAGCGTGATGACGTTTGCGGTCGCACCACTCTGTACGAAGTAGAAGCTTCTAAGTTGTTGCAGTCACCAAGAAAGAGGCACAGAAATTCAAGTTTTAGTTTTTGAAAATTCAGTTTATGGCTGCTTTTGCTGACTTGTAGTTGACCTAGGACCTTAAGATTTTGCATGAACCGAACTCTGGCAGCCACATTACACGAGAAAAAGCGAGAAGTGGTAATTCGTAGTAAAAACCGCAGAAAACATAACGTTTTCTACATTGTTTTCGTATCGACGTAACTGAAAATCTTCACATTGGACGCATTACTCTCAGAAACGTTTACATTTATCGTCTGGCAACTAATGCAGCGTGATGACGTTTGCGGTCGCACCACTCTGTACGAAGTAGAAGCTTCTAAGTTGTTGCAGTCACCAAGAAAGAGGCACAGAAATTCAAGTTTTAGTTTTTGAAAATTCAGTTTATGGCTGCTTTTGCTGACTTGTAGTTGACCTAGGACCTTAAGATTTTGCATGAACCGAACTCTGGCAGCCACATTACACGAGAAAAAGCGAGAAGTGGTAATTCGTAGTAAAAACCGCAGAAAACATAACGTTTTCTACATTGTTTTCGTATCGACGTAACTGAAAATCTTCACATTGGACGCATTACTCTCAGAAACGTTTACATTTATCGTCTGGCAACTAATGCAGCGTGATGACGTTTGCGGTCGCACCACTCTGTACGAAGTAGAAGCTTCTAAGTTGTTGCAGTCACCAAGAAAGAGGCACAGAAATTCAAGTTTTAGTTTTTGAAAATTCAGTTTTTGGCTGCTTTTGCTGCCTTGTAGTTGACCTAGGACCTTAAGATTTTGCATGAACCGAACTCTGGCAGCCACATTCCACGAGAAAAAGCGAGAAGTGGTAATTCGTAGTAAAAACCTCAGAAAACATAACGTTTTCTACATTTGTTTTCGAAATGACGTAACTGAAAATCTTCACATTGGACGCATTACTATCAGAAACGTTTACATTTATCGTCTGGCAACTAATGCCGCGTGATGCCGTTTGCGGTCGCACCACTCTGTACGAAGTAGAAGCTTCTAAGTTGTTGCAGTCACCAAGAAAGAGGCACAGAAATTCAAGTTTTAGTTTTTGAAAATTCAGTTTTTGGCTGCTTTTGCTACCTTGTAGTTCACCTAGGACCTTCAGATTTTGCATGAACCGAACTCTGGCAGCCACATTACACGATAAAAAGCGAGAAGTGGTAATTCGTAGTAAAAACCGCAGAAAACATAACGTTTTCAACATTTTTTTCGAAATGACGTAACTGGAAATCTTCACATTGGACGCATTACTCTCAGAAACGTTTACATTTATCGTCTGTCAACTAATGCAGCGTGATGACGTTAGCGGTCGCACCAATCTGTACGAAGTAGAAGCTTCTACGTTGTTGCAGTCACCAAGAAAGAGGCACAGAAATTCAAGTTTTAGTTTTTGAAAATTCAGTTTTTGGCTGCTTTTGCTGACTTGTAGTTGACCTAGGACCTTAAGATTTTGCATGAACCGAACTCAGGCAGCCACATTACACGAGTAAAAGCGAGAAGTGCTAATTCGTAGTAAAAACCGCAGAAAACATAACGTTTTCTACATTGTTTTCGTATCGACGTAACTGAAAATCTTCACATTGGACGCATTACTCTCAGAAACGTTTACATTTATCGTCTGGCAACTAATGCAGCGTGATGACGTTTGCGGTCGCACCACTCTGTACGAAGTAGAAGCTTCTAAGTTGTTGCAGTCACCAAGAAAGAGGCACAGAATTTCAAGTTTTAGTTTTTGAAAATTCAGTTTTTGGCTGCTTTTGCTGCCTTGTAGTTGACCTAGGACCTTAAGATTTTGCATGAACCGAACTCTGGCAGCCACATTACACGAGAAAAAGCGAGAAGTGGTAATTCGTAGTAAAAACCGCAGAAAACATAGCGTTTTCAACATTTGTTTTCGAAATGACGTAACTGAAAATCTTCACATGGGATGCATTACTCTAAGAAACGTTTACATTTATCGTCTGGCAACTAATGCAGCGTGATGACGTTTGCGGTCGCACCACTCTGTACGAAGTAGAAGCTTCTAAGTTGTTACAGTCACCAAGAAAGAGGCACAGAAATTCAAGTTTTAGTTTTTGAAAATTCAGTTTTTGGCTGCTTTTGCTGCCTTGTAGTTGACCTAGGACCTTAAGATTTTGCATGAACCGAACTCTGGCAGCCACATTACACGAGAAAAAGCGAGAAGTGGTAATTCGTAGTAAAAACCGCAGAAAACATAACGTTTTCTACATTGTTTTCGTATCGACGTAACTGAAAATCTTCACATTGGACGCATTACTCTCAGAAACGTTTACATTTATCGTCTGGCAACTAATGCAGCGTGATGACGTTTGCGGTCGCACCACTCTGTACGAAGTAGAAGCTTCTAAGTTGTTGCAGTCACCAAGAAAGAGGCACAGAAATTCAAGTTTTAGTTTTTGAAAATTCAGTTTTTGGCTGCTTTTGCTGCCTTGTAGTTGACCTAGGACCTTAAGATTTTGCATGAACCGAACTCTGGCAGCCACATTACACGAGAAAAAGCGAGAAGTGGTAATTCGTAGTAAAAACCGCAGAAAACATAACGTTTTCTACATTGTTTTCGTATCGACGTAACGGAAAATCTTAACATTGGACGCATTACTCTCAGAAACGTTTACATTTATCGTCTGGCAACTAATGCAGCGTGATGACGTTTGCGGTCGCACCACTCTGTACGAAGTAGAAGCTTCTAAGTTGTTGCAGTCACTAAGAAAGAGGCACAGAAATTCAAGTTTTAGTTTTTGAAAATTCAGATTTTGGCTGCTTTTGCTGACTTGTAGTTGACCTAGGACCTTAAGATTTTGCATGAACCGAACTCAGGCAGCCACATTACACGAGAAAAAGCGAGAAGTGGTAATTCGTAGTAAAAACCGCAGAAAACATAACGTTTTCTACATTGTTTTCGTGTCGACGTAACTGAAAATCTTCACATTGGACGCATTACTCTCAGAAACGTTTACATTTATCGTCTGGCAACTAATGCAGCGTGATGACGTTTGCGGTCGCACCACTCTGTACGAAGTAGAAGCTTCTAAGTTGTTGCAGTCACCAAGAAAGAGGCACATAAATTCAAGTTTTAGTTTTTGAAAATTCAGTTTTTGGCTGCTTTTGCTGCCTTGTAGTTGACCTAGGACCTTAAGATTTAGCATGAACCGAACTCTGGCAGCCACATTACACGAGAAAAAGCGAGAAGTGGTAATTCGTAGTATAAACCGCAGAAGACATAACGTTTTCTACATTGTTTTCGTATCGACGTAACTGAAAATCTTCACATTGGACGCATTACTCTCAGAAACGTTTACATTTATCGTCTGGCAACTAATGCAGCGTGATGACGTTTGCGGTCGCACCACTCTGTACGAAGTAGAAGCTTCTAAGTTGTTGCAGTCACCAAGAAAGAGGCACAGAAATTCAAGTTTTAGTTTTTGAAAATTCAGTTTTTGGCTGCTTTTGCTGCCTTGTAGTTGACCTAGGACCTTAAGATTTTGCATCAACCGAACTCTGGCAGCACATTACACGAGAAAAAGCGAGAAGTGGTAATTCGTAGTAAAAACCGCAGAAAACATAACGTTTTCCACATTGTTTTCGTATCGACGTAACTGAAAATCTTCACATTGGACGCATTACTCTCAGAAACGTTTACATTTATCGTCTGGCAACTAATGCAGCGTGATGACGTTTGCGGTCGCACCACTCTGTACGAAGTAGAAGCTTCTAAGTTGTTGCAGTCACCAAGAAAGAGGCACAGAAATTCAAGTTTTAGTTTTTGAAAATTCAGTTTTTGGCTGCTTTTGATGCCTTGTAGTTGACCTAGGACCTTAAGATTTTGCATGAACCGAACTCTGGCAGCCACATTACACGAGAAAAAGCGAGAAGTGGTAATTCGTAGTAAAAACCGCAGAAAACATAACGTTTTCTACATTGTTTTCGTATCGACGTAACTGAAAATCTTCACATTGGACGCATTACTCTCAGAAACGTTTACATTTACCGTCTGGCAACTAATGCAGCGTGATAACGTTTGCGGTCGCACCACGCTGTACGAAGTAGAAGCTTCTAAGTTGTTGCAGTCACCAAGAAAGAGGCACAGAAATTCAAGTTTTAGTTTTTGAAAATTCAGTTTTTGGCTGCTTTTGCTGCCTTGTAGTTGACCTAGGACCTTAAGATTTTGCATCAACCGAACTCTGGCAGCACATTACACGAGAAAAAGCGAGAAGTGGTAATTCGTAGTAAAAACCGCAGAAAACATAACGTTTTCTACATTGTTTTCGTATCGACGTAACTGAAAATCTTCACATTGGACGCATTACTCTCAGAAACGTTTACATTTATCGTCTGGCAACTAGTGCAGCGTGATGACGTTTGCGGTCGCACCACTCTGTACGAAGTAGAAGCTTCTAAGTTGTTGCAGTCACCAAGAAAGAGGCACAGAAATTCAAGTTTTAGTTTTTGAAAATTCAGTTTTTGGCTGCTTTTGCTGCCTTATAGTTGACCTAGGACCTTAAGGTTTTGCATGAACCGAACTCTGGCAGCCACATTACACGAGAAAAAGCGAGAAGTGGTAATTCGTAGTAAAAACCGCAGAAAACATAACGTTTTCTACATTGTTTTCGTATCGACGTAACTGAAAATCTTCACATTGGACGCATTACTCTCAGAAACGTTTACATTTACCGTCTGGCAACTAATGCAGCGTGATAACGTTTGCGGTCGCACCACTCTGTACGAAGTAGAAGCTTCTAAGTTGTTGCAGTCACCAAGAAAGAGGCACAGAAATTCAAGTTTTAGTTTTTGAAAATTCAGTTTTTGGCTGCTTTTGCTGCCTTGTAGTTGACCTAGGACCTTAAGATTTTGCATCAACCGAACTCTGGCAGCACATTACACGAGAAAAAGCGAGAAGTGGTAATTCGTAGTAAAAACCGCAGAAAACATAACGTTTTCTACATTGTTTTCGTATCGACGTAACTGAAAATCTTCACATTGGACGCATTACTCTCAGAAACGTTTACATTTATCGTCTGGCAACTAATGCAGCGTGATGACGTTTGCGGTCGCACCACTCTGTACGAAGTAGAAGCTTCTAAGTTGTTGCAGTCACCAAGAAAGAGGCACAGAAATTCAAGTTTTAGTTTTTGAAAATTCAGTTTTTGGCTGCTTTTGCTGCCTTATAGTTGACCTAGGACCTTAAGATTTTGCATGAACCGAACTCTGGCAGCCACATTACACGAGAAAAAGCGAGAAGTGGTTATTCGTAGTAAAAACCGCAGAAAACATAACGTTTTCTACATTGTTTTCGTATCGACGTAACTGAATATCTTCACATTGGACGCATTACTCTCAGAAACGTTTACATTTATCGTCTGGCAACTAATGCAGCGTGATGACGTTTGCGCTCGCACCACTCTGTACGAAGTAGAAGCTTCTAAGTTGTTGCAGTCACCAAGAAAGAGGCACAGAAATTCAAGTTTTAGTTTTTGAAAATTCAGTTTTTGGCTGCTTTTGCTGCCTTGTAGTTGACCTAGGACCTTAAGATTTTGCATCAACCGAGCTCTGGCAGCCGCATTACACGAGAAAAAGCGAGAAGTGGTAATTCGTAGCAAAAACCGCAGAAAACATAACGTTTTCTACATTGTTTTCGTATCGACGTAACTGAAAATCTTCACATTGGACGCATTACTCTCAGAAACGTTTACATTTATCGCCTGGCAACTAATGCATCGTGATGACGTTTGCGGTCGCACCACTCTGTACGAAGTAGAAGCTTCTAAGTTGTTGCAGTCACCAAGAAAGAGGCACAGAAATTCAAGATTTAGTTTTTGAAAATTCAGTTTTTGGCTGCTTTTGCTGCCTTGTAGTTGACCTAGGACCTTAAGATTTTGCATGAACCGAACTCTGGCAGCCACATTACACGAGAAAAAGCGAGAAGTGGTAATTCGTAGTAAAAACCGCAGAAAACATAACGTTTTCAACATTTGTTTTCGTATCGACGTAACTGAAAATCATCACATTGGACGCATTAATCTCAGAAACGTTTACATTTATCGTCTGGCAACTAATGCAGCGTGATGACGTTTGCGGTCGCACCACTCTGTACGAAGTAGAAGCTTCTAAGTTGTTGCAGTCACCAAGAAAGAGGCACAGAATTTCAAGTTTTAGTTTTTGAAAATTCAGTTTTTGGTTGCCTTTGCTGCCTTGTAGTTGACCTAGGACCTTAGGATTTTGCATGAACCGAACTCTGGCAGCCACATTATACGAGAAAAAGCGAGAAGTGGTAATTCGTAGTAAAAATCGCAGAAACATAACATTTTCTACATTGTTTTCGTATCGACGTAACTGAAAATCTTCACATTGGACGCATTACAATCAGAAACGTTTACATTTATCGTCTGGCAACTAATGCCGCGTGATGACGTTTGCGGCCGCACCACTCTGTACGAAGTAGAAGCTTCTAAGTTGTTGCAGTCACCAAGAAAGAGGCACAGAAATTCAAGTTTTAGTTTTTGAAAATTCAGTTTTAGGCTGCTTTTGCTGCCTTGTAGTTGACCTAAGAACTTAAGATTTTGCATGAACCGAACTCTGGCAGCCACATTACACGAGAAAAAGCGAGAAGTGGTAATTCGTAGTAAAAACCGCAGAAAACAAAACGTTTTCAACATTTGTTTTCGTATCGACGTAACTGAAAATCTTCACATTGGACGCATTACTCTCAGAAACGTTTACATTTATCGTCTGGCAACTAATTCCGCGTGATGACGTTTGCGGTCGCACCACTCTGTACGAAGTAGAAGCTTCTAAGTTGTTGCAGTCACCAAGAAAGAGGCACAGAAATTCAAGTTTTAGTTTTTGAAAATTCAGTTTTTGGCTGCTTTTGCTGCCTTGTAGTTGACCTAGGACCTTAAGATTTTGCATGAAAAGAACTCTGGCAGCCACATTACACGAGTAAAAGCGAGAAGTGGTAATTCGTAGTAAAAACCGCAGAAAACATAACGTTTTCTACATTGTTTTCGTATCGACGTAACTGAAAATCTCCACATTGGACGCATTACTCTCAGAATCGTTTACATTTATCGTCTGGCAACTAATGCAGCGTGATGACGATTGCGGTCGCACCACTCTGTACGAAGTAGAAGATTCTAGGTTGTTGCAGTCATCAAGAAAGAGGCACAGAAATTCAAGTTTTAGTTTTTGAAAATTCAGTTTTTGGCTGCTTTTGCTGCCTTGTAGTTGACCTAGGACCTTAAGATTTTGCATGAACCGAACTCTGGCAGCCACATTACACGAGAAAAAGCGAGAAGTGGTAATTCGTAGTAAAAACCGCAGAAAATATAACGTTTTCAACATTTGTTTTCGTATCGACGTAACTGAAAATCTTCACATTGGACGCATTACTCTCAGAAACGTTTACATTTATCGTCTGGCAACTAATGCAGCGTGATGACGTTTGCGGTCGCAACACTCTGTACGAAGTAGAAGCTTCCAAGTTGTTGCAGTCACCAAGAAAGAGGCACAGAAATTCAAGTTTTAGTTTATGAAAATTCAGTTTTTGGCTGCTTTTGCTGCCTTGTAGTTGACCTAGGACCTTAAAATTTTGCATGAACCGAACTCTGGCAGCCACATTACACGAGAAAAAGCGAGAAGTGGTAATTCGTAGTAAAAACCGCAGAAAACATAACGTTTTCTACATTGTTTTCGTATCGACGTAACTGAAAATCTTCACATTGGACGCATTACTCTCAGAAACGTTTACATTTATCGTCTGGCAACTAATGCCGCGTGATGACGTTTGCGGTCGCACCACTCTGTACGAAGTAGAAGCTTCTAAGTTGTTGCAGTCACCAAGAAAGAGGCACAGAAATTCAAGTTTTAGTTTTTGAAAATTCATTTTTCGGCTGCTTTTGCTGCCTTGTAGTTGACCTATGACCTTAAGATTTTGCATGAACCGAACTCTGGCAGCCACATTACACGAGAAAAAGCGAGAAGTGGTAATTCGTAGTAAAAACCGCAGAAAACATAACGTTTTCAAAATTTGTTTTCGAAATGACGTAACTGAAGATCTTCACATTGGACGCATTACTGTCAGAAACGTTTAC
Organism: Schistocerca serialis cubense; assembly: GCF_023864345.2. NCBI lineage: Eukaryota > Metazoa > Arthropoda > Insecta > Orthoptera > Acrididae > Schistocerca > Schistocerca serialis. Next base: position 52,959,265 of record NC_064649.1, read on the forward strand.
ATTTATCGTCTGGCAACTAATGCAGCGTGATGACGTTTGCGGTCGCACCACTCTGTACGAAGTAGAAGCTTCTAAGTTGTTGCAGTCACCAAGAAAGAGGCACAGAAATTCAAGTTTTAGTTTTTGAAAATTCAGTTTTTGGCTGCTTTTGCTGCCTTGTAGTTGACCTAGGACCTTAAGATTTTGCATGAACCGAACTCTGGCAGCCACATTACACGATAAAAAGCGAGAAGTGGTAATTCGTAGTAAAAACCGCAGAAAACATAACGTTTTCTACATTGTTTTCGTATCGACGTAACTGAAAATCTTCACATTGGACGCATTACTCTCAGAAACGTTTACATTTATCGTCTGGCAACTAATGCAGCGTGATGACGTTTGCGGTCGCACCACTCTGTACGAAGTAGAAGCTTCTAAGTTGTTGCAGTCACCAAGGAAGAGGCACAGAAATTCAAGTTTTAGTTTTTGAAAATTCAGTTTTTGGCTGCTTTTGCTGCCTTGTAATTGACCTAGGACCTTAAGATTTTGCATGAACCGAACTCTGGCAGCCACATTACACGAGAAAAAGCGAGAAGTGGTAATTCGTAGTAAAAACCGCAGAAAACATAACGTTTTCTACATTGTTTTCGTATCGACGTAACTGAAAATCTTCACATTGGACGCATTACTCTCAGAAACGTTTACATTTATCGTCTGGCAACTAGTGCAGCGTGATGACGTTTGCGGTCGCACCACTCTGTACGAAGTAGAAGCTTCTAAGTTGTTGCAGTCACCAAGAAAGAGGCACAGAAATTCAAGTTTTAGGTTTTGAAAATTCAGTTTTCGGCTGCTTTTGCTGCCTTATAGTTGACCTAGGACCTTAAGATTTTGCATGAACCGAACTCTGGCAGCCACATTACACGAGAAAAAGCGAGAAGTGGTAATTCGTAGTAAAAACCGCAGAAAACATAACGTTTTCTACATTGTTTTCGTATCGACGTAACTGAAAATCTTCACATTGGACGCATTACTCTCAGAAACGTTTACATTTACCGTCTGGCAACTAATGCAGCGTGATAACGTTTGCGGTCGCACCACTCTGTACGAAGTAGAAGCTTCTAAGTTGTTGCAGTCACCAAGAAAGAGGCACAGAAATTCAAGTTTTAGTTTTTGAAAATTCAGTTTTTGGCTGCTTTTGCTGCCTTGTAGTTGACCTAGGACCTTAAGATTTTGCATCAACCGAACTCTGGCAGCACATTACACGAGAAAAAGCGAGAAGTGGTAATTCGTAGTAAAAACCGCAGAAAACATAACGTTTTCTACATTGTTTTCGTATCGACGTAACTGAAAATCTTCACATTGGACGCATTACTCTCAGAAACGTTTACATTTATCGTCTGGCAACTAATTCCGCGTGATGACGTTTGCGGTCGCACCACTCTGTACGAAGTAGAAGCTTCTAAGTTGTTGCAGTCACCAAGAAAGAGGCACAGAAATTCAAGTTTTAGTTTTTGAAAATTCAGTTTTTGGCTGCTTTTGCTACCTTGTAGTTGACCTAGGACCTTAAGATTTTGCATGAACCGAACTCTGGCAGCCACGTTACACGAGAAAAAGCGAGAAGTGGTAATTTGTAGTAAAAACCGCAGAAAACATAACGTTTTCTACATTGTTTTGGTATCGACGTAACTGAAAATCTTCACATTGGACGCATTACTTTCAGAAACGTTTACATTCATCGTCTGGCAACTAATGCAGCGTGATGACGTTTGCGGTCGCACCACTCTGTACGAAGTAGAAGCTTCTAAGTTGTTGCAGTCACCAAGGAAGAGGCACAGAAATTCAAGTTTTAGTTTTTGAAAATTCGGTTTTTGGCTGCTTTTTCTGCCTTGTAATTGACCTAGGACCTTAAGATTTTGCATGAACCGAACTCTGGCAGCCACATTACACGAGAAAAAGCGAGAAGTGGTAATTCGTAGTAAAAACCGCAGAAAACATAACGTTTTCTACATTGTTTTCGAATCGACGTAACTGAAAATCTTCACATTGGACGCATTACTCTCAGAAACGTTTACATTTATCGTCTGGCAACTAATGCAGCGTGATGACGTTTGCGGTCGCACCACTCTGTACGAAGTAGAAGCTTCTAAGTTGTTGCAGTCACCAAGAAAGAGGCACAGAAATTCAAGTTTTAGTTTTTGAAAATTCGGTTTTTGGCTGCTTTTGCTGCCTTATAGTTGACCTAGGACCTTAAGATTTTGCATGAACCGAACTCTGGCAGCCACATTACACGAGAAAAAGCGAGAAGTGGTTATTCGTAGTAAAAACCGCAGAAAACATAACGTTTTCTACATTGTTTTCGTATCGACGTAACTGAATATCTTCACATTGGACGCATTACTCTCAGAAACGTTTACATTTATCGTCTGGCAACTAATGCAGCGTGATGACGTTTGCGGTCGCACCACTCTGTACGAAGTAGAAGCTTCTAAGTTGTTGCAGTCACCAAGAAAGAGGCACAGAAATTCAAGTTTTAGTTTTTGAAAATTCAGTTTTTGGCTGCTTTTGCTGCCTTGTAGTTGACCTAGGACCTTAAGATTTTGCATGAACCGAGCTCTGGCAGCCGCATTACACGAGAAAAAGCGAGAAGTGGTAATTCGTAGCAAAAACCGCAGAAAACATAACGTTTTCTACATTGTTTTCGTATCGACGTAACTGAAAATCTTCACATTGGACGCATTACTCTCAGAAACGTTTACATTTATCGCCTGGCAACTAATGCATCGTGATGACGTTTGCGGTCGCACCACTCTGTAAGAAGTAGAAGCTTCTAAGTTGTTGCAGTCACCAAGAAAGAGGCACAGAAATTCAAGATTTAGTTTTTGAAAATTCAGTTTTTGGCTGCTTTTGCTGCCTTGTAGTTGACCTAGGACCTTAAGATTTTGCATGAACCGAACTCTGGCAGCCACATTACACGAGAAAAAGCGAGAAGTGGTAATTCGTAGTAAAAACCGCAGAAAACATAACGTTTTCAACATTTGTTTTCGTATCGACGTAACTGAAAATCATCACATTGGACGCATTAATCTCAGAAACGTTTACATTTATCGTCTGGCAACTAATGCAGCGTGATGACGTTTGCGGTCGCACCACTCTGTACGAAGTAGAAGCTTCTAAGTTGTTGCAGTCACCAAGAAAGAGGCACAGAAATTCAAGTTTTAGTTTTTGAAAATTCAGTTTTTGGCTGCCTTTGCTGCCTTGTAGTTGACCTAGGACCTTAGGATTTTGCATGAACCGAACTCTGGCAGCCACATTATACGAGAAAAAGCGAGAAGTGGTAATTCGTAGTAAAAATCGCAGAAACATAACATTTTCTACATTGTTTTCGTATCGACGTAACTGAAAATCTTCACATTGGACGCATTACAATCAGAAACGTTTACATTTATCGTCTGGCAACTAATGCCGCGTGATGACGTTTGCGGCCGCACCACTCTGTACGAAGTAGAAGCTTCTAAGTTGTTGCAGTCACCAAGAAAGAGGCACAGAAATTCAAGTTTTAGTTTTTGAAAATTCAGTTTTAGGCTGCTTTTGCTGCCTTGTAGTTGACCTAGGAACTTAAGATTTTGCATGAACCGAACTCTGGCAGCCACATTACACGAGAAAAAGCGAGAAGTGGTAATTCGTAGTAAAAACCACAGAAAACAAAACGTTTTCAACATTTGTTTTCGTATCGACGTAACTGAAAATCTTCACATTGGACGCATTACTCTCAGAAACGTTTACATTTATCGTCTGGCAACTAATTCCGCGTGATGACGTTTGCGGTCGCACCACTCTGTACGAAGTAGAAGCTTCTAAGTTGTTGCAGTCACCAAGAAAGAGGCACAGAAATTCAAGTTTTAGTTTTTGAAAATTCAGTTTTTGGCTGCTTTTGCTGCCTTGTAGTTGACCTAGGACCTTAAGATTTTGCATGAAAAGAACTCTGGCAGCCACATTACACGAGTAAAAGCGAGAAGTGGTAATTCGTAGTAAAAACCGCAGAAAACATAACGTTTTCTACATTGTTTTCGTATCGACGTAACTGAAAATCTCCACATTGGACGCATTACTCTCAGAAACGTTTACATTTATCGTCTGGCAACTAATGCAGCGTGATGACGATTGCGGTCGCACCACTCTGTACGAAGTAGAAGATTCTAGGTTGTTGCAGTCATCAAGAAAGAGGCACAGAAATTCAAGTTTTAGTTTTTGAAAATTCAGTTTTTGGCTGCTTTTGCTGCCTTGTAGTTGACCTAGGACCTTAAGATTTTGCATGAACCGAACTCTGGCAGCCACATTACACGAGAAAAAGCGAGAAGTGGTAATTCGTAGTAAAAACCGCAGAAAATATAACGTTTTCAACATTTGTTTTCGTATCGACGTAACTGAAAATCTTCACATTGGACGCATTACTCTCAGAAACGTTTACATTTATCGTCTGGCAACTAATGCAGCGTGAGGACGTTTGCGGTCGCAACACTCTGTACGAAGTAGAAGCTTCTAAGTTGTTGCAGTCACCAAGAAAGAGGCACAGAAATTCAAGTTTTAGTTTATGAAAATTCAGTTTTTGGCTGCTTTTGCTGCCTTGTAGTTGACCTAGGACCTTAAGATTTTGCATGAACCGAACTCTGGCAGCCACATTACACGAGAAAAAGCGAGAAGTGGTAATTCGTAGTAAAAACCGCAGAAAACATAACGTTTTCTACATTGTTTTCGTATCGACGTAACTGAAAATCTTCACATTGGACGCATTACTCTCAGAAACGTTTACATTTATCGTCTGGCAACTAATGCCGCGTGATGACGTTTGCGGTCGCACCACTCTGTACGAAGTAGAAGCTTCTAAGTTGTTGCAGTCACCAAGAAAGAGGCACAGAAATTCAAGTTTTAGTTTTTGAAAATTCATTTTTCGGCTGCTTTTGCTGCCTTGTAGTTGACCTATGACCTCAAGATTTTGCATGAACCGAACTCTGGCAGCCACATTACACGAGAAAAAGCGAGAAGTGGTAATTCGTAGTAAAAACCGCAGAAAACATAACGTTTTCAAAATTTGTTTTCGAAATGACGTAACTGAAGATCTTCACATTGGACGCATTACTCTCAGAAACGTTTACATTTATCGTCTGGCAACTAATGCAGCGTGATGACGTTTGCGGTCGCACCACTCTGTACGAAGTAGAAGCTTCTAAGTTGTTGCAGTCACCAAGAAAGAGGCACAGAAATTCAAGTTTTAGTTTTTGAAAATTCAGTTTTTGGCTGCTTTTGCTGCCTTGTAGTTGACCTAGGACCTTAAGATTTTGCATGAACCGAACTCTGGCAGCCACATTACACGAGAAAAAGCGAGAAGTGGTAATTCGTAGTAAAAACCGCAGAAAACATAACGTTTTCAACATTTGTTTTCGTATTGACGTAACTGAAAATCTTCACATTGGACGCATTACTCTCAGAAACGTTTACATTTATCGTCTGGCAACTAATGCAGCGTGATGACGTTTGCGGTCGCACCACTCTGTACGAAGTAGAAGCTTCTAAGTTGTTGCAGTCACCAAGAAAGAGGCATAGAAATTCAAGTTTTAGTTTTTGAAAATTCAGTTTTTGGCTGCTTTTGCTGCCTTGTAGTTGACCTAGGACCTTAAGATTTTGCATGAACCGCACTCTGGCAGCCACATTACACGAGAAAAAGCGAGAAGTGGTAATTCGTAGTAAAAACCGCAGAAAACATAATGTTTTCTACATTGTTTTCGTATCGATGTAACTGAAAATCTTCACATTGGACGCATTACTCTCAGAAACGTTTACATTTATCGTCTGGAAACTAATGCAGCGTGATGACGTTTGCGGTCGCACCGCTCTGTAAGAAGTAGAAGCTTCTAAGTTGTTGCAGTCACCAAGAAAGAGGCACAGAAATTCAAGTTTTAGTTTTTGAAAATTCAGTTTTTGGCTGCTTTTGCTGCCTTGTAGTTGACCTAGGACCTTAAGATTTTGCATGAACCGAGCTCTGGCAGCCGCATTACACGAGAAAAAGCGAGAAGTGGTAATTCGTAGCAAAAACCGCAGAAAACATAACGTTTTCTACATTGTTTTCGTATCGACGTAACTGAAAATCTTCACATTGGACGCATTACTCTCAGAAACGTTTACATTTATCGCCTGGCAACTAATGCATCGTGATGACGTTTGCGGTCGCACCACTCTGTAAGAAGTAGAAGCTTCTAAGTTGTTGCAGTCACCAAGAAAGAGGCACAGAAATTCAAGATTTAGTTTTTGAAAATTCAGTTTTTGGCTGCTTTTGCTGCCTTGTAGTTGACCTAGGACCTTAAGATTTTGCATGAACCGAACTCTGGCAGCCACATTACACGAGAAAAAGCGAGAAGTGGTAATTCGTAGTAAAAACCGCAGAAAACATAACGTTTTCAACATTTGTTTTCGTATCGACGTAACTGAAAATCATCACATTGGACGCATTAATCTCAGAAACGTTTACATTTATCGTCTGGCAACTAATGCAGCGTGATGACGTTTGCGGTCGCACCACTCTGTACGAAGTAGAAGCTTCTAAGTTGTTGCAGTCACCAAGAAAGAGGCACAGAAATTCAAGTTTTAGTTTTTGAAAATTCAGTTTTTGGCTGCCTTTGCTGCCTTGTAGTTGACCTAGGACCTTAGGATTTTGCATGAACCGAACTCTGGCAGCCACATTATACGAGAAAAAGCGAGAAGTGGTAATTCGTAGTAAAAATCGCAGAAACATAACATTTTCTACATTGTTTTCGTATCGACGTAACTGAAAATCTTCACATTGGACGCATTACAATCAGAAACGTTTACATTTATCGTCTGGCAACTAATGCCGCGTGATGACGTTTGCGGCCGCACCACTCTGTACGAAGTAGAAGCTTCTAAGTTGTTGCAGTCACCAAGAAAGAGGCACAGAAATTCAAGTTTTAGTTTTTGAAAATTCAGTTTTAGGCTGCTTTTGCTGCCTTGTAGTTGACCTAGGAACTTAAGATTTTGCATGAACCGAACTCTGGCAGCCACATTACACGAGAAAAAGCGAGAAGTGGTAATTCGTAGTAAAAACCACAGAAAACAAAACGTTTTCAACATTTGTTTTCGTATCGACGTAACTGAAAATCTTCACATTGGACGCATTACTCTCAGAAACGTTTACATTTATCGTCTGGCAACTAATTCCGCGTGATGACGTTTGCGGTCGCACCACTCTGTACGAAGTAGAAGCTTCTAAGTTGTTGCAGTCACCAAGAAAGAGGCACAGAAATTCAAGTTTTAGTTTTTGAAAATTCAGTTTTTGGCTGCTTTTGCTGCCTTGTAGTTGACCTAGGACCTTAAGATTTTGCATGAAAAGAACTCTGGCAGCCACATTACACGAGTAAAAGCGAGAAGTGGTAATTCGTAGTAAAAACCGCAGAAAACATAACGTTTTCTACATTGTTTTCGTATCGACGTAACTGAAAATCTCCACATTGGACGCATTACTCTCAGAAACGTTTACATTTATCGTCTGGCAACTAATGCAGCGTGATGACGATTGCGGTCGCACCACTCTGTACGAAGTAGAAGATTCTAGGTTGTTGCAGTCATCAAGAAAGAGGCACAGAAATTCAAGTTTTAGTTTTTGAAAATTCAGTTTTTGGCTGCTTTTGCTGCCTTGTAGTTGACCTAGGACCTTAAGATTTTGCATGAACCGAACTCTGGCAGCCACATTACACGAGAAAAAGCGAGAAGTGGTAATTCGTAGTAAAAACCGCAGAAAATATAACGTTTTCAACATTTGTTTTCGTATCGACGTAACTGAAAATCTTCACATTGGACGCATTACTCTCAGAAACGTTTACATTTATCGTCTGGCAACTAATGCAGCGTGAGGACGTTTGCGGTCGCAACACTCTGTACGAAGTAGAAGCTTCTAAGTTGTTGCAGTCACCAAGAAAGAGGCACAGAAATTCAAGTTTTAGTTTATGAAAATTCAGTTTTTGGCTGCTTTTGCTGCCTTGTAGTTGACCTAGGACCTTAAGATTTTGCATGAACCGAACTCTGGCAGCCACATTACACGAGAAAAAGCGAGAAGTGGTAATTCGTAGTAAAAACCGCAGAAAACATAACGTTTTCTACATTGTTTTCGTATCGACGTAACTGAAAATCTTCACATTGGACGCATTACTCTCAGAAACGTTTACATTTATCGTCTGGCAACTAATGCCGCGTGATGACGTTTGCGGTCGCACCACTCTGTACGAAGTAGAAGCTTCTAAGTTGTTGCAGTCACCAAGAAAGAGGCACAGAAATTCAAGTTTTAGTTTTTGAAAATTCATTTTTCGGCTGCTTTTGCTGCCTTGTAGTTGACCTATGACCTCAAGATTTTGCATGAACCGAACTCTGGCAGCCACATTACACGAGAAAAAGCGAGAAGTGGTAATTCGTAGTAAAAACCGCAGAAAACATAACGTTTTCAAAATTTGTTTTCGAAATGACGTAACTGAAGATCTTCACATTGGACGCATTACTCTCAGAAACGTTTACATTTATCGTCTGGCAACTAATGCAGCGTGATGACGTTTGCGGTCGCACCACTCTGTACGAAGTAGAAGCTTCTAAGTTGTTGCAGTCACCAAGAAAGAGGCACAGAAATTCAAGTTTTAGTTTTTGAAAATTCAGTTTTTGGCTGCTTTTGCTGCCTTGTAGTTGACCTAGGACCTTAAGATTTTGCATGAACCGAACTCTGGCAGCCACATTACACGAGAAAAAGCGAGAAGTGGTAATTCGTAGTAAAAACCGCAGAAAACATAACGTTTTCAACATTTGTTTTCGTATTGACGTAACTGAAAATCTTCACATTGGACGCATTACTCTCAGAAACGTTTACATTTATCGTCTGGCAACTAATGCAGCGTGATGACGTTTGCGGTCGCACCACTCTGTACGAAGTAGAAGCTTCTAAGTTGTTGCAGTCACCAAGAAAGAGGCATAGAAATTCAAGTTTTAGTTTTTGAAAATTCAGTTTTTGGCTGCTTTTGCTGCCTTGTAGTTGACCTAGGACCTTAAGATTTTGCATGAACCGCACTCTGGCAGCCACATTACACGAGAAAAAGCGAGAAGTGGTAATTCGTAGTAAAAACCGCAGAAAACATAATGTTTTCTACATTGTTTTCGTATCGATGTAACTGAAAATCTTCACATTGGACGCATTACTCTCAGAAACGTTTACATTTATCGTCTGGAAACTAATGCAGCGTGATGACGTTTGCGGTCGCACCGCTCTGTAAGAAGTAGAAGCTTCTAAGTTGTTGCAGTCACCAAGAAAGAGGCACAGAAATTCAAGTTTTAGTTTTTGAAAATTCAGTTTTTGGCTGCTTTTGCTGCCTTGTGGTTGACCTAGGACCTTAAGATTTTGCATGAACCGAACTCTGGCAGCCACATTACACGAGAAAAAGCGAGAAGTGGTAATTCGTAGTAAAAACCGCAGAAAACATAACGTTTTCTACATTGATTTCGTATCGACGTAATTGAAAATCTTCACATTGGACGCATTACTCTCAGAAACGTTTACATTTATCGTCTGGCAACTAATGCAGCGTGATGACGTTTGCGGTCGCACCACTCTGTACGAAGTAGAAGCTTCTAAGTTGTTGCAGTCACCAAGAAAGAGGCACAGAAATTCAAGTTTTAGTTTTTGAAAATTCAGTTTTTGCCTGCTTTTGCTGCCTTGTAGTTGACCTAGGACCTTAAGATTTTGCATGAACCGAGCTCTGGCAGCCGCATTACACGAGAAAAAGCGAGAAGTGGTAATTCGTAGCAAAAACCGCAGAAAACATAACGTTTTCTACATTGTTTTCGTATCGACGTAACTGAAAATCTTCACATTGGACGCATTACTCTCAGAAACGTTTACATTTATCGCCTGGCAACTAATGCATCGTGATGACGTTTGCGGTCGCACCACTCTGTACGAAGTAGAAGCTTCTAAGTTGTTGCAATCACCAAGAAAGAGGCACAGAAATTCAAGATTTAGTTTTTGAAAATTCAGTTTTTGGCTGCTTTTGCTGCCTTGTAGTTGACCTAGGACCTTAAGATTTTGCATGAACCGAACTCTGGCAGCCACATTACACGAGAAAAAGCGAGAAGTGGTAATTCGTAGTAAAAACCGCAGAAAACATAACGTTTTCAACATTTGTTTTCGTATCGACGTAACTGAAAATCTTCACATTGGACGCATTAATCTCAGAAACGTTTACATTTATCGTCTGGTAACTAATGCAGCGTGATGACGTTTGCGGTCGCACCACTCTGTACGAAGTAGAAGCTTCTAAGTTGTTGCAGTCACCAAGAAAGAGGCACAGAAATTCAAGTTTTAGTTTTTGAAAATTCAGTTTTAGGCTGCTTTTGCTGCCTTGTAGTTGACCTAGGAACTTAAGATTTTGCATGAACCGAACTCTGGCAGCCACATTACACGAGAAAAAGCGAGAAGTGGTAATTCGTAGTAAAAACCGCAGAAAAAAAAACGTTTTCAACATTTGTTTTCGTATCGACGTAACTGAAAATCTTCACATTGGACGCATTACTCTCAGAAACGTTTAAATTTATCGTCTGGCAACTAATTCCGCGTGATGACGTTTGCGGTCGCACCACTCTGTACGAAGTAGAAGCTTCTAAGTTGTTGCAGTCACCAAGAAAGAGGCAAAGAAATTCAAGTTTTAGTTTTTGAAAATTCAGTTTTTGGCTGCTTTTGCTGCCTTGTAGTTGACCTAGGACCTTAAGATTTTGCATGAACCGAACTCTGGCAGCCACATTACACGAGAAAAAGCGAGAAGTGGTAATTCGCAGTAAAAACCGCAGAAAACATAACGTTTTCAACATTTGTTTTCGAAATGATGTAACTGAAAATCTTCACATTGGACGCATTACTCTCAGAAACGTTTACATTTATCGTCTGGCAACTAATGCAGCGTGATGACGTTTGCGGTCGCAACACTCTGTACGAAGTAGAAGCTTCTAAGTTGTTGCAGTCACCAAGAAAGAGGCACAGAAATTCAAGTTTTAGTTTATGAAAATTCAGTTTTTGGCTGCTTTTGCTGCCTTGTAGTTGACCTAGGACCTTAAGATTTTGCATGAACCGAACTCTGGCAGCCACATTTGACGAGAAAAAGCGAGAAGTGGTAATTCGCAGTAAAAACCGCAGAAAACATAACGTTTTCAAAATTTGTTTTCGAAATGACGTAACTGAAGATCTTCACATTGGACGCATTACTCTCAGAAACGTTTACATTTATCGTCTGGCAACTAATGCAGCGTGATGACGTTTGCGGTCGCACCACTCTGTACGAAGTAGAAGCTTCTAAGTTGTTGCAGTCACCAAGAAAGAGGCACAGAAATTATAGTTTTAGTTTTTGAAAATTCAGTTTTTGGCTGCTTTTGCTGCCTTGTAGTTGACCTAGGACCTTAAGATTTTGCATGAACCGAACTCTGGCAGCCACATTACACGAGAAAAAGCGAGAAGTGGTAATTCGTAGTAAAAACTGCAGAAAACATAACGTTTTCAACATTTGTTTTCGTATTGACGTAACTGAAAATCTTCACATTGGACGCATTACTCTCAGAAACGTTTACATTTATCGTCTGGCAACTAATGCAGCGCGATGACGTTTGCGGTCGCACCACTCTGTACGAAGTAGAAGCTTCTAAGTTGTTGCAGTCACCAAGAAAGAGGCATAGAAATTCAAGTTTTAGTTTTTGAAAATTCAGTTTTTGGCTGCTTTTGCTGCCTTGTAGTTGACCTAGGACCTTAAGATTTTGCATGAACCGCACTCTGGCAGCCACATTACACGAGAAAAAGCGAGAAGTGGTAATTCGTAGTAAAAACCGCAGAAAACATAATGTTTTCTACATTGTTTTCGTATCGATGTAACTGAAAATCTTCACATTGGACGCATTACTCTCAGAAACGTTTACATTTATCGTCTGGAAACTAATGCAGCGTGATGACGTTTGCGGTCGCACCGCTCTGTACGAAGTAGAAGCTTCTAAGTTGTTGCAGTCACCAAGAAAGTGGCACAGAAATTCAAGTTTTAGTTTTTGAAAATTCAGTTTTTGGTTGCTTTTGCTGCCTTTTGGTTGACCTAGGACCTTAAGATTTTGCATGAACCGAACTCTGGCAGCCACATTACACGAGAAAAAGCGAGAAGTGGTAATTCGTAGTAAAAACCGCAGAAAACATAACGTTTTCAACATTTGTTTTCGTATCGACGTAACTGAAAATCTTCACATTGGACGCATTACTCTCAGAAACGTTTACATTTATCGTCTGGCAACTAATGCAGCGTGATGACGTTTGCGGTCGCACCACTCTGTACGAAGTAGAAGCTTCTAAGTTGTTGCAGTCACCAAGAAAGAGGCACAGAAATTCAAGTTTTAATTTTTGAAAATTCAGTTTTTGGCTGCTTTTGCTGCCTTGTAGTTGACCTAGGACCTTAAGATTTTGCATGAACCGAACTCTGGCAGCCACATTACACGAGAAAAAGCGAGAAGTGGTAATTCGTAGTAAAAACCGCAGAAAACATAACGTTTTCAACATTTGTTTTCGTATCGACGTAACTGAAAATCTTCACATTGGACGCATTACTCTCAGAAACGTTTACATTTATCGTCTGGCAACTGATGCAGCGTGATGACGTTTGCGGTCGCACCACTCTGTACGAAGTAGAAGCTTCTAAGTTGTTGCAGTCACCAAGAAAGGGGCACAGAAATTCAAGTTTTAGTTTTTGAAAATTCAGTTTTTGGCTGCTTTTGCTGCCTTGTAGTTGACCTACGACCTTAAGATTTTGCATGAACCGAACTCTGGCAGCCACATTACACGAGAAAAAGCGAGAAGTGGTAATTCGTAGTAAAAACCGCAGAAAACATAACGTTTTCAACATTTGTTTTCGTATCGACGTAACTGAGAATCTTCACATTGGACGCATTACTCTCAGAAACGTTTACATTTATCGTCTGGCAACTAATGCAGCGTGATGACGTTTGCGGTCGCACCACTCTGTACGAAGTAGAAGCTTCTAAGTTGTTGCAGTCACCAAGAAAGAGGCACAGAAATTCAAGTTTTAGTTTTTGAAAATTCAGTTTTTGGCTGCTTTTGCTGCCTTGTAGTTGACCTAGGACCTTAAGATTTTGCATGAACCGAACTCTGGCAGTCACATTACACGACAAAAAGCGAGAAGTGGTAATTCGTAGTAAAAACCGCAGAAAACATAACGTTTTCAACATTTGTTTTCGAAATGACGTAACTGAAAATCTTCACATTGGACGCATTACTTTCAGAAACGTTTACATTTATCGTCTGGCAACTAATGCAGCGTGATGACGTTTGCGGTCGCACCACTCTGTACGAAGTAGAAGCTTCTAAGTTGTTGCAGTCACCAAGAAAGAGGCACAGAAATTCAATTTTATACTTTTTGAAAATTCTGTTTTTGGCTGCTTTTGCTGCTTTGTAGTTGACCTAGGACCTTAAGATTTAGCATGAACCGAACTCTGGCAGCCACATTACACGAGAAAAAGCGAGAAGTGGTAATTCGTAGTAAAAACCGCAGAAAACATAACGTTTTCAACATTTGTTTTCGTATCGACGTAACTGAAAATCTTCACATTGGACGCATTACTCTCAGAAACGTTTACATTTATCGTCCGGCAACTAATGCAGCGTGATGACGTTTGCGGTCGCACCACTCTGTACGAAGTAGAAGCTTCTAAGTTGTTGCAGTCACCAAGAAAGAGGCACAGAAATTCAAGTTTTATTTTCTGAAAATTCAGTTTTTGGCTGCTTTTGCTGCCTTGTAGTTGACCTAGGACCTTAAGATTTTGCATGAACCGAACTCTGGCAGCCACATTACGCGAGAAAAAGCGAGACGTGGTAATTCGTAGTAAAAACCGCAGAAAACATAACGTTTTCAACATTTGTTTTCGAAATGACGTAACTGAAAATCTTCACATTGGACGCATTACTCTCAGAAACGTTTACATTTATCGTCTGGCAACTAATGCAGCGTGATGACGTTTGCGGTCGCACCACTCTGTACGAAGTAGAAGCTTCTAAGTTGTTGCAGTCACCAAGAAAGAGGCACAGAAATTCAAGTTTTAGTTTTTGAAAATTCAGTTTTTGGCTGCTTTTGCTGCCTTGTAGTTGACCTAGGACCTTAAGATTTTGCATGAACCGAACTCTGGCAGCCACATTACACGAGAAAAAGCGAGAAGTGGTAATTCGTAGTAAAAACCGCAGAAAACATAACGTTTTCAACATTTGTTTTCGTATCGACGTAACTGAAAATCTTCACATTGGACGCATTACTCTCAGAAACGTTTACATTTATCGTCTGGCAACTAATGCAGCGTGATGACGTTTGCGGTCGCACCACTCTGTACGAAGTAGAAGCTTCTAAGGTGTTGCAGTCACCAAGAAAGAGGCACAGAAATTCAAGTTTTAGTTTTTGAAAATTCAGTTTTTCGCTGCTTTTGCTGCCTTGTAGTTGACCTAGGACCTTAAGATTTTGCATGAACCGAACTCTGGCAGCCACATTACACGAGAAAAAGCGAGAAGTGGTAATTCGTAGTAAAAACCGCAGAAAACATAACGTTTTCTACATTGCTTTCGTATCGACGTAACTGGAAATCTTCACATTGGACGCATTACTCTCAGAAACGTTTACATTTATCGTCTGGCAACTAATGCCGCGTGATGACGTTTGCGGTCGCACCACTCTGTACGAAGTAGAAGCTTCTAAGTTGTTGCAGTCACCAAGAAAGAGGCACAGAAATTCAAGTTTTAGTTTTTGAAAATTCATTTTTTTTTCTGCTTTTGCTGCCTTGTAGTTGACCTACGACCTTAAGATTTTGCATGAACCGAACTCTGGCAGCCACATTACACGAGAAAAAGCGAGAAGTGGTAATTCGTAGTAAAAACCACAGAAAACATAACGTTTTCAACATTTGTTTTCGAAATGACGTAACTGAAGATCTTCACTTTTGACGCATTACTCTCAGGAACGTTTACATTTATCGTCTGGCAACTAATGCAGCGTGATGACGTTTGCGGTCGCACCACTCTGTACGAAGTAGAAGCTTCTAAGTTGTTGCAGTCACCAAGAAAGAGGCACAGAAATTCAAGTTTTAGTTTTTGAAAATTCAGTTTTTGGCTGCTTTTGCTGCCTTGTAGTTGACCTAGGACCTTAAGATTTTGCATGAACCGAACTCTGGCAGCCACATTAAACGAGAAAAAGCGAGAAGTGGTAATTCGTAGTAAAAACCGCAGAAAACATAACGTTTTCAACATTTGTTTTCGTATCGACGTAACTGAAAATCTTCACATTGGACGCATTACTCTCAGAAACGTTTACATTTATCGTCTGGCAACTGATGCAGCGTGATGACGTTTGCGGTCGCACCACTCTGTACGAAGTAGAAGCTTCTAAGTTGTTGCAGTCACCAAGAAAGAGGCACAGAAATTCAAGTTTTAGTTTTTGAAAATTCAGTTTTTGGCTGCTTTTGCTGCCTTGTAGTTGACCTAGGACCTTAAGATTTTGCATGAACCGAACTCTGGCAGCCACATTACACGAGAAAAAGCGAGAAGTGGTAATTCGTAGTAAAAACCACAGAAAACATAACGTTTTCAACATTTGTTTTCGAAATGACGTAACTGAAGATCTTCACTTTTGACGCATTACTCTCAGGAACGTTTACATTTATCGTCTGGCAACTAATGCAGCGTGATGACGTTTGCGGTCGCACCACTCTGTACGAAGTAGAAGCTTCTAAGTTGTTGCAGTCACCAAGAAAGAGGCACAGAAATTCAAGTTTTAGTTTTTGAAAATTCAGTTTTTGGCTGCTTTTGCTGCCTTGTAGTTGACCTAGGACCTTAAGATTTTGCATGAACCGAACTCTGGCAGCCACATTAAACGAGAAAAAGCGAGAAGTGGTAATTCGTAGTAAAAACCGCAGAAAACATAACGTTTTCAACATTTGTTTTCGTATCGACGTAACTGGAAATCTTCACATTGGACGCATTACTCTCAGAAACGTTTACATTTATCGTCTGGCAACTAATGCCGCGTGATGACGTTTGCGGTCGCACCACTCTGTACGAAGTAGAAGCTTCTAAGTTGTTGCAGTCACCAAGAAAGAGGCACAGAAATTCAAGTTTTAGTTTTTGAAAATTCATTTTTTTTCTGCTTTTGCTGCCTTGTAGTTGACCTACGACCTTAAGATTTTGCATGAACCGAACTCTGGCAGCCACATTACACGAGAAAAAGCGAGAAGTGGTAATTCGTAGTAAAAACCACAGAAAACATAACGTTTTCAACATTTGTTTTCGAAATGACGTAACTGAAGATCTTCACTTTTGACGCATTACTCTCAGGAACGTTTACATTTATCGTCTGGCAACTAATGCAGCGTGATGACGTTTGCGGTCGCACCACTCTGTACGAAGTAGAAGCTTCTAAGTTGTTGCAGTCACCAAGAAAGAGGCACAGAAATTCAAGTTTTAGTTTTTGAAAATTCAGTTTTTGGCTGCTTTTGCTGCCTTGTAGTTGACCTAGGACCTTAAGATTTTGCATGAACCGAACTCTGGCAGCCACATTAAACGAGAAAAAGCGAGAAGTGGTAATTCGTAGTAAAAACCGCAGAAAACATAACGTTTTCAACATTTGTTTTCGTATCGACGTAACTGAAAATCTTCACATTGGACGCATTACTCTCAGAAACGTTTACATTTATCGTCTGGCAACTGATGCAGCGTGATGACGTTTGCGGTCGCACCACTCTGTACGAAGTAGAAACTTCTAAGTTGTTGCAGTCACCAAGAAAGGGGCACAGAAATTCAAGTTTTAGTTTTTCAAAATTCAGTTTTTGGCTGCTTTTGCTGCCTTGTAGTTGACCTAGGACCTTAAGATTTTGCATGAACCGAACTCTGGCAGCCACATTACACGAGAAAAAGCGAGAAGTGGTAATTCGTAGTAAAAACCGCAGAAAACATAACGTTTTCAACATTTGTTTTCGTATCGACGTAACTGAGAATCTTCACATTGGACGCATTACTCTCAGAAACGTTTACATTTATCGTCTGGCAACTAATGCAGCGTGATGACGTTTGCGGTCGCACCACTCTGTACGAAGTAGAAGCTTCTAAGTTGTTGCAGTCACCAAGAAAGAGGCACAGAAATTCAAGTTTTAGTTTTTGAAAATTCAGTTTTTGGCTGCTTTTGCTGCCTTGTAGTTGACCTAGGACCTTAAGATTTTGCATGAACCGAACTCTGGCAGCCACATTACACGAGAAAAAGCGAGAAGTGGTAATTCGTAGTAAAAACCGCAGAAAACATAACGTTTTCAACATTTGTTTTCGAAATGACGTAACTGAAAATCTTCACATTGGACGCATTACTCTCAAAAACGTTTACATTTATCGTCTGGCAACTAATGCAGCGTGATGACGTTTGCGGTCGCACCACTCTGTACGAAGTAGAAGCTTCTAAGTTGTTGCAGTCACCAAGAAAGAGGCACAGAAATTCAATTTTATACTTTTTGAAAATTCAGTTTTTGGCTGCTTTTGCTGCTTTGTAGTTGACCTAGGACCTTAAGATTTAGCATGAACCGAACTCTGGCAGCCACATTACACGAGAAAAAGCGAGAAGTGGTAATTCGTAGTAAAAACCGCAGAAAACATAACGTTTTCAACATTTGTTTTCGTATCGACGTAACTGAAAATCTTCACATTGGACGCATTACTCTCAGAAACGTTTACATTTATCGTCCGGCAACTAATGCAGCGTGATGACGTTTGCGGTCGCACCACTCTGTACGAAGTAGAAGCTTCTAAGTTGTTGCAGTCACCAAGAAAGAGGCACAGAAATTCAAGTTTTAGTTTCTGAAAATTCAGTTTTTGGCTGCTTTTGCTGCCTTGTAGTTGACCTAGGACCTTAAGATTTTGCATGAACCGAACTCTGGCAGCCACATTACACGAGAAAAAGCGAGACGTGGTAATTCGTAGTAAAAACCGCAGAAAACATAACGTTTTCAACATTTGTTTTCGAAATGACGTAACTGAAGATCTTCACTTTTGACGCATTACTCTCAGGAACGTTTACATTTATCGTCTGGCAACTAATGCAGCGTGATGACGTTTGCGGTCGCACCACTCTGTACGAAGTAGAAGCTTCTAAGTTGTTGCAGTCACCAAGAAAGAGGCACAGAAATTCAAGTTTTAGTTTTTGAAAATTCAGTTTTTGGCTGCTTTTGCTGCCTTGTAGTTGACCTAGGACCTTAAGATTTTGCATGAACCGAACTCTGGCAGCCACATTACACGAGAAAAAGCGAGAAGTGGTAATTCGTAGTAAAAACCGCAGAAAACATAACGTTTTCAACATTTGTTTTCGTATCGACGTAACTGAAAATCTTCACATTGGACGCATTACTCTCAGAAACGTTTACATTTATCGTCTGGCAACTGATGCAGCGTAATGACGTTTGCGGTCGCACCACTCTGTACGAAGTAGAAGCTTCTAAGTTGTTGCAGTCACCAAGAAAGGGGCACAGAAATTCAAGTTTTAGTTTTTGAAAATTCAGTTTTTGGCTGCTTTTGCTGCCTTGTAGTTGACCTAGGACCTTAAGATTTTGCATGAACCGAACTCTGGCAGCCACATTACACGAGAAAAAGCGAGAAGTGGTAATTCGTAGTAAAAACCGCAGAAAACATAACGTTTTCAACATTTGTTTTCGTATCGACGTAACTGAGAATCTTCACATTGGACGCATTACTCTCAGAAACGTTTACATTTATCGTCTGGCAACTAATGCAGCGTGATGACGTTTGCGGTCGCACCACTCTGTACGAAGTAGAAGCTTCTAAGTTGTTGCAGTCACCAAGAAAGAGGCACAGAAATTCAAGTTTTAGTTTTTGAAAATTCAGTTTTTGGCTGCTTTTGCTGCCTTGTAGTTGACCTAGGACCTTAAGATTTTGCATGAACCGAACTCTGGCAGCCACATTACACGAGAAAAAGCGAGAAGTGGTAATTCGTAGTAAAAACCGCAGAAAACATAACGTTTTCAACATTTGTTTTCGAAATGACGTAACTGAAAATCTTCACATTGGACGCATTACTCTGAGAAACGTTTACATTTATCGTCTGGCAACTAATGCAGCGTGATGACGTTTGCGGTTGCACCACTCTGTACGAAGTAGAAGCTTCTAAGTTGTTGCAGTCACCAAGAAAGAGGCACAGAAATTCAATTTTATACTTTTTGAAAATTCAGTTTTTGGCTGCTTTTGCTGCTTTGTAGTTGACCTAGGACCTTAAGATTTAGCATGAACCGAACTCTGGCAGCCACATTACACGAGAAAAAGCGAGAAGTGGTAATTCGTAGTAAAAACCGCAGAAAACATAACGTTTTCAACATTTGTTTTCGTATCGACGTAACTGAAAATCTTCACATTGGACGCATTACTCTCAGAAACGTTTACATTTATCGTCCGGCAACTAATGCAGCGTGATGACGTTTGCGGTCGCACCACTCTGTACGAAGTAGAAGCTTCTAAGTTGTTGCAGTCACCAAGAAAGAGGCACAGAAATTCAAGTTTTAGTTTCTGAAAATTCAGTTTTTGGCTGCTTTTGCTGCCTTGTAGTTGACCTAGGACCTTAAGATTTTGCATGAACCGAACTCTGGCAGCCACATTACACGAGAAAAAGCGAGACGTGGTAATTCGTAGTAAAAACCGCAGAAAACATAACGTTTTCAACATTTGTTTTCGAAATGACGTAACTGAAAATCTTCACATTGGACGCATTACTCTCAGAAACGTTTACATTTATCGTCTGGCAACTAATGCAGCGTGATGACGTTTGCGGTCGCACCACTCTGTACGAAGTAGAAGCTTCTAAGTTGTTGCAGTCACCAAGAAAGAGGCACAGAAATTCAAGTTTTAGTTTTTGAAAATTCAGTTTTTGGCTGCTTTTGCTGCCTTGTAGTTGACCTAGGACCTTAAGATTTTGCATGAACCGAACTCTGGCAGCCACATTACACGAGAAAAAGCGAGAAGTGGTAATTCGTAGTAAAAACCGCAGAAAACATAACGTTTTCAACATTTGTTTTCGTATCGACGTAACTGAAAATCTTCACATTGGACGCATTACTCTCAGAAACGTTTACATTTATCGTCTGGCAACTAATGCAGCGTGATGACGTTTGCGGTCGCACCACTCTGTACGAAGTAGAAGCTTCTAAGGTGTTGCAGTCACCAAGAAAGAGGCACAGAAATTCAAGTTTTAGTTTTTGAAAATTCAGTTTTTCGCTGCTTTTCCTGCCTTGTAGTTGACCTAGGACCTTAAGATTTTGCATGAACCGAACTCTGGCAGCCACATTAAACGAGAAAAAGCGAGAAGTGGTAATTCGTAGTAAAAACCGCAGAAAACATAACGTTTTCTACATTGTTTTCGTATCGACGTAACTGAAAATCTTCACATTGGACTCATTACTCTCAGAAACGTTTACATTTATCGTCTGGCAACTAATGCCGCGTGATGACGTTTGCGGTCGCACCACTCTGTACGAAGTAGAAGCTTCTAAGTTGTTGCAGTCACCAAGAAAGAGGCACAGAAATTCAAGTTTTAGTTTTTGAAAATTCATTTTTTGGCTGCTTTTGCTGCCTTGTAGTTGACCTACGACCTTAAGATTTTGCATGAACCGAACTCTGGCAGCCACATTAAACGAGAAAAAGCGAGAAGTGGTAATTCGTAGTAAAAACCGCAGAAAACATAACGTTTTCAACATTTGTTTTCGAAATGACGTAACTGAAGATCTTCACATTTGACGCATTACTCTCAGGAACGTTTACATTTATCGTCTGGCAACTAATGCAGCGTGATGACGTTTGCGGTCGCACCACTCTGTACGAAGTAGAAGCTTCTAAGTTGTTGCAGTCACCAAGAAAGAGGCACAGAAATTCAAGTTTTAGTTTTTGAAAATTCAGTTTTTGGCTGCTTTTGCTGCCTTGTAGTTGACCTAGGACCTTAAGATTTTGCATGAACCGAACTCTGGCAGCCACATTACACGAGAAAAAGCGAGAAGTGGTAATTCGTAGTAAAAACCGCAGAAAACATAACGTTTTCAACATTTGTTTTCGTATCGACGTAACTGAGAATCTTCACATTGGACGCATTACTCTCAGAAACGTTTACATTTATCGTCTGGCAACTAATGCAGCGTGATGACGTTTGCGGTCGCACCACTCTGTACGAAGTAGAAGCTTCTAAGGTGTTGCAGTCACCAAGAAAGAGGCACAGAAATTCAAGTTTTAGTTTTTGAAAATTCAGTTTTTGGCTGCTTTTGCTGCCTTGTAGTTGACCTAGGACCTTAAGATTTTGCATGAACCGAACTCTGGCAGCCACATTACACGAGAAAAAGCGAGAAGTGGTAATTCGTAGTAAAAACCGCAGAAAACATAACGTTTTCAACATTTGTTTTCGTATCGACGTAACTGAGAATCTTCACATTGGACGCATTACTCTCAGAAACGTTTACATTTATCGTCTGGCAACTAATGCAGCGTGATGACGTTTGCGGTCGCACCACTCTGTACGAAGTAGAAGCTTCTAAGTTGTTGCAGTCACCAAGAAAGAGGCACAGAAATTCAAGTTTTAGTTTTTGAAAATTCAGTTTATGGCTGCTTTTGCTGCCTTGTAGTTGACCTAGGACCTTAAGATTTTGCATGAACCGAACTCTGGCAGCCACATTACACGAGAAAAAGCGAGAAGTGGTAATTCGTAGTAAAAACCGCAGAAAACATAACGTTTTCAACATTTGTTTTCGAAATGACGTAACTGAAAATCTTCACATTGGACGCATTACTCTCAAAAACGTTTACATTTATCGTCTGGCAACTAATGCAGCGTGATGACGTTTGCGGTCGCACCACTCTGTACGAAGTAGAAGCTTCTAAGTTGTTGCAGTCACCAAGAAAGAGGCACAGAAATTCAATTTTATACTTTTTGAAAATTCAGTTTTTGGCTGCTTTTGCTGCTTTGTAGTTGACCTAGGACCTTAAGATTTAGCATGAACCGAACTCTGGCAGCCACATTACACGAGAAAAAGCGAGAAGTGGTAATTCGTAGTAAAAACCGCAGAAAACATAACGTTTTCAACATTTGTTTTCGTATCGACGTAACTGAAAATCTTCACATTGGACGCATTACTCTCAGAAACGTTTACATTTATCGTCCGGCAACTAATGCAGCGTGATGACGTTTGCGGTCGCACCACTCTGTACGAAGTAGAAGCTTCTAAGTTGTTGCAGTCACCAAGAAAGAGGCACAGAAATTCAAGTTTTAGTTTCTGAAAATTCAGTTTTTGGCTGCTTTTGCTGCCTTGTAGTTGACCTAGGACCTTAAGATTTTGCATGAACCGAACTCTGGCAGCCACATTACACGAGAAAAAGCGAGACGTGGTAATTCGTAGTAAAAACCGCAGAAAACATAACGTTTTCAACATTTGTTTTCGAAATGACGTAACTGAAGATCTTCACTTTTGACGCATTACTCTCAGGAACGTTTACATTTATCGTCTGGCAACTAATGCAGCGTGATGACGTTTGCGGTCGCACCACTCTGTACGAAGTAGAAGCTTCTAAGTTGTTGCAGTCACCAAGAAAGAGGCACAGAAATTCAAGTTTTAGTTTTTGAAAATTCAGTTTTTGGCTGCTTTTGCTGCCTTGTAGTTGACCTAGGACCTTAAGATTTTGCATGAACCGAACTCTGGCAGCCACATTACACGAGAAAAAGCGAGAAGTGGTAATTAGTAGTAAAAACCGCAGAAAACATAACGTTTTCAACATTTGTTTTCGTATCGACGTAACTGAAAATCTTCACATTGGACGCATTACTCTCAGAAACGTTTACATTTATCGTCTGGCAACTGATGCAGCGTAATGACGTTTGCGGTCGCACCACTCTGTACGAAGTAGAAGCTTCTAAGTTGTTGCAGTCACCAAGAAAGGGGCACAGAAATTCAAGTTTTAGTTTTTGAAAATTCAGTTTTTGGCTGCTTTTGCTGCCTTGTAGTTGACCTAGGACCTTAAGATTTTGCATGAACCGAACTCTGGCAGCCACATTACACGAGAAAAAGCGAGAAGTGGTAATTCGTAGTAAAAACCGCAGAAAACATAACGTTTTCAACATTTGTTTTCGTATCGACGTAACTGAGAATCTTCACATTGGACGCATTACTCTCAGAAACGTTTACATTTATCGTCTGGCAACTAATGCAGCGTGATGACGTTTGCGGTCGCACCACTCTGTACGAAGTAGAAGCTTCTAAGTTGTTGCAGTCACCAAGAAAGAGGCACAGAAATTCAAGTTTTAGTTTTTGAAAATTCAGTTTTTGGCTGCTTTTGCTGCCTTGTAGTTGACCTAGGACCTTAAGATTTTGCATGAACCGAACTCTGGCAGCCACATTACACGAGAAAAAGCGAGAAGTGGTAATTCGTAGTAAAAACCGCAGAAAACATAACGTTTTCAACATTTGTTTTCGAAATGACGTAACTGAAAATCTTCACATTGGACGCATTACTCTGAGAAACGTTTACATTTATCGTCTGGCAACTAATGCAGCGTGATGACGTTTGCGGTCGCACCACTCTGTACGAAGTAGAAGCTTCTAAGTTGTTGCAGTCACCAAGAAAGAGGCACAGAAATTCAATTTTATACTTTTTGAAAATTCAGTTTTTGGCTGCTTTTGCTGCTTTGTAGTTGACCTAGGACCTTAAGATTTAGCATGAACCGAACTCTGGCAGCCACATTACACGAGAAAAAGCGAGAAGTGGTAATTCGTAGTAAAAACCGCAGAAAACATAACGTTTTCAACATTTGTTTTCGTATCGACGTAACTGAAAATCTTCACATTGGACGCATTACTCTCAGAAACGTTTACATTTATCGTCCGGCAACTAATGCAGCGTGATGACGTTTGCGGTCGCACCACTCTGTACGAAGTAGAAGCTTCTAAGTTGTTGCAGTCACCAAGAAAGAGGCACAGAAATTCAAGTTTTAGTTTCTGAAAATTCAGTTTTTGGCTGCTTTTGCTGCCTTGTAGTTGACCTAGGACCTTAAGATTTTGCATGAACCGAACTCTGGCAGCCACATTACACGAGAAAAAGCGAGACGTGGTAATTCGTAGTAAAAACCGCAGAAAACATAACGTTTTCAACATTTGTTTTCGAAATGACGTAACTGAAAATCTTCACATTGGACGCATTACTCTCAGAAACGTTTACATTTATCGTCTGGCAACTAATGCAGCGTGATGACGTTTGCGGTCGCACCACTCTGTACGAAGTAGAAGCTTCTAAGTTGTTGCAGTCACCAAGAAAGAGGCACAGAAATTCAAGTTTTAGTTTTTGAAAATTCAGTTTTTGGCTGCTTTTGCTGCCTTGTAGTTGACCTAGGACCTTAAGATTTTGCATGAACCGAACTCTGGCAGCCACATTACACGAGAAAAAGCGAGAAGTGGTAATTCGTAGTAAAAACCGCAGAAAACATAACGTTTTCAACATTTGTTTTCGTATCGACGTAACTGAAAATCTTCACATTGGACGCATTACTCTCAGAAACGTTTACATTTATCGTCTGGCAACTAATGCAGCGTGATGACGTTTGCGGTCGCACCACTCTGTACGAAGTAGAAGCTTCTAAGGTGTTGCAGTCACCAAGAAAGAGGCACAGAAATTCAAGTTTTAGTTTTTGAAAATTCAGTTTTTCGCTGCTTTTCCTGCCTTGTAGTTGACCTAGGACCTTAAGATTTTGCATGAACCGAACTCTGGCAGCCACATTACACGAGAAAAAGCGAGAAGTGGTAATTCGTAGTAAAAACCGCAGAAAACATAACGTTTTCTACATTGTTTTCGTATCGACGTAACTGAAAATCTTCACATTGGACTCATTACTCTCAGAAACGTTTACATTTATCGTCTGGCAACTAATGCCGCGTGATGACGTTTGCGGTCGCACCACTCTGTACGAAGTAGAAGCTTCTAAGTTGTTGCAGTCACCAAGAAAGAGGCACAGAAATTCAAGTTTTAGTTTTTGAAAATTCATTTTTTGGCTGCTTTTGCTGCCTTGTAGTTAACCTACGACCTTAAGATTTTGCATGAACCGAACTCTGGCAGCCACATTAAACGAGAAAAAGCGAGAAGTGGTAATTCGTAGTAAAAACCGCAGAAAACATAACGTTTTCAACATTTGTTTTCGAAATGACGTAACTGAAGATCTTCACATTTGACGCATTACTCTCAGGAACGTTTACATTTATCGTCTGGCAACTAATGCAGCGTGATGACGTTTGCGGTCGCACCACTCTGTACGAAGTAGAAGCTTCTAAGTTGTTGCAGTCACCAAGAAAGAGGCACAGAAATTCAAGTTTTAGTTTTTGAAAATTCAGTTTTTGGCTGCTTTTGCTGCCTTGTAGTTGACCTAGGACCTTAAGATTTTGCATGAACCGAACTCTGGCAGCCACATTACACGAGAAAAAGCGAGAAGTGGTAATTCGTAGTAAAAACCGCAGAAAACATAACGTTTTCAACATTTGTTTTCGTATCGACGTAACTGAGAATCTTCACATTGGACGCATTACTCTCAGAAACGTTTACATTTATCGTCTGGCAACTAATGCAGCGTGATGACGTTTGCGGTCGCACCACTCTGTACGAAGTAGAAGCTTCTAAGGTGTTGCAGTCACCAAGAAAGAGGCACAGAAATTCAAGTTTTAGTTTTTGAAAATTCAGTTTTTGGCTGCTTTTGCTGCCTTGTAGTTGACCTAGGACCTTAAGATTTTGCATGAACCGAACTCTGGCAGCCACATTACACGAGAAAAAGCGAGAAGTGGTAATTCGTAGTAAAAACCGCAGAAAACATAACGTTTTCAACATTTGTTTTCGAAATGACGTAACTGAAAATCTTCACATTGGACGCATTACTCTCAAAAACGTTTACATTTATCGTCTGGCAACTAATGCAGCGTGATGACGTTTGCGGTCGCACCACTCTGTACGAAGTAGAAGCTTCTAAGTTGTTGCAGTCACCAAGAAAGAGGCACAGAAATTCAATTTTATACTTTTTGA
Source organism: Schistocerca serialis cubense (assembly GCF_023864345.2). Lineage (NCBI taxonomy): Eukaryota > Metazoa > Arthropoda > Insecta > Orthoptera > Acrididae > Schistocerca > Schistocerca serialis. Next base: position 52,985,441 of record NC_064649.1, read on the forward strand.
AAATTCAGTTTTTGGCTGCTTTTGCTGCTTTGTAGTTGACCTAGGACCTTAAGATTTTGCATGAACCGAACTCTGGCAGCCACATTACACGAGAAAAAGCGAGAAGTGGTAATTCGTAGTAAAAACCGCAGAAAACATAACGTTTTCAACATTTGTTTTCGTATCGACGTAACTGAAAATCTTCACATTGGACGCATTACTATCAGAAACGTTTACATTTATCGTCCGGCAACTAATGCAGCGTGATGACGTTTGCGGTCGCACCACTCTGTACGAAGTAGAAGCTTCTAAGTTGTTGCAGTCACCAAGAAAGAGGCACAGAAATTCAAGTTTTAGTTTCTGAAAATTCAGTTTTTGGCTGCTTTTGCTGCCTTGTAGTTGACCTAGGACCTTAAGATTTTGCATGAACCGAACTCTGGCAGCCACATTACACGAGAAAAAGCGAGACGTGGTAATTCGTAGTAAAAACCGCAGAAAACATAACGTTTTCAACATTTGTTTTCGAAATGACGTAACTGAAAATCTTCACATTGGACGCATTACTCTCAGAAACGTTTACATTTATCGTCTGGCAACTAATGCAGCGTGATGACGTTTGCGGTCGCACCACTCTGTACGAAGTAGAAGCTTCTAAGTTGTTGCAGTCACCAAGAAAGAGACACAGAAATTCAAGTTTTAGTTTTTGAAAATTCAGTTTTTGGCTGCTTTTGCTGCCTTGTAGTTGACCTAGGACCTTAAGATTTTGCATGAACCGAACTCTGGCAGCCACATTACACGAGAAAAAGCGAGAAGTGGTAATTCGTAGTAAAAACCGCAGAAAACATAACGTTTTCAACATTTGTTTTCGAAATGACGTAACTGAAGATCTTCACATTTGACGCATTACTCTCAGGAACGTTTACATTTATCGTCTGGCAACTAATGCAGCGTGATGACGTTTGCGGTCGCACCACTCTGTACGAAGTAGAAGCTTCTAAGTTGTTGCAGTCACCAAGAAAGAGGCACAGAAATTCAATTTTATACTTTTTGAAAATTCAGTTTTTGGCTGCTTTTGCTGCTTTGTAGTTGACCTAGGACCTTAAGATTTAGCATGAACCGAACTCTGGCAGCCACATTACACGAGAAAAAGCGAGAAGTGGTAATTCGTAGTAAAAACCGCAGAAAACATAACGTTTTCAACATTTGTTTTCGTATCGACGTAACTGAAAATCTTCACATTGGACGCATTACTCTCAGAAACGTTTACATTTATCGTCCGGCAACTAATGCTGCGTGATGACGTTTGCGGTCGCACCACTCTGTACGAAGTAGAAGCTTCTAAGTTGTTGCAGTCACCAAGAAAGAGGCACAGAAATTCAAGTTTTAGTTTCTGAAAATTCAGTTTTTGGCTGCTTTTGCTGCCTTGTAGTTGACCTAGGACCTTAAGATTTTGCATGAACCGAACTCTGGCAGCCACATTCCACGAGAAAAAGCGAGACGTGGTAATTCGTAGTAAAAACCGCAGAAAACATAACGTTTTCAACATTTGTTTTCGAAATGACGTAACTGAAAATCTTCACATTGGACGCATTACTCTCAGAAACGTTTACATTTATCGTCTGGCAACTAATGCAGCGTGATGACGTTTGCGGTCGCACCACTCTGTACGAAGTAGAAGCTTCTAAGTTGTTGCAGTCACCAAGAAAGAGGCACAGAAATTCAAGTTTTAGTTTTTGAAAATTCAGTTTTTGGCTGCTTTTGCTGCCTTGTAGTTGACCTAGGACCTTAAGATTTTGCATGAACCGAACTCTGGCAGCCACATTACACGAGAAAAAGCGAGAAGTGGTAATTCGTAGTAAAAACCGCAGAAAACATAACGTTTTCAACATTTGTTTTCGTATCGACGTAACTGAAAATCTTCACATTGGACGCATTACTCTCAGAAACGTTTACATTTATCGTCTGGCAACTAATGCAGCGTGATGACGTTTGCGGTCGCACCACTCTGTACGACGTAGAAGCTTCTAAGGTGTTGCAGTCACCAAGAAAGAGGCACAGAAATTCAAGTTTTAGTTTTTGAAAATTCAGTTTTTCGCTGCTTTTGCTGCCTTGTAGTTGACCTAGGACCTTAAGATTTTGCATGAACCGAACTCTGGCAGCCACATTACACGAGAAAAAGCGAGAAGTGGTAATTCGTAGTAAAAACCGCAGAAAACATAACGTTTTCTACATTGTTTTCGTATCGACGTAACTGAAAATCTTCACATTGGACTCATTACTCTCAGAAACGTTTACATTTATCGTCTGGCAACTAATGCCGCGTGATGACGTTTGCGGTCGCACCACTCTGTACGAAGTAGAAGCTTCTAAGTTGTTGCAGTCACCAAGAAAGAGGCACAGAAATTCAAGTTTTAGTTTTTGAAAATTCAGTTTTTGGCTGCTTTTGCTGTCTTGTAGTTGACCTACGACCTTAAGATTTTGCATGAACCGAACTCTGGCAGCCACATTACACGAGAAAAAGCGAGAAGTGGTATTTCGTAGTAAAAACCGCAGAAAACATAACGTTTTCAACATTTGTTTTCGAAATGACGTAACTGAAGATCTTCACATTTGACGCATTACTCTCAGGAACGTTTACATTTATCGTCTGGCAACTAATGCAGCGTGATGACGTTTGCGGTCGCACCACTCTGTACGAAGTAGAAGCTTCTAAGTTGTTGCAGTCACCAAGAAAGAGGCACAGAAATTCAAGTTTTAGTTTTTGAAAATTCAGTTTTTGGCTGCTTTTGCTGCCTTGTAGTTGACCTAGGACCTCAAGATTTTGCATGAACCGAACTCCGGCAGCCACATTACACGAGAAAAAGCGAGAAGTGGTAATTCGTAGTAAAAACCGCAGAAAACATAACGTTTTCAACATTTGTTTTCGAAATGACGTAACTGAAAATCTTCACATTGGACGCATTACTCTCAGAAACGTTTACATTTATCGTCTGGCAACTAATGCAGCGTGATGACGTTTGCGGTCGCACCACTCTGTACGAAGTAGAAGCTTCTAAGTTGTTGCAGTCACCAAGAAAGAGGCACAGAAATTCAAGTTTTAGTTTTTGAAAATTCAGTTTTTGGCTGCTTTTGCTGCTTTGTAGTTGACCTAGGACCTTAGGATTTAGCATGAACCGAACTCTGGCAGCCACATTACACGAGAAAAAGCGAGAAGTGGTAATTCGTAGTAAAAACCTCAGAAAACATAACGTTTTCAACATATGTTTTCGAAATGACGTAACTGAAAATCTTCACATTGGACGCATTACTCTCAGAAACGTTTACATTTATCGTCTGGCAACTAATGCAGCGTGATGACGTTTGCGGTCGCACCACTCTGTACGAAGTAGAAGCTTCTAAGTTGTTGCAGTCACCAAGAAAGAGGCACAGAAATTCAAGTTTTAGTTTTTGAAAATTCAGTTTTTGGCTGCTTTTGCTGCCTTATAGTTGACCTATGACCTTAAGATTTTGCATGAACCGAACTCTGGCAGCCACATTACACGAGAAAAAGCGAGAAGTGGTAATTCGTAGTAAAAACCGCAGAAAACATAACGTTTTCAACATTTGTTTTCGAAATGACGTAACTGAAAATCTTCACATTGGACGCATTACTCTCAGAAACGTTTACATTTATCGTCTGGCAACTAATGCAGCGTGATGACGTTTGCGGTCGCACCACTCTGTACGAAGTAGAAGCTTCTAAGTTGTTGCAGTCACCAAGAAAGAGGCACAGAAAATCAAGTTTTAGTTTTTGAAAATTCAGTTTTTGGCTGCTTTTGCTGCCTTGTAGTTGACCTAGGACCGTAAGATTTTGCATGAACCGAACTCTGGCAGCCACATTACACGAGAAAAAGCGAGAAGTGGTAATTCGTAGTAAAAACCGCAGAAAACATAACGTTTTCTACATTGTTTTCGTATCGACGTAACTGAAAATCTTCACATTGGACGCATTACTCTCAGAAACGTTTGCATTTATCGTCTGGCAACTAATGCAGCGTGATGACGTTTGCGGTCGCACCACTCTGTACGAAGTAGAAGCTTCTAAGTTGTTGCAGTCACCAAGAAAGAGGCACAGAAATTCAAGTTTTAGTTTTTGGATATTCAGTTTTTGGCTGCTTTTGCTGCCTTGTAGTTGACCTAGGACCTTAAGATTTTGCATGAACCGAACTCTGGCAGCCACATTACACGAGAAAAAGCGAGAAGTGGTAATTCGTAGTAAAAACCGCAGAAAACATAACGTTTTCAACATTTGTTTTCGTATCGACGTAACTGAAAATCTTCACATTGGACGCATTACTCTCAGAAACGTTTACATTTATCGTCTGGCTACTAATGCAGCGTGATGACGTTTGCGGTCGCACCACTCTGTACGAAGTAGAAGCTTCTAAGGTGTTGCAGTCACCAAGAAAGAGGCACAGAAATTCAAGTTTTAGTTTTTGAAAATTCAGTTTTTGGCTGCTTTTGCTGCCTTGTAGTTGACCTAGGACCTTAAGATTTTGCATGAACCGAACTCTGGCAGCCACATTACACGAGAAAAAGCGAGAAGTGGTAATTCGTAGTAAAAACCGCAGAAAACATAACGTTTTCTACATTGTTTTCGTATCGACGTAACTGAAAATCTTCACATTGGACGCATTACTCTTAGAAACGTTTACATTTATCGTCTGGCAACTAATGCAGCGTGATGACGTTTGCGGTCGCACCACTCTCTACGAAGTAGAAGCTTCTAACTTGTTGCAGTCACCAAGAAAGAGGCACAGAAATTCAAGTTTTAGTTTTTGAAAATTCAGTTTTTGGCTGCTTTTGCTGCCTTGTAGTTGACCTAGGACCTTAAGATTTTGCATGAACCGAACTCTGGCAGCCACATTACACGAGAAAAAGCGAGACGTGGTAATTCGTAGTAAAAACCGCAGAAAACATAACGTTTTCAACATTTGTTTTCGAAATGACGTAACTGAAAATCTTCACATTGGACGCATTACTCTCAGAAACGTTTACATTTATCGTCTGGCAACTAATGCAGCGTGATGACGTTTGCGGTCGCACCACTCTGTACGAAGTAGAAGCTTCTAAGTTGTTGCAGTCACCAAGAAAGAGGCACAGAAAATCAAGTTTTAGTTTTTGAAAATTCAGTTTTTGGCTGCTTTTGCTGCCTTGTAGTTGACCTAGGACCTTAAGATTTTGCATGAACCGATCACTGGCAGCCACATTACACGAGAAGAAGCGAGAAGTGGTAATTCGTAGTAAAAACCGCAGAAAACATAACTTTTCCTACATTGTTTTCGTATCGACGTAACTGAAAATCTTCACATTGGACGCATTACTCTCAGAAACGTTTACATTTATCGTCTGGCAACTAATGCAGCGTGATGACGTTTGCGGTCGCACCACTCTGTACGAAGTAGAAGCTTCTAGGTTGTTGCAGTCACAAAGAAGGAGGCACAGAAATTCAAGTTTTAGTTTTTGAAAATTCAGTTTTTGGCCGCTTTTGCTGCCTTGTAGTTGACCTAGGACCTTAAGATTTTGCATGAACCGAACTCTGGCAGCCACATTACACGAGAAAAAGCGAGAAGTGGTAATTCGTAGTAAAAACCGTAGAAAACATAACCTTTTCAACATTTGTTTTCGTATCGACGTAACTGAAAATCTTCACATTGGACGCATTACTCTCTGAAACGTTTACATTTATCGTCTGGCAACTAATGCAGCGTGATGACGTTTGCGGTCGCACCACTCTGTACGAAGTAGAAGCTTCTAAGTTGTTGCAGTCACCAAGAAAGAGGCACAGAAATTCAAGTTTTAGTTTTTGAAAATTCAGTTTTTGGCTGCTTTTGCTGCCTTGTAGTTGACCTAGGACCTTAAGATTTTGCATGAACCGAACTCTGGCAGCCACATTACACGAGAAAAAGCGAGAAGTGGTAATTCGTAGTAAAAACCGCAGAAAACGTAACGTTTTCAACATTTGTTTTCGTATCGACGTAACTGATTATCTTCACATTGGACGCATTACTCTCAGAAACGTTTACATTTATCGTCTGGCAACTAATGCAGCGTGATGACGTTTGCGGTCGCACCACTCTGTACGAAGTAGAAGCTTCTAAGTTGTTGCAGTCACCAAGAAAGAGGCACAGAAATTCAAGTTTTAGTTTTTGAAAATTCAGTTTTTGGCTGCTTTTGCTGCCTTGTAGTTGACCTAGGACCTTACGATTTTGCATGAGCCGAACTCTGGCAGCCACATTACACGAGAAAAAGCGAGAAGTGGTAATTCGTAGTAAAAACCGCAGAAAACATAATGTTTTCAACATATGTTTTCGAATTGACGTAACTGAAAATCTTCACATTGGACTCATTACTCTCAGAAACATTTACATTTATCGTCTGGCAACTAATGCAGCGTGATGACGTTTGCGGTCGCACCACTCTATACGAAGTAGAAGCTTCTAAGTTGTTGCAGTCACCAAGAGAGAGGCACAGAAATTCAAGTTTTAGTTTTTGAAAATTCAGTTTTTGGCTGCTTTTGCTGCCTTGTAGTTGACCTAGGACCTTAAGATTTTGCATGAACCGAACTCTGGCAGCCACATTACACGAGAAAAAGCGAGAAGTGGTAATTCGTAGTAAAAACCGCAGAAAACATAACGTTTTCTACATTGTTTTCGTATCGACGTAACTGAAAATCTTCACATTGGACTCATTACTCTCAGAAACGTTTACATTTATCGTCTGGCAACTAATGCCGCGTGATGACGTTTGCGGTCGCACCACTCTGTACGAAGTAGAAGCTTCTAAGTTGTTGCATTAACAAAGAAAGAGGCATAGAAATTCAAGTTTTAGTTTTTGAAAATTCAGTTTTTGGCTGCTTTTGCTGCCTTGTAGTTGACCTAGGACCTTAAGATTTAGCATGAACCTAACTCTGGCAGCCACATTACACGAGAAAAAGCGAGAAGTGGTAATTCGTAGTAAAAACCGCAGAAAACATAACGTTTTCAACATATGTTTTCGAAATGACGTAACTGAAAATCTTCACATTGGACGCATTACTCTCAGAAACGTTTACATTTATCGTCTGGCAACTAATGCAGCGTGATGACGTTTGCGGTCGCACCACTCTCTACGAAGTAGAAGCTTCTAAGTTGTTGCAGTCACCAAGAAAGAGGCACAGAAATTCAAGTTTTAGTTTTTGAAAATTCAGTTTTTGGCTGCTTTTGCTGCCTTGTAGTTGACCTAGGACCTTAAGATTTTGCATGAACCGAACTCTGGCAGCCACATTACACGAGAAAAAGCGAGACGTGGTAATTCGTAGTAAAAACCGCAGAAAACATAACGTTTTCAACATTTGTTTTCGAAATGACGTAACTGAAAATCTTCACATTGGACGCATTACTCTCAGAAACGTTTACATTTATCGTCTGGCAACTAATGCAGCGTGATGACGTTTGCGGTCGCACCACTCTGTACGAAGTAGAAGCTTCTAAGTTGTTGCAGTCACCAAGAAAGAGGCACAGAAAATCAAGTTTAAGTTTTTGAAAATTCAGTTTTTGGCTGCTTTTGCTGCCTTGTAGTTGACCTAGGACCTTAAGATTTTGCATGAACCGAACACTGGCAGCCACATTACACGAGAAAAAGCGAGAAGTGGTAATTCGTAGTAAAAACCGCAGAAAACATAACGTTTCCTACATTGTTTTCGTATCGACGTAACTGAAAATCTTCACATTGGACGCATTACTCTCAGAAACGTTTACATTTATCGTCTGGCAACTAATGCAGCGTGATGACGTTTGCGGTCGCACCACTCTGTACGAAGTAGAAGCTTCTAGGTTGTTGCAGTCACAAAGAAGAAGGCACAGAAATTCAAGTTTTAGTTTTTGAAAATTCAGTTTTTGGCTGCTTTTGCTGCCTTGTAGTTGACCTAGGACCTTAAGATTTTGCATGAACCGAACTCTGGCAGCCACATTACACGAGAAAAAGCGAGAAGTGGTAATTCGTAGTAAAAACCGTAGAAAACATAACGTTTTCAACATTTGTTTTCGTATCGACGTAACTGAAAATCTTCACATTGGACGCATTACTCTCAGAAACGTTTACATTTATCGTCTGGCAACCAATGCAGCGTGATGACGTTTGCGGTCGCACCACTCTGTACGAAGTAGAAGCTTCTAAGTTGTTGCAGTCACCAAGAAAGAGGCACAGAAATTCAAGTTTTAGTTTTTGAAAATTCAGTTTTTGGCTGCTTTTGCTGCCTTGTAGTTGACCTAGGACCTTAAGATTTTGCATGAACCGAACTCTGGCAGCCACATTACACGAGAAAAAGCGAGACGTGGTAATTCGTAGTAAAAACCGCAGAAAACATAACGTTTCCTACATTGTTTTCGTATCGACGTAACTGAAAATCTTCACATTGGACGCATTACTCTCAGAAACGTTTACATTTATCGTCTGGCAACTAATGCAGCGTGATGACGTTTGCGGTCGCACCACTCTGTACGAAGTAGAAGCTTCTAGGTTGTTGCAGTCACAAAGAAGGAGGCACAGAAATTCAAGTTTTAGTTTTTGAAAATTCAGTTTTTGGCCGCTTTTGCTGCCTTGTAGTTGACCTAGGACCTTAAGATTTTGCATGAACCGAACTCTGGCAGCCACATTACACGAGAAAAAGCGAGAAGTGGTAATTCGTAGTAAAAACCGTAGAAAACATAACCTTTTCAACATTTGTTTTCGTATCGACGTAACTGAAAATCTTCACATTGGACGCATTACTCTCTGAAACGTTTACATTTATCGTCTGGCAACTAATGCAGCGTGATGACGTTTGCGGTCGCACCACTCTGTACGAAGTAGAAGCTTCTAAGTTGTTGCAGTCACCAAGAAAGAGGCACAGAAATTCAAGTTTTAGTTTTTGAAAATTCAGTTTTTGGCTGCTTTTGCTGCCTTGTAGTTGACCTAGGACCTTAAGATTTTGCATGAACCGAACTCTGGCAGCCACATTACACGAGAAAAAGCGAGAAGTGGTAATTCGTAGTAAAAACCGCAGAAAACGTAACGTTTTCAACATTTGTTTTCGTATCGACGTAACTGATTATCTTCACATTGGACGCATTACTCTCAGAAACGTTTACATTTATCGTCTGGCAACTAATGCAGCGTGATGACGTTTGCGGTCGCACCACTCTGTACGAAGTAGAAGCTTCTAAGTTGTTGCAGTCACCAAGAAAGAGGCACAGAAATTCAAGTTTTAGTTTTTGAAAATTCAGTTTTTGGCTGCTTTTGCTGCCTTGTAGTTGACCTAGGACCTTACGATTTTGCATGAGCCGAACTCTGGCAGCCACATTACACGAGAAAAAGCGAGAAGTGGTAATTCGTAGTAAAAACCGCAGAAAACATAATGTTTTCAACATATGTTTTCGAATTGACGTAACTGAAAATCTTCACATTGGACTCATTACTCTCAGAAACATTTACATTTATCGTCTGGCAACTAATGCAGCGTGATGACGTTTGCGGTCGCACCACTCTATACGAAGTAGAAGCTTCTAAGTTGTTGCAGTCACCAAGAGAGAGGCACAGAAATTCAAGTTTTAGTTTTTGAAAATTCAGTTTTTGGCTGCTTTTGCTGCCTTGTAGTTGACCTAGGACCTTAAGATTTTGCATGAACCGAACTCTGGCAGCCACATTACACGAGAAAAAGCGAGAAGTGGTAATTCGTAGTAAAAACCGCAGCAAACATAACGTTTTCTACATTGTTTTCGTATCGACGTAACTGAAAATCTTCACATTGGACTCATTACTCTCAGAAACGTTTACATTTATCGTCTGGCAACTAATGCCGCGTGATGACGTTTGCGGTCGCACCACTCTGTACGAAATAGAAGCTGCTAAGTTGTTGCAGTCACCAAGAAAGAGGCATAGAAATTCAAGTTTTAGTTTTTGAAAATTCAGTTTTTGGCTGCTTTTGCTGCCTTGTAGTTGACCTAGGACCTTAAGATTTAGCATGAACCTAACTCTGGCAGCCACATTACACGAGAAAAAGCGAGAAGTGGTAATTCGTAGTAAAAACCGCAGAAAACATAACGTTTTCAACATATGTTTTCGAAATGACGTAACTGAAAATCTTCACATTGGACGCATTACTCTCAGAAACGTTTACATTTATCGTCTGGCAACTAATGCAGCGTGATGACGTTTGCGGTCGCACCACTCTCTACGAAGTAGAAGCTTCTAAGTTGTTGCAGTCACCAAGAAAGAGGCACAGAAATTCAAGTTTTAGTTTTTGAAAATTCAGTTTTTGGCTGCTTTTGCTGCCTTGTAGTTGACCTAGGACCTTAAGATTTTGCATGAACCGAACTCTGGCAGCCACATTACACGAGAAAAAGCGAGACGTGGTAATTCGTAGTAAAAACCGCAGAAAACATAACGTTTTCAACATTTGTTTTCGAAATGACGTAACTGAAAATCTTCACATTGGACGCATTACTCTCAGAAACGTTTACATTTATCGTCTGGCAACTAATGCAGCGTGATGACGTTTGCGGTCGCACCACTCTGTACGAAGTAGAAGCTTCTAAGTTGTTGCAGTCACCAAGAAAGAGGCACAGAAAATCAAGTTTAAGTTTTTGAAAATTCAGTTTTTGGCTGCTTTTGCTGCCTTGTAGTTGACCTAGGACCTTAAGATTTTGCATGAACCGAACACTGGCAGCCACATTACACGAGAAAAAGCGAGAAGTGGTAATTCGTAGTAAAAACCGCAGAAAACATAACGTTTCCTACATTGTTTTCGTATCGACGTAACTGAAAATCTTCACATTGGACGCATTACTCTCAGAAACGTTTACATTTATCGTCTGGCAACTAATGCAGCGTGATGACGTTTGCGGTCGCACCACTCTGTACGAAGTAGAAGCTTCTAGGTTGTTGCAGTCACAAAGAAGAAGGCACAGAAATTCAAGTTTTAGTTTTTGAAAATTCAGTTTTTGGCTGCTTTTGCTGCCTTGTAGTTGACCTAGGACCTTAAGATTTTGCATGAACCGAACTCTGGCAGCCACATTACACGAGAAAAAGCGAGAAGTGGTAATTCGTAGTAAAAACCGTAGAAAACATAACGTTTTCAACATTTGTTTTCGTATCGACGTAACTGAAAATCTTCACATTGGACGCATTACTCTCAGAAACGTTTACATTTATCGTCTGGCAACCAATGCAGCGTGATGACGTTTGCGGTCGCACCACTCTGTACGAAGTAGAAGCTTCTAAGTTGTTGCAGTCACCAAGAAAGTGGCACAGAAATTCAAGTTTTAGTTTTTGAAAATTCAGTTTTTGGCTGCTTTTGCTGCCTTGTATTTGACCTAGGACCTTAAGATTTTGCATGAACCGAACTCTGGCAGCCACATTACACGAGAAAAAGCGAGAAGTGGTAATTCGTAGTAAAAACCGCAGAAAACGTAACGTTTTCAACATTTGTTTTCGTATCGACGTAACTGAAAATCTTCACATTGGACGCATTACTCTCAGAAACGTTTACATTTATCGTCTGGCAACTAATGCAGCGTGATGACGTTTGCGGTCGCACCACTCTGTACGAAGTAGAAGCTTCTAGGTTGTTGCAGTCACGAAGAAGGAGGCACAGAAATTCAAGTTTTAGTTTTTGAAAATTCAGTTTTTGCCGCTTTTGCTGCCTTGTAGTTGACCTAGGACCTTAAGATTTTGCATGAACCGAACTCTGGCAGCCACATTACACGAGAAAAAGCGAGAAGTGGTAATTCGTAGTAAAAACCGTAGAAAACATAACCTTTTCAACATTTGTTTTCGTATCGACGTAACTGAAAATCTTCACATTGGACGCATTACTCTCTGAATCGTTTACATTTATCGTCTGGCAACTAATGCAGCGTGATGACGTTTGCGGTCGCACCACTCTGTACGAAGTAGAAGCTTCTAAGTTGTTGCAGTCACCAAGAAAGAGGCACAGAAATTCAAGTTTTAGTTTTTGAAAATTCAGTTTTTGGCTGCTTTTGCTGCCTTGTAGTTGACCTAGGACCTTAAGATTTTGCATGAACCGAACTCTGGCAGCCACATTACACGAGAAAAAGCGAGAAGTGGTAATTCGTAGTAAAAACCGCAGAAAACGTAACGTTTTCAACATTTGTTTTCGTATCGACGTAACTGATTATCTTCACATTGGACGCATTACTCTCAGAAACGTTTACATTTATCGTCTGGCAACTAATGCAGCGTGATGACGTTTGCGGTCGCACCACTCTGTACGAAGTAGAAGCTTCTAAGTTGTTGCAGTCACCAAGAAAGAGGCACAGAAATTCAAGTTTTAGTTTTTGAAAATTCAGTTTTTGGCTGCTTTTGCTGCCTTGTAGTTGACCTAGGACCTTACGATTTTGCATGAGCCGAACTCTGGCAGCCACATTACACGAGAAAAAGCGAGAAGTGGTAATTCGTAGTAAAAACCGCAGAAAACATAATGTTTTCAACATATGTTTTCGAATTGACGTAACTGAAAATCTTCACATTGGACTCATTACTCTCAGAAACATTTACATTTATCGTCTGGCAACTAATGCAGCGTGATGACGTTTGCGGTCGCACCACTCTATACGAAGTAGAAGCTTCTAAGTTGTTGCAGTCACCAAGAGAGAGGCACAGAAATTCAAGTTTTAGTTTTTGAAAATTCAGTTTTTGGCTGCTTTTGCTGCCTTGTAGTTGACCTAGGACCTTAAGATTTTGCATGAACCGAACTCTGGCAGCCACATTACACGAGAAAAAGCGAGAAGTGGTAATTCGTAGTAAAAACCGCAGAAAACATAACGTTTTCTACATTGTTTTCGTATCGACGTAACTGAAAATCTTCACATTGGACTCATTACTCTCAGAAACGTTTACATTTATCGTCTGGCAACTAATGCCGCGTGATGACGTTTGCGGTCGCACCACTCTGTACGAAGTAGAAGCTGCTAAGTTGTTGCAGTCACCAAGAAAGAGGCATAGAAATTCAAGTTTTAGTTTTTGAAAATTCAGTTTTTGGCTGCTTTTGCTGCCTTGTAGTTGACCTAGGACCTTAAGATTTAGCATGAACCTAACTCTGGCAGCCACATTACACGAGAAAAAGCGAGAAGTGGTAATTCGTAGTAAAAACCGCAGAAAACATAACGTTTTCAACATATGTTTTCGAAATGACGTAACTGAAAATCTTCACATTGGACGCATTACTCTCAGAAACGTTTACATTTATCGTCTGGCAACTAATGCAGCGTGATGACGTTTGCGGTCGCACCACTCTCTACGAAGTAGAAGCTTCTAAGTTGTTGCAGTCACCAAGAAAGAGGCACAGAAATTCAAGTTTTAGTTTTTGAAAATTCAGTTTTTGGCTGCTTTTGCTGCCTTGTAGTTGACCTAGGACCTTAAGATTTTGCATGAACCGAACTCTGGCAGCCACATTACACGAGAAAAAGCGAGACGTGGTAATTCGTAGTAAAAACCGCAGAAAACATAACGTTTTCAACATTTGTTTTCGAAATGACGTAACTGAAAATCTTCACATTGGACGCATTACTCTCAGAAACGTTTACATTTATCGTCTGGCAACTAATGCAGCGTGATGACGTTTGCGGTCGCACCACTCTGTACGAAGTAGAAGCTTCTAAGTTGTTGCAGTCACCAAGAAAGAGGCACAGAAAATCAAGTTTAAGTTTTTGAAAATTCAGTTTTTGGCTGCTTTTGCTGCCTTGTAGTTGACCTAGGACCTTAAGATTTTGCATGAACCGAACACTGGCAGCCACATTACACGAGAAAAAGCGAGAAGTGGTAATTCGTAGTAAAAACCGCAGAAAACATAACGTTTCCTACATTGTTTTCGTATCGACGTAACTGAAAATCTTCACATTGGACGCATTACTCTCAGAAACGTTTACATTTATCGTCTGGCAACTAATGCAGCGTGATGACGTTTGCGGTCGCACCACTCTGTACGAAGTAGAAGCTTCTAGGTTGTTGCAGTCACAAAGAAGAAGGCACAGAAATTCAAGTTTTAGTTTTTGAAAATTCAGTTTTTGGCTGCTTTTGCTGCCTTGTAGTTGACCTAGGACCTTAAGATTTTGCATGAACCGAACTCTGGCAGCCACATTACACGAGAAAAAGCGAGAAGTGGTAATTCGTAGTAAAAACCGTAGAAAACATAACGTTTTCAACATTTGTTTTCGTATCGACGTAACTGAAAATCTTCACATTGGACGCATTACTCTCAGAAACGTTTACATTTATCGTCTGGCAACCAATGCAGCGTGATGACGTTTGCGGTCGCACCACTCTGTACGAAGTAGAAGCTTCTAAGTTGTTGCAGTCACCAAGAAAGAGGCACAGAAATTCAAGTTTTAGTTTTTGAAAATTCAGTTTTTGGCTGCTTTTGCTGCCTTGTATTTGACCTAGGACCTTAAGATTTTGCATGAACCGAACTCTGGCAGCCACATTACACGAGAAAAAGCGAGAAGTGGTAATTCGTAGTAAAAACCGCAGAAAACGTAACGTTTTCAACATTTGTTTTCGTATCGACGTAACTGAAAATCTTCACATTGGACGCATTACTCTCAGAAACGTTTACATTTATCGTCTGGCAACTAATGCAGCGTGATGACGTTTGCGGTCGCACCACTCTATACGAAGTAGAAGCTTCTAAGTTGTTGCAGTCACCAAGAGAGAGGCACAGAAATTCAAGTTTTAGTTTTTGAAAATTCAGTTTTTGGCTGCTTTTGCTGCCTTGTAGTTGACCTAGGACCTTAAGATTTTGCATGAACCGAACTCTGGCAGCCACATTACACGAGAAAAAGCGAGAAGTGGTAATTCGCAGTAAAAACCGCAGAAAACATAACGTTTTCTACATTGTTTTCGTATCGACGTAACTGAAAATCTTCACATTGGACTCATTACTCTCAGAAACGTTTACATTTATCGTCTGGCAACTAATGCCGCGTGATGACGTTTGCGGTCGCACCACTCTGTACGAAGTAGAAGCTTCTAAGTTGTTGCAGTCACCAAGAAAGAGGCACAGAAATTCAAGTTTTAGTTTTTGAAAATTCAGTTTTTGGCTGCTTTTGCTGCCTTGTAGTTGACCTAGGACCTTAAGATTTTGCATGAACCGAACTCTGGCAGCCACATTACACGAGAAAAAGCGAGAAGTGGTAATTCGTAGTAAAAACCGCAGAAAACATAACGTTTTCTACATTGTTTTCGTATCGACGTAACTGAAAATCTTCACATTGGACGCATTACTCTCAGAAACGTTTACATTTATCGTCTGGCAACTAATGCAGCGTGATGAGGTTTGCGGTCGCACCACTCTGTACGAAGTAGAAGCTTCTAAGTTGTTGCAGTCACCAAGAAAGAGGCACAGAAATTCAAGTTTTAGTTTTTGAAAATTCAGTTTTTGGCTGCTTTTACTGCCTTGTAGTTGACCTAGGAGCTTAAGATTTTGCATGAACCAAACTCTGGCAGCCACATTACACGAGAAAAAGCGAGAAGTGGTAATTCGTAGTAAAAACAGCAGAAAACATAACGTTTTCTACATTGTTTTCGTATCGACGTAACTGAAAATCTTCACATTGGACGCATTACTCTCAGAAACGTTTACATTTATCGCCTGGCAACTAATGCATCGTGATGACGTTTGCGGTCGCACCACTCTGTACGAAGTAGAAGCTTCTAAGTTGTTGCAGTCACCAAGAAAGAGGCATAGAAATTCAAGTTTTAGTTTTTGAAAATTCAGTTTTTGGCTGCTTTTGCTGCCTTGTAGTTGACCTAGGACCTTCAGATTTTGCATGAACCGAACTCTGGCAGCCACATTACACGAGAAAAAGCGAGAAGTGGTAATTCGTAGTAAAAACCGCAGAAAACATAACGTTTTCAACATTTGTTTTCGTATCGACGTAACTGAAAAGCTTCACATTGGACGCATTACTCTCAGAAACGTTTACATTTATCGTCTGGCAACTAATGCAGCGTGATGACGTTTGCGGTCGCACCACTCTGTACGAAGTAGAAGCTTCTAAGTTGTTGCAGTCACCAAGAAAGAGGCACAGAAATTCAAGTTTTAGTTTTTGAAAATTCAGTTTTTGGCTGCTTTTGCTGCCTTGTAGTTGACCTAGGACCTTAAGATTTAGCATGAACCGAACTCTGGCAGCCACATTACACGAGAAAAAGCGAGAAGTGGTAATTCGTAGTAAAAACCGCAGAAAACATAACGTTTTCTACATTGTTTTCGTATCGACGTAACTGAAAATCTTCACATTGGACGCATTACTCTCAGAAACGTTTACATTTATCGTCTGGCAACTAATGCAGCGTGATGACGTTTGCGGTCGGACCACTCTGTACGAAGTAGAAGCTTCTAAGTTGTTGCAGTCACCAAGAAAGGGGCACAGAAATTCAAGTTTTAGTTTTTGAAAATTCAGTTTTTGGCTGCTTTTGCTGCCTTGTAGTTGACCTAGGACCTTAAGATTTTGCATGAACCGAACTCTGGCAGCCACATTACACGAGAAAAAGCGAGAAGTGGTAATTCGTAGTAAAAACCGCAGAACACATAACGTTTTCTACATTGTTTTCGTATCGACGTTACTGAAAATCTTCACATTGGACTCATTACTCTCAGAAACGTTTACATTTATCGTCTGGCAACTAATGCAGCGTGATGACGTTTGCGGTCGCACCACTCTGTACGAAGTAGAAGCTTCTAAGTTGTTGCTGTCACCAAGAAAGAGGCACAGAAATTCAAGTTTTAGTTTTTGAAAATTCAGTTTTTGGCTGCTTTTGCTGCCTTGTAGTTGACCTAGGAACTTACGATTTTGCATGAACCGAACTCTGGCAGCCACATTACACGAGAAAAAGCGAGAAGTGGTAATTCGTAGTAAAAACCGCAGAAAACATAACGTTTTCGACATTTGTTTTCGTATCGACGTAACTGAAAATCTTCACATTGGACGCATTACTATCAGAAACGTTTACATTTATCGTCTGGCAACTAATGCAGCGTGATGACGTTTGCGGTCGCACCACTCTGTACGAAGTAGAAGCTTCTAAGTTGTTGCAGTCACCAAGAAAGAGGCACAGAAATTCAAGTTTTAGTTTTTGAAAATTCAGTTTTTGGCTGCTTTTGCTGCCTTGTAGTTGACCTAGGACCTTAAGATTTAGCATGAACCGAACTCTGGCAGCCACATTACACGAGAAAAAGCGAGAAGTGGTAATTCGTAGTAAAAACCGCAGAAAACATAACGTTTTCTACATTGTTTTTGTATCGACGTAACTTAAAATCTTCACATTGGACGCATTACTCTCAGAAACGTTTACATTTATCGTCTGGCAACTAATGCAGCGTGATGACGTTTGCGGTCGCACCACTCTGTACGAAGTAGAAGCTTCTAAGTTGTTGCAGTCACCAAGAAAGAGGCACAGAAATTCAAGTTTTAGTTTTTGAAAATTCAGTTTTTGGCTGCTTTTGCTGCCTTGTGGTTGACCTAGGACCTTAAGATTTTGCATGGACCGAACTCTGGCAGCCACATTACACGAGAAAAAGCGGGAAGTGGTAATTCGTAGTAAAAACAGCAGAAAACATAACGTTTTCTACATTATTTTCGTATCGACGTAACTGAAAATCTTCACATTGGACGCATTACTCTCAGAAACGTTTACATTTATCGTCTGGCAACTAATGCAGCGTGATGACGTTTGCGGTCGCACCACTCTGTACGAAGTAGAAGCTTCTAAGTTGTTGCAGTCACCAAGAAAGAGGCACAGAAATTCAAGTTCTAGTTTTTGAAAATTCAGCTTTTGGCTGCTTTTGCTGCCTTGTAGTTGACCTAGGACCTTAAGATTTTGCATGAACCGAACTCTGGCAGCCACATTACACGAGAAAAAGCGAGAAGTGGTAATTCGTAGTATAAACCGCAGAAGACATAACGTTTTCTACATTGTTTTCGTATCGACGTAACTGAAAATCTTCACATTGGACGCATTACTCTCAGAAACGTTTACATTTATCGTCTGGCAACTAATGCAGCGTGATGACGTTTGCGGTCGCACCATTCTGTACGAAGTAGAAGCTTCTAAGTTGTTGCAGTCACCAAGAAAGAGGCACAGAAATTCAAGTTTTAGTTTTTGAAAATTCAGTTTTTGGCTGCTTTTGCTGCCTTGTAGTTGACCTAGGACCTTAAGATTTTGCATGATCCGAACTCTGG
Source organism: Schistocerca serialis cubense (assembly GCF_023864345.2). Classification (NCBI taxonomy): domain Eukaryota; kingdom Metazoa; phylum Arthropoda; class Insecta; order Orthoptera; family Acrididae; genus Schistocerca; species Schistocerca serialis. The sequence continues at coordinate 53,003,677 of NC_064649.1, forward strand.
CAGCCACATTACACGATAAAAAGCGAGAAGTGGTAATTCATAGTAAAAACCGCAGAAAACATAACGTTTTCAACATTTGTATTCGTATTGACGTAACTGAAAATCTTCACATTGGACGCATTACTCTCAGAAACGTTTACATTTATCGTCTGGCAACTAATGCAGCGTGATGACGTTTGCGGTCGCACCACTCTGTACGAAGTAGAAGCTTCTAAGTTGTTGCAGTCACCAAGAAAGAGGCATAGAAATTCAAGTTTTAGTTTTTGAAAATTCAGTTTTTGGCTGCTTTTGCTGCCTTGTAGTTGACCTAGGACCTTACGATTTTGCATGAACCGAACTCTGGGAGCCACATTACACGAGAAAAAGCGAGAAGTGGTAATTCGTAGTAAAAACCGCAGAAAACATAACGTTTTCTACACTGTTTTCGTATCGACGTAACTGAAAATCTTCACATTGGACGCATTACTCTCAGAAACGTTTACATTTATCATCTGGTAACTAATGCAGCGTGATGCCGTTTGCGGTCGCACCACTCTGTACAAAGTAGAAGCTTCTAAGTTGTTGCAGTCACCAAGAAAGAGGCACAGAAATTCAAGTTTTTGTTTTTGAAAATTCAGTTTTTGGTTGCTTTTGCTGCCTTGTAGTTGACCTAGGACCTTAAGATTTAGCATGAACCGAACTCTGGCAGCCACATTACACGAGAAAAAGCGAGAAGTGGTAATTCGTGGTAAAAACCGCAGAAAACATAACGTTTTCAACATTGGTTTTCGTATCGACGTAACTGAAAATCTTCACATTGGGCGCATTACTCTCAGAAACGTTTACATTTATCGTCTGGCAACTAATGCAGCGTGATGACGTTTGCGGTCGCACAACTCTGTACGAAGTAGAAGCTTCTAAGTTGTTGCAGTCACCAAGAAAGAGGCATAGAAATTCAAGTTTTAGTTTTTGAAAATTCAGTTTTTGGCTGCTTTTGCTGCCTTGTAGTTGCCCTAGGACCTTAAGATTTTGCATGAACCGAACTCTGGCAGCCACATTACACGAGAAAAAGCGAGAAGTGGTAATTCGTAGTAAAAACCGCAGAAAACATAACGTTTTCAACATTTGTTTTCGTATCGACGTAACTGAAAATCTTCACATTGGACGCATTACTCTCAGAAACGTTTACATTTATCGTCTGGCAACTAATGCAGCGTGATGACGTTTGCGGTCCCACCACTCTGTACGAAGTAGAAGCTTCTAAGTTGTTGCAGTCACCAAGAAAGAGGCACAGAAATTCAAGTTTTAGTTTTTGAAAATTCAGTTTTTGGCTGCTTTTGCTGCCTTGTAGTTGACCTAGGACCTTAAGATTTAGCATGAAACGAACTCTGGCAGCCACATTACACTAGAGAAAGCGAGAAGTGGTAATTCGTAGTAAAAACCGCAGAAAACATAACGTTTTCTACATTGTTTTCGTATCGACGTAACTGAAAATCTTCACATTGGACGCATTACTCTCAGAAACGTTTACATTTATCGTCTGGCAACTAATGCAGCGTGATGACGTTTGCGGTCGGACCACTCTGTACGAAGTAGAAGCTTCTAAGTTGTTGCAGTCACCAAGAAAGGGGCACAGAAATTCAAGTTTTAGTTTTTGAAAATTCAGTTTTTGGCTGCTTTTGCTGCCTTGTAGTTGACCTAGGACCTTAAGATTTTGCATGAACCGAACTCTGGCAGCCACATTACACGAGAAAAAGCGAGAAGTGGTAATTCGTAGTAAAAACCGCAGAACACATAACGTTTTCTACATTGTTTTCGTATCGACGTTACTGAAAATCTTCACATTGGATTCATTACTCTCAGAAACGTTTACATTTATCGTCTGGCAACTAATGCAGCGTGATGACGTTTGCGGTCGCACCACTCTGTACGAAGTAGAAGCTTCTAAGTTGTTGCAGTCACCAAGAAAGAGGCACAGAAATTCAAGTTTTAGTTTTTGAAAATTCAGTTTTTGGCTGCTTTTGCTGCCTTGTAGTTGACCTAGGAACTTACGATTTTGCATGAACCGAACTCTGGCAGCCACATTACACGAGAAAAAGCGAGAAGTGGTAATACGTAGTAAAAACCGCAGAAAACATAACGTTTTCGACATTTGTTTTCGTATCGACGTAACTGAAAATCTTCACATTGGACGCATTACTCTCAGAAACGTTTACATTTATCGTCTGGCAACTAATGCAGCGTGATGACGTTTGCGGTCGCACCACTCTGTACGAAGTAGAAGCTTCTAAGTTGTTGCAGTCACCAAGAAAGAGGCACAGAAATTCAAGTTTTAGTTTTTGAAAATTCAGTTTTTGGCTGCTTTTGCTGCCTTGTAGTTGACCTAGGACCTTAAGATTTAGCATGAACCGAACTCTGGCAGCCACATTACACGAGAAAAAGCGAGAAGTGGTAATTCGTAGTAATAACCGCAGAAAACATAACGTTTTCTACATTGTTTTTGTATCGACGTATATTAAAATCTTCACATTGGACGCATTACTCTCAGAAACGTTTACATTTATCGTCTGGCAACTAATGCGGCGTGATGACGTTTGCGGTCGCACCACTCTGTACGAAGTAGAAGCTTCTAAGTTGTTGCAGTCACCAAGAAAGAGGCACAGAAATTCAAGTTTTAGTTTTTGAAAATTCAGTTTTTGGCTGCTTTTGCTGCCTTGTGGTTGACCTAGGACCTTAAGATTTTGCATGAACCGAACTCTGGCAGCCACATTACACGAGAAAAAGCGGGAAGTGGTAATTCGTAGTAAAAACAGCAGAAAACATAACGTTTTCTACATTATTTTCGTATCGACGTAACTGAAAATCTTCACATTGGACGCATTACTCTCAGAAACGTTTACATTTATCGTCTGGCAACTAATGCAGCGTGATGACGTTTGCGGTCGCACCACTCTGTACGAAGTAGAAGCTTCTAAGTTGTTGCAGTCACCAAGAAAGAGGCACAGAAATTCAAGTTCTAGTTTTTGAAAATTCAGCTTTTGGCTGCTTTTGCTGCCTTGTAGTTGACCTAGGACCTTAAGATTTTGCATGAACCGAACTCTGGCAGCCACATTACACGAGAAAAAGCGAGAAGTGGTAATTCGTAGTATAAACCGCAGAAGACATAACGTTTTCTACATTGTTTTCGTATCGACGTAACTGAAAATCTTCACATTGGACGCATTACTCTCAGAAACGTTTACATTTATCGTCTGGCAACTAATGCAGCGTGATGACGTTTGCGGTCGCACCACTCTGTACGAAGTAGAAGCTTCTAAGTTGTTGCAGTCACCAAGAAAGAGGCACAGAAATTCAAGTTTTAGTTTTTGAAAATTCAGTTTTTGGCTGCTTTTGCTGCCTTGTAGTTGACCTAGGACCTTAAGATTTTGCATGATCCGAACTCTGGCAGCCACATTACACGATAAAAAGCGAGAAGTGGTAATTCATAGTAAAAACCGCAGAAAACATAACGTTTTCAACATTTGTATTCGTATTGACGTAACTGAAAATCTTCACATTGGACGCATTACTCTCAGAAACGTTTACATTTATCGTCTGGCAACTAATGCAGCGTGATGACGTTTGCGGTCGCACCACTCTGTACGAAGTAGAAGCTTCTAAGTTGTTGCAGTCACCAAGAAAGAGGCATAGAAATTCAAGTTTTAGTTTTTGAAAATTCAGTTTTTGGCTGCTTTTGCTGCCTTGTAGTTGACCTAGGACCTTACGATTTTGCATGAACCGAACTCTGGGAGCCACATTACACGAGAAAAAGCGAGAAGTGGTAATTCGTAGTAAAAACCGCAGAAAACATAACGTTTTGTACACTGTTTTCGTATCGACGTAACTGAAAATCTTCACATTGGACGCATTACTCTCAGAAACGTTTACATTTATCATCTGGCAACTAATGCAGCGTGATGCCGTTTGCGGTCGCACCACTCTGTACAAAGTAGAAGCTTCTAAGTTGTTGCAGTCACCAAGAAAGAGGCACAGAAATTCAAGTTTTTGTTTTTGGAAATTCAGTTTTTGGCTGCTTTTGCTGCCTTGTAGTTGACCTAGGACCTTAAGATTTAGCATGAACCGAACTCTGGCAGCCACATTACACGAGAAAAAGCGAGAAGTGGTAATTCGTGGTAAAAACCGCAGAAAACATAACGTTTTCAACATTGGTTTTCGTATCGACGTAACTGAAAATCTTCACATTGGGCGCATTACTCTCAGAAACGTTTACATTTATCGTCTGGCAACTAATGCAGCGTGATGACGTTTGCGGTCGCACAACTCTGTACGAAGTAGAAGCTTCTAAGTTGTTGCAGTCACCAAGAAAGAGGCATAGAAATTCAAGTTTTAGTTTTTGAAAATTCAGTTTTTGGCTGCTTTTGCTGCCTTGTAGTTGACCTAGGACCTTAAGATTTTGCATGAACCGAACTCTGGCAGCCACATTACACGAGAAAAAGCGAGAAGTGGTAATTCGTAGTAAAAACCGCAGAAAACATAACGTTTTCAACATTTGTTTTCGTATCGACGTAACTGAAAATCTTCACATTGGACGCATTACTCTCAGAAACGTTTACATTTATCGTCTGGCAACTAATGCAGCGTGATGACGTTTGCGGTCGCACCACTCTGTACGAAGTAGAAGCTTCTAAGTTGTTGCAGTCACCAAGAAAGAGGCACAGAAATTCAAGTTTTAGTTTTTGAAAATTCAGTTTTTGGCTGCTTTTGCTGCCTTGTAGTTGACCTAGGACCTTAAGATTTAGCATGAAACGAACTCTGGCAGCCACATTACACGAGAGAAAGCGAGAAGTGGTAATTCGTAGTAAAAACCGCAGAAAACATAACGTTTTCTACATTGTTTTCGTATCGACGTAACTGAAAATCTTCACATTTGACGCATTACTATCAGAAACGTTTACATTTATCGTCTGGCAACTAATGCAGCGTGATGACGTTTGCGGTCACACCACTCTGTACGAAGTAGAAGCTTCTAAGTTGTTGCAGTCACCAAGAAAGAGGCACAGAAATTCAAGTTTTAGTTTTTGAAAATTCAGTTTTTAGCTGCTTTTGCTGCCTTGTAGTTGACCTAGGAGCTTAAGATTTTGTATGAACCGAACTCTGGCAGCCACATTACACGAGAAAAAGCGGGAAGTGGTAATTCGTAGTAAAAACAGCAGAAAACATAACGTTTTCTACATTGTTTTCGTATCGACGTAACTGAAAATCTTCACATTGGACGCATTACTCTCAGAAACGTTTACATTTATCGTCTGGCAACTAATGCAGCGTGATGACGTTTGCGGTCGCACCACTCTGTACGAAGTAGAAGCTTCTAAGTTGTTGCAGTCACCAAGAAAGAGGCACAGAAATTCAAGTTTTAGTTTTTGAAAATTCAGTTTTTGGCTGCTTTTGCTGCCTTGCAGTTGACCTAGGACCTTAAGATTTTGCATGAACCGAACTGTGGCAGCCACATTACACGAGAAAAAGCGAGAAGTGGTAATTCGTAGTAAAAACCGCAGAAAACATAACGTTTTCAACATTTGTTTTCGAAATGACGTAACTGAAAATCTTCACATCCGACGCATTACTCTCAGAAACGTTTACATTTATCGTCTGGCAACTAATGCAGCGTGATGACGTTAGCGTTCGGACCACTCTGTACGAAGTAGAAGCTTCTAAGTTGTTGCAGTCACCAAGAAAGAGGCACAGAAATTCAAGTTTTAGTTTTTGAAAATTCAGTTTTTGGATGCTTTTGCTGCCTTGTAGTTTACCTAGGACCTTAAGATTTTGCATGAACCGAACTCTGGCAGCCACATTACACGAGAAAAAGCGAGAAGTGGTAATTCGTAGTAAAAACCGCAGAACACACAACGTTTTCTACATTGTTTTCGTATCGACGTAACTGAAAATCTTCACATTGGACTCATTACTCTCAGAAACGTTTACATTTATCGTCTGGCAACTAATGCAGCGTGATGCCGTTTGCGGTCGCACCACTCTGTACGAAGTAGAAGCTTCTTCGTTGTTGCAGTCACCAAGAAAGAGGCACAGAAATTCAAGTTTTAGTTTTTGAAAATTCAGTTTTTGGCTGCTTTTGCTGCCTTGTAGTTGACCTAGGACCTTAAGATTTTGCATGAACCGAACACTGGCAGCCACATTACACGAGAAAAAGCGAGAAGTGGTAATTCGTAGTAAAAACCGCAGAAAACATAACGTTTTCAACATTTGTTTACGAAATGACGTAACTGAAAATCTTCACATTGGACGCATTACTCTCAGAAACGTTTACATTTATCGTCTGGCAACTAATGCAGCGTGATGACGTTTGCGGTCGCACCACTCTGTACGAAGTAGAAGCTTCTAAGTTGTTGCAGTCACCAAGAAAGAGACACAGAAATTCAAGTTTTAGTTTTTGAAAATTCAGTTTTTGGCTGCTTTTGCTGCCTTGTAGTTGACCTAGGACCTTAAGATTTTGCATGAACCGAACTCTTGCCGCCACATTACACGAGAAAAAGCGAGAAGTGGTAATTCGTAGTAAAAACCGCAGAAAACATAACGTTATCTACATTGTTTTCGTATCGACGTAACTGAAAATCTTCACATTGGACGCATTACACTCAGAAACGTTTACATTTATCGTCTGGCAACTAATGCAGCGTGATGACGTTTGCGGTCGCACCACTCTGTACGAAGTAGAAGCTTCTAAGTTGTTGCAGTCACCAAGAAAGAGGCACAGAAATTCAAGTTTTAGTTTTTGAAAATTCAGTTTTTGGCTGCTTTTGCTGCCTTGTAGTTGACCTAGGTCCTTAAGATTTTGCATGAACCGAACTCTTGCCGCCACATTACACGAGAAAAAGCGAGAAGTGGTAATTCGTAGTAAAAACCGCAGAAAACATAACGTTTTCTACATTGTTTTCGTATCGACGTAACTGAAAATCTTCACATTGGACGCATTACTCTCAGAAACGTTTACATTTATCGTCTGGCAACTAATGCAGCGTGATGACGTTTGCGGTCGCACCACTCTGTACGAAGTAGAAGCTTCTAAGTTGTTGCAGTCACCAAGAAAGAGGCACAGAAATTCAAGTTTTAGTTTTTGAAAATTCAGTTTTTGGCTGCTTTTGCTGCCTTGTAGTTGACCTAGGACCTTAAGATTTTGCATGAACCGAACTCTGGCAGCCACATTACACGAGAAAAAGCGAGAAGTTGTAATTCGTAGTAAAAACAGCAGAAAACATAACGTTTTCTACATTGTTTTCGTATCGACGTAACTGAAAATCTTCACATTGGACGCATTACTCTCAGAAACGTTTACATTTATCGTCTGGCAACTAATGCAGCGTGATGACGTTTGTGGTCGCACCACTCTGTACGAAGTAGAAGCTTCTAAGTTGTTGCAGTCACCAAGAAAGAGGCACAGAAATTCAAGTTTTAGTTTTTGAAAATTCAGTTTTTGGCTGCTTTTGCTGCCTTGTAGTTGACCTAGGACCTTAAGATTTTGCATGAACCGAACTCTGGCAGCCACATTACACGAGAAAAAGCGAGAAGTGGTAATTCGTAGTAAAAACCGCAGAAAACATAACGTTTTCTTCATTGTTTTCGTATCGACGTAACTGAAAATCTTCACATTTGACGCATTACTCTCAGAAACGTTTACATTTATCGTCTGGCAACTAATGCAGCGTGATGACGTTTGCGGTCACACCACTCTGTACGAAGTAGAAGCTTCTAAGGTGTTGCAGTCACCAAGAAAGAGGCACAGAAATTCAAGTTTTAGTTTTTGAAAATTCAGTTTTTGGCTGCTTTTGCTGCCTTGTAGTTGCCCTAGGAGCTTAAGATTTTGTATGAACCGAACTCTGGCAGCCACATTACACGAGAAAAAGTGGGAAGTGGTAATTCGTAGTAAAAACAGCAGAAAACATAACGTTTTCTACATTGTTTTCGTATCGACGTAACTGAAAATCTTCACATTGGACGCATTACTCTCAGAAACGTTTACATTTATCGTCTGGCAACTAATGCAGCGTGATGACGTTTGCGGTCGCACCACTCTGTACGAAGTAGAAGCTTCTAAGTTGTTGCAGTCACCAAGAAAGAGGCACAGAAATTCAAGTTTTAGTTTTTGAAAATTCAGTTTTTGGCTGCTTTTGCTGCCTTGTAGTTGACCTAGGACCTTAAGATTTTGCATGAACCGAACACTGGCAGCCACATTACACGAGAAAAAGCGAGAAGTGGTAATTCGTAGTAAAAACCGCAGAAAACATTACGTTTTCAACATTTGTTTACGAAATGACGTAACTGAAAATCTTCACATTGGACGCATTACTCTCAGAAACGTTTACATTTATCGTCTGGCAACTAATGCAGCGTGATGACGTTTGCGGTCGCACCACTCTGTACGAAGTAGAAGCTTCTAAGTTGTTGCAGTCACCAAGAAAGAGGCACAGAAATTCAAGTTTTAGTTTTTGAAAATTCAGTTTTTGGCTGCTTTTGCTGCCTTGTAGTTGACCTAGGACCTTAAGATTCTGCATGAACCGAACTGTGGCAGCCACATTACACGAGAAAAAGCGAGAAGTGGTAATTCGTAGTAAAAACCGCAGAAAACATAACGTTTTCAACATTTGTTTTCGAAATGACGTAACTGAAAATCTTCACATCCGACGCATTACTCTCAGAAACGTTTACATTTATCGTCTGGCAACTAATGCAGCGTGATGACGTTAGCGTTCGGACCACTCTGTACGAAGTAGAAGCTTCTAAGTTGTTGCAGTCACCAAGAAAGAGGCACAGAAATTCAAGTTTTAGTTTTTGAAAATTCAGTTTTTGGATGCTTTTGCTGCCTTGTAGTTTACCTAGGACCTTAAGATTTTGCATGAACCGAACTCTGGCAGCCACATTACACGAGAAAAAGCGAGAAGTGGTAATTCGTAGTAAAAACCGCAGAACAACAACGTTTTCTACATTGTTTTCGTATCGACGTAACTGAAAATCTTCACATTGGACTCATTACTCTCAGAAACGTTTACATTTATCGTCTGGCAACTAATGCAGCGTGATGCCGTTTGCGGTCGCACCACTCTGTACGAAGTAGAAGCTTCTAAGTTGTTGCAGTCACCAAGAAAGAGGCACAGAAATTCAAGTTTTAGTTTTTGAAAATTCAGTTTTTGGCTGCTTTTGCTGCCTTGTAGTTGACCTAGGACCTTAAGATTTTGCATGAACCGAACACTGGCAGCCACATTACACGAGAAAAAGCGAGAAGTGGTAATTCGTAGTAAAAACCGCAGAAAACATAACGTTTTCAACATTTGTTTACGAAATGACGTAACTGAAAATCTTCACATTGGACGCATTACTCTCAGAAACGTTTACATTTATCGTCTGGCAACTAATGCAGCGTGATGACGTTTGCGGTCGCACCACTCTGTACGAAGTAGAAGCTTCTAAGTTGTTGCAGTCACCAAGAAAGAGGCACAGAAATTCAAGTTTTAGTTTTTGAAAATTCAGTTTTTGGCTGCTTTTGCTGCCTTGTAGTTGACCTAGGACCTTAAGATTTTGCATGAACCGAACTCTGGCAGCCACATTACACGAGAAAAAGCGAGAAGTGGTAATTCGTAGTAAAAACCGCAGAAAACATAACGTTATCTACATTGTTTTCGTATCGACGTAACTGAAAATCTTCACATTGGACGCATTACTCTCAGAAACGTTTACATTTATCGTCTGGCAACTAATGCAGCGTGATGACGTTTGCGGTCGCACCACTCTGTACGAAGTAGAAGCTTCTAAGTTGTTGCAGTCACCAAGAAAGAGGCACAGAAATTCAAGTTTTAGTTTTTGAAAATTCAGTTTTTGGCTGCTTTTGCTGCCTTGTAGTTGACCTAGGACCTTAAGATTTTGCATGAACCGAACTCTTGCCGCCACATTACACGAGAAAAAGCGAGAAGTGGTAATTCGTAGTAAAAACTGCAGAAAACATAACGTTTTCTACATTGTTTTCGTATCGACGTAACTGAAAATCTTCACATTGGACGCATTACTCTCATAAACGTTTACATTTATCGTCCGGCAACTAATGCAGCGTGATGACGTTTGCGGTCGCACCACTCTGTACGAAGTAGAAGCTTCTAAGTTGTTGCAGTCACCAAGAAAGAGGCACAGAAATTCAAGTTTTAGTTTTTGAAAATTCAGTTTTTGGCTGCTTTTGCTGCCTTGTAGTTGACCTAGGACCTTAAGATTTTGCATGAACCGAACTCTGGCAGCCACATTACACGAGAAAAAGCGAGAAGTTGTAATTCGTAGTAAAAACAGCAGAAAACATAACGTTTTCTACATTGTTTTCGTATCGACGTAACTGAAAATCTTCACATTGGACGCAATACTCTCAGAAACGTTTACATTTATCGTCTGGCAACTAATGCAGCGTGATGACGTTTGTGGTCGCACCACTCTGTACGAAGTAGAAGCTTCTAAGTTGTTGCAGTCACCAAGAAAGAGGCACAGAAATTCAAGTTTTAGTTTTTGAAAATTCAGTTTTTGGCTGCTTTTGCTGCCTTGTAGTTGACCTAGGACCTTAAGATTTTGCATGAACCGAACTCTGGCAGCCACATTACACGAGAAAAAGCGAGAAGTGGTAATTCGTAGTAAAAACCGCAGAAAACATAACGTTTTCTTCATTGTTTTCGTATCGACGTAACTGAAAATCTTCACATTTGACGCATTACTCTCAGAAACGTTTACATTTATCGTCTGGCAACTAATGCAGCGTGATGACGTTTGCGGTCACACCACTCTCTACGAAGTAGAAGCTTCTAAGGTGTTGCAGTCACCAAGAAAGAGGCACAGAAATTCAAGTTTTAGTTTTTGAAAATTCAGTTTTTGGCTGCTTTTGCTGCCTTGTAGTTGCCCTAGGAGCTTAAGATTTTGTATGAACCGAACTCTGGCAGCCACATTACACGAGAAAAAGCGGGAAGTGGTAATTCGTAGTAAAAACAGCAGAAAACATAACGTTTTCTACATTGTTTTCGTATCGGCGTAACTGAAAATCTTCACATTGGACGCATTACTCTCAGAAACGTTTACATTTATCGTCTGGCAACTAATGCAGCGTGATGACGTTTGCGGTCGCACCACTCTGTACGAAGTAGAAGCTTCTAAGTTGTTGCAGTCACCAAGAAAGAGGCACAGAAATTCAAGTTTTAGTTTTTGAAAATTCAGTTTTTGGCTGCTTTTGCTGCCTTGTAGTTGACCTAGGACCTTAAAATTTTGCATGAACCGAACACTGGCAGCCACATTACACGAGAAAAAGCGAGAAGTGGTAATTCGTAGTAAAAACCGCAGAAAACATTACGTTTTCAACATTTGTTTACGAAATGACGTAACTGAAAATCTTCACATTGGACGCATTACTCTCAGAAACGTTTACATTTATCGTCTGGCAACTAATGCAGCGTGATGACGTTTGCGGTCGCACCACTCTGTACGAAGTAGAAGCTTCTAAGTTGTTGCAGTCACCAAGAAAGAGGCACAGAAATTCAAGTTTTAGTTTTTGAAAATTCAGTTTTTGGCTGCTTTTGCTGCCTTGTAGTTGACCTAGGACCTTAAGATTTTGCATGAACCGAACTCTGGCAGCCACATTACACGAGAAAAAGCGATAAGTGGTAATTCGTAGTAAAAACCGCAGAAAACATAACGTTTTCAACATTTGTTTTCGTATCGACGTAACTGAAAATCTTCACATTGGACGCATTACTCTCAGAAACGTTTACATTTATCGTCTTGCAACTAATGCTGCGTGATAACGTTTGCGGTCGCACCACTCTGTACGAAGTAGAAGCTTCTAAGTTGTTGCAGTCACCAAGAAAGAGGCACAGAAATTCAAGTTTTAGTTTTTGAAAATTCAGTTTTTGGCTGCTTTTGCTTCCTTGTAGTTGACCTAGGACCTTAAGATTTTGCATGAGCCGAACTGTGGCAGCCACGTTACACGAGAAAAAGCGAGAAGTGGTAATTCGTAGTAAAAACCGCAGAACACATAACGTTTTCAACATTGTTTTCGTATCGACGTAACTGAAAATCTTCACATTGGACGCCTTACTCTCAGAAACGTTTACATTTATCGTCTGGCAACTAATGCAGCGTGATGCCGTTTGCGGTCGCACCACTCTGTACGAAGTAGAAGCTTCTAAGTTGTTGCAGTCACCAAGAAAGAGGCACAGAAATTCAAGTTTTAGTTTTTGAAAATTCAGTTTTTGGCTGCTTTTGCTGCCTTGTAGTTGACCTAGGACCTTAAGATTTTGCATGAACCGAACTCTGGTAGCCACATTACACGAGAAAAAGCGAGAAGTGGTAATTCGTAGTAAAAACCGCAGAACACATAACGTTTTCTACATTGTTTTCGTATCGACGTAACTGAAAATCTTCACATTGGACGCATTACTCTCAGAAACGTTTACATTTATCGTCTGGCAACTAATGCAGCGTGATGACGTTTGCGGTCGCACCACTCTGTATGAAGTAGAAGCTTCTAAGTTGTTGCAGTCACCAAGAAAGAGGCACAGAAATTCAAGTTTTAGTTTTTGAAAATTCAGTTTTTGGCTGCTTTTGCTGCCTTGTAGTTGACCTAGGACCTTAAGATTTTGCATGAACCGAACTCTGGCAGCCACATTACACGAGAAAAAGCGAGAAGTGGTAATTCGTAGTAAAAACCGCAGAACACATAACGTTTTCTACATTGTTTTCGTATCGACGTAACTGAAAATCTTCACATTGGACTCATTACTCTCAGAAACGTTTACATTTATCGTCTGGCAACTAATGCAGCGTGATGCCGTTTGCGGTCGCACCACTCTGTACGAAGTAGAAGCTTCTAAGTTGTTGCAGTCACCAAGAAAGAGGCACAGAAATTCAAGTTTTAGTTTTTGAAAATTCAGTTTTTGGCTGCTTTTGCTGCCTTGTAGTTGACCTAGGACCTTAAGATTTTGCATGAACCGAACTCTGGCAGCCACATTTCACGAGAAAGAGCGAGAAGTGGTAATTGGTAGTAAAAACCGCAGAAAACATAACGTTTTCAACATTTGTTCTCGTATCGACGTAACTGAAAATCTTCACATTGGACGCATTACTCTCAGAAACGTTTACATTTATCGTCTAGCAACTGATGCAGCGTGATGACGTTTGCGGTCGCACCACTCTGTACGAAGTAGAAGCTTCTAAGTTGTTGCAGTCACCAAGAAAGAGGCACAGAAATTCAAGTTTTAGTTTTTGAAAATTCAGTTTTTGGCTGCTTTTGCTGCCTTGTAGTTGACCTAGGACCTTAAGATTTTGCATGAACCGAACTCTGGCAGCCACATTACACGAGAAAAAGCGAGAAGTGGTAATTCGTAGTAAAAACCGCAGAAAACATAACGTTTTCAACATTTGTTTTCGAAATGACGTAACTGAAAATCTTCACATTGGACGCATTACTCTCAGAAACGTTTACATTTATCGTCTGGCAACTAATGCAGCGTGATGACGTTTGCGGTCGCACCACTCTGTATGAAGTAGAAGCTTCTAAGTTGTTGCAGTCACCAAGAAAGAGGCACAGAAATTCAAGTTTTAGTTTTTGAAAAATCAGTTTTTGGCTGCTTTTGCTGCCTTGTAGTTGACCTAGGACCTTAAGATTTTGCATGATCCGAACTCTGGCAGCCACATTACACGAGAAAAAGCGAGAACTGGTAATTCGTAGTAAAAACCGCAGAAAACATAACGTTTTCTACATTGTTTTCGTATCGACGTAACTGAAAACTTCACATTGGACGCATTACTCTCAGAAACGTTTACATTTATCGTCTGGCAACTAATGCAGCGTGATGACGTTTGCGGTCGCACCACTCTGTACGAAGTAGAAGCTTCTAAGTAGTTGCAGTCACCAAGAAAGAGGCACAGAAATTCAAGTTTTAGTTTTTGAAAATTCAGTTTTTGGCTGCTTTTGCTGCCTTGTAGTTGACCTAGGACCTTAAGATTTTGCATGAACCGAACTCTGGCAGCCACATTACACGAGAAAAAGCGAGAAGTGGTAATTCGTAGTAAAAACCGCAGAAAACATAACGTTTTCAACATTTGTTTTCGAAATGACGTAACTGATAATCTTCACATTGGACGCATTACTCTCAGAAACGTTTACATTTATCGTCTGGCAACTAATGCAGCGTGATGACGTTTGCGGTCGCACCACTCTGTACGAAGTAGAAGCTTCTAAGTTGTTGCAGTCACCAAGAAAGAGGCACAGAAATTCAAGTTTTAGTTTTTGAAAATTCCGTTTTTGGCTGCTTTTGCTGCCTTGTAGTTGACCTAGGACCTTAAGATTTTGCATGAACCGAACTCTGGCAGCCAAATTACACGAGAAAAAGCGAGAAGAAGTAATTCGTAGTAAAAACCGCAGAAAACATAACGTTTTCTACATTGTTTTCGTATCGACGTAACTGAAAATCTTCACATTGGACGCATTACTCTCAGAAACGTTTACATTTATCGTCTGGCAACTAATGCAGCGTGATGACGTTTGCGGTCGCACCACTCTGTACGAAGTAGAAGCTTCTAAGTTGTTGCAGTCACCAAGAAAGAGGCACAGATATTCAAGTTTTAGTTTTTGAAAATTCAGTTTTTGGCTGCTTTTGCTGCCTTGTAGTTGACCTAGGACCTTAAGATTTTGCATGAACCGAACTCTGGCAGCCACATTACACGAGAAAAAGCGAGAAGTGGTAATTCGTAGTAAAAACCGCAGAAAACATAACGTTTTCAACATTTGTTTTCGAAATGACGTAACTGAAAATCTTCACATTGGACGCATTACTCTAAGAAACGTTTACATTTATCGTCTGGCAACAAATGCAGCGTGATGACGTTTGCGGTCGCACCACTCTGTACGAAATAGAAGCTTCTAAGTTGTTGCAGTCACCAAGAAAGAGGCACAGAAATTCAAGTTTTAGTTTTTGAAAATTCAGTTTTTGGCTGCTTTTGCTGCCTTGTAGTTGACCTAGGACATTAAGATTTTGCATGAACCTAACTCTGGCAGCCACATTACACGAGAAAAAGCGAGAAGTGGTAATTCGTAGTAAAAACCGCAGAAAACATAACGTTTTCTACATTGTTTTCGTATCGACGTAACTGAAAATCTTCACATTGGACGCATTACTCTCAGAAACGTTTACATTTATCGTCTGGCAACTAATGCAGCGTGATGACGTTAGCGGTCGGACCACTCTGTACGAAGTAGAAGCTTCTAAGTTGTTGCAGTCACCAAGAAAGAGGCACAGAAATTCAAGTTTTAGTTTTTGAAAATTCAGTTTTTGGCTGCTTTTGCTGCCTTGTAGTCGACCTAGGACCTTAAGATTTTGCATGAACCGAACTCTGGCAGCCACATTACACGAGAAAAAGCGAGAAGTGGTAATTCGTTGTAAAAACCGCAGAACACATAACGTTTTCTACATTGTTTTCGTATCGACGTAACTGATAATCTTCACATTGGACTCATTACTCTCAGAAACGTTTACATTTATCGTCTAGCAACTAATGCAGCGTGATGCCGTTTGCGGTCGCACCACTCTGTACGAAGTAGACGCTTCTAAGTTGCTGCAGTCACCAAGAAAGAGGCACAGAAATTCAAGTTTTAGTTTTTGAAAATTCAGTTTTTTGCTGCTTTTGCTGCCTTGTAGTTGACCTAGGACCTTAAGATTTTGCATGAACCGAACTCTGGCAGCCACATTACACGAGAAAGAGCGAGAAGTGGTAATTGGTAGTAAAAACCGCAGAAAACATAACGTTTTAAACATTTGTTCTCGTATCGACGTAACTGAAAATCTTCACATTGGACGCATTACTCTCAGAAACGTTTACATTTATCGTCTAGCAACTGATGCAGCGTGATGACGTTTGCGGTCGCACCACTCTGTACGAAGTAGAAGCTTCTAAGTTGTTGCAGTCACCAAGAAAGAGGCACAGAAATTCAAGTTTTAGTTTTTGAAAATTCAGTTTTTGGCTGCTTTTGCTGCCTTGTAGTTGACCTAGGACCTTAAGATTTTGCATGAACCGAACTCTGGCAGCCACATTACACGAGAAAAAGCGAGAAGTGGTAATTCGTAGTAAAAACCGCAGAAAACATAACGTTTTCAACAATTGTTTTCGAAATGACGTAACTGACAATCTTCACATTGGACGCATTACTCTCAGAAACGTTTACATTTATCGTCTGGCAACTAATGCAGCGTGATGACGTTTGCGGTCGCACCACTCTGTATGAAGTAGAAGCTTCTAAGTTGTTGCAGTCACCAAGAAAGAGGCACAGAAATTCAAGTCTTAGTTTTTGAAAATTCAGTTTTTGGCTGCTTTTGCTGCCTTGTAGTTGACCTAGGACCTTAAGATTTTGCATGAACCGAACTCTGGCAGCCACATTACACGAGAAAAAGCGAGAAGTGGTAATTCGTAGTAAAAACCGCAGAACACATAACGTTTTCTACATTGTTTTCGTATCGACGTAACTGAAAATCTTCACATTGGACGCATTACTCTCAGAAACGTTTACATTTATCGTCTGGCAACTAATGCAGCGTGATGACGTTTGCGGTCGCACCACTCTGTATGAAGTAGAAGCTTCTAAGTTGTTGCAGTCACCAAGAAAGAGGCACAGAAATTCAAGTTTTAGTTTTTGAAAATTCAGTTTTTGGCTGCTTTTGCTGCCTTGTAGTTGACCTAGGACCTTAAGATTTTGCATGAACCGAACTCTGGCAGCCACATTACACGAGAAAAAGCGAGAAGTGGTAATTCGTAGTAAAAACCGCAGAACACATAACGTTTTCTACATTGTTTTCGTATCGACGTAACTGAAAATCTTCACATTGGACTCATTACTCTCAGAAACGTTTACATTTATCGTCTGGCAACTAATGCAGCGTGATGCCGTTTGCGGTCGCACCACTCTGTACGAAGTAGAAGCTTCTAAGTTGTTGCAGTCACCAAGAAAGAGGCACAGAAATTCAAGTTTTAGTTTTTGAAAATTCAGTTTTTGGCTGCTTTTGCTGCCTTGTAGTTGACCTAGGACCTTAAGATTTTGCATGAACCGAACTCTGGCAGCCACATTACACGAGAAAGAGCGAGAAGTGGTAATTGGTAGTAAAAACCGCAGAAAACATAACGTTTTCAACATTTGTTCTCGTATCGACGTAACTGAAAATCTTCACATTGGACGCATTACTCTCAGAAACGTTTACATTTATCGTCTAGCAACTGATGCAGCGTGATGACGTTTGCGGTCGCACCACTCTGTACGAAGTAGAAGCTTCTAAGTTGTTGCAGTCACCAAGAAAGAGGCACAGAAATTCAAGTTTTAGTTTTTGAAAATTCAGTTTTTGGCTGCTTTTGCTGCCTTGTAGTTGACCTAGGACCTTAAGATTTTGCATGAACCGAACTCTGGCACCACATTACACGGGAAAAAGCGAGAAGTGGTAATTCGTAGTAAAAACCGCAGAAAACATAACGTTTTCAACATTTGTTTTCGAAATGACGTAACTGAAAATCTTCACATTGGACGCATTACTCTCAGAAACGTTTACATTTATCGTCTGGCAACTAATGCAGCGTGATGACGTTTGCGGTCGCACCACTCTGTATGAAGTAGAAGCTTCTAAGTTGTTGCAGTCACCAAGAAAGAGGCACAGAAATTCAAGTTTTAGTTTTTGAAAAATCAGTTTTTGGCTGCTTTTGCTGCCTTGTAGTTGACCTAGGACCTTAAGATTTTGCATGATCCGAACTCTGGCAGCCACATTACACGAGAAAAAGCGAGAACTGGTAATTCGTAGTAAAAACCGCAGAAAACATAACGTTTTCTACATTGTTTTCGTATCGACGTAACTGAAAACTTCACATTGGACGCATTACTCTCAGAAACGTTTACATTTATCGTCTGGCAACTAATGCAGCGTGATGACGTTTGCGGTCGCACCACTCTGTACGAAGTAGAAGCTTCTAAGTAGTTGCAGTCACCAAGAAAGAGGCACAGAAATTCAAGTTTTAGTTTTTGAAAATTCAGTTTTTGGCTGCTTTTGCTGCCTTGTAGTTGACCTAGGACCTTAAGATTTTGCATGAACCGAACTCTGGCAGCCACATTACACGAGAAAAAGCGAGAAGTGGTAATTCGTAGTAAAAACCGCAGAAAACATAACGTTTTCAACATTTGTTTTCGAAATGACGTAACTGATAATCTTCACATTGGACGCATTACTCTCAGAAACGTTTACATTTATCGTCTGGCAACTAATGCAGCGTGATGACGTTTGCGGTCGCACCACTCTGTACGAAGTAGAAGCTTCTAAGTTGTTGCAGTCACCAAGAAAGAGGCACAGAAATTCAAGTTTTAGTTTTTGAAAATTCCGTTTTTGGCTGCTTTTGCTGCCTTGTAGTTGACCTAGGACCTTAAGATTTTGCATGAACCGAACTCTGGCAGCCAAATTACACGAGAAAAAGCGAGAAGAAGTAATTCGTAGTAAAAACCGCAGAAAACATAACGTTTTCTACATTGTTTTCGTATCGACGTAACTGAAAATCTTCACATTGGACGCATTACTCTCAGAAACGTTTACATTTATCGTCTGGCAACTAATGCAGCGTGATGACGTTTGCGGTCGCACCACTCTGTACGAAGTAGAAGCTTCTAAGTTGTTGCAGTCACCAAGAAAGAGGCACAGATATTCAAGTTTTAGTTTTTGAAAATTCAGTTTTTGGCTGCTTTTGCTGCCTTGTAGTTGACCTAGGACCTTAAGATTTTGCATGAACCGAACTCTGGCAGCCACATTACACGAGAAAAAGCGATAAGTGGTAATTCGTAGTAAAAACCGCAGAAAACATAACGTTTTCAACATTTGTTTTCGAAATGACGTAACTGAAAATCTTCACATTGGACGCATTACTCTAAGAAACGTTTACATTTATCGTCTGGCAACAAATGCAGCGTGATGACGTTTGCGGTCGCACCACTCTGTACGAAATAGAAGCTTCTAAGTTGTTGCAGTCACCAAGAAAGAGGCACAGAAATTCAAGTTTTAGTTTTTGAAAATTCAGTTTTTGGCTGCTTTTGCTGCCTTGTAGTTGACCTAGGACATTAAGATTTTGCATGAACCGAACTCTGGCAGCCACATTACACGAGAAAAAGCGAGAAGTGGTAATTCGTAGTAAAAACCGCAGAAAACATAACGTTTTCTACATTGTTTTCGTATCGACGTAACTGAAAATCTTCACATTGGACGCATTACTCTCAGAAACGTTTACATTTATCGTCTGGCAACTAATGCAGCGTGATGACGTTAGCGGTCGGACCACTCTGTACGAAGTAGAAGCTTCTAAGTTGTTGCAGTCACCAAGAAAGAGGCACAGAAATTCAAGTTTTAGTTTTTGAAAATTCAGTTTTTGGCTGCTTTTGCTGCCTTGTAGTCGACCTAGGACCTTAAGATTTTGCATGAACCGAACTCTGGCAGCCACATTACACGAGAAAAAGCGAGAAGTGGTAATTCGTTGTAAAAACCGCAGAACACATAACGTTTTCTACATTGTTTTCGTATCGACGTAACTGATAATCTTCACATTGGACTCATTACTCTCAGAAACGTTTACATTTATCGTCTAGCAACTAATGCAGCGTGATGCCGTTTGCGGTCGCACCACTCTGTACGAAGTAGACGCTTCTAAGTTGCTGCAGTCACCAAGAAAGAGGCACAGAAATTCAAGTTTTAGTTTTTGAAAATTCAGTTTTTTGCTGCTTTTGCTGCCTTGTAGTTGACCTAGGACCTTAAGATTTTGCATGAACCGAACTCTGGCAGCCACATTACACGAGAAAGAGCGAGAAGTGGTAATTGGTAGTAAAAACCGCAGAAAACATAACGTTTTAAACATTTGTTCTCGTATCGACGTAACTGAAAATCTTCACATTGGACGCATTACTCTCAGAAACGTTTACATTTATCGTCTGGCAACTAATGCAGCGTGATGACGTTTGCGGTCGCACCACTCTGTACGAAGTAGAAGCTTCTAAGTTGTTGCAGTCACCAAGAAAGAGGCACAGAAATTCAAGTTTTAGTTTTTGAAAATTCAGTTTTTGGCTGCTTTTGCTGCCTTGTAGTCGACCTAGGACCTTAAGATTTTGCATGAACCGAACTCTGGCAGCCACATTACACGAGAAAAAGCGAGAAGTGGTAATTCGTTGTAAAAACCGCAGAACACATAACGTTTTCTACATTGTTTTCGTATCGACGTAACTGAAAATCTTCACATTGGACGCATTACTCTCAGAAACGTTTACATTTATCGTCTAGCAACTGATGCAGCGTGATGACGTTTGCGGTCGCACCACTCTGTACGAAGTAGAAGCTTCTAAGTTGTTGCAGTCACCAAGAAAGAGGCACAGAAATTCAAGTTTTAGTTTTTGAAAATTCAGTTTTTGGCTGCTTTTGCTGCCTTGTAGTTGACCTAGGACCTTAAGATTTTGCATGAACCGAACTCTGGCAGCCACATTACACGAGAAAAAGCGAGAAGTGGTAATTCGTAGTAAAAACCGCAGAAAACATAACGTTTTCAACAATTGTTTTCGAAATGACGTAACTGACAATCTTCACATTGGACGCATTACTCTCAGAAACGTTTACATTTATCGTCTGGCAACTAATGCAGCGTGATGACGTTTGCGGTCGCACCACTCTGTATGAAGTAGAAGCTTCTAAGTTGTTGCAGTCACCAAGAAAGAGGCACAGAAATTCAAGTTTTAGTTTTTGAAAAATCAGTTTTTGGCTGCTTTTGCTGCCTTGTAGTTGACCTAGGACCTTAAGATTTTGCATGATCCGAACTCTGGCAGCCACATTACACGAGAAAAAGCGAGAACTGGTAATTCGTAGTAAAAACCGCAGAAAACATAACGTTTTCTACATTGTTTTCGTATCAACGTAACTGAAAACTTCACATTGGACGCATTACTCTCAGAAACGTTTACATTTATCGTCTGGCAACTAATGCAGCGTGATGACGTTTGCGGTCGCACCACTCTGTACGAAGTAGAAGCTTCTAAGTAGTTGCAGTCACCAAGAAAGAGGCACAGAAATTCAAGTTTTAGTTTTTGAAAATTCAGTTTTTTGCTGCTTTTGCTGCCTTGTAGTTGACCTAGGACCTTAAGATTTTGCATGAACCGAACTCTGGCAGCCACATTACACGAGAAAGAGCGAGAAGTGGTAATTGGTAGTAAAAACCGCAGAAAACATAACGTTTTAAACATTTGTTCTCGTATTGACGTAACTGAAAATCTTCACATTGGACGCATTACTCTCAGAAACGTTTACATTTATCGTCTGGCAACTAATGCAGCGTGATGACGTTTGCGGTCGCACCACTCTGTACGAAGTAGAAGCTTCTAAGTTGTTGCAGTCACCAAGAAAGAGGCACAGAAATTCAAGTTTTAGTTTTTGAAAATTCAGTTTTTGGCTGCTTTTGCTGCCTTGTAGTCGACCTAGGACCTTAAGATTTTGCATGAACCGAACTCTGGCAGCCACATTACACGAGAAAAAGCGAGAAGTGGTAATTCGTTGTAAAAACCGCAGAACACATAACGTTTTCTACATTGTTTTCGTATCGACGTAACTGAAAATCTTCACATTGGACGCATTACTCTCAGAAACGTTTACATTTATCGTCTAGCAACTGATGCAGCGTGATGACGTTTGCGGTCGCACCACTCTGTACGAAGTAGAAGCTTCTAAGTTGTTGCAGTCACCAAGAAAGAGGCACAGAAATTCAAGTTTTAGTTTTTGAAAATTCAGTTTTTGGCTGCTTTTCCTGCTTGTAGTTGACCTAGGACCTTAAGATTTTGCATGAACCGAACTCTGGCAGCCACATTACACGAGAAAAAGCGAGAAGTGGTAATTCGTAGTAAAAACCGCAGAAAACATAACGTTTTCAACAATTGTTTTCGAAATGACGTAACTGACAATCTTCACATTGGACGCATTACTCTCAGAAACGTTTACATTTATCGTCTGGCAACTAATGCAGCGTGATGACGTTTGCGGTCGCACCACTCTGTATGAAGTAGAAGCTTCTAAGTTGTTGCAGTCACCAAGAAAGAGGCACAGAAATTCAAGTTTTAGTTTTTGAAAAATCAGTTTTTGGCTGCTTTTGCTGCCTTGTAGTTGACCTAGGACCTTAAGATTTTGCATGATCCGAACTCTGGCAGCCACATTACACGAGAAAAAGCGAGAACTGGTAATTCGTAGTAAAAACCGCAGAAAACATAACGTTTTCTACATTGTTTTCGTATCAACGTAACTGAAAACTTCACATTGGACGCATTACTCTCAGAAACGTTTACATTTATCGTCTGGCAACTAATGCAGCGTGATGACGTTTGCGGTCGCACCACTCTGTACGAAGTAGAAGCTTCTAAGTAGTTGCAGTCACCAAGAAAGAGGCACAGAAATTCAAGTTTTAGTTTTTGAAAATTCAGTTTTTGGCTGCTTTTGCTGCCTTGTAGTTGACCTAGGACCTTAAGATTTTGCATGAACCGAACTCTGGCAGCCAAATTACACGAGAAAAAGCGAGAAGAAGTAATTCGTAGTAAAAACCGCAGAAAACATAACGTTTTCTACATTGTTTTCGTATCGACGTAACTGAAAATCTTCACATTGGACGCATTACTCTCAGAAACGTTTACATTTATCGTCTGGCAACTAATGCAGCGTGATGACGTTTGCGGTCGCACCACTCTGTACGAAGTAGAAGCTTCTAAGTTGTTGCAGTCACCAAGAAAGTGGCACAGATATTCAAGTTTTAGTTTTTGAAAATTCAGTTTTTGGCTGCTTTTGCTGCCTTGTAGTTGACCTAGGACCTTAAGATTTTGCATGAACCGAACTCTGGCAGCCACATTACACGAGAAAAAGCGAGAAGTGGTAATTCGTAGTAAAAACCGCAAAAAACATAACGTTTTCAACATTTGTTTTCGAAATGACGTAACTGAAAATCTTCACATTGGACGCATTACTCTAAGAAACGTTTACATTTATCGTCTGGCAACAAATGCAGCGTGATGACGTTTGCGGTCGCACCACTCTGTACGAAATAGAAGCTTCTAAGTTGTTGCAGTCACCAAGAAAGAGGCACAGAAATTCAAGTTTTAGTTTTTGAAAATTCAGTTTTTGGCTGCTTTTGCTGCCTTGTAGTTGACCTAGGACATTAAAATTTTGCATGAACCGAACTCTGGCAGCCACATTACACGAGAAAAAGCGAGAAGTGGTAATTCGTAGTAAAAACCACAGAAAACATAACGTTTTCTACATTGTTTTCGTATCGACGTAACTGAAAATCTTCACATTGGACGCATTACTCTCAGAAACGTTTACATTTATCGTCTGGCAACTAATGCAGCGTGATGACGTTTGCGGTCGCACCACTCTGTACGAAGTAAAAGCTTCTAAGTTGCTGCAGTCACCAAGAAAGAGGCACAGAAATTCAAGTTTTAGTTTTTGAAAATTCAGTTTTTGGCTGCTTTTGCTGCCTTGTAGTTGACCTAGGACCTTAAGATTTTGCATGAACCGAACTCTGGCAGCCACATTACACGAGAAAAAGCGAGAAGTGGTAATACGTAGTAAAAACCGCAGAAAACATAACGTTTTCAACATTTGTTTTCGAAATGACGTAACTGAAAATCTTCACATTGGTCGCATTACTCTCAGAAACGTTTACATTTATCGTCTGGCAACTAATGCAGCGTGATGACGTTTGCGGTCGCACCACTCTGTACGAAGTAGAATCTTCTAAGTTGTTGCAGTCACCAAGAAAGAGGCACAGAAATTCAAGTTTTAGTTTTTGAAAAATCAGTTTTTGGCTGCTTTTGCTGCCTTGTAGTTGACCTAGGACCTTAAGATTTTTCATGAACCGAACTCTGGCAGCCACATTACACGAGAAAAAGCGAGAAGTGGTAATTCGTAGTAAAAACCGCAGAAAACATAACGTTTTCTACATTGTTTTCGTATCGACGTAATTGAAAATCTTCACATTGGATGCATTACTCTCAGAAACGTTTACATTTATCGTCTGGCAACTAATGCCGCGTGATGACGTTTGCGGTCGCACCACTCTGTACGAAGTAGAAGCTTCTAAGTTGTTGCAGTCACCAAGAAAGAGGCACAGAAATTCAAGTTTTAGTTTTTGAAAATTCCGTTTTTGGCTGCTTTTGCTGCCTTGTAGTTGACCTAGGACCTTAAGATTTTGCATGAACCGAACTCTGGCAGCCAAATTACACGAGAAAAAGCGAGAAGAAGTAATTCGTAGTAAAAACCGCAGAAAACATAACGTTTTCTACATTGTTTTCGTATCGACGTAACTGAAAATCTTCACATTGGACGCATTACTCTCAGAAACGTTTACATTTATCGTCTGGCAACTAATGCAGCGTGATGACGTTTGCGGTCGCACCACTCTGTACGAAGTAGAAGCTTCTAAGTTGTTGCAGTCACCAAGAAAGAGGCACAGATATTCAAGTTTTAGTTTTTGAAAATTCAGTTTTTGGCTGCTTTTGCTGCCTTGTAGTTGACCTAGGACCTTAAGATTTTGCATGAACCGAACTCTGGCAGCCACATTACACGAGAAAAAGCGATAAGTGGTAATTCGTAGTAAAAACCGCAGAAAACATAACGTTTTCAACATTTGTTTTCGAAATGACGTAACTGAAAATCTTCACATTGGACGCATTACTCTAAGAAACGTTTACATTTATCGTCTGGCAACAAATGCAGCGTGATGACGTTTGCGGTCGCACCACTCTGTACGAAATAGAAGCTTCTAAGTTGTTGCAGTCACCAAGAAAGAGGCACAGAAATTCAAGTTTTAGTTTTTGAAAATTCAGTTTTTGGCTGCTTTTGCTGCCTTGTAGTTGACCTAGGACATTAAGATTTTGCATGAACCGAACTCTGGCAGCCACATTACACGAGAAAAAGCGAGAAGTGGTAATTCGTAGTAAAAACCGCAGAAAACATAACGTTTTCTACATTGTTTTCGTATCGACGTAACTGAAAATCTTCACATTGGACGCATTACTCTCAGAAACGTTTACATTTATCGTCTGGCAACTAATGCAGCGTGATGACGTTAGCGGTCGGACCACTCTGTACGAAGTAGAAGCTTCTAAGTTGTTGCAGTCACCAAGAAAGAGGCACAGAAATTCAAGTTTTAGTTTTTGAAAATTCAGTTTTTGGCTGCTTTTGCTGCCTTGTAGTCGACCTAGGACCTTAAGATTTTGCATGAACCGAACTCTGGCAGCCACATTACACGAGAAAAAGCGAGAAGTGGTAATTCGTTGTAAAAACCGCAGAACACATAACGTTTTCTACATTGTTTTCGTATCGACGTAACTGATAATCTTCACATTGGACTCATTACTCTCAGAAACGTTTACATTTATCGTCTGGCAACTAATGCAGCGTGATGCCGTTTGCGGTCGCACCACTCTGTACGAAGTAGACGCTTCTAAGTTGCTGCAGTCACCAAGAAAGAGGCACAGAAATTCAAGTTTTAGTTTTTGAAAATTCAGTTTTTTGCTGCTTTTGCTGCCTTGTAGTTGACCTAGGACCTTAAGATTTTGCATGAACCGAACTCTGGCAGCCACATTACACGAGAAAGAGCGAGAAGTGGTAATTGGTAGTAAAAACCGCAGAAAACATAACGTTTTAAACATTTGTTCTCGTATCGACGTAACTGAAAATCTTCACATTGGACGCATTACTCTCAGAAACGTTTACATTTATCGTCTAGCAACTGATGCAGCGTGATGACGTTTGCGGTCGCACCACTCTGTACGAAGTAGAAGCTTCTAAGTTGTTGCAGTCACCAAGAAAGAGGCACAGAAATTCAAGTTTTAGTTTTTGAAAATTCAGTTTTTGGCTGCTTTTGCTGCCTTGTAGTTGACCTAGGACCTTAAGATTTTGCATGAACCGAACTCTGGCAGCCACATTACACGAGAAAAAGCGAGAAGTGGTAATTCGTAGTAAAAACCGCAGAAAACATAACGTTTTCAACAATTGTTTTCGAAATGACGTAACTGACAATCTTCACATTGGACGCATTACTCTCAGAAACGTTTACATTTATCGTCTGGCAACTAATGCAGCGTGATGACGTTTGCGGTCGCACCACTCTGTATGAAGTAGAAGCTTCTAAGTTGTTGCAGTCACCAAGAAAGAGGCACAGAAATTCAAGTTTTAGTTTTTGAAAAATCAGTTTTTGGCTGCTTTTGCTGCCTTGTAGTTGACCTAGGACCTTAAGATTTTGCATGATCCGAACTCTGGCAGCCACATTACACGAGAAAAAGCGAGAACTGGTAATTCGTAGTAAAAACCGCAGAAAACATAACGTTTTCTACATTGTTTTCGTATCAACGTAACTGAAAACTTCACATTGGACGCATTACTCTCAGAAACGTTTACATTTATCGTCTGGCAACTAATGCAGCGTGATGACGTTTGCGGTCGCACCACTCTGTACGAAGTAGAAGCTTCTAAGTAGTTGCAGTCACCAAGAAAGAGGCACAGAAATTCAAGTTTTAGTTTTTGAAAATTCAGTTTTTGGCTGCTTTTGCTGCCTTGTAGTTGACCTAGGACCTTAAGATTTTGCATGAACCGAACTCTGGCAGCCAAATTACACGAGAAAAAGCGAGAAGAAATAATTCGTAGTAAAAACCGCAGAAAACATAACGTTTTCTACATTGTTTTCGTATCGACGTAACTGAAAATCTTCACATTGGACGCATTACTCTCAGAAACGTTTACATTTATCGTCTGGCAACTAATGCAGCGTGATGACGTTTGCGGTCGCACCACTCTGTACGAAGTAGAAGCTTCTAAGTTGTTGCAGTCACCAAGAAAGTGGCACAGATATTCAAGTTTTAGTTTTTGAAAATTCAGTTTTTGGCTGCTTTTGCTGCCTTGTAGTTGACCTAGGACCTTAAGATTTTGCATGAACCGAACTCTGGCAGCCACATTACACGAGAAAAAGCGAGAAGTGGTAATTCGTAGTAAAAACCGCAAAAAACATAACGTTTTCAACATTTGTTTTCGAAATGACGTAACTGAAAATCTTCACATTGGACGCATTACTCTAAGAAACGTTTACATTTATCGTCTGGCAACAAATGCAGCGTGATGACGTTTGCGGTCGCACCACTCTGTACGAAATAGAAGCTTCTAAGTTGTTGCAGTCACCAAGAAAGAGGCACAGAAATTCAAGTTTTAGTTTTTGAAAATTCAGTTTTTGGCTGCTTTTGCTGCCTTGTAGTTGACCTAGGACATTAAAATTTTGCATGAACCGAACTCTGGCAGCCACATTACACGAGAAAAAGCGAGAAGTGGTAATTCGTAGTAAAAACCACAGAAAACATAACGTTTTCTACATTGTTTTCGTATCGACGTAACTGAAAATCTTCACATTGGACGCATTACTCTCAGAAACGTTTACATTTATCGTCTGGCAACTAATGCAGCGTGATGACGTTTGCGGTCGCACCACTCTGTACGAAGTAAAAGCTTCTAAGTTGCTGCAGTCACCAAGAAAGAGGCACAGAAATTCAAGTTTTAGTTTTTGAAAATTCAGTTTTTGGCTGCTTTTGCTGCCTTGTAGTTGACCTAGGACCTTAAGATTTTGCATGAACCGAACTCTGGCAGCCACATTACACGAGAAAAAGCGAGAAGTGGTAATACGTAGTAAAAACCGCAGAAAACATAACGTTTTCAACATTTGTTATCGAAATGACGTAACTGAAAATCTTCACATTGGTCGCATTACTCTCAGAAACGTTTACATTTATCGTCTGGCAACTAATGCAGCGTGATGACGTTTGCGGTCGCACCACTCTGTACGAAGTAGAATCTTCTAAGTTGTTGCAGTCACCAAGAAAGAGGCACAGAAATTCAAGTTTTAGTTTTTGAAAAATCAGTTTTTGGCTGCTTTTGCTGCCTTGTAGTTGACCTAGGACCTTAAGATTTTTCATGAACCGAACTCTGGCAGCCACATTACACGAGAAAAAGCGAGAAGTGGTAATTCGTAGTAAAAACCGCAGAAAACATAACGTTTTCTACATTGTTTTCGTATCGACGTAATTGAAAATCTTCACATTGGACGCATTACTCTCAGAAACGTTTACATTTATCGTCTGGCAACTAATGCCGCGTGATGACGTTTGCGGTCGCACCACTCTGTACGAAGTAGAAGCTTCTAAGTTGTTGCAGTCACCAAGAAAGAGGCACAGAAATTCAAGTTTTAGTTTTTGAAAATTCAGTTTTTGGCTGCTTTTGCTGCCTTGTAGTTGACCTAGGACCTTAAGATTTTGCATGAACCGAACTCTGGCAGCCACATTACACGAGAAAAAGCGAGAAGTGGTAATTCGTAGTAAAAACCCCAGAAAACATAGCGTTTTCTACATTGTTTTCGTATCGACGTAACTGAAAATCTTCACATTGGACGCATTACTCTGAGAAACGTTTACATTTATCGTCTGGCAACTAATGCAGCATGATTACGTTTGCGGTCGCACCACGCTGTACGAAGTAGAAGCTTCTAAGTTGTTGCAGTCACCAAGAAAGAGGCACAGAAATTCAAGTTTTAGTTTTTGAAAATTCAGTTTTTGGCTGCTTTTGCTGCCTTGTAGTTGACCTAGGACCTTAAGATTTTGCATGAACCGAACTCTGGCAGCCACATTATACGAGAAAAAGCGAGAAGTGGTAATTCGTAGTAAAAACCGCAGAAAACATAACGTTTTCTACATTGTTTTCGTATCGATGTAACTGAAAATCTTCATTCGTGAAATCTTCTCGGGTGATCAGCCGAGTAAAGGCGTCGTCTTCTCGCAACGTTTCGAAGGGTTTCGTACCCATCATTTTCGCTTGAAGATGATGGGTACGAAACCCTTCGAAACGTTGCGAGAAGACGACGCCTTTACTCGGCTGATCACCCGAGAAGATTTCACGAATGGAATACGCCGAGAAAGTCTCAAATCACATTGAAAATCTTCACATTGTACGCATTACTCTCAGAAACGTTTACATTTATCGTCTGGCAACTAATGCCGCGTGATGACGTTTGCGGTCGCACCACTCTGTACGAAGTAGAAGCTTCTAAGTTGTTGCAGTCACCAAGAAAGAGGCACCGAAATTCAAGTTTTAGCTTTTGAAAATTCAGTTTTTGGCTGCTTTTGCTGCCTTGTAGTTGACCTAGGACCTTAAGATTTTGCATGAACCGAACTCTGGCAGCCACATTACACGAGAAAAAGCGAGAAGTTGTAATTCGTAGTAAAAATCGCAGAAAACATAACGTTTTCTACATTGTTTTCGTATCGACGTAACTGAAAATCTTCACATTGGACGCATTACTCTCAGAAACGTTTACATTTATCGTCTGGCAACTAATGCCGCGTGATGACGTTTGCGGTCGCACCACTCTGTACGAAGTAGAAGCTTCTAAGTTGTTGCAGTCACCAAGAAAGAGGCACAGAAATTCAAGTTTTAGTTTTTGAAAATTCAGTTTTTGGCTGCTTTTGCTGCCTTGTAGTTGACCTAGGACCTTAAGATTTTGCATGAACCGAACTCTGGCAGCCACATTACACGAGAAAAAGCGAGAAGTGGTAATTCGTAGTAAAAACCGCAGAAAACATAACATTTTCTACATTGTTTTCGTATCGACGTAACTGAAAATCTTCACATTGGACGCATTACTCTCAGAAACGTTTACATTTATCGTCTGGCAACTAATGCAGCGTGATGACGTTTGCGGTCGCACCACACTGTACGAAGTAGAAGCTTCTAAGTTGTTGCAGTCACCAAGAAAGAGGCACAGAAATTCAAGTTTTAGTTTTTGAAAATTCAGTTTTTGGCTGCTTTTGCTGCCTTGTAGTTGACGTAGGACCTTAAGATTTTGCATGAACCGAACTCTGGCAGCCACATTACACGAGAAAAAGCGAGAAGTGGTAATTCGTAGTAAAAACCGCAGAAAACATAACGTTTTCTACATTGTTTTCGTATCGACGTAACTGAAAATCTTCAAATTGGACGCATTACTCTCAGAAACGTTTACATTTATTGTCTGGCAACTAATGCCGCGTGATGAAGTTTGCGGTCGCACCACCCTGTTCGAAGTAGAAGCTTCTAAGTTGTTGCAGTCACCAAGAAAGAGGCCAGAAATTCAAGTTTTTTTTTTGAAAATTCAGTTTTTGGCTACTTTTGCTGCCTTGTAGTTGACCTAGGACCTTAAGATTTTGCATGAACCGAACTCTGGCAGCCACATTACACGAGAAAAAGCGAGAAGTGGTAATTCGTAGTAAAAACCGCAGAAAACATAACGTTTTCTACATTGTTTTCGTATCGGCGTAACTGAAAATCTTCAAATTGGACGCATTACTCTCAGAAACGTTTACATTTATCGTCTGGCAACTAATGCCGCGTGATGACGTTTGAGGTCGCACCACTCTGTACGAAGTAGAAGCTTCTAAGTTGTTGCAGTCACCAAGAAAGAGGCACAGAAATTCAAGTTTCAATTTTTGAAAATTCAGTTTTTGGCTGCTTTTGCTGCCTTGTAGTTGACCTAGGAACTTAAGATTTTGCATGAACCGAACTCTGGCAGCCACATTACACGAGAAAAAGCGAGAAGTGGTAATTCGTAGTAAAAACCGCAGAAAACATAACGTTTTCTACATTTGTTTTCGTATCGACGTAACTGAAAATCTCACATTGGACGCATTACTCTCAGAAACGTTTACATTTATCGTCTGGCAACTAATGCAGCGTGATGACGTTTGCGGTCTCAGCACTCTGTACGAAGTAGAAGCTTCTAAGTTGTTGCAGTCACCAAGAAAGAGGCACAGAAATTCAAGTTTTAGTTTTTGAAAATTCAGTTTTTGGCTGCTTTTGCTGCCTTGTAGTTGACCTAGGACCTTAAGATTTTGCATGAACCGAACTCTGGCAGCCACATTACACGAGAAAAAGCGAGAAGTGGTAATTCGTAGTAAAAACCGCAGAAAACATAACGTTTTCAACATTTGTTTTCGAAATGACGTAACTGAAAATCTTCACATTGGACGCATTACTCTCTGAAACGTTTACATTTATCGTCTGGCAACTAATGCAGCGTGATGACGTTTGCGGTCGCACCACTCTGTACGAAGTAGAAGCTTCTAAGTTGTTGCAGTCACCAAGAAAGAGGCACAGAAATTCAAGGTTTAGTTTTTGAAAATTCAGTTTTTGGCTGCTTTTGCTGCCTTGTAGTTGACCTAGGACCTTAAGATTTTGCATGAACCGAACTCTGGCAGCCACATTACACGAGAAAAAGCGAGAAGTGGTAATTCGTAGTAAAAACCGCGGAAAACATATCGTTTTCTACATTGTTTTCGTATCGACGTAACTGAAAATCTTCACATTGGACGCATTACTCTCAGAAACGTTTACATTTATCGTCTGGCAACTAATGCAGCGTGATGACGTTTGCGGTCGCACCACTCTGTACGAAGTAGAAGCTTCTAAGTTGTTGCAGTCACCAAGAAAGAGGCACAGAAATTCAAGTTTTAGTTTTTGAAAATTCAGTTTTTGACTGCTTTTGCTGCCTTGTAGTTGACCTAGGACCTTACGATTTTGCATGAACCGAACTCTGGCAGCCACATTACACGAGAAAAAGCGAGAAGTGGTAATTCGTAGTAAAAACCGCAGAAAACATAACGTTTTCTACATTGTTTTCGTATCGACGTAATTGAAAATCTTCACATTGGACGCATTACTCTCAGAAACGTTTACATTTATCGTCTGGCAACTAATGCCGCGTGATGACGTTTGCGGTCGCACCACTCTGTACGAAGTAGAAGCTTCTAAGTTGTTGCAGTCACCAAGAAAGAGGCACAGAAATTCAAGTTTTAGTTTTTGAAAATTCAGTTTTTGGCTGCTTTTGCTGCCTTGTAGTTGACCTAGGACCTTAAGATTTTGCATGAACCGAACTCTGGCAGCCACATTACACGAGAAAAAGCGAGAAGTGGTAATTCGTAGTAAAAACCCCAGAAAAATAGCGTTTTCAACATTGTTTTCGTATCGACGTAACTGAAAATCTTCACATTGGACGCATTACTCTGAGAAACGTTTACATTTATCGTCTGGCAACTAATGCAGCATGATTACGTTTGCGGTCGCACCACTCTGTACGAAGTAGAAGCTTCTAAGTTGTTGCAGTCACCAAGAAAGAGGCACAGAAATTCAAGTTTTAGTTTTTGAAAATTCAGTTTTTGGCTGCTTTTGCTGCCTTGTAGTTGACCTAGGACCTTAAGATTTTGCATGAACCGAACTCTGGCAGCCACATTACACGAGAAAAAGCGAGAAGTGGTAATTCGTAGTAAAAACCGCAGAAAACATAACGTTTTCTACATTGTTTTCGTATCGACGTAACTGAAAATCTTCCAATTTGGACGCATTACTCTCAGAAACGTTTACATTTATCGTCTGGCAACAAATGCCGCGTGATGACGTTTGCGGTCGCACCACTCTGTACGAAGTAGAAGCTTCTAAGTTGTTGCAGTCACCAAGAAAGAGGCACAGAAATTCAAGTTTTAGTTTTTGAAAATTCAGTTTTTGGCTGCTTTTGCTGCCTTGTAGTTGACCTAGGACCTTAAGATTTTGCATGAACCGAACTCTGGCAGCCACATTATACGAGAAAAAGCGAGAAGTGGTAATTCGTAGTAAAAACCGCAGAAAACATAACGTTTTCTACATTGTTTTCGTATCGATGTAACTGAAAATCTTCACATTGTACGCATTACTCTCAGAAACGTTTACATTTATCGTCTGGCAACTAATGCCGCGTGATGACGTTTGCGGTCGCACCACTCTGTACGAAGTAGAAGCTTCTAAGTTGTTGCAGTCACCAAGAAAGAGGCACAGAAATTCAAGTTTTAGTTTTTGAAAATTCAGTTTTTGGCTGCTTTTGCTGCCTTGTAGTTGACCTAGGACCTTGAGATTTTGCATGAACCGAACTCTGGCAGCCACATTACACGAGAAAAAGCGAGAAGTTGTAATTCGTAGTAAAAACCGCAGAAAACATAACGTTTTCTACATTGTTTTCGTATCGACGTAACTGAAAATCTTCACATTGGTCGCATTACTCTCAGAAACGTTTACATTTATCGTCTGGCAACTAATGCCGCGTGATGACGTTTGCGGTCGCACCACTCTGTACGAAGTAGAAGCTTCTAAGTTGTAGCAGTCACCAAGAAAGAGGCACAGAAGTTCAAGTTTTAGTTTTTGAAAATTAAGTTTTTGGCTGCTTTTGCTACCTTGTAGTTGACCTAGGAGCTTAAGATTCTGCATGAACCGAACTCTGGCAGCCACATTACACGAGAAAAAGCTAGAAGTGGTAATTCGTAGTAAAAACCGCAGAAAACATAACGTTTTCTACATTGTTTTCGTATCGACGTAACTGAAAATCTTCACATTGGACGCATTACTCTCAGAAACGTTTACATTTATCGTCTGGCAACTAATGCCGCGTGATGACGTTTGCGGTCGCACCACTCTGTACGAAGTAGAAGCTTCTAAGTTGTTGCAGTCACCAAGAAAGAGGCACAGAAATTCAAGTTTTTGTTTTTGAAAATTCAGTTTTTGGCTGCTTTTGCTGCCTTGTAGTTGACCTAGGACCTTAAGATTTAGCATGAACCGAACTCTGGCAGCCACATTACACGAGAAAAAGCGAGAAGTGGTAATTCGTAGTAAAAACCGCAGAAAACATAACGTTTTTTACATTTGTTTTCGAAATGATGTAACTGAAAATCTTCACATTGGACGCATTACTCTCAGAAACGTTTACATTTATCGTCTGGCAACTAATGCAGCGTGATGACGTTTGCGGTCGCACCACTCTGTACGAAGTAGAAGCTTCTAAGTTGTTGCAGTCACCAAGAAAGAGGCACAGAATTTCAGGTTTTTGTTTTTGAAAATTCAGTTTTTGGCTGCTTTTGCTGCCTTGTAGTTGACCTAGGACCTTAAGATTTTGCATGAACCGAACTCTGGCAGCCACATTACACGAGAAAAAGCGAGAAGTGGTAATTCGTAGCAAAAACCGCAGAAAACATAACGTTTTCTACATTTGTTTTCGAAATGACGTAACTGAAAATCTCACATTGGGCGCATTACTCTCAGAAACGTTTACATTTATCGTCTGGCAACTAATGCAGCGTGATGACGTATGCGGTCGCACCACTCTGCACGAAGTAGAAGCTTCTAAGTTGTTGCAGTCACCAAGAAAGAGGCATAGAAATTCAAGTTTTAGTTTTTGAAAATTCAGTTTTTGGCTGCTTTTGCTACCTTGTGGTTGACCTAGGACCTTAAGATTTTGCATGAACCGAACTCTGGCAGCCACATTAGACGAGAAAAAGCTAGAAGTGGTAATTCGTAGTAAAAACCGCAGAAAACATAACGTTTTCTACATTGTTTTCGTATCGACGTAACTGAAAATCTTCACATTGGACGCATTACTCTCAGAAACGTTTACATTTATCGTCTGGCAACTAATGCCGCGTGATGACG
Organism: Schistocerca serialis cubense; assembly: GCF_023864345.2. Taxonomy (NCBI): domain Eukaryota; kingdom Metazoa; phylum Arthropoda; class Insecta; order Orthoptera; family Acrididae; genus Schistocerca; species Schistocerca serialis. The sequence continues at coordinate 53,038,293 of NC_064649.1, forward strand.
TTTGCGGTCGCACCACTCTGTACGAAGTAGAAGCTTCTAAGTTGTTGCAGTCACCAAGAAAGAGGCACAGAAATTCAAGTTTTAGTTTTTGAAAATTCAGTTTTTGGCTGCTTTTGCTGCCTTGTAGTTGACCTAGGACCTTAAGATTTTGCATGAACCGAACTCTGGCAGCCACATTACACGAGAAAAAGCGAGAAGTGGTAATTCGTAGTAAAAACCGCAGAAAACATAACGTTTTCTACATTTGTTTTCGAAATGACGTAACTGAAAATCTTCACATTGGACGCATTACTCTCAGAAACGTTTACATTTATCGTGTGGCAACTAATGCAGCGTGATGACGTTTGCGGTGGCACCACTCTGTACGAAGTAGAAGCTTCTAAGTTGTTGCAGTCACCAAGAAAGAGGCACAGATATTCAAGTTTTAGTTTTTGAAAATTCAGTTTTTGGCTGCTTTTGCTGCCTTGGAGTTGACCTAGGACCTTAAGATTTTGCATGAACCGAACTCTGGCAGCCACATTACACGAGAAAAAGCGAGAAGTGGTAATTCGTGTTAAAAACCTCAGAAAACATAACGTTTTCTACATTGTTTTCGTATCGACGTAACTGAAAATCTTCACATTGGACGCATTACTCTGAGAAACGTTTACATTTATCGTCTGGCAACTAATGCAGCGTGATTACGTTTGCGGTCGCACCACTCTGTACAAAGTAGAAGCTTCTAAGTTGTTGCAGTCACCAAGAAAGGGGCACAGAAATTCAAGTTTTAGTATTTGAAAATTCAGTTTTTGGCTGCTTTTGTTGCCTTGTAGTTGACCAAGGACCTTAAGATTTTGCATGAACCGAACTCTGGCAGCCACATTACACGAGAAAAAGCGAGAAGTGGTAATTCGTAGTAAAAAACGCAGAAAACATAACGTTTTCTACATTTGTTTTCGAAATGACGTAACTGAAAATCTTCACATTGGACGCATTACTCTCAGAAACGTTTACATTTATCGTCTGGCAACTAATGCAGCGTGATGACGTTTGCGGTCGCACCACTCTGTACGAAGTAGAAGCTTCTAAGTTGTTGCAGTCACCAAGAAAGAGGCACAGAAATTCAAGTTTTAGTTTTTGAAAATTCAGTTTTTGGCTGCTTTTGCTGCCTTGTAGTTGACCTAGGACCTTAAGATTTTGCATGAACCGAACTCTGGCAGCCACATTACACGAGAAAAAGCGAGAAGTGGTAATTCGTAGTAAAAACCGCAGAAAACATAACGTTTTCTACATTTGTTTTCGAAATGACGTAACTGAAAATCTTCACATTGGACGCATTACTCTCAGAAACGTTTACATTTATCGTCTGGCAACTAATGCAGCGTGATGACGTTTGCGGTCGCACCACTCTGTACGAAGTAGAAGCTTCTAAGTTGTTGCAGTCACCAAGAAAGAGGCACAGAAATTCAAGTTTTAGTTTTTGAAAATTCAGTTTTTGGCTGCTTTTGCTGCCTTGTAGTTGACCTAGGACTTTAAGATTTTGCATGGACCGAACTCTGGCAGCCACATTACACGAGAAAAAGCGAGAAGTGGTATTTCGTAGTAAAAACCGCAGAAAACATAACGTTTTCTACATTGTTTTCGTATCGACGGAATTGAAAATCTTCACATTGGACGCATTACTCTCAGAAACGTTTACATTTATCGTCTGGCAACTAATGCCGCGTGTTGACGTTTGCGGTCGCACCACTCTGTACGAAGTAGAAGCTTCTAAGTTTTTGCAGTCACCAAGAAAGAGGCACAGAAATTCAAGTTTTAGTTTTTGAAAATTCAGTTTTTGGCTGCTTTTGCTGCCTTGTATTTGACCTAGGACCTTAAGATTTTGCATGAACCGAACTCTGGCAGCCACATTACACGAGAAAAAGCGAGAAGTGGTAATTCGTAGTAAAAACCCCAGAAAACATAGCGTTTTCTACACTGTTTTCGTATCGACGTAACTGAAAATCTTCACATTGGACGCATTATTCTGAGAAACGTTTACATTTATCGTCTGGCAACTAATGCAGCGTGATTACGTTTGCGGTCGCACCACTCTGTACGAAGTAGAAGCTTCTAAGTTGCTGCAGTCACCAAGAAAGAGGCACAGAAATTCAAGTTTTAGTTTTTGAAAATTCAGTTTTTGGCTGCTTTTGCTGCCTTGTAGTTGACCTAGGACCTTAAGATATTGCATGAACCGAACTCTGGCGGCCACATTACACGAGAAAAAGCGAGAAGTGGTAATTCGTAGTAAAAACCCCAGAAAACATAGCGTTTTCTACATTGTTTTCGTATCGACGTAACTGAAAATCTTCACATTGGACGCATTACTCTCAGAAACGTTTACATTTATCGTCTGGCAACTAATGCAGCGTGATTACGTTTGCGGTCGCACCACTCTGTACGAAGTAGAAGTTTCTAAGTTGTTGCAGTCACCAAGAAAGAGGCACAGAAATTCAAGTTTTAGTTTTTGATAATTCAGTTTTTGGCTGCTTTTGCTGCCTTGTAGTTGACCTAGGACCTTAAGATTTTGCATGAACCGAACTCTGGCAGCCACATTACACGAGAAAAAGCGAGAAGTGGTAATTCGTAGTAAAAACCGCAGAAAACATAACGTTTTCTACATTGTTTTCGTATCGACGTAACTGAAAATCTTCACATTGGATGCATTACTCTCAGAAACGTTTACATTTATCGTCTGGCAACAAATGCCGCGTGATGACGTTTGCGGTCGCACCACTCTGTACGAAGTAGAAGCTTCTAAGTTGTTGCAGTCCCCAAGAAAGAGGCACAGAAATTCAAGTTTTAGTTTTTGAAAATTCAGTTTTTGGCTGCTTTTGCTGCCTTGTAGTTGACCTAGGACCTTAAGATTTTGCGTGAACCGAACTCTGGCAGCCACATTACACGAGAAAAAGCGAGAAGTGGTAATTCGTAGTAAAAACCGCAGAAAACATAACGTTTTCTACATTGTTTTCGTATCGACGTAACTGAAAATCTTCACATTGGACGCATTACTCTCAGAAACGTTTACATTTATCGTCTGGCAACTAATGCAGCGTGATGACGTTTGCGGACGCACCACTCTGTACGAAGTAGAAGCTTCTAAGTTGTTGCAGTCACCAAGAAAGAGCCACAGAAATTCAAGTTTTAGTTTTTGAAAATTCAGTTTTTGGCTGCTTTTGCTGCCATGTAGTTGACCTAGGACCTTAAGATTTTGCATGAACCGAACTCTGGCAGCCACATTACACGAGAAAAAGCGAGAAGTGGTAATTCGTAGTAAAAACCGCAGAAAACATAACGTTTTCAACATTGTTTTCGTATCGACGTAACTGAAAATCTTCACATTGGACGCATTACTCTCAGAAACGTTTACATTTATCGTCTGGCAACTAATGCAGCGTGATGATGTTTGCGGTCGCACCACTCTGTACGACGTAGAAGCTTCTAAGTTGTTGCAGTCACCAAGAAAGAGGCACAGAAATTCAAGTTTTAGTTTTTGAAAATTCAGTTTTTGGCTGCTTTTGCTGCCTTGTAGTTGACCTAGGACCTTAAGATTTTGCATGAACCGAACTCTGGCAGCCACATTACACGAGAAAAAGCGAGAAGTGGTAATTCGTGTTAAAATCCTCAGAAAACATAACGTTTTCTACATTGTTTTCGTATCGACGTAACTGAAAATCTTCACATTGGACGCATTACTCTGAGAAACGTTTACATTTATCGTCTGGCAACTAATGCAGCGTGATTACGTTTGCGGTCGCACCACTCTGTACGAAGTAGAAGCTTCTAAGTTGTTGCAGTCACCAAGAAAGGGGCACAGAAATTCAAGTTTTAGTTTTTGAAAATTCAGTTTTTGGCTGCTTTTGTTGCCTTGTAGTTGACCTAGGACCTTAAGATTTTGCATGAACCGAACTCTGGCAGCCACAGTACACGAGAAAAAGCGAGAAGTGGTAATTCGTAGTAAAAACCGCAGAAAACATAACGTTTTCTACATTTGTTTTCGAAATGACGTAACTGAAAATCTTCACATTGGACGCATTACTCTCAGAAACGTTTACATTTATCGTCTGGCAACTAATGCAGCGTGATGACGTTTGCGGTCGCACCACTCTGTACGAAGTAGAAGCTTCTAAGTTGTTGCAGTCACCAAGAAAGAGGCACAGAAATTCAAGTTTTAGTTTTTGAAAATTCAGTTTTTGGCTGCTTTTGCTGCCTTGTAGTTGACCTAGGACCTTAAGATTTTGCATGAACCGAACTCTGGCAGCCACATTACACGAGAAAAAGCGAGAAGTGGTAATTCGTAGTAAAAACCGCAGAAAACATAACGTTTTCTACATTTGTTATCGAAATGACGTAACTGAAAATCTTCACATTGGACGCATTACTCTCAGAAACGTTTACATTTATCGTCTGGCAACTAATGCAGCGTGATGACGTTTGCGGTCGCACCACTCTGTACGAAGTAGAAGCTTCTAAGTTGTTGCAGTCACCAAGAAAGAGGCACAGAAATTCAAGTTTTAGTTTTTGAAAATTAAGTTTTTGGCTGCTTTTGCTGCCTTGTAGTTGACCTAGGACTTTAAGATTTTGCATGGACCGAACTCTGGCAGCCACATTACACGAGAAAAAGCGAGAAGTGGTAATTCGTAGTAAAAACCGCAGAAAACATAACGTTTTCTACATTGTTTTCGTATCGACGCAATTGAAAATCTTCACATTGGACGCATTACTCTCAGAAACGTTTACATTTATCGTCTGGCAACTAATGCCGCGTGTTGACGTTTGCGGTCGCACCACTCTGTACGAAGTAGAAGCTTCTAAGTTGTTGCAGTCACCAAGAAAGAGGCACAGAAATTCAAGTTTTAGTTTTTGAAAATTCAGTTTTTGGCTGCTTTTGCTGCCTTGTATTTGACCTAGGACCTTAAGATTGTGCATGAACCGAACTCTGCCAGCCACATTACACGAGAAAAAGCGAGAAGTGGTAATTCGTAGTAAAAACCTCAGAAAACATAGCGTTTTCTACACTGTTTTCGTATCGACGTAACTGAAAATCTTCACATTGGACGCATTACTCTGAGAAACGTTTACATTTATCGTCTGGCAACTAATGCAGCGTGATTACGTTTGCGGTCGCACCACTCTGTACGAAGTGGAAGCTTCTAAGTTGTTGCAGTCACCAAAAAAGATGCACAGAAATTCAAGTTTTAGTTTTTGAAAATTCAGTTTTTGGCTGCTTTTGCTGCCTTGTAGTTGACCTAGGACCTTAAGATTTTGCATGAACCGAACTCTGGCAGCCACATTACACGAGAAAAAGCGAGAAGTGGTAATTCGTAGTAAAAACCGCAGAAAACATAACGTTTTCTACATTGTTTTCGTATCGACGTAACTGAAAATCTTCACATTGGACGCATTACTCTCAGAAACGTTTACATTTATCGTCTGGCAACAAATGCCGCGTGATGACGTTTGCGGTCGCACCACTCTGTACGAAGTAGAAGCTTCTAAGTTGTTGCAGTCACCAAGAAAGAGGCACAGAAATTCAAGTTTTAGTTTTTGAAAATTCAGTCTTTGGCTGCTTTTGCTGCCTTGTAGTGACCTAGGACCTTAAGATTTTGCATGAACCGAACTCTTGCAGTCACATTACACGAGAAAAAGCGAGAAGTGGTAATTCGTAGTAAAAACCGTAGAAAACATAACGTTTTCTACATTTGTTTTCGAAATGACGTAACTGAAAATTTCACATTGGACGCATTACTCTCAGAAACGTTTACATTTATCGTCTGGCAACTAATGCAGCGTGATGACGTTTGCGGTCGCACCACTCTGTACGAAGTAGAAGCTTCTAAGTTGTTGCAGTCACCAAGAAAGAGGCACAGAAATTCAAGTTTTAGTTTTTGAAAATTCAGTTTTTGGCTGCTTTTGCTGCCTTGTAGTTGACCTAGGACCTTAAGATTTTGCATGAACCGAACTCTGGCAGCCACATTACACGAGAAAAAGCGAGAAGTGGTAATTCATAGTAAAAACCGCAGAAAACATAACGTTTTCTACATTTGTTTTCGAAATGACGTAACTGAAAATCTTCACATTGGACGCATTACTCTCAGAAACGTTTACATTTATCGTCTGGCAACTAATGCAGCGTGATGACGTTTGCGGTCGCACCACTCTGTACGAAGTAGAAGCTTCTAAGTTGTTGCAGTCACCAAGAAAGAGGCGCAGAAATTCAAGTTTTAGTTTTTGAAAATTCAGTTTTTGGCTGCTTTTGCTGCCTTGTAGTTGACCTAGGACTTTAAGATTTTGCATGGACCGAACTCTGGCAGCCACATTACACGAGAAAAAGCGAGAAGTGGTATTTCGTAGTAAAAACCGCAGAAAACATAACGTTTTCTACATTGTTTTCGTATCGACGGAATTGAAAATCTTCACATTGGACGCATTACTCTCAGAAACGTTTACATTTATCGTCTGGCAACTAATGCCGCGTGTTGACGTTTGCGGTCGCACCACTCTGTACGAAGTAGAAGCTTCTAAGTTTTTGCAGTCACCAAGAAAGAGGCACAGAAATTCAAGTTTTAGTTTTTGAAAATTCAGTTTTTGGCTGCTTTTGCTGCCTTGTATTTGACCTAGGACCTTAAGATTTTGCATGAACCGAACTCTGGCAGCCACATTACACGAGAAAAAGCGAGAAGTGGTAATTCGTAGTAAAAACCCCAGAAAACATAGCGTTTTCTACACTGTTTTCGTATCGACGTAACTGAAAATCTTCACATTGGACGCATTATTCTGAGAAACGTTTACATTTATCGTCTGGCAACTAATGCAGCGTGATTACGTTTGCGGTCGCACCACTCTGTACGAAGTAGAAGCTTCTAAGTTGCTGCAGTCACCAAGAAAGAGGCACAGAAATTCAAGTTTTAGTTTTTGAAAATTCAGTTTTTGGCTGCTTTTGCTGCCTTGTAGTTGACCTAGGACCTTAAGATATTGCATGAACCGAACTCTGGCGGCCACATTACACGAGAAAAAGCGAGAAGTGGTAATTCGTAGTAAAAACCCCAGAAAACATAGCGTTTTCTACATTGTTTTCGTATCGACGTAACTGAAAATCTTCACATTGGACGCATTACTCTCAGAAACGTTTACATTTATCGTCTGGCAACTAATGCAGCGTGATTACGTTTGCGGTCGCACCACTCTGTACGAAGTAGAAGCTTCTAAGTTGTTGCAGTCACCAAGAAAGAGGCACAGAAATTCAAGTTTTAGTTTTTGATAATTCAGTTTTTGGCTGCTTTTGCTGCCTTGTAGTTGACCTAGGACCTTAAGATTTTGCATGAACCGAACTCTGGCAGCCACATTACACGAGAAAAAGCGAGAAGTGGTAATTCGTAGTAAAAACCGCAGAAAACATAACGTTTTCTACATTGTTTTCGTATCGACGTAACTGAAAATCTTCACATTGGATGCATTACTCTCAGAAACGTTTACATTTATCGTCTGGCAACAAATGCCGCGTGATGACGTTTGCGGTCGCACCACTCTGTACGAAGTAGAAGCTTCTAAGTTGTTGCAGTCCCCAAGAAAGAGGCACAGAAATTCAAGTTTTAGTTTTTGAAAATTCAGTTTTTGGCTGCTTTTGCTGCCTTGTAGTTGACCTAGGACCTTAAGATTTTGCGTGAACCGAACTCTGGCAGCCACATTACACGAGAAAAAGCGAGAAGTGGTAATTCGTAGTAAAAACCGCAGAAAACATAACGTTTTCTACATTGTTTTCGTATCGACGTAACTGAATATCTTCACATTGGACGCATTACTCTCAGAAACGTTTACATTTATCGTCTGGCAACTAATGCAGCGTGATGACGTTTGCGGACGCACCACTCTGTACGAAGTAGAAGCTTCTAAGTTGTTGCAGTCACCAAGAAAGAGCCACAGAAATTCAAGTTTTAGTTTTTGAAAATTCAGTTTTTGGCTGCTTTTGCTGCCATGTAGTTGACCTAGGACCTTAAGATTTTGCATGAACCGAACTCTGGCAGCCACATTACACGAGAAAAAGCGAGAAGTGGTAATTCGTAGTAAAAACCGCAGAAAACATAACGTTTTCAACATTGTTTTCGTATCGACGTAACTGAAAATCTTCACATTGGACGCATTACTCTCAGAAACGTTTACATTTATCGTCTGGCAACTAATGCAGCGTGATGATGTTTGCGGTCGCACCACTCTGTACGAAGTAGAAGCTTCTAAGTTGTTGCAGTCACCAAGAAAGAGGCACAGAAATTCAAGTTTTAGTTTTTGAAAATTCAGTTTTTGGCTGCTTTTGCTGCCTTGTAGTTGACCTAGGACCTTAAGATTTTGCATGAACCGAACTCTGGCAGCCACATTACACGAGAAAAAGCGAGAAGTGGTAATTCGTGTTAAAAACCTCAGAAAACATAACGTTTTCTACATTGTTTTCGTATCGACGTAACTGAAAATCTTCACATTGGACGCATTACTCTGAGAAACGTTTACATTTATCGACTGGCAACTAATGCAGCGTGATTACGTTTGCGGTCGCACCACTCTGTACGAAGTAGAAGCTTCTAAGTTGTTGCAGTCACCAAGAAAGGGGCACAGAAATTCAAGTTTTAGTTTTTGAAAATTCAGTTTTTGGTTTCTTTTGTTGCCTTGTAGTTGACCTAGGACCTTAAGATTTTGCATGAACCGAACTCTGGCAGCCACAGTACACGAGAAAAAGCGAGAAGTGGTAATTCGTAGTAAAAACCGCAGAAAACATAACGTTTTCTACATTTGTTTTCGAAATGACGTAACTGAAAATCTTCACATTGGACGCATTACTCTCAGAAACGTTTACATTTATCGTCTGGCAACTAATGCAGCGTGATGACGTTTGCGGTCGCACCACTCTGTACGAAGTAGAAGCTTCTAAGTTGTTGCAGTCACCAAGAAAGAGGCACAGAAATTCAAGTTTTAGTTTTTGAAAATTCAGTTTTTGGCTGCTTTTGCTGCCTTGTAGTTGACCTAGGACCTTAAGATTTTGCATGAACCGAACTCTGGCAGCCACATTACACGAGAAAAAGCGAGAAGTGGTAATTCGTAGTAAAAACCGCAGAAAACATAACGTTTTCTACATTTGTTATCGAAATGACGTAACTGAAAATCTTCACATTGGACGCATTACTCTCAGAAACGTTTACATTTATCGTCTGGCAACTAATGCAGCGTGATGACGTTTGCGGTCGCACCACTCTGTACGAAGTAGAAGCTTCTAAGTTGTTGCAGTCACCAAGAAAGAGGCACAGAAATTCAAGTTTTAGTTTTTGAAAATTAAGTTTTTGGCTGCTTTTGCTGCCTTGTAGTTGACCTAGGACTTTAAGATTTTGCATGGACCGAACTCTGGCAGCCACATTACACGAGAAAAAGCGAGAAGTGGTAATTCGTAGTAAAAACCGCAGAAAACATAACGTTTTCTACATTGTTTTTGTATCGACGCAATTGAAAATCTTCACATTGGACGCATTACTCTCAGAAACGTTTACATTTATCGTCTGGCAACTAATGCCGCGTGTTGACGTTTGCGGTCGCACCACTCTGTACGAAGTAGAAGCTTCTAAGTTGTTGCAGTCACCAAGAAAGAGGCACAGAAATTCAAGTTTTAGTTTTTGAAAATTCAGTTTTTGGCTGCTTTTGCTGCCTTGTATTTGACCTAGGACCTTAAGATTTTGCATGAACCGAACTCTGGCAGCCACATTACACGAGAAAAAGCGAGAAGTGGTAATTCGTAGTAAAAACCTCAGAAAACATAGCGTTTTCTACACTGTTTTCGTATCGACGTAACTGAAAATCTTCACATTGGACGCATTACTCTGAGAAACGTTTACATTTATCGTCTGGCAACTAATGCAGCGTGATTACGTTTGCGGTCGCACCACTCTGTACGAAGTGGAAGCTTCTAAGTTGTTGCAGTCACCAAAAAAGATGCACAGAAATTCAAGTTTTAGTTTTTGAAAATTCAGTTTTTGGCTGCTTTTGCTGCCTTGTAGTTGACCTAGGACCTTAAGATTTTGCATGAACCGAACTCTGGCAGCCACATTACACGAGAAAAAGCGAGAAGTGGTAATTCGTAGTAAAAACCGCAGAAAACATAACGTTTTCTACATTGTTTTCGTATCGACGTAACTGAAAATCTTCACATTGGACGCATTACTCTCAGAAACGTTTACATTTATCGTCTGGCAACAAATGCCGCGTGATGACGTTTGCGGTCGCACCACTCTGTACGAAGTAGAAGCTTCTAAGTTGTTGCAGTCACCAAGAAAGAGGCACAGAAATTCAAGTTTTAGTTTTTGAAAATTCAGTCTTTGGCTGCTTTTGCTGCCTTGTAGTGACCTAGGACCTTAAGATTTTGCATGAACCGAACTCTTGCAGCCACATTACACGAGAAAAAGCGAGAAGTGGTAATTCGTAGTAAAAACCGTAGAAAACATAACGTTTTCTACATTTGTTTTCGAAATGACGTAACTGAAAATTTCACATTGGACGCATTACTCTCAGAAACGTTTACATTTATCGTCTGGCAACTAATGCAGCGTGATGACGTTTGCGGTCGCACCACTCTGTACGAAGTAGAAGCTTCTAAGTTGTTGCAGTCACCAAGAAAGAGGCACAGAAATTCCAGTTTTAGTTTTTGAAAATTCAGTTTTTGGCTGCTTTTGCTGCCTTGTAGTTGACCTAGGACCTTAAGATTTTGCATGAACCGAACTCTGGCAGCCACATTACACGAGAAAAAGCGAGAAGTGGTAATTCGTTGTAAAAACCGCAGAAAACATAACGTTTTCTACATTGTTTTCGTATCGACGTAATTGAAAATCTTCACATTGGACGCATTACTCTCAGAAACGTTTAGATTTATTGTCTGGCAACTAATGCCGCGTGATGACGTTTGCGGTCGCACCACTCTGTACGAAGTAGAAGCTTCTAAGTTGTTGCAGTCATCAAGAAAGAGGCACAGAAATTCAAGTTTTAGTTTTTGAAAATTCAGTTTTTGGCTGCTTTTGCTGCCTTGTAGTTGACCTAGGACCTTAAGATTTTGCATGAACCGAACTCTGGCAGCCACATTACTCGAGAAAAAGCGGGAAGTGGTAATTCGTAGTAAAAACCGCAGAAAACATAACGTTTTCTACATTGTTTTCGTGTCGACGTAACTGAAAATCTTCACATTGGACGCATTACTCTGAGAAACGTTTACATTTATCGTCTGGCAACTAATGCAGTGTGATTACGTTCGCGGTCGCACCACTCTGTACGAAGTAGAAGCTTATAAGTTGTTGCAGTCACCAAGAAAGAGGCACAGAAATTCAAGTTTTAGTTTTTGAAAATTCAGTTTTTGGCTGCTTTTGCTGCCTTGTAGTTGACCTAGGACCTTAAGATTTTGCATGAACTGAACTCTGGCAGCCACATTACACGAGAAAAAGCGAGAAGTGGTAATTCGTAGTAAAAACCGCAGAAAGCATAACGTTTTCTACATTGTTTTCGTATCGACGTAACTGAAAATCTTCACATTGGACGCATTACTCTCAGAAACGTTTACATTTATCATCTGGCAACAAATGCCGCGTGATGACGTTTGCGGTCGCACCACTCTGTACGAAGTAGAAGCTTCTAAGTTGTTGCAGTCACCAAAAAAGAGGCACAGAAATTCAAGTTTTAGTTTTTGAAAATTCAGTTTTTGGCTGCTTTAGCTGCCTTGTAGTTGACCTAGGACCTTAAGATTTTGCATGAACCGAACTCTGGCAGCCACATTACACGAGAAAAAGCGAGAAGTGGTAATTCGTAGTAGAAACCGCAGAAAACATAACGTTTTCTACATTGTTTTCGTATCTACGTAACTGAAAATCTTCACATTGGACGCATTACTCTCAGAAACGTTTACATTTATCGTCTGGCAACAAATGCCGCGTGATGACGTTTGCGGTCGCACCACTCTGTACGAAGTAGAAGCTTCTAAGTTGTTGCAGTCACCAAGAAAGAGGCACAGAAATCAAGTTTTAGTTTTTGAAAATTCTTTCTTTGGCTGCTTTTGCTGCCTTGTAGTGACCTAGGACCTTAAGATTTTGCATGAACCGAACTCTGGCAGCCACATTACACGAGAAAAAGCGAGAAGTGGTAATTCGTAGTAAAAACCGTAGAAAACATAACGTTTTCTACATTTGTTTTCGAAATGACGTAACTGAAAATTTCACATTGGACGCATTACTCTCAGAAACGTTTACATTTATCGTCTGGCATCTAATGCAGCGTGATGACGTTTGCGGTCGCACCACTCTGTACGAAGTAGAAGCTTCTAAGTTGTTGCAGTCACCAAGAAAGAGGCACAGAAATTCCAGTTTTAGTTTTTGAAAATTCAGTTTTTGGCTGCTTTTGCTGCCTTGTAGTTGACCTAGGACCTTAAGATTTTGCATGAACCGAACTCTGGCAGCCACATTACACGAGAAAAAGCGAGAAGTGGTAATTCGTTGTAAAAACCGCAGAAAACATAACGTTTTCTACATTGTTTTCGTATCGACGTAATTGAAAATCTTCACATTGGACGCATTACTCTCAGAAACGTTTAGATTTATTGTCTGGCAACTAATGCCGCGTGATGACGTTTGCGGTCGCACCACTCTGTACGAAGTAGAAGCTTCTAAGTTGTTGCAGTCATCAAGAAAGAGGCAGAGAAATTCAAGTTTTAGTTTTTGAAAATTAAGTTTTTGGCTGCTTTTGCTGCCTTGTAGTTGACCTAGGACCTTAAGATTTTGCATGAACCGAACTCCGGCAGCCACATTACTCGAGAAAAAGCGAGAAGTGGTAATTCGTAGTAAAAACCCCAGAAAACATTACGTTTTCTACATTGTTTTCGTGTCGACGTAACTGAAAATCTTCACATTGGACGCATTACTCTGAGAAACGTTTACATTTATCGTCTGGCAACTAATGCAGTGTGATTACGTTCGCGGTCGCACCACTCTGTACGAAGTAGAAGCTTATAAGTTGTTGCAGTCACCAAGAAAGAGGCACAGAAATTCAAGTTTTAGTTTTTGAAAATTCAGTTTTTGGCTGCTTTTGCTGCCTTGTAGTTGACCTAGGACCTTAAGATTTTGCATGAACCGAACTCTGGCAGCCACATTACACGAGAAAAAGCGAGAAGTGGTAATTCGTAGCAAAAACCGCAGAAAGCATAACGTTTTCTACATTGTTTTCGTATCGACGTAACTGAAAATCTTCACATTGGACGCATTACTCTCAGAAACGTTTACATTTATCGTCTGGCAACAAATGCCGCGTGATGACGTTTGCGGTCGCACCACTCTGTACGAAGTAGAAGCTTATAAGTTGTTGCAGTCACCAAGAAAGAGGCACAGAAATTCAAGTTTTAGTTTTTGAAAATTCAGTTTTTGGCTGCATTAGCTGCCTTGTAGTTGACCCAGGACCTTAAGATTTTGCATGAACCGAACTCTGGCAGCCACATTACACGAGAAAAAGCGAGAAGTGGTAATTCGTATTAAAAACCGCAGAAAACATAACGTTTTCTACATTGTTTTCGTAACGACGTAACTGAAAATCTTCACATTGGACGCATTACTCTCAGAAACGTTTACATTTATCGTCTGGCAACTAATGCAGCGTGATGACGTTTGCGGTCGCACCACTCTGTACGAAGTAGAAGCTTCTAAGTTGTTGCAGTCACCAAGAAAGAGGCACAGAAATTCAAGTTTTAGTTTTTGAAAATTCAGTTTTTGGCTGCTTTTGCTGCCTTGTAGTTGACCTAGGACCTTAAGATTTTGCATGAACCGAACTCTGCAGCCACATTACACGAGAAAAAGCGATAAGTGGTAATTCGTAGTAAAAACCGCAGAAAACATAACGTTTTCTACATTGTTTTCGTATCGACGTAACTGAAAATCTTCACATTGGATGCATTACTCTCAGAAACGTTTACATTTATCGTCTGGCAACAAATGCCGCGTGATGACGATTGCGGTCGCACCACTCTGTACGAAGTAGAAGCTTGTAAGTTGTTGCAGTCACCAAGAAAGAGGCACAGAAATTCAAGTTTTAGTTTTTGAAAATTCAGTTTTTGGCTGCTTTTGCTGCCTTGTAGTTGACCTAGGACCTTAAGACTTTGCATGAACCGAACTCTGGCAGCCACATTACACGAGAAAAAGCGAGAAGTGGTAATTCGTAGTAAGAACCGCAGAAAACATAACGTTTTCTACATTGTTTTCGTATCGACGTAACTGAATATCTTCACATTGGACGCATTACTCTCAGAAACGTTTACATTTATCGTCTGGCAACTAATGCAGCGTGATGACGTTTGCGGACGCACCACTCTGTACGAAGTAGAAGCTTCTAAGTTGTTGCAGTCACCAGGAAAGAGCCACAGAAATTCAAGTTTTAGTTTTTGAAAATTCAGTTTTGGCTGCTTTTGCTGCCTTGTAGTTGACCTAGGACCTTAAGATTTTGCATGAACCGAACTCTGGCAGCCACATTACACGAGAAACAGCGAGAAGTGGTAATTCGTAGTAAAAACCGCAGAAAACATAACGTTTGCTACATTGTTTTCGTATCGACGTAACTGAAAATCTTCACATTGGACGCATTACTCTCAGAAACGTTTACATTTATCGTCTGGCAACAAATGCCGCGTGATGACGTTTGCGGTCGCTTCACTCTGTACAAAGTAGAAGCTTCTAAGTTGTTGCAGTCACCAAGAAAGAGGCACAGAAATTCAAGTTTTAGTTTTTTAAAATTCAGTTTTGGACTGCTTTTGCTGCCTTGTAGTTGACCTAGGACCTTAAGATTTCGCATGAACCGAACTCTGGCAGCCACATTACACGGGAAAAAACGAGAAGTGGTAATTCGTAGTAAAAACCGCAGAAAACATAACGTTTTCTACATTGTTTTCGTATCGACGTAACTGAAAATCTTCACATTGGACGCAATACTCTCAGAAACGTTTACATTTATCGTCTGGCAACTAATGCAGCGTGATGACGTTTGCGGTCGCACCACTCTGTACGAAGTAGAAGCTTCTAAGTTGTTGGAGTCACCAAGAAAGAGACACAGAAATTCAAGTTTTAGTTTTTGAAAATTCAGTCTTTGGCTGCTTTTGCTGCCTTGTAGTTGACCTAGGACCTTAAGATTTTGCATGAACCAAACTCTTGCAGCCACATTACACGAGAAAAAGCGAGAAGTGGTAATTCGTAGTAAAAACCGCAGAAAACATAACGTTTTCTACATTTGTTTTCGAAATGACGTAAATGAAAATCTTCACATTGGACGCATTACTCTCAGAAACGTTTACATTTATCGTCTGGCAACTAATGCAGCGTGATGACGTTTGCGGTCGCACCACTCTGTACGAAGTAGAAGCTTCTAAGTTGTTGCAGTCACCAAGAAAGAGGCACAGAAATTCAAGTTTTAGTTTTTGAAAATTCAGTTTTTGGCTTCTTTTGCTGCCTTGTAGTTGACCTAGGACCTTAAGATTTTGCATGAACCGAACTCTGGCAGCCACATTACACGAGAAAAAGCGAGAAGTGGTAATTCGTAGTAAAAACCCCAGAAAACATAACGTTTTCTACATTGTTTTCGTATCAACGTAACTGAAAATCTTCACATTGGACGCATTACTCTGAGAAACGTTTACATTTATCGTCTGGCAACTAATGCAGTGTGATTACGTTCGCGGTCGCACCACTCTGTACGAAGTAGAAGCTTTTAAGTTGTTGCAGTCACCAAGAAAGAGGCACAGAAATTCAAGTTTTAGTTTTTGAAAATTCAGTTTTTGGCTGCTTTTGCTGCCTTGTAGTTGACCTAGGACCTTAAGATTTTGCATGAACCGAACTCTGGCAGCCACATTACACGAGAAAAAGCGAGAAGTGGTAATTCGTAGTAAAAACCGCAGAAAACATAACGTTTTCTACATTGTTTTCGTATCGACGTAACTGAGAATTTTCACATTGGACGCATTACTCTCAGAAACGTTTACATTTATCGTCTGGCAACTAATGCAGCGTGATGACGTTTGCGGTCGCACCACTCTGTACGAAGTAGAAGCTTCTAAGTTGTTGCAGTCACCAAGAAAGAGGCACAGAAATTCAAGTTTTAGTTTTTGAAAATTCAGTTTTTGGCTGCTTTTGCTGCCTTGTAGTTGACCTAGGACCTTAAGATTTTGCATGAACCGAACTCTGGCAGCCACATTACACGAGAAAAAGTGAGAAGTGGTAATTCATAGTAAAAACCGCAGAAAACATAACGTTTTCTACATTGTTTTCGTATCGACGAAATTGAAAATCTTCACATTGGACGCATTACTCTCAGAAACGTTTACATTTATCGTCTGGCAACTAATGCCGCGTGTTGACGTTTGCGGTCGCACCACTCTGTACGAAGTAGAAGCTTCTAAGTTGTTGCAGTCACCAAGAAAGAGGCACAGAAATTCAAGTTTTAGTTTTTGAAAATTCAGTTTTTGGCTGCTTTTGCTGCCTTGTAGTTGACCTAGGACCTTAAGATTTTGCATGAACCGAACTCTGGCACCCACATTACACGAGAAAAGGCGAGAAGTGGTAATTCGTAGTAAAAACCCCAGGAAACGTAGCGTTTTCTACACTGTTTTCGTATCGACGTAACTGAAAATCTTCACATTGGACGCATTACTCTGAGAAACGTTTACATTTATCGTCTGGCAACTAATGCAGCGTGATTACGTTCGCGGTCCCACCACTCTGTACGAAGTAGAAGCTTCTAAGTTGTTGCAGTCACCAAAAAAGAGGCACAGAAATTCAAGTTTTAGTTTTTGAAAATTCAGTTTTTGGCTGCTTTTGCTGCCTTGTAGTTGACCTAGGACCTTAAGATTTTGCATGAACCGAACTCTGGCAGCCACATTACACGAGAAAAAGCGAGAAGTGGTAATTCGTAGTAAAAACCGCAGAAAACATAACGTTTGCTACATTGTTTTCGTATCGACGTAACTGAAAATCTTCACATTGGACGCATTACTCTCAGAAACGTTTACATTTATCGTCTGGCAACAAATGTTGCGTGATGACGTTTGCGGTCGCTTCACTCTGTACGAAGTAGAAGCTTCTAAGTTGTTGCAGTCACCAAGAAAGAGGCACAGAAATTCAAGTTTTAGTTTTTTAAAATTCAGTTTTTGACTGCTTTTGCTGCCTTGTAGTTGACCTAGGACCTTAAGATTTCGCATGAACCGAACTCTGGCAGCCACATTACACGGGAAAAAACGAGAAGTGGTAATTCGTAGTAAAAACCGCAGAAAACATAACGTTTTCTACATTGTTTTCGTATCGACGTAACTGAAAATCTTCACATTGGACGCATTACTCTCAGAAACGTTTACATTTATCGTCTGGCAACTAATGCAGCGTGATGACGTTTGCGGTCGCACCACTCTGTACGAAGTAGAAGCTTCTAAGTTGTTGGAGTCACCAAGAAAGAGGCACAGAAATTCAAGTTTTAGTTTTTGAAAATTCAGTCTTTGGCTGCTTTTGCTGCCTTGTAGTTGACCTAGGACCTTAAGATTTTGCATGAACCAAACTCTTGCAGCCACATTACACGAGAAAAAGCGAGAAGTGGTAATTCGTAGTAAAAACCGCAGAAAACATAACGTTTTCTACATTTGTTTTCGAAATGACGTAAATGAAAATCTTCACATTGGACGCATTACTCTCAGAAACGTTTACATTTATCGTCTGGCAACTAATGCAGCGTGATGACGTTTGCGGTCGCACCACTCTGTACGAAGTAGAAGCTTCTAAGTTGTTGCAGTCACCAAGAAAGAGGCACAGAAATTCAAGTTTTAGTTTTTGAAAATTCAGTTTTTGGCTTCTTTTGCTGCCTTGTAGTTGACCTAGGACCTTACGATTTTGCATGAACCGAACTCTGGCAGCCACATTACACGAGAAAAAGCGAGAAGTGGTAATTCGTAGTAAAAACCGCAGAAAACATAACGTTTTCTACATTGTTTTCGTATCGACGTAATTGAAAATCTTCACATTGGACGCATTACTCTCAGAAACGTTTAAATTTATTGTCTGGCAACTAATGCCGCGTGATGACGTTTGCGGTCGCACCACTCTGTACGAAGAAGAAGCTTCTAAGTTGTTGCAGTCATCAAGAAAGAGGCACAGAAATTCAAGTTTTAGTTTTTGAAAATTCAGTCTTTGGCTGCTTTTGCTGCCTTGTAGTTGACCTAGGACCTTAAGATTTTGCATGAACCGAACTCTGGCAGCCACATTACACGAGAAAAAGCGAGAAGTGGTAATTCGTAGTAAAAACCCCAGAAAACATAACGTTTTCTACATTGTTTTCGTATCAACGTAACTGAAAATCTTCACATTGGACGCATTACTCTGAGAAACGTTTACATTTATCGTCTGGCAACTAATGCAGTGTGATTACGTTCGCGGTCGCACCACTCTGTACGAAGTAGAAGCTTCTAAGTTGTTGCAGTCACCAAGAAAGAGGCACAGAAATTCAAGTTTTAGTTTTTGAAAATTCAGTTTTTGGCTGCTTTTGCTGCCTTGTAGTTGACCTAGGACCTTAAGATTTTGCATGAACCGAACTCTGGCAGCCACATTACACGAGAAAAAGCGAGAAGTGGTAATTCGTAGTAAAAACCGCAGAAAACATAACGTTTTCTACATTGTTTTCGTATCGACGTAACTGAGAATTTTCACATTGGACGCATTACTCTCAGAAACGTTTACATTTATCGTCTGGCAACTAATGCAGCGTGATGACGTTTGCGGTCGCACCACTCTGTACGAAGTAGAAGCTTCTAAGTTGTTGCAGTCACCAAGAAAGAGGCACAGAAATTCAAGTTTTAGTTTTTGAAAAATCAGTTTTTGGCTGCTTTTGCTGCCTTGTAGTTGACATAGGACCTTAAGATTTTGCATGAACCGAACTCTGGCAGCCACATTACACGAGAAAAAGCGAGAAGTGGTAATTCGTAGTAAAAACCGCAGAAAACATAACGTTTTCTACATTGTTTTCGTATCGACGTAACTGAAAATCTTCACATTGGACGCATTACTCTCAGAAACGTTTACATTTATCGTCTGGCAACTAATGCAGCGTGATGACGTTTGCGGACGCACCACTCTGTACGAAGTAGAAGCTTCTAAGTTGTTGCAGTCACCAAGAAAGAGGCACAGAAATTCAAGTTTTAGTTTTTGAAAATTCAGTTTTTGGCTGCTTTAGCTGCCTTGTAGTTGACCTAGGACCTTAAGATTTTGCATGAACCGAACTCTGGCAGCCACATTACACGAGAAAAAGCGAGGAGTGGTAATTCGTAGTAAAAACCGCAGAAAACATAACGTTTTCTACGTTGTTTTCGTATCGACGTAACTGAAAATTTTCACATTGGACGCATTACTCTCAGAAACGTTTACATTTATCGTCTGGCAACTAATGCAGCGTGATGACGTTTGCGGTCGCACCACTCTGTACGAAGTAGAAGCTTCTAAGTTGTTGCAGTCACCAAGAAAGAGGCACAGAAATTCAAGTTTTAGTTTTTGAAAATTCAGTTTTTGGCTGCTTTTGCTGCCTTGTAGTTGACCTAGGACCTTAAGATTTTGCATGAACCGAACTCTGGCAGCCACATTACACGAGAAAAAGCGAGAAGTGGTAATTCGTAGTAAAAACCGCGGAAAACATAACGTTTTCTACATTGTTTTCGTATCGACGTAACTGAAAATCTTCACATTGGACGCATTACTCTCAGAAACGTTTACATTTATCGTCTGGCAACTAATGCAGCGTGATGACGTTTGCGGTCGCACCACTCTGTACGAAGTAGAAGCTTCTAAGTTGTTGCAGTCACCAAGAAAGAGGCACAGAAATTCAAGTTTTAGTTTTAGAAAATTCAGTTTTTGGCTGCTTTTGCTGCCTTGTAGTTGACCTAGGACCTTAATAGTTTGCATGAACCGAACTCTGGCAGCCACATTACACGAGAAAAAGCGAGAAGTGGTAATTCGTAGTAAAAACCGTAGAAAACATAACGTTTTCAACATTTGTTTTCGAAATGACGTAACTAAAATCTTCACATTGGACGCATTACTCTCAGAAACGTTTACATTTAACGTCTGGCAACTAATGCAGCGTGATGACGTTTGCGGTCGCACCACTCTCTACGAAGTAGAAGCTTCTAAGTTGTTGCAGTCACCAAGAAAGAGGCACAGAAATTCAAGTTTTAGTTTTTTAAAATTCAGTTTTTGGCTGCTTTTGCTGCCTTGTAGTTGACCTAGGACCTTAAGATTTCGCATGAACCGAACTCTGGCAGCCACATTACACGGGAAAAAACGAGAAGTGGTAATTCGTAGTAAAAACCGCAGAAAACATAACGTTTTCTACATTGTTTTCGTATCGACGTAACTGAAAATCTTCACATTGGACGCATTACTCTCAGAAACGTTTACATTTATCGTCTGGCAACTAATGCAGCGTGATGACGTTTGCGGTCGCACCACTCTGTACGAAGTAGAAGCTTCTAAGTTGTTGGAGTCACCAAGAAAGAGGCACAGAAATTCAAGTTTTAGTTTTTGAAAATTCAGTCTTTGGCTGCTTTTGCTGCCTTGTAGTTGACCTAGGACCTTAAGATTTTGCATGAACCAAACTCTTGCAGCCACATTACACGAGAAAAAGCGAGAAGTGGTAATTCGTAGTAAAAACCGCAGAAAACATAACGTCTTCTACATTTGTTTTCGAAATGACGTAACTGAAAATCTTCACATTGGACGCATTACTCTGAGAAACGTTTACATTTATCGTCTGGCAACTAATGCAGTGTGCTTACGTTCGCGGTCGCACCACTCTGTACGAAGTAGAAGCTTCTAAGTTGTTGCAGTCACCAAGAAAGAGGCACAGAAATTCAAGTTTTAGTTTTTGAAAATTCAGTTTTTGGCTGCTTTTGCTGCCTTGTAGTTGACCTAGGACCTTAAGATTTTGCATGAACCGAACTCTGGCAGCCACATTACACGAGAAAAAGCGAGAAGTGGTAATTCGTAGTAAAAACCGCAGAAAACATAACGTTTTCTACATTGTTTTCGTATCGACGTAACTGAAAATTTTCACATTGGACGCATTACTCTCAGAAACGTTTACATTTATCGTCTGGCAACTAATGCAGCGTGATGACGTTTGCGGTCGCACCACTCTGTACGAAGTAGAAGCTTCTAAGTTGTTGCAGTCACCAAGAAAGAGGCACAGAAATTCAAGTTTTAGTTTTTGAAAAATCAGTTTTTGGCTGCTTTTGCTGCCTTGTAGTTGACCTAGGACCTTATGATTTTGCATGAACCGAACTCTGGCAGCCACATTACACGAGAAAAAGCGAGGAGTGGTAATTCGTAGTAAAAACCGCAGAAAACATATTGTTTTCTACATTGTTTTCGTATCGACGTAACTGAAAATCTTCACATTGGACGCATTACTCTCAGAAACGTTTACATTTATCGTCTGGCAACTAATGCAGCGTGATGACGTTTGCGGACGCACCACTCTGTACGAAGTAGAAGCTTCTAAGTTGTTGCAGTCACCAAGAAAGAGGCACAGAAATTCAAGTTTTAGTTTTTGAAAATTCAGTTTTTGGCTGCTTTAGCTGCCTTGTAGTTGACCTAGGACCTTAAGATTTTGCATGAACCGAACTCAGGCAGCCACATTACACGAGAAAAAGCGAGGAGTGGTAATTCGTAGTAAAAACCGCAGAAAACATAACGTTTTCTACGTTGTTTTCGTATCGACATAACTGAAAATTTTCACATTGGACGCATTACTCTCAGAAACGTTTACATTTATCGTCTGGCAACTAATGCAGCGTGATGACGTTTGCGGTCGCACCACTCTGTACGAAGTAGAAGCTTCTAAGTTGTTGCAGTCACCAAGAAAGAGGCACAGAAATTCAAGTTTTAGTTTTTGAAAATTCAGTTTTTGGCTGCTTTTGCTGCCTTGTAGTTGACCTAGGACCTTAAGATTTTGCATGAACCAAACTCTTGCAGCCACATTACACGAGAAAAAGCGAGAAGTGGTAATTCGTAGTAAAAACCGCAGAAAACATAACGTTTTCTACATTTGTTTTCGAAATGACGTAAATGAAAATCTTCACATTGGACGCATTACTCTCAGAAACGTTTACATTTATCGTCTGGCAACTAATGCAGCGTGATGACGTTTGCGGTCGCACCACTCTGTACGAAGTAGAAGCTTCTAAGTTGTTGCAGTCACCAAGAAAGAGGCACAGAAATTCAAGTTTTAGTTTTTGAAAATTCAGTTTTTGGCTTCTTTTGCTGCCTTGTAGTTGACCTAGGACCTTAAGATTTTGCATGAACCGAACTCTGGCAGCCACATTACACGAGAAAAAGCGAGGAGTGGTAATTCGTAGTAAAAACCGCAGAAAACATAACGTTTTCTACATTGTTTTCGTATCGACGTAACTGAAAATCTTCACATTGGACGCATTACTCTCAGAAACGTTTACATTTATCGTCTGGCAACTAATGCAGCGTGATGACGTTTGCGGACGCACCACTCTGTACGAAGTAGAAGCTTCTAAGTTGTTGCAGTCACCAAGAAAGAGGCACAGAAATTCAAGTTTTAGTTTTTGAAAATTCAGTTTTTGGCTGCTTTTGCTGCCTTGTAGTTGACCTAGGACCTTAAGATTTTGCATGAACCGAACTCTGGCAGCCACATTACACGAGAAAAAGTGAGAAGTGGTAATTCATAGTAAAAACCGCAGAAAACATAACGTTTTCTACATTGTTTTCGTATCGACGAAATTGAAAATCTTCACATTGGACGCATTACTCTCAGAAACGTTTACATTTATCGTCTGGCAACTAATGCCGCGTGTTGACGTTTGCGGTCGCACCACTCTGTACGAAGTAGAAGCTTCTAAGTTGTTGCAGTCACCAAGAAAGAGGCACAGAAATTCAAGTTTTAGTTTTTGAAAATTCAGTTTTTGGCTGCTTTTGCTGCCTTGTAGTTGACCTAGGACCTTAAGATTTTGCATGAACCGAACTCTGGCACCCACATTACACGAGAAAAGGCGAGAAGTGGTAATTCGTAGTAAAAACCCCAGGAAACGTAGCGTTTTCTACACTGTTTTCGTATCGACGTAACTGAAAATCTTCACATTGGACGCATTACTCTGAGAAACGTTTACATTTATCGTCTGGCAACTAATGCAGCGTGATTACGTTCGCGGTCGCACCACTCTGTACGAAGTAGAAGCTTCTAAGTTGTTGCAGTCACCAAAAAAGAGGCACAGAAATTCAAGTTTTAGTTTTTGAAAATTCAGTTTTTGGCTGCTTTTGCTGCCTTGTAGTTGACCTAGGACCTTAAGATTTTGCATGAACCGAACTCTGGCAGCCACATTACACGAGAAAAAGCGAGAAGTGGTAATTCGTAGTAAAAACCGCAGAAAACATAACGTTTGCTACATTGTTTTCGTATCGACGTAACTGAAAATCTTCACATTGGACGCATTACTCTCAGAAACGTTTACATTTATCGTCTGGCAACTAATGCAGCGTGATGACGTTTGCGGTCGCACCACTCTGTACGAAGTAGAAGCTTCTAAGTTGTTGCAGTCACCAAGAAAGAGGCACAGAAATTCAAGTTTTAGTTTTTGAAAATTCAGTTTTTGGCTTCTTTTGCTGCCTTGTAGTTGACCTAGGACCTTAAGATTTTGCATGAACCGAACTCTGGCAGCCACATTACACGAGAAAAAGCGAGAAGTGGTAATTCGTAGTAAAAACCGCAGAAAACATAACGTTTTCTACATTGTTTTCGTATCGACGTAATTGAAAATCTTCACATTGGACGCATTACTCTCAGAAACGTTTAAATTTATTGTCTGGCAACTAATGCCGCGTGATGACGTTTGCGGTCGCACCACTCTGTACGAAGTAGAAGCTTCTAAGTTGTTGCAGTCATCAAGAAAGAGGCACAGAAATTCAAGTTTTAGTTTTTGAAAATTCAGTCTTTGGCTGCTTTTGCTGCCTTGTAGTTGACCTAGGACCTTAAGATTTTGCATGAACCGAACTCTGGCAGCCACATTACACGAGAAAAAGCGAGAAGTGGTAATTCGTAGTAAAAACCCCAGAAAACATAACGTTTTCTACATTGTTTTCGTATCAACGTAACTGAAAATCTTCACATTGGACGCATTACTCTGAGAAACGTTTACATTTATCGTCTGGCAACTAATGCAGTGTGATTACGTTCGCGGTCGCACCACTCTGTACGAAGTAGAAGCTTCTAAGTTGTTGCAGTCACCAAGAAAGTGGCACAGAAATTGAAGTTTTAGTTTTTGAAAATTCAGTTTTTGGCTGCTTTTGCTGCCTTGTAGTTGACCTAGGACCCTAAGATTTTGCATGAACCGAACTCTGGCAGCCACATTACACGAGAAAAAGCGAGAAGTGGTAATTCGTAGTAAAAACCGCAGAAAACATAACGTTTTCTACATTGTTTTCGTATCGACGTAACTGAGAATTTTCACATTGGACGCATTACTCTCAGAAACGTTTACATTTATCGTCTGGCAACTAATGCAGCGTGATGACGTTTGCGGTCGCACCACTCTGTACGAAGTAGAAGCTTCTAAGTTGTTGCAGTCACCAAGAAAGAGGCACAGAAATTCAAGTTTTAGTTTTTGAAAAATCAGTTTTTGGCTGCTTTTGCTGCCTTGTAGTTGACCTAGGACCTTAAGATTTTGCATGAACCGAACTCTGGCAGCCACATTACACGAGAAAAAGCGAGAAGTGGTAATTCGTAGTAAAAACCGCAGAAAACATAACGTTTTCTACATTGTTTTCGTATCGACGTAACTGAAAATCTTCACATTGGACGCATTACTCTCAGAAACGTTTACATTTATCGTCTGGCAACTAATGCAGCGTGATGACGTTTGCGGACGCACCACTCTGTACGAAGTAGAAGCTTCTAAGTTGTTGCAGTCACCAAGAAAGAGGCACAGAAATTCAAGTTTTAGTTTTTGAAAATTCAGTTTTTGGCTGCTTTAGCTGCCTTGTAGTTGACCTAGGACCTTAAGATTTTGCATGAACCGAACTCTGGCAGCCACATTACACGAGAAAAAGCGAGGAGTGGTAATTCGTAGTAAAAACCGCAGAAAACATAACGTTTTCTACGTTGTTTTCGTATCGACGTAACTGAAAATTTTCACATTGGACGCATTACTCTCAGAAACGTTTACATTTATCGTCTGGCAACTAATGCAGCGTGATGACGTTTGCGGTCGCACCACTCTGTACGAAGTAGAAGCTTCTAAGTTGTTGCAGTCACCAAGAAAGAGGCACAGAAATTCAAGTTTTAGTTTTTGAAAATTCAGTTTTTGGCTGCTTTTGCTGCCTTGTAGTTGACCTAGGACCTTAAGATTTTGCATGAACCGAACTCTGGCAGCCACATTACACGAGAAAAAGCGAGAAGTGGTAATTCGTAGTAAAAACCGCGGAAAACATAACGTTTTCTACATTGTTTTCGTATCGACGTAACTGAAAATCTTCACATTGGACGCATTACTCTCAGAAACGTTTACATTTATCGTCTGGCAACTAATGCAGCGTGATGACGTTTGCGGTCGCACCACTCTGTACGAAGTAGAAGCTTCTAAGTTGTTGCAGTCACCAAGAAAGAGGCACAGAAATTCAAGTTTTAGTTTTAGAAAATTCAGTTTTTGGCTGCTTTTGCTGCCTTGTAGTTGACCTAGGACCTTAATATTTTGCATGAACCGAACTCTGGCAGCCACATTACACGAGAAAAAGCGAGAAGTGGTAATTCGTAGTAAAAACCGTAGAAAACATAACGTTTTCAACATTTGTTTTCGAAATGACGTAACTAAAATCTTCACATTGGACGCATTACTCTCAGAAACGTTTACATTTATTGTCTGGCAACTAATGCAGCGTGATGACGTTTGCGGTCGCACCACTCTCTACGAAGTAGAAGCTTCTAAGTTGTTGCAGTCACCAAGAAAGAGGCACAGAAATTCAAGTTTTAGTTTTTTAAAATTCAGTTTTTGGCTGCTTTTGCTGCCTTGTAGTTGACCTAGGACCTTAAGATTTCGCATGAACCGAACTCTGGCAGCCACATTACACGGGAAAAAACGAGAAGTGGTAATTCGTAGTAAAAACCGCAGAAAACATAACGTTTTCTACATTGTTTTCGTATCGACGTAACTGAAAATCTTCACATTGGACGCATTACTCTCAGAAACGTTTACATTTATCGTCTGGCAACTAATGCAGCGTGATGACGTTTGCGGTCGCACCACTCTGTACGAAGTAGAAGCTTCTAAGTTGTTGGAGTCACCAAGAAAGAGGCACAGAAATTCAAGTTTTAGTTTTTGAAAATTCAGTCTTTGGCTGCTTTTGCTGCCTTGTAGTTGACCTAGGACCTTAAGATTTTGCATGAACCAAACTCTTGCAGCCACATTACACGAGAAAAAGCGAGAAGTGGTAATTCGTAGTAAAAACCGCAGAAAACATAACGTTTTCTACATTTGTTTTCGAAATGACGTAACTGAAAATCTTCACATTGGACGCATTACTCTGAGAAACGTTTACATTTATCGTCTGGCAACTAATGCAGTGTGCTTACGTTCGCGGTCGCACCACTCTGTACGAAGTAGAAGCTTCTAAGTTGTTGCAGTCACCAAGAAAGAGGCACAGAAATTCAAGTTGTAGTTTTTGAAAATTCAGTTTTTGGCTGCTTTTGCTGCCTTGTAGTTGACCTAGGACCTTAAGATTTTGCATGAACCGAACTCTGGCAGCCACATTACACGAGAAAAAGCGAGAAGTGGTAATTCGTAGTAAAAACCGCAGAAAACATAACGTTTTCTACATTGTTTTCGTATCGACGTAACTGAAAATTTTCACATTGGACGCATTACTCTCAGAAACGTTTACATTTATCGTCTGGCAACTAATGCAGCGTGATGACGTTTGCGGTCGCACCACTCTGTACGAAGTAGAAGCTTCTAAGTTGTTGCAGTCACCAAGAAAGAGGCACAGAAATTCAAGTTTTAGTTTTTGAAAAATCAGTTTTTGGCTGCTTTTGCTGCCTTGTAGTTGACCTAGGACCTTAAGATTTTGCATGAACCGAACTCTGGCAGCCACATTACACGAGAAAAAGCGAGGAGTGGTAATTCGTAGTAAAAACCGCAGAAAACATAACGTTTTCTACATTGTTTTCGTATCGACGTAACTGAAAATCTTCACATTGGACGCATTACTCTCAGAAACGTTTACATTTATCGTCTGGCAACTAATGCAGCGTGATGACGTTTGCGGACGCACCACTCTGTACGAAGTAGAAGCTTCTAAGTTGTTGCAGTCACCAAGAAAGAGGCACAGAAATTCAAGTTTTAGTTTTTGAAAATTCAGTTTTTGGCTGCTTTAGCTGCCTTGTAGTTGACCTAGGACCTTAAGATTTTGCATGAACCGAACTCAGGCAGCCACATTACACGAGAAAAAGCGAGGAGTGGTAATTCGTAGTAAAAACCGCAGAAAACATAACGTTTTCTACGTTGTTTTCGTATCGACATAACTGAAAATTTTCACATTGGACGCATTACTCTCAGAAACGTTTACATTTATCGTCTGGCAACTAATGCAGCGTGATGACGTTTGCGGTCGCACCACTCTGTACGAAGTAGAAGCTTCTAAGTTGTTGCAGTCACCAAGAAAGAGGCACAGAAATTCAAGTTTTAGTTTTTGAAAATTCAGTTTTTGGCTGCTTTTGCTGCCTTGTAGTTGACCTAGGACCTTAAGATTTTGCATGAACCGAACTCTGGCAGCCACATTACACGAGAAAAAGCGAGAAGTGGTAATTCGTAGTAAAAACCGCGGAAAACATAACGTTTTCTACATTGTTTTCGTATCGACGTAACTGAAAATCTTCACATTGGACGCATTACTCTCAGAAACGTTTACATTTATCGTCTGGCAACTAATGCAGCGTGATGACGTTTGCGGTCGCACCACTCTGTACGAAGTAGAAGCTTCTAAGTTGTTGCAGTCACCAAGAAAGAGGCACAGAAATTCAAGTTTTAGTTTTAGAAAATTCAGTTTTTGGCTGCTTTTGCTGCCTTGTAGTTGACCTAGGACCTTAATATTTTGCATGAACCGAACTCTGGCAGCCACATTACACGAGAAAAAGCGAGAAGTGGTAATTCGTAGTAAAAACCGTAGAAAACATAACGTTTTCAACATTTGTTTTCGAAATGACGTAACTAAAATCTTCACATTGGACGCATTACTCTCAGAAACGTTTACATTTAACGTCTGGCAACTAATGCAGCGTGATGACGTTTGCGGTCGCACCACTCTCTACGAAGTAGAAGCTTCTAAGTTGTTGCAGTCACCAAGAAAGAGGCACAGAAATTCAAGTTTTAGTTTTTGAAAATTCAGTTTTTGGCTGCTTTTGCTGCCTTGTAGTTGACCTAGGACCTTAAGATTTTGCATGAACCGAACTCTGGCAGCCACATTACACGAGAAAAAGCGAGAAGTGGTAATTCGTAGTAAAAACCGCAGAAAACATAACGTTTTCAACATTTGTTTTCGAAATGACGTAACTGAAAATCTTCACATTAGACGCATTACTCTCAGAAACGTTTACATTTTTCTTCTGGCAACTAATGCAGCGTGATTACGTTTGCGGTCGCACCACTCTGTCCGAAGTAGAAGCTTCTAAGTTGTTGCAGTCACCAAGAAAGAGGCACAGAAATTCAAGTTTTAGTTTTTGAAAATTCAGTTTTTGGCTGCTTTTGCTGCCTTGTAGTTGACCTAGGACCTTAAGATTTTGCATGAACCGAACTCTGGCAGCCACATTACACGAGAAAAAGCGAGAAGTGGTAATTCGTAGTAAAAACCGCAGAAAACATAACGTTTTCTACATTGTTTTCGTATCGACGTAACTGAAAATCTTCACATTGGACGCATTACTCTCAGAAACGTTTACATTTATCGTCTGGCAACTAATGCCGCGTGATGACGTTTGCGGTCGCATCACTCTGTACGAAGTAGAAGCTTCTAAGTTGTTGCAGTCACCAAGAAAGAGGCACAGAAATTCAAGTTTTAGTTTTTGAAAATTCAGTTTTTGGCTGCTTTTGCTGCCTTGTAGTTGACCTAGGACCTTAAGATTTTGCATGAACCCAACGCTGGCAGCCACATTACACGAGAAAAAGCGAGAAGTGGTAATTCGTAGTAAAAACCGCAGAAAACATAACGTTTTCTACATTTGTTTTCGAAATGACGTAACTGAAAATCTTCACATTGGACGCATTACTCTCAGAAACGTTTACATTTATCGTCTGGCAACTAATGCAGCGTGATGACGTTTGCGGTCGCACCACTCTGTACGAAGTAGAAGCTTCTAAGTTGTTGCAGTCACCAAGAAAGAGGCACAGAAATTCAAGTTTTAGTTTTAGAAAATTCAGTTTTTGGCTGCTTTTGCTGCCTTGTAGTTGACCTAGGACCTTAAGATTTTGCATGAACCGAACTCTAGCAGCCACATTACACGAGAAAAAGCGAGAAGTGGTAATTCGTAGTAAAAACCGCGGAAAACATAACGTTTTCTACATTGTTTTCGTATCGACGTAACTGAAAATCTTCACATTGGACGCATTACTCTCAGAAACGTTTACATTTATCGTCTGGCAACTAATGCAGCGTGATGACGTTTGCGGTCGCACCACTCTGTACGAAGTAGAAGCTTCTAAGTTGTTGCAGTCACCAAGAAAGAGGCACAGAAATTCAAGTTTTAGTTTTAGAAAATTCAGTTTTTGGCTGCTTTTGCTGCCTTGTAGTTGACCTAGGACCTTAATATTTTGCATGAACCGAACTCTGGCAGCCACATTACACGAGAAAAAGCGAGAAGTGGTAATTCGTAGTAAAAACCGTAGAAAACATAACGTTTTCAACATTTGTTTTCGAAATGACGTAACTAAAATCTTCACATTGGACGCATTACTCTCAGAAACGTTTACATTTAACGTCTGGCAACTAATGCAGCGTGATGACGTTTGCGGTCGCACCACTCTCTACGAAGTAGAAGCTTCTAAGTTGTTGCAGTCACCAAGAAAGAGGCACAGAAATTCAAGTTTTAGTTTTTGAAAATTCAGTTTTTGGCTGCTTTTGCTGCCTTGTAGTTGACCTAGGACCTTAAGATTTTGCATGAACCGAACTCTGGCAGCCACATTACACGAGAAAAAGCGAGAAGTGGTAATTCGTAGTAAAAACCGCAGAAAACATAACGTTTTCAACATTTGTTTTCGAAATGACGTAACTGAAAATCTTCACATTAGACGCATTACTCTCAGAAACGTTTACATTTTTCTTCTGGCAACTAATGCAGCGTGATTACGTTTGCGGTCGCACCACTCTGTCCGAAGTAGAAGCTTCTAAGTTGTTGCAGTCACCAAGAAAGAGGCACAGAAATTCAAGTTTTAGTTTTTGAAAATTCAGTTTTTGGCTGCTTTTGCTGCCTTGTAGTTGACCTAGGACCTTAAGATTTTGCATGAACCGAACTCTGGCAGCCACATTACACGAGAAAAAGCGAGAAGTGGTAATTCGTAGTAAAAACCGCAGAAAACATAACGTTTTCTACATTGTTTTCGTATCGACGTAACTGAAAATCTTCACATTGGACGCATTACTCTCAGAAACGTTTACATTTATCGTCTGGCAACTAATGCCGCGTGATGACGTTTGCGGTCGCATCACTCTGTACGAAGTAGAAGCTTCTAAGTTGTTGCAGTCACCAAGAAAGAGGCACAGAAATTCAAGTTTTAGTTTTTGAAAATTCAGTTTTTGGCTGCTTTTGCTGCCTTGTAGTTGACCTAGGACCTTAAGATTTTGCATGAACCCAACGCTGGCAGCCACATTACACGAGAAAAAGCGAGAAGTGGTAATTCCTAGTAAAAACCGCAGAAAACATAACGTTTTCTACATTTGTTTTCGAAATGACGTAACTGAAAATCTTCACATTGGACGCATTACTCTCAGAAACGTTTACATTTATCGTCTGGCAACTAATGCAGCGTGATGACGTTTGCGGTCGCACCACTCTGTACGAAGTAGAAGCTTCTAAGTTGTTGCAGTCACCAAGAAAGAGGCACAGAAATTCAAGTTTTAGTTTTTGAAAATTCAATTTTTGGCTGCTTTTGCTGCCTTGTAGTTGACCTAGGACCTTAAGATTTTGCATGAACCGAACTCTGGCAGCCACATTACACGAGAAAAAGCGAGAAGTGGTAATTCGTAGTAAAAACCGCAGAAAACATAACGTTTCCTACATTTGTTTTCGAAAGGACGTGACTGAAAATCTTCACATTGGACGCATTACTCTCAGAAACGTTTACATTTATCGTCTGGCAACTAATGCAGCGTGATTACGTTTGCGGTCGCACCACTCTGTACGAAGTAGAAGCTTCTAAGTTGTTGCAGTCACCAAGAAAGAGGCACAGAAATTCAAGTTTTAGTTTTTGAAAATTCAGTTTTTGGCTGCTTTTGCTGCCTTGTAGTTGACCTAGGACCTTAAGATTTTGCATGAACCGAACTCTGGCAGCCACATTACACGAGAAAAAGCGAGAAGTGGTAATTCGTAGTAAAAACCGCAGAAAACATAACGTTTTCTACATTGTTTTTGAATCGACGTAACTGAAAATCTTCACATTGGACGCATTACTCTCAGAAACTTTTACATTTATCGTCTGGCAACTAATGCCGCGTGATGACGTTTGCGGTCGCATCACTCTGTACGAAGTAGAAGCTTCTAAGTTGTTGCAGTCACCAAGAAAGAGGCACAGAAATTCAAGTTTTAATTTTTGAAAATTCAGTTTTTGGCTGCTTTTGCTGCCTTGTAGTTGACCTAGGACCTTAAGATTTTGCATGAACCGAACTCTGGCAGCCACATTACACGAGAAAAAGCGAGAAGTGGTAATTCGTAGTAAAAACCGCAGAAAACATAACGTTTTCTACATTTGTTTTCGAAATGACGTAACTGAAAATCTTCACATTGGACGCATTACTCTCAGAAACGTTTACATTTATCGTCTGGCAACTAATGCAGCGTGATGACGTTTGCGGTCGCACCACTCTGTACGAAGTAGAAGCTTCTAAGTTGTTGCAGTCACCAAGAAAGAGGCACAGAAATTCAAGTTTTAGTTTTTGAAAATTCAATTTTTGGCTGCTTTTGCTGCCTTGTAGTTGACCTAGGACCTTAAGATTTTGCATGAACCGAACTCTGGCAGCCACATTACACGAGAAAAAGCGAGAAGTGGCAATTCGTAGTAAAAACCGCAGAAAACATAACGTTTTCTACATTTGTTTTCGAAATGACGTAACTGAAAATCTTCACATTGGACGCATTACTCTCAGAAACGTTTACATTTATCGTCTGGCAACTAATGCAGCGTGATGACGTTTGCGGTCGCACCACTCTGTACGAAGTAGAAGCTTCTAAGTTGTTGCAGTCACCAAGAAAGAGGCACAGAAATTCAAGTTTTAGTTTTTGAAAATACAGTTTATGGCTGCTTTTGCTGCCTTGTAGTTGCCCTAGGACCTTAAGATTTTGCATCAACTGAACTCTGGCAGCCACATTACACGAGAAAAAGCGAGAAGTGGTAATTCGTAGTAAAAACCGCAGAAAACATAACGTTTTCTACATTTGTTTTCGAAATGACGTGACTGAAAATCTTCACATTGGACGCATTACTCTCAGAAACGTTTACATTTATCGTCTGGCAACTAATGCAGCGTGATGACGTTTGCGGTCGCACCACTCTGTACGAAGTAGAAGCTTCTAAGTTGTTGCAGTCACCAAGAAAGAGGCACAGAAATTCAAGTTTTAGTTTTTGAAAATTCAGTTTTTGGCTGCTTTTGCTGCCTTGTAGTTGACCTAGGACCCTAAGATTTTGCATGAACCGAACTCTGGCAGCCACATTACACGGGAAAAAGCGAGAAGTGGTAACTCGTAGTAAAAACCGCAGAAAACATAATGTTTTCTACATTGTGTTCGTATCGACGTAATTGAAAATCTTCACATTGGACGCATTACTCTCAGAAACGTTTACATTTATCGTCTGGCAACTAATGCCGCGTGATGACGTTTGCGGTCGCATCACTCTGTACGAAGTAGAAGCTTCTAAGTTGTTGCAGTCACCAAGAAAGAGGCAGAGAAATTCAAGTTTTAGTTTTTGAAAATTCAGTTTTTGGCTGCTTTTGCTGCCTTGTAGTTGACCTAGGACCTTAAGATTTTGCATGAACCGAACTCTGGCAGCCACATTACACGAGAAAAAGCGAGAAGTGGTAATTCGTAGTAAAAACCGCAGAAAACATAACGTTTTCTACATTTTTTTCGTATCGACGTAACTGAAAATCTTCACATTGGACGCAATACTCCCAGAAACGTTTACATTTATCGTCTGGCAACTAATGCCGCGTGATGACGTTTGCGGTCGCATCACTCTGTACGAAGTAGAAGCTTCTAAGTTGTTGCAGTCACCAAGAAAGAGGCACAGAAATTCAAGTTTTAGTTTTTGAAAATTCAATTTTTGGCTGCTTTTGCTGCCTTGTAGTTGACCTAGGACCTTACGATTTTGCATGAACCGAACTCTGGCAGCCACATTACACGAGAAAAAGCGAGAAGTGGTAATTCGTAGTAAAAACCGCAGAAAACATAACGTTTTCTACATTGTTTTCGTATCGACGTAACTGAAAATCTTCACATTGGACGCATTACTCTCAGAAACGTTTACATTTATCGTCTGGCAACTAATGCCGCGTGATGACGTTTGCGGTCGCATCACTCTGTACGAAGTAGAAGCTTCTAAGTTGTTGCAGTCACCAAGAAAGAGGCACAGAAATTCAAGTTTTAGTTTTTGAAAATTCAGTTTTTGGCTGCTTTTGCTGCCTTGTAGTTGACCTAGGACCTTAAGATTTTGCATGAACCCAACGCTGGCAGCCACATTACACGAGAAAAAGCGAGAAGTGGTAATTCGTAGTAAAAACCGCAGAAAACATAACGTTTTCTACATTTGTTTTCGAAATGACGTAACTGAAAATCTTCACATTGGACGCATTACTCTCAGAAACGTTTACATTTATCGTCTGGCAACTAATGCAGCGTGATGACGTTTGCGGTCGCACCACTCTGTACGAAGTAGAAGCTTCTAAGTTGTTGCAGTCACCAAGAAAGAGGCACAGAAATTCAAGTTTTAGTTTTTGAAAATTCAGTTTTTGGCTGCTTTTGCTGCCTTGTAGTTGACCTAGGACCTTAAGATTTTGCATGAACCGAACTCTGGCAGCCACATTACACGAGAAAAAGCGAGAAGTGGTAATTCGTAGTAAAAACCGCGGAAAACATAACGTTTTCTACATTGTTTTCGTATCGACGTAACTGAAAATCTTCACATTGGACGCATTACTCTCAGAAACGTTTACATTTATCGTCTGGCAACTAATGCAGCGTGATGACGTTTGCGGTCGCACCACTCTGTACGAAGTAGAAGCTTCTAAGTTGTTGCAGTCACCAAGAAAGAGGCACAGAAATTCAAGTTTTAGTTTTAGAAAATTCAGTTTTTGGCTGCTTTTGCTGCCTTGTAGTTGACCTAGGACCTTAATATTTTGCATGAACCGAACTCTGGCAGCCACATTACACGAGAAAAAGCGAGAAGTGGTAATTCGTAGTAAAAACCGTAGAAAACATAACGTTTTCAACATTTGTTTTCGAAATGACGTAACTAAAATCTTCACATTGGACGCATTACTCTCAGAAACGTTTACATTTAACGTCTGGCAACTAATGCAGCGTGATGACGTTTGCGGTCGCACCACTCTCTACGAAGTAGAAGCTTCTAAGTTGTTGCAGTCACCAAGAAAGAGGCACAGAAATTCAAGTTTTAGTTTTTGAAAATTCAGTTTTTGGCTGCTTTTGCTGCCTTGTAGTTGACCTAGGACCTTAAGATTTTGCATGAACCGAACTCTGGCAGCCACATTACACGAGAAAAAGCGAGAAGTGGTAATTCGTAGTAAAAACCGCAGAAAACATAACGTTTTCAACATTTGTTTTCGAAACGACGTAACTGAAAATCTTCACATTAGACGCATTACTCTCAGAAACGTTTACATTTTTCTTCTGGCAACTAATGCAGCGTGATTACGTTTGCGGTCGCACCACTCTGTCCGAAGTAGAAGCTTCTAAGTTGTTGCAGTCACCAAGAAAGAGGCACAGAAATTCAAGTTTTAGTTTTTGAAAATTCAGTTTTTGGCTGCTTTTGCTGCCTTGTAGTTGACCTAGGACCTTAAGATTTTGCATGAACCGAACTCTGGCAGCCACATTACACGAGAAAAAGCGAGAAGTGGTAATTCGTAGTAAAAACCGCAGAAAACATAACGTTTTCTACATTGTTTTCGTATCGACGTAACTGAAAATCTTCACATTGGACGCATTACTCTCAGAAACGTTTACATTTATCGTCTGGCAACTAATGCCGCGTGATGACGTTTGCGGTCGCATCACTCTGTACGAAGTAGAAGCTTCTAAGTTGTTGCAGTCACCAAGAAAGAGGCACAGAAATTCAAGTTTTAGTTTTTGAAAATTCAGTTTTTGGCTGCTTTTGCTGCCTTGTAGTTGACCTAGGACCTTAAGATTTTGCATGAACCCAACGCTGGCAGCCACATTACACGAGAAAAAGCGAGAAGTGGTAATTCCTAGTAAAAACCGCAGAAAACATAACGTTTTCTACATTTGTTTTCGAAATGACGTAACTGAAAATCTTCACATTGGACGCATTACTCTCAGAAACGTTTACATTTATCGTCTGGCAACTAATGCAGCGTGATGACGTTTGCGGTCGCACCACTCTGTACGAAGTAGAAGCTTCTAAGTTGTTGCAGTCACCAAGAAAGAGGCACAGAAATTCAAGTTTTAGTTTTTGAAAATTCAATTTTTGGCTGCTTTTGCTGCCTTGTAGTTGACCTAGGACCTTAAGATTTTGCATGAACCGAACTCTGGCAGCCACATTACACGAGAAAAAGCGAGAAGTGGTAATTCGTAGTAAAAACCGCAGAAAACATAACGTTTCCTACATTTGTTTTCGAAAGGACGTGACTGAAAATCTTCACATTGGACGCATTACTCTCAGAAACGTTTACATTTATCGTCTGGCAACTAATGCAGCGTGATTACGTTTGCGGTCGCACCACTCTGTACGAAGTAGAAGCTTCTAAGTTGTTGCAGTCACCAAGAAAGAGGCACAGAAATTCAAGTTTTAGTTTTTGAAAATTCAGTTTTTGGCTGCTTTTGCTGCCTTGTAGTTGACCTAGGACCTTAAGATTTTGCATGAACCGAACTCTGGCAGCCACATTACACGAGAAAAAGCGAGAAGTGGTAATTCGTAGTAAAAACCGCAGAAAACATAACGTTTTCTACATTGTTTTTGAATCGACGTAACTGAAAATCTTCACATTGGACGCATTACTCTCAGAAACTTTTACATTTATCGTCTGGCAACTAATGCCGCGTGATGACGTTTGCGGTCGCATCACTCTGTACGAAGTAGAAGCTTCTAAGTTGTTGCAGTCACCAAGAAAGAGGCACAGAAATTCAAGTTTTAATTTTTGAAAATTCAGTTTTTGGCTGCTTTTGCTGCCTTGTAGTTGACCTAGGACCTTAAGATTTTGCATGAACCGAACTCTGGCAGCCACATTACACGAGAAAAAGCGAGAAGTGGTAATTCGTAGTAAAAACCGCAGAAAACATAACGTTTTCTACATTTGTTTTCGAAATGACGTAACTGAAAATCTTCACATTGGACGCATTACTCTCAGAAACGTTTACATTTATCGTCTGGCAACTAATGCAGCGTGATGACGTTTGCGGTCGCACCACTCTGTACGAAGTAGAAGCTTCTAAGTTGTTGCAGTCACCAAGAAAGAGGCACAGAAATTCAAGTTTTAGTTTTTGAAAATTCAATTTTTGGCTGCTTTTGCTGCCTTGTAGTTGACCTAGGACCTTAAGATTTTGCATGAACCGAACTCTGGCAGCCACATTACACGAGAAAAAGCGAGAAGTGGCAATTCGTAGTAAAAACCGCAGAAAACATAACGTTTTCTACATTTGTTTTCGAAATGACGTAACTGAAAATCTTCACATTGGACGCATTACTCTCAGAAACGTTTACATTTATCGTCTGGCAACTAATGCAGCGTGATGACGTTTGCGGTCGCACCACTCTGTACGAAGTAGAAGCTTCTAAGTTGTTGCAGTCACCAAGAAAGAGGCACAGAAATTCAAGTTTTAGTTTTTGAAAATACAGTTTATGGCTGCTTTTGCTGCCTTGTAGTTGCCCTAGGACCTTAAGATTTTGCATCAACTGAACTCTGGCAGCCACATTACACGAGAAAAAGCGAGAAGTGGTAATTCGTAGTAAAAACCGCAGAAAACATAACGTTTTCTACATTTGTTTTCGAAATGACGTGACTGAAAATCTTCACATTGGACGCATTACTCTCAGAAACGTTTACATTTATCGTCTGGCAACTAATGCAGCGTGATGACGTTTGCGGTCGCACCACTCTGTACGAAGTAGAAGCTTCTAAGTTGTTGCAGTCACCAAGAAAGAGGCACAGAAATTCAAGTTTTAGTTTTTGAAAATTCAGTTTTTGGCTGCTTTTGCTGCCTTGTAGTTGACCTAGGACCCTAAGATTTTGCATGAACCGAACTCTGGCAGCCACATTACACGGGAAAAAGCGAGAAGTGGTAACTCGTAGTAAAAACCGCAGAAAACATAATGTTTTCTACATTGTGTTCGTATCGACGTAATTGAAAATCTTCACATTGGACGCATTACTCTCAGAAACGTTTACATTTATCGTCTGGCAACTAATGCCGCGTGATGACGTTTGCGGTCGCATCACTCTGTACGAAGTAGAAGCTTCTAAGTTGTTGCAGTCACCAAGAAAGAGGCAGAGAAATTCAAGTTTTAGTTTTTGAAAATTCAGTTTTTGGCTGCTTTTGCTGCCTTGTAGTTGACCTAGGACCTTAAGATTTTGCATGAACCGAACTCTGGCAGCCACATTACACGAGAAAAAGCGAGAAGTGGTAATTCGTAGTAAAAACCGCAGAAAACATAACGTTTTCTACATTTTTTTCGTATCGACGTAACTGAAAATCTTCACATTGGACGCAATACTCCCAGAAACGTTTACATTTATCGTCTGGCAACTAATGCCGCGTGATGACGTTTGCGGTCGCATCACTCTGTACGAAGTAGAAGCTTCTAAGTTGTTGCAGTCACCAAGAAAGAGGCACAGAAATTCAAGTTTTAGTTTTTGAAAATTCAATTTTTGGCTGCTTTTGCTGCCTTGTAGTTGACCTAGGACCTTAAGATTTTGCATGAACCGAACTCTGGCAGCCACATTACACGAGAAAAAGCGAGAAGTGGCAATTCGTAGTAAAAACCGCAGAAAACATAACGTTTTCTACATTTGTTTTCGAAATGACGTAACTGAAAATCTTCACATTGGACGCATTACTCTCAGAAACGTTTACATTTATCGTCTGGCAACTAATGCAGCGTGATGACGTTTGCGGTCGCACCACTCTGTACGAAGTAGAAGCTTCTAAGTTGTTGCAGTCACCAAGAAAGAGGCACAGAAATTCAAGTTTTAGTTTTTGAAAATACAGTTTATGGCTGCTTTTGCTGCCTTGTAGTTGCCCTAGGACCTTAAGATTTTGCATCAACTGAACTCTGGCAGCCACATTACACGAGAAAAAGCGAGAAGTGGTAATTCGTAGTAAAAACCGCAGAAAACATAACGTTTTCTACATTTGTTTTCGAAATGACGTGACTGAAAATCTTCACATTGGACGCATTACTCTCAGAAACGTTTACATTTATCGTCTGGCAACTAATGCAGCGTGATGACGTTTGCGGTCGCACCACTCTGTACGAAGTAGAAGCTTCTAAGTTGTTGCAGTCACCAAGAAAGAGGCACAGAAATTCAAGTTTTAGTTTTTGAAAATTCAGTTTTTGGCTGCTTTTGCTGCCTTGTAGTTGACCTAGGACCTTAAGATTTTGCATGAACCCAACGCTGGCAGCCACATTACACGAGAAAAAGCGAGAAGTGGTAATTCCTAGTAAAAACCGCAGAAAACATAACGTTTTCTACATTTGTTTTCGAAATGACGTAACTGAAAATCTTCACATTGGACGCATTACTCTCAGAAACGTTTACATTTATCGTCTGGCAACTAATGCAGCGTGATGACGTTTGCGGTCGCACCACTCTGTACGAAGTAGAAGCTTCTAAGTTGTTGCAGTCACCAAGAAAGAGGCACAGAAATTCAAGTTTTAGTTTTTGAAAATTCAATTTTTGGCTGCTTTTGCTGCCTTGTAGTTGACCTAGGACCTTAAGATTTTGCATGAACCGAACTCTGGCAGCCACATTACACGAGAAAAAGCGAGAAGTGGTAATTCGTAGTAAAAACCGCAGAAAACATAACGTTTCCTACATTTGTTTTCGAAAGGACGTGACTGAAAATCTTCACATTGGACGCATTACTCTCAGAAACGTTTACATTTATCGTCTGGCAACTAATGCAGCGTGATTACGTTTGCGGTCGCACCACTCTGTACGAAGTAGAAGCTTCTAAGTTGTTGCAGTCACCAAGAAAGAGGCACAGAAATTCAAGTTTTAGTTTTTGAAAATTCAGTTTTTGGCTGCTTTTGCTGCCTTGTAGTTGACCTAGGACCTTAAGATTTTGCATGAACCGAACTCTGGCAGCCACATTACACGAGAAAAAGCGAGAAGTGGTAATTCGTAGTAAAAACCGCAGAAAACATAACGTTTTCTACATTGTTTTTGAATCGACGTAACTGAAAATCTTCACATTGGACGCATTACTCTCAGAAACTTTTACATTTATCGTCTGGCAACTAATGCCGCGTGATGACGTTTGCGGTCGCATCACTCTGTACGAAGTAGAAGCTTCTAAGTTGTTGCAGTCACCAAGAAAGAGGCACAGAAATTCAAGTTTTAATTTTTGAAAATTCAGTTTTTGGCTGCTTTTGCTGCCTTGTAGTTGACCTAGGACCTTAAGATTTTGCATGAACCGAACTCTGGCAGCCACATTACACGAGAAAAAGCGAGAAGTGGTAATTCGTAGTAAAAACCGCAGAAAACATAACGTTTTCTACATTTGTTTTCGAAATGACGTAACTGAAAATCTTCACATTGGACGCATTACTCTCAGAAACGTTTACATTTATCGTCTGGCAACTAATGCAGCGTGATGACGTTTGCGGTCGCACCACTCTGTACGAAGTAGAAGCTTCTAAGTTGTTGCAGTCACCAAGAAAGAGGCACAGAAATTCAAGTTTTAGTTTTTGAAAATTCAATTTTTGGCTGCTTTTGCTGCCTTGTAGTTGACCTAGGACCTTAAGATTTTGCATGAACCGAACTCTGGCAGCCACATTACACGAGAAAAAGCGAGAAGTGGCAATTCGTAGTAAAAACCGCAGAAAACATAACGTTTTCTACATTTGTTTTCGAAATGACGTAACTGAAAATCTTCACATTGGACGCATTACTCTCAGAAACGTTTACATTTATCGTCTGGCAACTAATGCAGCGTGATGACGTTTGCGGTCGCACCACTCTGTACGAAGTAGAAGCTTCTAAGTTGTTGCAGTCACCAAGAAAGAGGCACAGAAATTCAAGTTTTAGTTTTTGAAAATACAGTTTATGGCTGCTTTTGCTGCCTTGTAGTTGCCCTAGGACCTTAAGATTTTGCATCAACTGAACTCTGGCAGCCACATTACACGAGAAAAAGCGAGAAGTGGTAATTCGTAGTAAAAACCGCAGAAAACATAACGTTTTCTACATTTGTTTTCGAAATGACGTGACTGAAAATCTTCACATTGGACGCATTACTCTCAGAAACGTTTACATTTATCGTCTGGCAACTAATGCAGCGTGATGACGTTTGCGGTCGCACCACTCTGTACGAAGTAGAAGCTTCTAAGTTGTTGCAGTCACCAAGAAAGAGGCACAGAAATTCAAGTTTTAGTTTTTGAAAATTCAGTTTTTGGCTGCTTTTGCTGCCTTGTAGTTGACCTAGGACCCTAAGATTTTGCATGAACCGAACTCTGGCAGCCACATTACACGGGAAAAAGCGAGAAGTGGTAACTCGTAGTAAAAACCGCAGAAAACATAATGTTTTCTACATTGTGTTCGTATCGACGTAATTGAAAATCTTCACATTGGACGCATTACTCTCAGAAACGTTTACATTTATCGTCTGGCAACTAATGCCGCGTGATGACGTTTGCGGTCGCATCACTCTGTACGAAGTAGAAGCTTCTAAGTTGTTGCAGTCACCAAGAAAGAGGCAGAGAAATTCAAGTTTTAGTTTTTGAAAATTCAGTTTTTGGCTGCTTTTGCTGCCTTGTAGTTGACCTAGGACCTTAAGATTTTGCATGAACCGAACTCTGGCAGCCACATTACACGAGAAAAAGCGAGAAGTGGTAATTCGTAGTAAAAACCGCAGAAAACATAACGTTTTCTACATTTTTTTCGTATCGACGTAACTGAA
Source organism: Schistocerca serialis cubense (assembly GCF_023864345.2). Taxonomy (NCBI): domain Eukaryota; kingdom Metazoa; phylum Arthropoda; class Insecta; order Orthoptera; family Acrididae; genus Schistocerca; species Schistocerca serialis. Next base: position 53,079,972 of record NC_064649.1, read on the forward strand.
AATCTTCACATTGGACGCAATACTCCCAGAAACGTTTACATTTATCGTCTGGCAACTAATGCCGCGTGATGACGTTTGCGGTCGCATCACTCTGTACGAAGTAGAAGCTTCTAAGTTGTTGCAGTCACCAAGAAAGAGGCACAGAAATTCAAGTTTTAGTTTTTGAAAATTCAATTTTTGGCTGCTTTTGCTGCCTTGTAGTTGACCTAGGACCTTACGATTTTGCATGAACCGAACTCTGGCAGCCATATTACACGAGAAAAAGCGAGAAGTGGTAATACGTAGTAAAAACCGCAGAAAACATAACGTTTTCTACATTTGTTTTCGAAATGACGTGACTGGAAATCTTCACATTGGACGCATTACTCTCAGAAACGTTTACATTTATCGTCTGGCAACTAATGCAGCGTGATGACGTTTGCGGTCGCACCACTCTGTACGAAGTAGAAGCTTCTAAGTTGTTGCAGTCACCAAGAAAGAGGCACAGAAATTCAAGTTTTAGTTTTAGAAAATTCAGTTTTTGGCTGCTTTTGCTGCCTTGTAGTTGACCTAGGACCTTAAGATTTTGCATGAACCGAACTCTGGCAGCCACATTACACGAGAAAAAGCGAGAAGTGGTAATTCGTAGTAAAAACCGCAGAAAACATAACGTTTTCTACATTGTTTTCGTATCGACGTAACTGAAAATCTTCACATTGGACGCATTACTCTCAGAAACGCTTACATTTATCGTCTGGCAACTAATTCAGCGTGATGACGTTTGCGGTCGCACCACTCTGTACGAAGTAGAAGCTTCTAAGTTGTTGCAGTCACCAAGAAAGAGGCACAGAAATTCAAGTTTTAGTTTTTGAAAATTCAGTTTTTGGCTGCTTTTGCTGCCTTGTAGTTGACATAGGACCTTAAGATTTTGCATGAACCGAACTCTGGCAGCCACATTACACGAGAAAAAGCGAGAAGTGGTAATTGGTAGTAAAAACCGCAGAAAACATAACGTTTTCTACATTTGTTTTCGAAATGACGTAACTGAAAATCTTCACATTAGACGCATTACTCTCAGTAACGTTTACATTTATCGTCTGGCAACTAATGCAGCGTGATGACGTTTGCGGTCGCACCACTCAGTACGAAGTAGAAGCTTCTAAGTTGTAGCAGTCACCAAGAAAGAGGCACAGAAATTCAAGTTTTAGTTTTTGAAAATTCAGTTTTTGGCTGCTTTTGCTGCCTTGTAGTTGACCTAGGACCTTAAGATATTGCATGAGCCGAACTCTGGCAGCCACCTTACACGAGAAAAAGCGAGAAGTTGTAATTCGTAGTAAAAACCGCAGAAAACATAACGTTTTCTACATTGTTTTCGTATCGACTTAACTGAAAATCTTCACATTGGACGCATTACTCTCAGAAACGTTTACATTTATCGTCTGGCAACTAATGCCGCGTGATGACGTTTGCGGCCGCACTACTCTGTACGAAGTAGAAGCTTCTAAGTTGTTGCAGTCACCAAGAAAGAGGCACAGAAATTCAAGTTTTAGTTTTTGAAAATTCAGTTTTTGGCTGCTTTTGCTGCCTTGTAGTTGACATAGGACCTTAAGATTTTGCATGAACCGAACTCTGGCAGCCACCTTACACGAGAAAAAGCGAGAAGTTGTAATTCGTAGTAAAAACCGCAGAAAACATAACGTTTTCTACATTGTTTTCGTATCGACTTAACTGAAAATCTTCACATTGGACGCATTACTCTCAGAAACGTTTACATTTATCGTCTGGCAACTAATGCAGCGTGATGACGTTTGCGGCCGCACCACTCTGTACGAAGTAGAAGCTTCTAAGTTGTTGCAGTCACCAAGATAGAGGCACAGAAATTCAAGTTTTAGTTTTTGAAAATTCAGTTTTTGGCTGCTTTTGCTGCCTTGTAGTTGACCTAGGACCTTAAGATTTTGCATGAACCGAACTCTGGCAGCCACATTACACGAGAAAAAGCGAGAAGTGGTAATTCGTAGTAAAAACCGCAGAAAACATAACGTTTTCTACATTTGTTTTCGAAATGACGTAACTGAAAATCTTCACATTGGACGCATTACTCTCAGAAACGTTTACATTTATCGTCTGGCAACTAATGCAGCGTGATGACGTTTGCGGTCGCACCACTCTGTACGAAGTAGAAGCTCCTAAGTTGTTGCAGTCACCAAGAAAGAGGCACAGAAATTCAAGTTTTAGTTTTTGAAAATTCAGTTTTTGGCTGCTTTTGCTGCCATGTAGTTGACCTAGGACCTTAAGATTTTGCATGAACCGAACTCTGGCAGCCACATCACACGAGAAAAAGCGAGAAGTGGTAATTCGTAGTAAAAACCCCAGAAAACATAGCGTTTTCTACATTGTTTTCGTATCGACGTAACTGAAAATCTTCACATTGGACGCATTACTCTGAGAAACGTTTACATTTATCGTCTGGCAACTAATGCAGCGTGATTACGTTTGCGGTCGCACCACTCTGCACGAAGTGGAAGCTTCTAAGTTGTTGCAGTCACCAAGAAAGAGGCACAGAAATTCAAGTTTTAGTTTTTGAAAATTCAGTTTTTGGCTGCTTTTGCTGCCATGTAGTTGACCTAGGACCTTAAGATTTTGCATGAACCGAACTCTGGCAGCCACATTACACGAGAAAAAGCGAGAAGTGGTAATTCGTAGTAAAAACCCCAGAAAACATAACGTTTTCTACATTGTTTTCGTATCGACGTAATTGAAAATCTTCACATTGGACGCATTACTTTCAGAAACGTTTACATTTATCGTCTGGCAACTAATGCCGCGTGATGACGTTTGCGGTCGCACCACTCTGTACGAAGTAGAAGCTTCTAAGTTGTTGCAGTCACCAAGAAAGAGGCACAGAAATTCAATTTTATACTTTTTGAAAATTCAGTTTTTGGCTGCTTTTGCTGCTTTGTAGTTGACCTAGGACCTTAAGATTTAGCATGAACCGAACTCTGGCAGCCACATTACACGAGAAAAAGCGAGAAGTGGTAATTCGTAGTAAAAACCCCAGAAAACATAGCGTTTTCTACATTGTTTTCGTATCGACGTAACTGAAAATCTTCACATTGGACGCATTACTCTGAGAAACGTTTACATTTATCGTCTGGCAACTAATGCAGCGTGATTACGTTTGCGGTCGCACCACTCTGCACGAAGTGGAAGCTTCTAAGTTGTTGCAGTCACCAAGAAAGAGGCACAGAAATTCAAGTTTTAGTTTTTGAAAATTCAGTTTTTGGCTGCTTTTGCTGCCTTGTAGTTGACCTAGGACCTTAAGATTTTGCATGAACCGAACTCTGGCAGCCACATTACACGAGAAAAAGCGAGAAGTGGTAATTCGTAGTAAAAACCGCAGAAAACATAACGTTTTCTACATTTGTTTTCGAAATGACGTAACTGAAAATCTTCACATTGGACGCATTAGTCTCAGAAACGTTTACATTTATCGTCTGGCAACTAATGCAGCGTGATGACGTTTGCGGTCGCACCACTCAGTACGAAGTAGAAGCTTCTAAGTTGTAGCAGTCACCAAGAAAGAGGCACAGAAATTCAAGTTTTAGTTTTTGAAAATTCAGTTTTTGGCTGCTTTTGCTGCCTTGTAGTTGACCTAGGACCTTAAGATTTTGCATGAACCGAACTCTGGCAGCCACCTTACACGAGAAAAAGCGAGAAGTTGTAATTCGTAGTAAAAACCGCAGAAAACATAACGTTTTCTACATTGTTTTCGTATCGACTTAACTGAAAATCTTCACATTGGACGCATTACTCTCAGAAACGTTTACATTTATCGTCTGGCAACTAATGCAGCGTGATGACGTTTGCGGCCGCACCACTCTGTACGAAGTAGAAGTTTCTAAGTTGTTGCAGTCACCAAGATAGAGGCACAGAAATTCAAGTTTTAGTTTTTGAAAATTCAGTTTTTGGCTGCTTTTGCTGCCTTGTAGTTGACCTAGGACCTTAAGATTTTGCATGAACCGAACTCTGGCAGCCACATTACACGAGAAAAAGCGAGAAGTGGTAATTCGTAGTAAAAACCGCAGAAAACATAACGTTTTCTACATTTGTTTTCGAAATGACGTAACTGAAAATCTTCACATTGGACGCATTACTCTCAGAAACGTTTACATTTATCGTCTGGCAACTAATGCAGCGTGATGACGTTTGCGGTCGCACCACTCTGTACGAAGTAGAAGCTTCTAAGTTGTTGCAGTCACCAAGAAAGAGGCACAGAAATTCAAGTTTTAGTTTTTGAAAATTCAGTTTTTGGCTGCTTTTGCTGCCATGTAGTTGACCTAGAACCTTAAGATTTTGCATGAACCGAACTCTGGCAGCCACATTACACGAGAAAAAGCGAGAAGTGGTAATTCGTAGTAAAAACCCCAGAAAACATAGCGTTTTCTACATTGTTTTCGTATCGACGTAACTGAAAATCTTCACATTGGACGCATTACTCTGAGAAACGTTTACATTTATCGTCTGGCTACTAATGCAGCGTGATTACGTTTGCGGTCGCACCACTCTGCACGAAGTGGAAGCTTCTAAGTTGTTGCAGTCACCAAGAAAGAGGCACAGAAATTCAAGTTTTAGTTTTTGAAAATTCAGTTTTTGGCTGCTTTTGCTGCCATGTAGTTGACCTAGGACCTTAAGATTTTGCATGAACCGAACTCTGGCAGCCACATTACACGAGAAAAAGCGAGAAGTGGTAATTCGTAGTAAAAACCCCAGAAAACATAACGTTTTCTACATTGTTTTCGTATCGACGTAATTGAAAATCTTCACATTGGACGCATTACTTTCAGAAACGTTTACATTTATCGTCTGGCAACTAATGCCGCGTGATGACGTTTGCGGTCGCACCACTCTGTACGAAGTAGAAGCTTCTAAGTTGTTGCAGTCACCAAGAAAGAGGCACAGAAATTCAAGTTTTAGTTTTTGAAAATTCAGTTTTTGGCTGCTTTTGCTGCCATGCAGTTGACCTAGGACCTTAAGATTTTGCATGAACCGAACTCTGGCAGCCACATTACACGAGAAAAAGCGAGAAGTGGTAATTCGTAGTAAAAACCCCAGAATACATAGCGTTTTCTACATTGTTTTCGTATCGACGTAACTGAAAATCTTCACATTGGACGCATTACTCTGAGAAACGTTTACATTTATCGTCTGGCAACTAATGCAGCGTGATTACGTTTGCGGTCGCACCACTCTGCACGAAGTGGAAGCTTCTAAGTTGTTGCAGTCACCAAGAAAGAGGCACAGAAATTCAAGTTTTAGTTTTTGAAAATTCAGTTTTTGGCTGCTTTTGCTGCCTTGTAGTTGACCTAGGACCTTAAGACTTTGCATGAACCGAACTCTGGCAGCCACATTACATGAGAAAAAGGGAGAAGTGGTAATTCGTAGTAAAAACCCCAGAAAACATAACGTTTTCTACATTGTTTTCGTATCGGCGTAACTGAAAATCTTCACATTGGACGCATTACTCTCAGAAACGTTTACATTTATCGTCTGGCAACAAATGCCGCGTGATGACGTTTGCGGTCGCACCACTCTGTACGAAGTAGAAGCTTCTAAGTTGTTGCAGTCACCAAGAAAGAGGCACAGAAATTCAAGTTTTAGATTTTGAAAATTCAGTTTTTGGCTGCTTTTGCTGCCTTGTAGTTGACCTAGGACCTTAAGATTTTGCATGAACCGAACTCTGGCAGCCACATTACACGAGAAAAAGCGAGAAGTGGTAATTCGTAGAAAAACCGCAGAAAACATAACGTTTTCTACATTGTTTTCGTATCGACGTAACTGAAAATCTTCACATTCGACGCATTACTCTCAGAAACGTTTACATTTATCGTCTGGCAACTAATGCAGCGTGATGACGTTTGCGGTCGCACCACTCTGTACGAAGTAGAAGCTTTTAAGTTGTTGCAGTCACCAAGAAAGAGGCACAGAAATTCAAGTTTTAGTTTTTGAAAATTCAGTTTTTGGCTGCTTTTGCTGCCTTGTAGTTGACCTAGGACCTTAAGATTTTGCATGAACCGAACTCTGGCAGCCACATTACACGAGAAAAAGCGAGAAGTGGTAATTCGTAGTAAAAACCGCAGAAAACATAACGTTTTCTACATTGTTTTCGTATCGACGTAACTGAAAATCTTCACATTGGACGCATTACTCTGAGAAACGTTTACATATATCGTCTGGCAACTAATGCAGCGTGATGACTTTTGCGGTCGCACCACTCTGTACGAAGTAGAAGCTTCTAAGTTGTTGCAGTCACCAAGAAAGAGGCACAGAAATTCAAGTTTCAGTTTTTGAAAATTCAGTTTTTGGCTGCTTTTGCTGCCTTGTAGTTGACCTAGGACCTTAAGATTTTGCATGAACCGAACTCTGGCAGCCACATTACACGAGAAAAAGCGAGAAGTGGTATTTCGTATTAAAAACCGCAGAAAACATAACGTTTTCTACATTGTTTTCGTATCGACGTAACTGAAAATCTTCACATCGGACGCATTACTCTCAGAAACTTTTACATTTATCGTCTGGCAACTAATGCAGCGTGATGACGTTTGCGGTCGCACCACTCTGTACGAAGTAGAAGCTTCTAAGTTGTTGCAGTCACCAAGAAAGAGGCGCAGATATTCAAGTTTTAGTTTTTGAAAATTCAGTTTTTGGCTGCTTTTGCTGCCTTGTAGTTGACCTAGGACCTTAAGATTTTGCGTGAACCGAACTCTGGCAGCCACATTACACGAGAAAAAGCGAGAAGTGGTAATTCGTAGTAAAAACCGCAGAAAACATAACGTTTTCAACATTTGTTTTCGATATGACGTAACTGAAAATCTTCACATTGGACGCATTACTCTCAGAAACGTTTACATTTATTGCCTGGCAAATAATGCCGCGTGATGACGTTTGCGGTCGCACCACTCTGTACGAAGTAGAAGCTTCTAAGTTGTTGCAGTCACCAAGAAAGAGGCACAGAAATTCAAGTTTTAGTTTTTGAAAATTCAGTTTTTGGCTGCTTTTGCTGCCTTGTAGTTGACATAGGACCTTAAGATTTCGCATGAACCGTACTCTGGCAGCCACATTACACGAGAAAAAGCGAGAAGTGGTAATTCATAGTAAAAACCGCAGAAAACATAACGTTTTCTACATTGTTTTCGTATCGACGTAACTGAAAATCTGCACATTGGACGCATTACTCTCAGAAACGTTTACATTTATCGTCTGGCAACTAGTGCAGCGTGATGACGTTTGCGGTCGCACCACTCTGTACGAAGTAGAAGCTTCTAAGTTGTTGCAGTCACCAAGAAAGAGGCACAGAAATTCAAGTTTTAGTTTTTGAAAATTCAGTTTTTAGCTGCTTTTGCTGCCTAGTAGTTGACCTAGGACCTTAAGATTTTGCATGAACCGAACTCTGGCAGCCACATTACACGAGAAAAAGCGAGAAGTGGTAATTCGTAGGAAAAACCCCAGAAAACATAGCGTTTTCTACATTGTTTTCGTATCGACGTAACTGAAAATCTTCACATTGGACGCATTACTCTGAGAAACGTTTACATTTATCGTCTGGCAACTAATGCAGCGTGATGACGTTTGCGGTCGCACCACTCTGTACGAAGTAGAAGCTTCTAAGTTGTTGCAGTCACCAAGAAAGAGGCACAGAAATTCAAGTTTTAGTTTTTGAAAATTCAGTTTTTGGCTGCTTTTGCTGCCTTGTAGTTGACCTAGGACCTTAAGATTTTGCATGAACCGAACTCTGGCAGCCACATTACACGAGAAATAGCGAGAAGTGGTAATTCGTAGTAAAAACCGCAGAAAACATAACGTTTTCTACATTGTTTTCGTATCGACGTAACTGAAAATCTTCACATTGGACGCATTACTCTCAGAAGCGTTTACATTTATCGTCTGGCAACAAATGCCGCGTGATGACGTTTGCGGTCGCACCACTCTGTACGAAGTAGAAGCTTCTAAGTTGTTGCAGTCACCAAGAAAGAGGCACAGAAATTCAAGTTTTAGTTTTTGAAAATTCAGTTTTTGGCTGCTTTTGCTGCCTTGTAGTTGACCTAGGACCTTAAGATTTTGCATGAACCGAACTCTGGCAGCCACATTACACGAGAAAAAGCGAGAAGTGGTAATTCGTAGTAAAAACCCCAGAAAACATAGCGTTTTCTACATTGTTTTCGTATCGACGTAACTGAAAATCTTCACATTGGACGCATTACTCTGAGAAACGTTTACATTTATCGTCTGGCAACTAATGCAGCGTGATGACGTTTGCGGTCGCACCACTCTGTACGAAGTAGAAGCTTCTAAGTTGTTGCAGTCACCAAGAAAGAGGCACAGAAATTCAAGTTTTAGTTTTTGAAAATTCAGTTTTTGGCTGCTTTTGCTGCCATGTAGTTGACCTAGGACCTTAAGATTTTGCATGAACCGAACTCTGGCAGCCACATTACACGAGAAAAAGCGAGAAGTGGTAATTCGTAGTAAAAACCCCAGAAAACATAGCGTTTTCTACATTGTTTTCGTATCGACGTAACTGAAAATCTTCACATTGGACGCATTACTCTGAGAAACGTTTACATTTATCGTCTGGCAACTAATGCAGCGTGATTACGTTTGCGGTCGCACCACTCTGCACGAAGTGGAAGCTTCTAAGTTGTTGCAGTCACCAAGAAAGAGGCACAGAAATTCAAGTTTTAGTTTTTGAAAATTCAGTTTTTGGCTGCTTTTGCTGCCATGTAGTTGACCTAGGACCTTAAGATTTTGCATGAACCGAACTCTGGCAGCCACATTACACGAGAAAAAGCGAGAAGTGGTAATTCGTAGTAAAAACCCCAGAAAACATAACGTTTTCTACATTGTTTTCGTATCGACGTAATTGAAAATCTTCACATTGGACGCATTACTTTCAGAAACGTTTACATTTATCGTCTGGCAACTAATGCCGCGTGATGACGTTTGCGGTCGCACCACTCTGTACGAAGTAGAAGCTTCTAAGTTGTTGCAGTCACCAAGAAAGAGGCACAGAAATTCAAGTTTTAGTTTTTGAAAATTCAGTTTTTGGCTGCTTTTGCTGCCATGCAGTTGACCTAGGACCTTAAGATTTTGCATGAACCGAACTCTGGCAGCCACATTACACGAGAAAAAGCGAGAAGTGGTAATTCGTAGTAAAAACCCCAGAAAACATAGCGTTTTCTACATTGTTTTCGTATCGACGTAACTGAAAATCTTCACATTGGACGCATTACTCTGAGAAACGTTTACATTTATCGTCTGGCAACTAATGCAGCGTGATTACGTTTGCGGTCGCACCACTCTGCACGAAGTGGAAGCTTCTAAGTTGTTGCAGTCACCAAGAAAGAGGCACAGAAATTCAAGTTTTAGTTTTTGAAAATTCAGTTTTTGGCTGCTTTTGCTGCCTTGTAGTTGACCTAGGACCTTAAGACTTTGCATGAACCGAACTCTGGCAGCCACATTACATGAGAAAAAGGGAGAAGTGGTAATTCGTAGTAAAAACCCCAGAAAACATAACGTTTTCTACATTGTTTTCGTATCGGCGTAACTGAAAATCTTCACATTGGACGCATTACTCTCAGAAACGTTTACATTTATCGTCTGGCAACAAATGCCGCGTGATGACGTTTGCGGTCGCACCACTCTGTACGAAGTAGAAGCTTTTAAGTTGTTGCAGTCACCAAGAAAGAGGCACAGAAATTCAAGTTTTAGTTTTTGAAAATTCAGTTTTTGGCTGCTTTTGCTGCCTTGTAGTTGACCTAGGACCTTAAGATTTTGCATGAACCGAACTCTGGCAGCCACATTACACGAGAATAAGCGAGAAGTGGTAATTCGTAGTAAAAACCGCAGAAGACATAACGTTTTCTACATTGTTTTCGTATCGACGTAACTGAAAATCTTCACATTGGACGCATTACTCTGAGAAACGTTTACATATATCGTCTGGCAACTAATGCAGCGTGATGACGTTTGCGGTCGCACCACTCTGTACGAAGTAGAAGCTTCTAAGTTGTTGCAGTCACCAAGAAAGAGGCACAGAAATTCAAGTTTCAGTTTTTGAAAATTCAGTTTTTGGCTGCTTTTGCTGCCTTGTAGTTGACCTAGGACCTTAAGATTTTGCATGAACCGAACTCTGGCAGCCACATTACACGAGAAAAAGCGAGAAGTGGTAATTCGTATTAAAAACCGCAGAAAACATAACGTTTTCTACATTGTTTTCGTATCGACGTAACTGAAAATCTTCACATCGGACGCATTACTCTCAGAAACTTTTACATTTATCGTCTGGCAACTAATGCAGCGTGATGACGTTTGCGGTCGCACCACTCTGTACGAAGTAGAAGCTTCTAAGTTGTTGCAGTCACCAAGAAAGAGGCGCAGATATTCAAGTTTTAGTTTTTGAAAATTCAGTTTTTGGCTGCTTTTGCTGCCTTGTAGTTGACCTAGGACCTTAAGATTTTGCATGAACCGAACTCTGGCAGCCACATTACACGAGAAAAAGCGAGAAGTGGTAATTCGTAGTAAAAACCGCAGAAAACATAACGTTTTCAACATTTGTTTTCGATATGACGTAACTGAAAATCTTCACATTGGACGCATTACTCTCAGAAACGTTTACATTTATTGCCTGGCAAATAATGCCGCGTGATGACGTTTGCGGTCGCACCACTCTGTACGAAGTAGAAGCTTCTAAGTTGTTGCAGTCACCAAGAAAGAGGCACAGAAATTCAAGTTTTAGTTTTTGAAAATTCAGTTTTTGGCTGCTTTTGCTGCCTTGTAGTTGACATAGGACCTTAAGATTTCGCATGAACCGTACTCTGGCAGCCACATTACACGAGAAAAAGCGAGAAGTGGTAATTCATAGTAAAAACCGCAGAAAACATAACGTTTTCTACATTGTTTTCGTATCGACGTAACTGAAAATCTGCACATTGGACGCATTACTCTCAGAAACGTTTACATTTATCGTCTGGCAACTAGTGCAGCGTGATGACGTTTGCGGTCGCACCACTCTGTACGAAGTAGAAGCTTCTAAGTTGTTGCAGTCACCAAGAAAGAGGCACAGAAATTCAAGTTTTAGTTTTTGAAAATTCAGTTTTTAGCTGCTTTTGCTGCCTTGTAGTTGACCTAGGACCTTAAGATTTTGCATGAACCGAACTCTGGCAGCCACATTACACGAGAAAAAGCGAGAAGTGGTAATTCGTAGGAAAAACCCCAGAAAACATAGCGTTTTCTACATTGTTTTCGTATCGACGTAACTGAAAATCTTCACATTGGACGCATTACTCTGAGAAACGTTTACATTTATCGTCTGGCAACTAATGCAGCGTGATGACGTTTGCGGTCGCACCACTCTGTACGAAGTAGAAGCTTCTAAGTTGTTGCAGTCACCAAGAAAGAGGCACAGAAATTCAAGTTTTAGTTTTTGAAAATTCAGTTTTTGGCTGCTTTTGCTGCCTTGTAGTTGACCTAGGACCTTAAGATTTTGCATGAACCGAACTCTGGCAGCCACATTACACGAGAAATAGCGAGAAGTGGTAATTCGTAGTAAAAACCGCAGAAAACATAACGTTTTCTACATTGTTTTCGTATCGACGTAACTGAAAATCTTCACATTGGACGCATTACTCTCAGAAGCGTTTACATTTATCGTCTGGCAACAAATGCCGCGTGATGACGTTTGCGGTCGCACCACTCTGTACGAAGTAGAAGCTTCTAAGTTGTTGCAGTCACCAAGAAAGAGGCACAGAAATTCAAGTTTTAGTTTTTGAAAATTCAGTTTTTGGCTGCTTTTGCTGCCTTGTAGTTGACCTAGGACCTTAAGATTTTGCATGAACCGAACTCTGGCAGCCACATTACACGAGAAAAAGCGAGAAGTGGTAATTCGTAGTAAAAACCCCAGAAAACATAGCGTTTTCTACATTGTTTTCGTATCGACGTAACTGAAAATCTTCACATTGGACGCATTACTCTGAGAAACGTTTACATTTATCGTCTGGCAACTAATGCAGCGTGATGACGTTTGCGGTCGCACCACTCTGTACGAAGTAGAAGCTTCTAAGTTGTTGCAGTCACCAAGAAAGAGGCACAGAAATTCAAGTTTTAGTTTTTGAAAATTCAGTTTGTGGCTGCTTTTGCTGCCTTGTAGTTGACCTAGGAGCTTAAGATTTTGCACGAACCGAACTCTGGCAGCCACATTACACGAGAAAAAGCGAGAAGTGGTAATTCGTAGTAAAAACCGCAGAAAACGTATCGTTTTCTACGTTGTTTTCGTATCGACGTAACTGAAAATCTTCACATTGGACGCATTACTCTCAGAAACGTTTACATTTATCGTCTGGCAACTAATGCAGCGTGATGACGTTTGCGGTCGCACCACTCTGTACGAAGTAGAAGCTTCTAAGTTGTTGCAGTCACCAAGAAAGAGGCACAGAAATTCAAGTTTTAGTTTTTGAAAATTCAGTTTTTGGCTGCTTTTGCTGCCTTGTAGTTGACCTAGGACCTTCAGATTTTGCATGAACCGAACTATGGCAACCACATTACACGAGAAAAAGCGAGAAGTGGCAATTCGTAGTAAAAACCGCAGAAAACATAACGTTTTCTACATTGTTTTCGTATCGACGTAACTGAAAATCTTCACATTGGACGCATTACTCTCAGAAATGTTTACATTTATCTTCTGGCAACTAATGCAGCGTGATGACGTTTGCGGTCGCACCACTCTGTACGAAGTAGAAGCTTCTAAGTTGTTGCAGTCACCAAGAAAGAGGCACAGAAATTCAAGTTTTAGTTTTTGAAAATTCAGTTTTTGGCTGCTTTTGCTGCCTTGTAGTTGACCTAGCACCTTAAGATTTGGCATGAACCGAACTCTGGCAGCTACATTACACGAGAGAAAGCGAGAAGTGGTAATTCGTAGTAAAAACCGCAGAAAACATAACGTTTTCTACATTTGTTTTTGAAATGACGTAACTGAAAATCTTCACATTGGACGCATTACTCTCAGAAACGTTTACATTTAGTGTCTGGCAACTTACGCAGCGTGATGACGTTTGCGGTCGCACCACTCTGTACGAAGTAGAAGCTTCTAAGTTGTTGCAGTCACCAAGAAAGAGGCACAGAAATTCAAGTTTTAGTTTTTGAAAATTCAGTTTTTGGCTGCTTTTGCTGCCTTGTAGTTGACCTAGGACCTTAAGATTTTGCATGAACCGAACTCTGGCAGCCACATTACACGAGAAAAAGCGAGAAGTGGTAATTCGTAGTAAAAACCCCAGAAAACATAGGGTTTTCTACATTGTTTTCGTATCGACGTAACTGAAAATCTTCACATTGGACGCATTACTCTGAGAAACGTTTACATTTATCGTCTGGCAACTAATGCAGCGTGATGACGTTTGCGGTCGCACCACTCTGTACGAAGTAGAAGCTTCTAAGTTGTTGCAGTCACCAAGAAAGAGGCACAGAAATTCAAGTTTTAGTTTTTGAAAATTCAGTTTGTGGCTGCTTTTGCTGCCTTGTAGTTGACCTAGGAGCTTAAGATTTTGCACGAACCGAACTCTGGCAGCCACATTACACGAGAAAAAGCGAGAAGTGGTAATTCGTAGTAAAAACCGCAGAAAACGTATCGTTTCCTACGTTGTTTTCGTATCGACGTAACTGAAAATCTTCACATTGGACGCATTACTCTCAGAAACGTTTACATTTATCGTCTGGCAACTAATGCAGCGTGATGACGTTTGCGGTCGCACCACTCTGTACGAAGTAGAAGCTTCTAAGTTGTTGCAGTCACCAAGAAAGAGGCACAGAAATTCAAGTTTTAGTTTTTGAAAATTCAGTTTTTGGCTGCTTTTGCTGCCTTGTAGTTGACCTAGGACCTTAAGATTTTGCATGAACCGAACTCTGGCAGCCACATTACACGAGAAAAAGCGAGAAGTGGTAATTCGTAGTAAAAACCGCAGAAAACATAACGTTTTCTACATTGTTTTCGTATCGACGTAACTGAAAATCTTCACATTGGACGCATTACTCTCAGAAACGTTTACATTTATCGTCTGGCAACTAATGCAGCGTGATGACGTTTGCGGTCGCACCACTCTGTACGAAGTAGAAGCTTGTAAGTTGTTGCAGTCACCAAGAAAGAGGCACAGAAATTCAAGTTCTAGTTTTTGAAAATTCAATTTTTGGCTGCTTTTGCTGCCTTGTAGTTGACCTAGGACCTTAAGATTTTGCATGAACCGAACTCTGGCAGCCACATTACACGAGAAAAAGCGAGAAGTGGTAATTCGTAGTAAAAACCGCAGAAAACATAACGTTTTTAACATTTGATTTCGAAATGACGTAACTGAAAATCTTCACATTGGACGCATTACTCTCAGAAACGTTTACATTTATCGTCTGGCAACTAATGCAGCGTGATGACGTTTGCGGTCGCACCACTCTGTACGAAGTAGAAGCTTCTAAGTTGTTGCAGTCACCAAGAAAGAGGCACAGAAATTCAAGTTTTAGTTTTTGAAAATTCAGTTTTTGGCTGCTTTTGCTGCCTTGTAGTTGACCTAGGACCTTCAGATTTTGCATGAACCGAACTATGGCAGCCACATTACACGAGAAAAAGCGAGAAGTGGCAATTCGTAGTAAAAACCGCAGAAAACATAACGTTTTCTACATTGTTTTCGTATCGACGTAACTGAAAATCTTCACATTGGACGCATTACTCTCAGAAATGTTTACATTTATCTTCTGGCAACTAATGCAGCGTGATGACGTTTGCGGCGCACCACTCTGTACGAAGTAGAAGCTTCTAAGTTGTTGCAGTCACCAAGAAAGAGGCACAGAAATTCAAGTTTTAGTTTTTGAAAATTCAGTTTTTGGCTGCTTTTGCTGCCTTGTAGTTGACCTAGGACCTTAAGATTTTGCATGAACCGAACTCTGGCAGCTACATTACACGAGAGAAAGCGAGAAGTGGTAATTCGTAGTAAAAACCGCAGAAAACATAACGTTTTCTACATTTGTTTTCGAAATGACGTAACTGAAAATCTTCACATTGGACGCATTACTCTCAGAAACGTTTACATTTATTGTCTGGCAACTTACGCAGCGTGATGACGTTTGCGGTCGCACCACTCTGTACGAAGTAGAAGCTTCTAAGTTGTTGCAGTCACCAAGAAAGAGGCACAGAAATTCAAGTTTTAGTTTTTGAAAATTCAGTTTTTGGCTGCTTTTGCTGCCTTGTAGTTGACCTAGGACCTTAAGATTTTGCATGAACCGAACTCTGGCAGCCACATTACACGAGAAAAAGCGAGAAGTGGTAATTCGTAGTAAAAACCGCAGAAAACATAACGTTTTCTACATTGTTTTCGTATCGACGTCACTGAAAATCTTCACATTGGACGCATTACTCTCAGAAACGTTTACATTTATCGTCTGGCAACTAATGCAGCGTGATGACGTTTGCGGTCGCACCACTCTGTACGAAGTAGAAGCTTCTAAGTTGTTGCAGTCACCAAGAAAGAGGCACAGAAATTCAAGTTTTAGTTTTTGAAAATTCAGTTTTTGGCTGCTTTTGCTGCCTTGTATTTGACCTAGGACCTTAAGATTTTGCATGAACCGAACTCTGGCAGCCACATTACACGACAAAAAGCGAGAAGTGGTAATTCGTATTAAAAACCGCAGAAAACATAACGTTTTCTACATTGTTTTCGTATCGACGTAACTGAAAATCTTCACATTGGACGCATTACTCTCAGAAACGTTTACATTTATTGTCTGGCAACTAATGCATCGTGATGAAGTTGCGGTCGCACCACTCTGTACGAAGTAGAAGCTTCTAAGTTGTTGCAGTCACCAAGAAAGAGGCACAGAAATTCAAGTTTTAGTTTTTGAAAATTCAGTTTTTGGCTGCTTTTGCTGCCTTGTAGTTGACCTAGGACCTTAAGATTTTGCATGAACCGAACTCTGGCAGCCACATTACACGAGAAAAAGCGAGAAGTGGTAATTCGTAGTAAAAACCGCAGAAAACATTACGTTTTCTACATTGTTTTCGTATCGACGTAACTGAAAATCTTCACATTGGACGCATTACTCTCAGAAACGTTTACATTTATCGTCTGGCAACTAATGCAGCGTGATGACGTTTGCGGTCGCACCACTCTGTACGAAGTAGAAGCTTCTAAGTTGTTGCAGTCACCAAGAAAGAGGCACAGATATTCAAGTTTTAGTTTTTGAAAATTCAGTTTTTGGCTGCTTTTGCTGCCTTGTAGTTGACCTAGGACCTTAAGATTTTGCATGAACCGAACTCTGGCAGCCACATTACACGAGAAAAAGCGAGAAGTGGTAATTCGTAGTAAAAACCGCAGAAAACATAACGTTTTCTACATTTGTTTTCGAAATGACGTAACTGAAAATCTTCACATTGGACGCATTACACTCAGAAACGTTTACATTTATCGTCTGGCAACTAATGCAGCGTGATGACGTTTGCGGTCGCACCACTCTGTACGAAGTAGAAGCTTCTAAGTTGTTGCAGTCACCAAGAAAGAGGCACAGAAATTCAAGTTTTAGTTTTTGAAAATTCAGTTTTTGGCTGCTTTTGCTGCCTTGTAGTTGACCTAGGACCTGAAGATTTTGCATGAAACGAACTCTGGCAGCCACATTACACGAGAAAAAGCGAGAAGTGGTAATTCGTAGTAAAAACCGCAGAAAACATAACGTTTTCTACATTGTTTTCGTATCGACGTAATTGAAAATCTTCACATTCGACGCATTACTTTCAGAAACGTTTACATTTATCGTCTGGCAACTAATGCCGCGTGATGACGTTTGCGGTCGCACCACTCTGTACGAAGTAGAAGCTTCTAAGTTGTTGCAGTCACCAAGAAAGAGGCACAGAAATTCAAGTTTTAGTTTTTGAAAATTAAGTTTTTGGCTGCTTTTGCTGCCTTGTAGTTGACCTAGGACCTTAAGATTTTGCATGAACCGAACTCTGGCAGCCACATTACACGAGAAAAAGCGAGAAGTGGTAATTCGTAGTAAAAACCCCAGAAAACATAGCGTTTTCTACATTGTTTTCGTATCGACGTAACTGAAAATCTTCACATTGGACGCATTACTCTCACAAACGTTTACATTTATCGTCTGGCAACTAATGCAGCGTGATTACGTTTGCGGTCGCACCACTCTGCACGAAGTGGAAGCTTCTAAGTTGTTGCAGTCACCAAGAAAGAGGCGCAGAAATTCAAGTTTTAGTTTTTGAAAATTCAGTTTTTGGCTGCTTTTGCTGCCTTGTAGTTGACCTAGGACCTTAAGATTTTGCATGAACCGAACTCTGGCAGCCACATTACATGAGAAAAAGCGAGAAGTGGTAATTCGTAGTAAAAACCCCAGAAAACATAACGTTTTCTACATTGTTTTCGTATCGACGTAACTGAAAATCTTCACATTGGACGCATTACTCTCAGAAACGTTTACATTTATCGTCTGGCAACAAATGCCGCGTGATGACGTTTGCGGTCGCACCACTCTGTACGAAGTAGAAGCTTCTAAGTTGTTGCAGTCACCAAGAAAGAGGCACAGAAATTCAAGTTTTAGATTTTGAAAATTCAGTTTTTGGCTGCTTTTGCTGCCTTGTAGTTGACCTAGGACCTTAAGATTTTGCATGAACCGAACTCTGGCAGCCACATTACACGAGAAAAAGCGAGAAGTGGTAATTCGTAGAAAAACCGCAGAAAACATAACGTTTTCTACATTGTTTTCGTATCGACGTAACTGAAAATCTTCACATTGGACGCATTACTCTCAGAAACGTTTACATTTATCGTCTGGCAACTAATGCAGCGTGATGACGTTTGCGGTCGCACCACTCTGTACGAAGTAGAAGCTTTTAAGTTGTTGCAGTCACCAAGAAAGAGGCACAGAAATTCAAGTTTTAGTTTTTGAAAATTCAGTTTTTGGCTGCTTTTGCTGCCTTGTAGTTGACCTAGGACCTTAAGATTTTGCATGAACCGAACTCTGGCAGCCACATTACACGAGAAAAAGCGAGAAGTGGTAATTCGTAGTAAAAACCGCAGAAAACATAACGTTTTCTACATTGTTTTCGTATCGACGTAACTGAAAATCTTCACATTGGACGCATTACTCTCAGAAACGTTTACATATATCGTCTGGCAACTAATGCAGCGTGATGACGTTTGCGGTCGCACCACTCTGTACGAAGTAGAAGCTTCTAAGTTGTTGCAGTCACCAAGAAAGAGGCACAGAAATTCAAGTTTCAGTTTTTCATAATTTAGTTTTTGGCTGCTTTTGCTGCCTTGTAGTTGACCTAGGACCTTAAGATTTTGCATGAACCGAACTCTGGCAGCCATATTACACGAGAAAAAGCGAGAAGTGGTAAATCGTATTAAAAACCGCAGAAAACATAACGTTTTCTACATTGTTTTCGTATCGACGTAACTGAAAATCTTCACATCGGACGCATTACTCTCAGAAACTTTTACATTTATCGTCTGGCAACTAATGCAGCGTGATGACGTTTGCGATCGCACCACTCTGTACGACGTAGAAGCTTCTAAGTTGTTGCAGTCACCAAGAAAGAGGCGCAGATATTCAAGTTTTAGTTTTTTAAATTCAGTTTTTGGCTGCTTTTGCTGCCTTGTAGTTGACCTAGGACCTTAAGATTTTGCATGAACCGAACTCTGGCAGCCACATTACACGAGAAAAAGCGAGAAGTGGTAATTCGTAGTAAAAACCGCAGAAAACATAACTTTTTCTAGATTGTTTTCGTATCGACGTAACTGAAAATCTTCACACTGGACGCATTACTCTCAGAAACGTTTACATTTATTGTGTGGCAAATAATGCCGCGTGATGACGTTTGCGGTCGCACCACTCTGTATGAAGTAGAAGCTTCTAAGTTGTTGCAGTCACCAAGAAAGAGGCACAGAAATTCAAGTTTTAGTTTTTGAAAATTCAGTTTTTGGCTGCTTTTGCTGCCTTGTAGTTGACATAGGACCTTAAGATTTTGCATGAACCGTACTCTGGCAGCCACATTACACGAGAAAAAGCGAGAAGTGGTAATTCATAGTAAAAACCGCAGAAAACATAACGTTTTCTACATTGTTTTCGTATCGACGTAACTGAAAATCTGCACATTGGACGCATTACTCTCAGAAACGTTTACATTTATCGTCTGGCAACTAATGCAGCGTGATGACGTTTGCGGTCGCACTACTCTGTACGAAGTAGAAGCTTCTAAGTTGTTGCAGTCACCAAGAAAGAGGCACAGAAGTTCAAGTTTTAGTTTTTGAAAATTCAGTTTTTGGCTGCTTTTGCTGCCTTGTAGTTGACCTAGGACCTTAAGATTTTGCATGAACCGAACTCTGGCAGCCACATTACACGAGAAAAAGCTAGAAGCGGTAATTCGTAGTAAAAACCGCAGAAAACATAACGTTTTCTACATTGTTTTCGTATCGACGTAACTGAAAATCTTCACATTGGACGCATTACTCTCAGAAACGTTTACATTTATCGTCTGGCAAGTAATGCCGCGTGATGATGTTTGCGGTCGCACCACTCTGTACGAAGTAGAAGCTTCTAAGTTGTTGCAGTCACCAAGAAAGAGGCACAGAAATTCAAGTTTTTGTTTTTGAAAATTCAGTTTTTGGCTGCTTTTGCTGCCTTGTAGTTGACCTAGGACCTTAAGATTTTGCATGAACCGAACTCTGGCAGCCACATTACACGAGAAAAAGCGAGAAGTGGTAATTCGTAGTAAAAACCGCAGAAAACATAACGTTTTCTACATTGTTTACGTATCGACGTAACTGAAAATCTTCACATTGGACGCATTTCTCTCAGAAACGTTTACATTTATCGTCTGGCAACTAATGCAGCTTGATGACGTTTGCGGTCGCACCACTCTGTACGAAGTAGAAGCTTCTAAGTTGTTGCAGTCACCAAGAAAGAGGCACAGAAATTGAAGTTTTAG
Source organism: Schistocerca serialis cubense (assembly GCF_023864345.2). Taxonomy (NCBI): domain Eukaryota; kingdom Metazoa; phylum Arthropoda; class Insecta; order Orthoptera; family Acrididae; genus Schistocerca; species Schistocerca serialis. Next base: position 53,099,974 of record NC_064649.1, read on the forward strand.
TTTTTGAAAATTCAGTTTTTGGCTGCCTTTGCTGCCTTGTATTTGACCTAGGACCGTAAGATTTTGCATGAACCGAACTCTGGCAGCCACATTACACGAGAAAAAGCGAGAAGTAGTAATTCGTAGGAAAAACCCCAGAAAACATAGCGTTTTCTACATTGTTTTCGTATCGACGTAACTGAAAATCTTCACATTGGACGCATTACTCTCAGAAACGTTTACATTTATCGTCTGGCAACTAATGCAGCGTGATGACGTTTGCGGTCGCACCACTCTGTACGAAGTAGAAGCTTCTAAGTTGTTGCAGTCACCAAGAAAGAGGCACAGAAATTCAAGTTTTAGTTTTTGAAAATTCAGTTTTTGGCTGCTTTTGCTGCCTTGTAGTTGACCTAGGACCTTAAGATTTTGCATGAACCGAACTCTGGCAGCCACATTACACGAGAAATAGCGAGAAGTGGTAATTCGTAGTAAAAACCGCAGAAAACATAACGTTTTCTACATTGTTTTCGTATCGACGTAACTGAAAATCTTCACATTGGACGCATTACTCTCAGAAGCGTTTACATTTATCGTCTGGCAACAAATGCCGCGTGATGACGTTTGCGGTCGCACCACTCTGTACGAAGTAGAAGCTTCTAAGTTGTTGCAGTCACCAAGAAAGAGGCACAGAAATTCAAGTTTTAGTTTTAGAAAATTCAGTTTTTGGCTGCTTTTGCTGCCTTGTAGTTGACCTAGGACATTAAGATTTTGCATGAACCGAACTCTGGCAGCCACATTACACGAGAAAAAGCGAGAAGTGGTAATTCGTAGTAAAAACCCCAGAAAACATAGCGTTTTCTACATTGTTTTCGTATCGACGTAACTGAAAATCTTCACATTGGACGCATTACTCTGAGAAACGTTTACATTTATCGTCTGGCAACTAATGCAGCGTGATGACGTTTGCGGTCGCACCACTCTGTACGAAGTAGAAGCTTGTAAGTTGTTGCAGTCACCAAGAAAGAGGCACAGAAATTCAAGTTTTAGTTTTTGAAAATTCAATTTTTGGCTGCTTTTGCTGCCTTGTAGTTGACCTAGGACCTTAAGATTTTGCATGAACCGAACTCTGGCAGCCACATTACACGAGAAAAAGCGAGAAGTGGTAATTCGTAGTAAAAACCGCAGAAAACATAACGTTTTTAACATTTGATTTCGAAATGACGTAGCTGAAAATCTTCACATTGGACGCATTACTCTCAGAAACGTTTACATTTATCGTCTGGCAACTAATGCAGCGTGATGACGTTTGCGGTCGCACCACTCTGTACGAAGTAGAAGCTTCTAAGTTGTTGCAGTCACCAAGAAAGAGGCACAGAAATTCAAGTTTTACTTTTTGAAAATTCAGTTTTTGGCTGCTTTTGCTGCCTTGTAGTTGACCTAGGACCTTCAGATTTTGCATGAACCGAACTATGGCAGCCACATTACACGAGAAAAAGCGAGAAGTGGCAATTCGTAGTAAAAACCGCAGAAAACATAACGTTTCTACATTGTTTTCGTATCGACGTAACTGAAAATCTTCACATTGGACGCATTACTCTCAGAAATGTTTACATTTATCTTCTGGCAACTAATGCAGCGTGATGACGTTTGCGGTCGCACCACTCTGTACGAAGTAGAAGCTTCTAAGTTGTTGCAGTCACCAAGAAAGAGGCACAGAAATTCAAGTTCTAATTTTTGAAAATTCAGTTTTTGGCTGCTTTTGCTGCCTTGTAGTTGACCTAGGACCTTAAGATTTTGCATGAACCGAACTCTGGCAGCTACATTACACGAGAGAAAGCGAGAAGTGGTAATTCGTAGTAAAAACCGCAGAAAACATAACGTTTTCTACATTTGTTTTCGAAATGACGTAACTGAAAATCTTCACATTGGACGCATTACTCTCAGAAACGTTTACATTTATTGTCTGGCAACTTACGCAGCGTGATGACGTTTGCGGTCGCACCACTCTGTACGAAGTAGAAGCTTCTAAGTTGTTGCAGTCACCAAGAAAGAGGCACAGAAATTCAAGTTTTAGTTTTTGAAAATTCAGTTTTTGGCTGCTTTTGCTGCCTTGTATTTGACCTAGGACCTTAAGATTTTGCATGAACCGAACTCTGGCAGCCACATTACACGAGAAAAAGCGAGAAGTGGTAATTCGTAGTAAAAACCGCAGAAAACATTACGTTTTCTACATTGTTTTCGTATCGACGTAACTGAAAATCTTCACATTGGACGCATTACTCTCAGAAACGTTTACATTTATCGTCTGGCAACTAATGCAGCGTGATGACGTTAGCGGTCGCACCACTCTGTACGAAGTAGAAGCTTCTAAGTTGTTGCAGTCACCAAGAAAGAGGCACAGAAATTCAAGTTTTAGTTTTTGAAAATTCAGTTTTTGGCTGCTTTTGCTGCCTTGTAGTTGACCTAGGACCTTAAGATTTTGCATGAACCGAACTCTGGCAGCCACATTACACGAGAAAATCGAGAAGTGGTAATTCGTAGTAAAAACCGCAGAAAACATAACGTTTTCTACATTGTTTTCGATCCGACGTAACTGAAAATCTTCACATTCGACGCATTACTCTCAGAAACGTTTACATTTATCGTCTGGCAACTAATGCAGCGTGATGACGTTTGCGGTCGCACCACTCTGTACGAAGTAGAAGCTTCTAAGTTGTTGCAGTCACCAAGAAAGAGGGACAGAAATTCAAGTTTTAGTTTTTGAAAATTCAGTTTTTGGCTGCTTTTGCTGCCTTGTAGTTGACCTAGGACCTTAAGATTTTGCATGAACCGAACTCTGGCAGCCACATTACACGAGAAAAAGCGAGAAGTGATAATTCGTAGGAAAAACCGCAGAAAACATAACGTTTTCTACATTGTTTTCGTATCGACGTAACTGAAAATCTTCACATTGGACGCATTACTCTCGGAAACGTTTACATTTATCGTCTGGCAACTAATGCAGCGTGATGACGTTTGCGGTCGCACCACTCTGTACGAAGTAGAAGCTTCTAAGTTGTTGCAGTCACCAAGAAAGAGGCACAGAAATTCAAGTTTTAGTTTTTGAAAATTCAGTTTTTGGCTGCTTTTGCTGCCTTGTAGTTGACCTAGGACCTTAAGATTTTGCATGAACCGATCCCTGGCAGCCACATTACACGAGAAAAAGCGAGAAGTGGTAATTCGTAGTAAAAACCGCAGAGAACATAACGTTTTCTACATTGTTTTCGTATCGACGTAACCGAAAATCTTCACATTGACGCATTACTCTCAGAAACGTTTATATTTATCGTCTGGCAACTAATGCAGCGTCATGACGTTTGCGGTCGCACCACTCTGTACGAGGTAGAAGCTTCTAAGTTGTTGCAGTGACCAAGAAAGAGGCACAGAAATTCAAGTTTTAGTTTTTGAAAATTCAGTTTTTGGCTGCTTTTGCTGCCTTGTAGTTGACCTAGGACCTTAAGATTTTGCATGAACCGAACTCTGGTAGCCACATTACACGAGAAAAAGCGAGAAGTGGTAATTCGTAGCAAAAACCGCAGAAAACATAACGTTTTCTACATTGTTTTCGTATCGACGTAACTGTAAATCTTCACATTGGACGCATTACTCTCTGAAACGTTTACATTTATCGTCTGGCAACTAATGCAGCGTGATGACGTTTGCGGTCGCACCACTCTGTACGAAGTAGAAGCTTCTAAGTTGTTGCAGTCACCAAGAAAGAGGCACAGAAATTCAAGTTTTAGTTTTTGAAAATTCAGTTTTTGGCTGCTTTTGCTGCCTTGTAGTTGACCTAGGACCTTAAGATTTTGCATGAACCGAACTCTGGCAGCCACATTACACGACAAAAAGCGAGAAGTGGTAATTCGTAGTAAAAACCGCAGAAAACATAACGTTTTCTACATTGTTTTCGTATCGACGTAACTGAAAATCTTCACATTGGACGCATTACTCTCAGAAACGTTTACATTTATCGTCTGGCAACTAATGCAGCGTGATGACGTTTGCGGTCGCACCCCTCTGTACGAAGTAGAAGCTTCTAAGTTGTTGCAGTCACCAAGAAAGAGGCACAGAAATTCAAGTTTTAGTTTTTGAAAATTCAGTTTTTGGCTGCTTTTGCTGCCTTGTAGTTGACCTAGGACCTTAAGATTTTGCATGAACCGAACTCTGGCAGCCACATTACACGACAAAAAGCGAGAAGTGGTAATTCGTAGTAAAAACCGCAGAAAACATAACGTTTTCTACATTGTTTTCGTATCGACGTAACTGAAAATCTTCACATTGGACGCATTACTCTCAGAAACGTTTACATTTATTGTCTGGCAACTAATGCAGCGTGATGAAGTTTCGGTCGCACCACTCTGTACGAAGTAGAAGCTTCTAAGTTGTTGCAGTCACCAAGAAAGAGGCACAGAAATTCAAGTTTTAGTTTTTGAAAATTCAGTTTTTGGCTGCTTTTGATGCCTTGTAGTTGACCTAGGACCTTAAGATTTTGCATGAACCGAACTCTGGCAGCCACATTACACGAGAAAAAGCGAGAAGTGGTAATTCGTAGTAAAAACCGCAGAAAACATAACGTTTTCTACATTGTTTTCGTATCGACGTAACTGAAAATCTTCACATTGGACGCATTACTCTCAGAAACGTTTACACTTATCGTCTGTCAACTAATGCAGCGTGATGACGTTTGCGGTCGCACCACTCTGTACGAAGTAGAAGCTTCTAAGTTGTTGCAGTCACCAAGAAAGAGGCACAGAAATTCAAGTTTTAGTTTTTGAAAATTCAGTTTTTGGCTGCTTTTGCTGCCTTGTAGTTGACCTAGGACCTTAAGATTTTGCATGAACCGAACTCTGGCAGCCACATTACACGAGAAAATCGAGAAGTGGTAATTCGTAGTAAAAACCGCAGAAAACATAACGTTTTCTACATTGTTTTCGATCCGACGTAACTGAAAATCTTCACATTCGACGCATTACTCTCAGAAACGTTTACATTTATCGTCTGGCAACTAATGCAGCGTGATGACGTTTGCGGTCGCATCACTCTGTACGAAGTAGAAGCTTCTAAGTTGTTGCAGTCACCAAGAAAGAGGGACAGAAATTCAAGTTTTAGTTTTTGAAAATTCAGTTTTTGGCTGCTTTTGCTGCCTTGTAGTTGACCTAGGACCTTAAGATTTTGCATGAACCGAACTCTGGCAGCCACATTACACGAGAAAAAGCGAGAAGTGGTAATTCGTAGGAAAAACCGCAGAAAACATAACGTTTTCTACATTGTTTTCGTATCGACGTAACTGAAAATCTTCACATTGGACGCATTACTCTCGGAAACGTTTACATTTATCGTCTGGCAACTAATGCAGCGTGATGACGTTTGCGGTCGCACCACTCTGTACGAAGTAGAAGCTTCTAAGTTGTTGCAGTCACCAAGAAAGAGGCACAGAAATTCAAGTTTTAGTTTTTGAAATTTCAGTTTTTGGCTGCTTTTGCTGCCTTGTAGTTGACCTAGGACCTTAAGATTTTGCATGAACCGAACCCTGGCAGCCACATTACACGAGAAAAAGCGAGAAGTGGTAATTCGTAGTAAAAACCGCAGAGAACATAACGTTTTCTAAATTGTTTTCGTATCGACGTAACTGAAAATCTTCACATTGACGCATTACTCTCAGAAACGTTTACATTTATTGTCTGGCAACTAATGCAGCGTGATGAAGTTGCGGTCGCACCACTCTGTACGAAGTAGAAGCTTCTAAGTTGTTGCAGTCACCAAGAAAGGGGCACAGAAATTCAAGTTTTAGTTTTTGAAAATTCAGTTTTTGGCTGCTTTTGCTGCCTTGTAGTTGACCTAGGACCTTAAGATTTTGCATGAACCGAACTCTGGCAGCCACATTACACGAGAAAAAGCGAGAAGTGGTAATTCGTAGTAAAAACCGCAGAAAACATAACGTTTTCTACATTGTTTTCGTATCGACGTAACTGAAAATCTTCACATTGGACGCATTACTCTCAGAAACGTTTACATTTATCGTCTGGCAACTAATGCAGCGTGATGACGTTTGCGGTCGCACCACTCTGTACGAAGTAGAAGCTTCTAAGTTGTTGCAGTCACCAAGAAAGAGGCACAGAAATTCAAGTTTTAGTTTTTGAAAATTCAGTTTTTGGCTGCTTTTGCTGCCTTGTAGTTGACCTAGGACCTTAAGATTTTGCATGAACCGAACTCTGGCAGCCACATTACACGAGAAAATCGAGAAGTGGTAATTCGTAGTAAAAACCGCAGAAAACATAACGTTTTCTACATTGTTTTCGATCCGACGTAACTGAAAATCTTCACATTCGACGCATTACTCTCAGAAACGTTTACATTTATCGTCTGGCAACTAATGCAGCGTGATGACGTTTGCGGTCGCATCACTCTGTACGAAGTAGAAGCTTCTAAGTTGTTGCAGTCACCAAGAAAGAGGGACAGAAATTCAAGTTTTAGTTTTTGAAAATTCAGTTTTTGGCTGCTTTTGCTGCCTTGTAGTTGACCTAGGACCTTAAGATTTTGCATGAACCGAACTCTGGCAGCCACATTACACGAGAAAAAGCGAGAAGTGGTAATTCGTAGGAAAAACCGCAGAAAACATAACGTTTTCTACATTGTTTTCGTATCGACGTAACTGAAAATCTTCACATTGGACGCATTACTCTCGGAAACGTTTACATTTATCGTCTGGCAACTAATGCAGCGTGATGACGTTCGCGGTCGCACCACTCTGTACGAAGTAGAAGCTTCTAAGTTGTTGCAGTCACCAAGAAAGAGGCACAGAAATTCAAGTTTTAGTTTTTGAAATTTCAGTTTTTGGCTGCTTTTGCTGCCTTGTAGTTGACCTAGGACCTTAAGATTTTGCATGAACCGAACCCTGGCAGCCACATTACACGAGAAAAAGCGAGAAGTGGTAATTCGTAGCAAAAACCGCAGAAAACATAACGTTTTCTACATTGTTTTCGTATCGACGTAACTGTAAATCTTCACATTTGACGCATTACTCTCTGAAACGTTTACATTTATCGTCTGGCAACTAATGCAGCGTGATGACGTTTGCGGTCGCACCACTCTGTACGAAGTAGAAGCTTCTAAGTTGTTGCAGTCACCAAGAAAGAGGCACAGAAATTCAAGTTTTAGTTTTTGAAAATTCAGTTTTTGGCTGCTTTTGCTGCCTTGTAGCCGACCTAGGACCTTAAGATTTTGCATGAACCGAACTCTGGCAGCCACATTACACGAGAAAAAGCGAGAAGTGGTAATTCGTAGTAAAAACCGCAGAAAACATTACGTTTTCTACATTGTTTTCGTATCGACGTAACTGAAAATCTTCACATTGGACGCATTACTCTCAGAAACGTTTACACTTATCGTCTGGCAACTAATGCAGCGTGATGACGTTTACGGTCGCACCACTCTGTACGAAGTAGAAGCTTCTAAGTTGTTGCAGTCACCAAGAAAGAGGCACAGAAATTCAAGTTTTAGTTTTTGAAAATTCAGTTTTTGGCTGCTTTTGCTGCCTTGTAGTTGACCTAGGACCTTAAGATTTTGCATGAACCGAACTCTGGCAGCCACATTACACGACAAAAAGCGAGAAGTGGTAATTCGTAGTAAAAACCGCAGAAAACATAACGTTTTCTACATTGTTTTCGTATCGACGTAACTGAAAATCTTCACATTGGACGCATTACTCTCAGAAACGTTTACATTTATCGTCTGGCAACTAATGCAGCGTGATGACGTTTGCGGTCGCACCACTCTGTACGAAGTAGTAGCTTCTAAGTTGTTGCAGTCACCAAGAAAGAGGCACAGAAATTCAAGTTTTAGTTTTTGAAAATTCAGTTTTTGGCTGCTTTTGCTGCCTTGTAGTTGACCTAGGACCTTAAGATTATGCATGAACCGAACTCTGGCAGCCACATTACACGAGAAAAAGCGAGAAGTGGTAATTCGTAGTAAAAACCGCAGAAAACATAACGTTTTCTACATTGTTTTCGTATCGACGTAACTGAAAATCTTCACATTGGACGCATTACTCTCAGAAACGTTTACATTTATCGTCTGGCAACTAATGCAGCGTGATGACGTTTCCGGTCGCACCACTCTGTACGAAGTAGAAGCTTGTAAGTTGTTGCATTCACCAAGAAAGAGGCACAGAAATTCAAGTTTTAGTTTTTGAAAATTCAGTTTTTGGATGCTTTTGCTGCCTTGTAGTTGACCTAGGACCTTAAGATTTTGCATGAACCGAACTCTGGCAGCCACATTACACGAGAAAAAGCGAGAAGTGGTAATTCGTAGTAAAAAACGCAGAAAACATAACGATTTCTACATTGTTTTCGTATCGACGTAACTGAAAACCTTCACATTGGACGCATTACTCTCAGAAACGTTTACATTTATCGTCAGGCAACTAATGCAGCGTGATGACGTTTGCGGTCGCACCACTCTGTACGAAGTAGAAGCTTCTAAGTTGTTGCAGTCACCAAGAAAGAGGCACAGAAATTCAAGTTTTAGTTTTTGAAAATTCAGTTTTTGGCTGCTTTTGCTGCCTTGTAGTTGACCTAGGACCTTAAGATTTTGCATGAACCGAACTCTGGCAGCCACATTACACGAGAAAAAGCGAGAAGTGGTAATTCGTAGTAAAAACCGCAGAAAACATAACGTTATCTACATTGTTCTCGTATCGACGTAACTCAAAATCTTCACATTGGACGCATTACTCTCAGAAACGTTTACATTTATCGTCAGGCAACTAATGCAGCGTGATGACGTTTGCGGTCGCACCACTCTGTACGAAGTAGAAGCTTCTAAGTTGTTGCAGTCACCAAGAAAGAGGCACAGAAATTCAAGTTTTAGTTTTTGAAAATTCAGTTTTTGGCTGCTTTTGCTGCCTTGTAGTTGACCTAGGACCTTAAGATTTTGCATGAACCGAACTCTGGCAGCCACATTACACGACAAAAAGCGAGAAGTGGTAATTCGTAGCAAAAACCGCAGAAAACATAACGTTTTCTACATTGTTTTCGTATCGACGTAACTGAAAATCTTCACATTGGACGCATTACTCTGAGAAACGTTTACATTTATCGTCTGGCAACTAATGCAGCGTGATGACGTTTGCGGTCGCACCACTCTGTACGAAGTAGAAGCTTCTAAGTTGTTGCAGTCACCAAGAAAGAGGCACAGAAATTCAAGTTTTAGTTTTTGAAAATTCAGTTTTTGGCTGCTTTTGCTGCTTTGTAGTTGACCTAGGACCTTAAGATTTTACATGAACCGAACTCTGGCAGCCACATTACACGAGAAAAAGCGAGAAGTGGTAATTCGTAGTAAAAACCGCAGAAAACATTACGTTTTCTACATTGTTTTCGTATCGACGTAACTGAAAATCTTCACATTGTACGCATTACTCTCAGAAACGTTTACATTTATCGTCTGGCAACTAATGCAGCGTGATGACGTTTGCGGTCGCACCACTCTGTACGAAGTAGAAGCTTCTAAGTTGTTGCAGTCACCAAGAAAGAGGCACAGAAATTCAAGTTTTAGTTTTTGAAAATTCAGTTTTTGGCTGCTTTTGCTGCCTTGTAGTTGACCTAGGACCTTAAGATTTTGCATGAACCGAACTCTGGCAGCCACATTACACGAGAAAAAGCGAGAAGTGGTAATTCGTAGTAAAAACCGCAGAGAACATAACGTTTTCTACATTGTTTTCGAAATGACGTAACTGAAAATCTTCACATTGGACGCATTACTCTCAGAAACGTTTACATTTATTGTCTGGCAACTAATGCAGCGTGATGACGTTTGCGGTCGCACCACTCTGTACGAAGTAGAAGCTTCTAAGTTGTTGCAGTGACCAAGAAAGAGGCACAGAAATTCAAGTTTTAGTTTTTGAAAATTCAGTTTTTGGCTGCTTTTGCTGCCTTGTAGTTGACCTAGGACCTTAAGATTTTGCATGAACCGAACTCTGGCAGCCACATTACACGAGAAAAAGCGAGAAGTGGTAATTCGTAGTAAAAACCGCAGAAAACATTACGTTTTCTACATTGTTTTCGTATCGACGTAACTGAAAATCTTCACATTGGACGCATTACTCTCAGAAACGTTTACATTTATCGTCTGGCAACTAATGCTGCGTGATGACGTTTGCGGTCGCACCACTCTGTACGGAGTAGAAGCTTCTAAGTTGTTGCAGTCACCAAGAAAGAGGCACAGAAATTCAAGTTTTAGTTTTTGAAAATTCAGTTTTTGGCTGCTTTTGCTGCCTTGTAGTTGACCTAGGACCTTAAGATTTTGCATGAACCGAACTCTGGCAGCCACATTACACGACAAAAAGCGAGAAGTGGTAATTCGTAGCAAAAACCGCAGAAAACATAACGTTTTCTACATTGTTTTCGTATCGACGTAACTGAAAATCTTCACATTGGACGCATTACTCTGAGAAACGTTTACATTTATCGTCTGGCAACTAATGCAGCGTGATGACGTTTGCGGTCGCACCACTCTGTACGAAGTAGAAGCTTCTAAGTTGTTGCAGTCACCAAGAAAGAGGCACAGAAATTCAAGTTTTAGTTTTTGAAAATTCAGTTTTTGGCTGCTTTTGCTGCTTTGTAGTTGACCTAGGACCTTAAGATTTTACATGAACCGAACTCTGGCAGCCACATTACACGAGAAAAAGCGAGAAGTGGTAATTCGTAGTAAAAACCGCAGAAAACATTACGTTTTCTACATTGTTTTCGTATCGACGTAACTGAAAATCTTCACATTGTACGCATTACTCTCAGAAACGTTTACATTTATCGTCTGGCAACTAATGCAGCGTGATGACGTTTGCGGTCGCACCACTCTGTACGAAGTAGAAGCTTCTAAGTTGTTGCAGTCACCAAGAAAGAGGCACAGAAATTCAAGTTTTAGTTTTTGAAAATTCAGTTTTTGGCTGCTTTTGCTGCCTTGTAGTTGACCTAGGACCTTAAGATTTTGCATGAACCGAACTCTGGCAGCCACATTACACGAGAAAAAGCGAGAAGTGGTAATTCGTAGTAAAAACCGCAGAGAACATAACGTTTTCTACATTGTTTTCGAAATGACGTAACTGAAAATCTTCACATTGGACGCATTACTCTCAGAAACGTTTACATTTATTGTCTGGCAACTAATGCAGCGTGATGACGTTTGCGGTCGCACCACTCTGTACGAAGTAGAAGCTTCTAAGTTGTTGCAGTGACCAAGAAAGAGGCACAGAAATTCAAGTTTTAGTTTTTGAAAATTCAGTTTTTGGCTGCTTTTGCTGCCTTGTAGTTGACCTAGGACCTTAAGATTTTGCATGAACCGAACTCTGGCAGCCACATTACACGAGAAAAAGCGAGAAGTGGTAATTCGTAGTAAAAACCGCAGAAAACATAACGTTTTCTACATTGTTTTCGAAATGACGTAACTGAAAATCTTCACATTGGACGCGTTACTCTCAGAAACGTTTACATTTATCGTCTGGCAACTAATGCAGCGTGATGACGTTTGCGGTCGCACCACTCTGTACGAAGTAGAAGCTTCTAAGTTGTTGCAGTCACCAAGAAAGAGGCACAGAAATTCAAGTTTTTGTTTTTGAAAATTCAGTTTTTGGCTGCTTTTGCTGCCTTGTAGTTGACCTAGGAACTTAAGATTTTGTATGAACCGAACTCTGGCAGCCACATTACACGAGAAAAAGCGAGAAGTGGTAATTCGTAGTAAAAACCGCAGAAAACATAACGTTTTCTACATTGTTCTCGTATCGACGTAACTGAAAATCTTCACATTGGACGCATTACTCTCAGAAACGTTTACATTTATCGTCAGGCAACTAATGCAGCGTGATGACGTTTGCGGTCGCACCACTCTGTACGAAGTAGAAGCTTCTAAGTTGTTGCAGTCACCAAGAAAGAGGCACAGAAATTCAAGTTTTAGTTTTTGAAAATTCAGTTTTTGGCTGCTTTTGCTGCCTTGTAGTTGACCTAGGACCTTAAGATTTTGCATGAACCGAACTCTGGCAGCCACATTACACGAGAAAAAGCGAGAAGTGGTAATTCGTAGTAAAAACCGCAGAAATCATAACGTTTTCTACATTGTTTTCGTATCGACGTAACTGAAAATCTTCACATTGGACGCATTACTCTCAGAAACGTTTACATTTATCGTCTGGCAACTAATGCAGCGTGATGACGTTTGCGGTCGCACCACTCTGTACGAAGTAGAAGCTTCTAAGTTGTTGCAGTCACCAAGAAAGAGGCACAGAAATTCAAGTTTTAGTTTTTGAAAATTCAGTTTTTGGCTGCTTTTGCTGCCTTGTAGTTGACCTAGGACCTTACGATTTTGCATGAACCGAACTCTGGCAGCCACATTACACGAGAAAAAGCGAGAAGTGGTAATTCGTAGTAAAAACCGCAGAAAAAATAACATTTTCTACATTGTTTTCGTATCGACGTAACTGAAAATCTTCACATTGGACGCATTACTCTCAGAAACGTTTACATTTATTGTCTGGCAACTAATGCAGCGTGATGACGTTTGCGGTCGCACCACTCTGTACGAAGTAGAAGCTTCTAAGTTGTTGCAGTCACCAAGAAAGAGGCACAGAAATTCAAGTTTTAGTTTTTGAAAATTCAGTTTTTGGCTGCTTTTGCTGCCTTGTATTTGACCTAGGACCTTAAGATTTTGCATGAACCGAACTCTGGCAGCCACATTACACGAGAAAAAGCGAGAAGTGGTAATTCGTAGCAAAAACCGCAGAAAACATAACGTTTTCTACATTGTTTTCGTATCGACGTAACTGAAAATCTTCACATTGGACGCATTACTCTCAGAAACGTTTACATTTATTGTCTGGCAACTAATGCAGCGTGATGACGTTTGCGGTCGCACCACTCTGTACGAAGTAGAAGCTTCTAAGTTGTTGCAGTCACCAAGAAAGAGGCACAGAAATTCAAGTTTTAGTTTTTGAAAATTCAGATTTTGGCTGCTTTTGCGGCCTTGTAGTTGACCTAGGACCTTAAGATTTTGCATGAACCGAACTTTGGCTGCCACATTACACGAGAAAAAGCGAGAAGTGGTAATTCGTAGTAAAAACCGCAGAAAACATAACGTTTTCTACATTGTTTCGTATCGTCGTAAATGAAAATCTTCACATTGGAAGCATTACTCTCAGAAACGATTACATTTATCGTCTGGCTACTAATGCAGCGTGATGACGTTTGCGGTCGCACCACTCTGTACGAAGTAGAAGCTTCTAAGTTGTTGCAGTCACCAAGAAAGAGGCACAGAAATTCAAGTTTTAGTTTTTGAAAATTCAGTTTTTGGCTGCTTTTGCTGCCTTGTAGTTGACCTAGGACCTTAAGATTTTGCATGAACCGAACTCTGGCAGCCACATTACACGAGAAAAAGCGAGAAGTGGTAATTCGTAGTAAAAACCGCAGAAAACATAACGTTTTCTACATTGTTTTCGTATCGACGTAACTGAAAATCTTCACATTGGACGCATTACTCTCAGAAACGTTTACATTTATTGTCTGGCAACTAATGCAGCGTGATGACGTTTGCGGTCGCACCACTCTGTACGAAGTAGAAGCTTCTAAGTTGTTGCAGTCACCAAGAAAGAGGCACAGAAATTCAAGTTTTTGATTTTGAAAATTCAGTTTTTGGCTGCTTTTGCTGCCTTGTAGTTGACCTAGGACCTTACGATTTTGCATGAACCGAACTCTGGCACCCACATTACACGAGAAAAAGCGAGAAGTGGTAATTCGTAGTAAAAACCGCAGAAAAAATAACGTTTTCTACATTGTTTTCGTATCGACGTAACTGAAAATCTTCACATTGGACGCATTGCTCTCAGAAACGTTTACATTTATTGTCTGGCAACTAATGCAGCGTGATGACGTTTGCGGTCGCACCACTCTGTACGAAGTAGAAGCTTCTAAGTTGTTGCAGTCACCAAGAAAGAGGCACTGAAATTGAAGTTTTAGTTTTTGAAAATTCAGTTTTTGGCTGCTTTTGCTGCCTTGTATTTGACCTAGGACCTTAAGATTTTGCATGAACCGAACTCTGGCAGCCACATTACACGAGAAAAAGCGAGAAGTGGTAATTCGTAGTAAAAACCGCAGAAAACATAACGTTTTCTACATTGTTTTCGTATCGACGTAACTGAAAATCTTCACATTGGACGCCTTACTCTCAGAAACGTTTACATTTATTGTCTGGCAACTAATGCAGCGTGATGACGTTTGCGGTCGCACCACTCTGTACGAAGTAGAAGCTTCTAAGTTGTTGCAGTCACCAAGAAAGAGGCACAGAAATTCAAGTTTTAGTTTTTGAAAATTCAGTTTTTGGCTGCTTTTGCTGCCTTGTAGTTGACCTAGGACCTTAAGATTTTGCATGAACCGAACTCTGGCAGCCTCATTACACGAGAAAAAGCGAGAAGTGGTAATTCGTAGTAAAAACCGCAGAAAACATAACGTTTTCTACATTGTTTTCGTATCGACGTAACTGAAAACCTTCACATTGGACGCATTACTCTCAGAAACGTTTACATTTATCGTCTGGCAACTAATGCAGCGTGATGACGTTTGCGGTCGCACCACTCTTTACGAAGTAGAAGCTTCTAAGTTGTTGCAGTCACCAAGAAAGAGGCACAGAAATTCAAGTTTTAGTTTTTGAAAATTCAGTTTTTGGCTGCTTTTGCTGCCTTGTAGTTGACCTAGGACCTTAAGATTTTGCATGAACCGAACTCTGGCAGCCACATTACACGAGAAAAAGCGAGAAGTGGTAATTCGTAGTAAAAACCGCAGAAAACATAACGTTATCTACATTGTTCTCGTATCGACGTAACTGAAAATCTTCACATTGGACGCATTACTCTCAGAAACGTTTACATTTATTGTCTGGCAACTAATGCAGCGTGATGACGTTTGCGGTCGCACCACTCTGTACGAAGTAGAAGCTTCTAAGTTGTTGCAGTCACCAAGAAAGAGGCACAGAAATTCAAGTTTTAGTTTTTGAAAATTCAGATTTTGGCTGCTTTTGCGGCCTTGTAGTTGACCTAGGACCTTAAGATTTTGCATGAACCGAACTTTGGCTGCCACATTACACGAGAAAAAGCGAGAAGTGGTAATTCGTAGTAAAAACCGCAGAAAACATAACGTTTTCTACATTGTTTCGTATCGTCGTAAATGAAAATCTTCACATTGGAAGCATTACTCTCAGAAACGATTACATTTATCGTCTGGCTACTAATGCAGCGTGATGACGTTTGCGGTCGCACCACTCTGTACGAAGTAGAAGCTTCTAAGTTGTTGCAGTCACCAAGAAAGAGGCACAGAAATTCAAGTTTTAGTTTTTGAAAATTCAGTTTTTGGCTGCTTTTGCTGCCTTGTAGTTGACCTAGGACCTTAAGATTTTGCATGAACCGAACTCTGGCAGCCACATTACACGAGAAAAAGCGAGAAGTGGTAATTCGTAGTAAAAACCGCAGAAAACATAACGTTTTCTACATTGTTTTCGTATCGACGTAACTGAAAATCTTCACATTGGACGCATTACTCTCAGAAACGTTTACATTTATTGTCTGGCAACTAATGCAGCGTGATGACGTTTGCGGTCGCACCACTCTGTACGAAGTAGAAGCTTCTAAGTTGTTGCAGTCACCAAGAAAGAGGCACAGAAATTCAAGTTTTTGATTTTGAAAATTCAGTTTTTGGCTGCTTTTGCTGCCTTGTAGTTGACCTAGGACCTTACGATTTTGCATGAACCGAACTCTGGCACCCACATTACACGAGAAAAAGCGAGAAGTGGTAATTCGTAGTAAAAACCGCAGAAAAAATAACGTTTTCTACATTGTTTTCGTATCGACGTAACTGAAAATCTTCACATTGGACGCATTACTCTCAGAAACGTTTACATTTATTGTCTGGCAACTAATGCAGCGTGATGACGTTTGCGGTCGCACCACTCTGTACGAAGTAGAAGCTTCTAAGTTGTTGCAGTCACCAAGAAAGAGGCACTGAAATTCAAGTTTTAGTTTTTGAAAATTCAGTTTTTGGCTGCTTTTGCTGCCTTGTATTTGACCTAGGACCTTAAGATTTTGCATGAACCGAACTCTGGCAGCCACATTACACGAGAAAAAGCGAGAAGTGGTAATTCGTAGTAAAAACCGCAGAAAACATAACGTTTTCTACATTGTTTTCGTATCGACGTAACTGAAAATCTTCACATTGGACGCCTTACTCTCAGAAACGTTTACATTTATTGTCTGGCAACTAATGCAGCGTGATGACGTTTGCGGTCGCACCACTCTGTACGAAGTAGAAGCTTCTAAGTTGTTGCAGTCACCAAGAAAGAGGCACAGAAATTCAAGTTTTAGTTTTTGAAAATTCAGTTTTTGGCTGCTTTTGCTGCCTTGTAGTTGACCTAGGACCTTAAGATTTTGCATGAACCGAACTCTGGCAGCCTCATTACACGAGAAAAAGCGAGAAGTGGTAATTCGTAGTAAAAACCGCAGAAAACATAACGTTTTCTACATTGTTTTCGTATCGACGTAACTGAAAACCTTCACATTGGACGCATTACTCTCAGAAACGTTTACATTTATCGTCTGGCAACTAATGCAGCGTGATGACGTTTGCGGTCGCACCACTCTTTACGAAGTAGAAGCTTCTAAGTTGTTGCAGTCACCAAGAAAGAGGCACAGAAATTCAAGTTTTAGTTTTTGAAAATTCAGTTTTTGGCTGCTTTTGCTGCCTTGTAGTTGACCTAGGACCTTAAGATTTTGCATGAACCGAACTCTGGCAGCCACATTACACGAGAAAAAGCGAGAAGTGGTAATTCGTAGTAAAAACCGCAGAAAACATAACGTTATCTACATTGTTCTCGTATCGACGTAACTGAAAATCTTCACATTGGACGCATTACTCTCAGAAACGTTTACATTTATCGTCTGGCAACTAATGCAGCGTGATGACGTTTGCGGTCGCACCACTCTGTACGAAGTAGAAGCTTCTAAGTTGTTGCAGTCACCAAGAAAGAGGCACAGAAATTCAAGTTTTAGTTTTTGAAAATTCAGTTTTTGGCTGCTTTTGCTGCCTTGTAGTTGACCTAGGACCTTAAGATTTTGCATGAACCGAACTCTGGCAGCCACATTACACGAGAAAAAGCGAGAAGTGGTAATTCGTAGCAAAAACCGCAGAAAACATAACGTTTTCTACATTGTTTTCGTATCGACGTAACTGAAAATCTTCACATTGGACGCATTACTCTGAGAAACGTTTACATTTATCGTCTGGCAACTGATGCAGCGTGATGACGTTTGCGGTCGCACCACTCTGTACGAAGTAGAAGCTTCTAAGTTGTTGCAGTCACCAAGAAAGAGGCACAGAAATTCAAGTTTTAGTTTTTGAAAATTCAGTTTTTGGCTGCTTTTGCTGCCTTGTAGTTGACCTAGGACCTTAAGATTTTGCATGAACCGAACTCTGGCAGCCACATTACACGAGAAAAAGCGAGAAGTGGTAATTCGTAGCAAAAACCGCAGAAAACATAACGTTTTCTACATTGTTTTCGTATCGACGTAACTGAAAATCTTCACATTGGACGCATTACTCTGAGAAACGTTTACATTTATCGTCTGGCAACTAATGCAGCGTGATGACGTTTGCGGTCGCACCACTCTGTACGAAGTAGAAGCTTCTAAGTTGTTGCAGTCACCAAGAAAGAGGCACTGAAATTCAAGTTTTAGTTTTTGAAAATTCAGTTTTTGGCTGCTTTTGCTGCCTTGTATTTGACCTAGGACCTTAAGATTTTGCATGAACCGAACTCTGGCAGCCACATTACACGAGAAAAAGCGAGAAGTGGTAATTCGTAGTAAAAACCGCAGAAAACATAACGTTTTCTACATTGTTTTCGTATCGACGTAACTGAAAATCTTCACATTGGACGCACTACTCTTAGAAACGTTTACATTTATTGTCTGGCAACTAATGCAGCGCGATGACGTTTGCGGTCGCACCACTCTGTACGAAGTAGAAGCTTCTAAGTTGTTGCAGTCACCAAGAAAGAGGCACAGAAATTCAAGTTTTAGTTTTTGAAAATTCAGATTTTGGCTGCTTTTGCGGCCTTGTAGTTGACCTAGGACCTTAAGATTTTGCATGAACCGAACTTTGGCTGCCACATTACACGAGAAAAAGCGAGAAGTGGTAATTCGTAGTAAAAACCGCAGAAAACATAACGTTTTCTACATTGTTTCGTATCGTCGTAAATGAAAATCTTCACATTGGAAGCATTACTCTCAGAAACGATTACATTTATCGTCTGGCTACTAATGCAGCGTGATGACGTTTGCGGTCGCACCACTCTGTACGAAGTAGAAGCTTCTAAGTTGTTGCAGTCACCAAGAAAGAGGCACAGAAATTCAAGTTTTAGTTTTTGAAAATTCAGTTTTTGGCTGCTTTTGCTGCCTTGTAGTTGACCTACGACCTTAAGATTTTGCATGAACCGAACTCTGGCAGCCACATTACACGAGAAAAAGCGAGAAGTGGTAATTCGTAGTAAAAACCGCAGAAAACATAACGTTTTCTACATTGTTTTCGTATCGACGTAACTGAAAATCTTCACATTGGACGCATTACTCTCAGAAACGTTTACATTTATTGTCTGGCAACTAATGCAGCGTGATGACGTTTGCGGTCGCACCACTCTGTACGAAGTAGAAGCTTCTAAGTTGTTGCAGTCACCAAGAAAGAGGCACAGAAATTCAAGTTTTTGATTTTGAAAATTCAGTTTTTGGCTGCTTTTGCTGCCTTGTAGTTGACCTAGGACCTTACGATTTTGCATGAACCGAACTCTGGCACCCACATTACACGAGAAAAAGCGAGAAGTGGTAATTCGTAGTAAAAACCGCAGAAAAAATAACGTTTTCTACATTGTTTTCGTATCGACGTAACTGAAAATCTTCACATTGGACGCATTACTCTCAGAAACGTTTACATTTATTGTCTGGCAACTAATGCAGCGTGATGACGTTTGCGGTGGCACCACTCTGTACGAAGTAGAAGCTTCTAAGTTGTTGCAGTCACCAAGAAAGAGGCACTGAAATTCAAGTTTTAGTTTTTGAAAATTCAGTTTTTGGCTGCTTTTGCTGCCTTGTATTTGACCTAGGACCTTAAGATTTTGCATGAACCGAACTCTGGCAGCCACATTACACGAGAAAAAGCGAGAAGTGGTAATTCGTAGTAAAAACCGCAGAAAACATAACGTTTTCTACATTGTTTTCGTATCGACGTAACTGAAAATCTTCACATTGGACGCCTTACTCTCAGAAACGTTTACATTTATTGTCTGGCAACTAATGCAGCGTGATGACGTTTGCGGTCGCACCACTCTGTACGAAGTAGAAGCTTCTAAGTTGTTGCAGTCACCAAGAAAGAGGCACTGAAATTCAAGTTTTAGTTTTTGAAAATTCAGATTTTGGCTGCTTTTGCGGCCTTGTAGTTGACCTAGGACCTTAAGATTTTGCATGAACCGAACTCTGGCAGCCTCATTACACGAGAAAAAGCGAGAAGTGGTAATTCGTAGTAAAAACCGCAGAAAACATAACGTTTTCTACATTGTTTTCGTATCGACGTAACTGAAAACCTTCACATTGGACGCATTACTCTCAGAAACGTTTACATTTATCGTCTGGCAACTAATGCAGCGTGATGACGTTTGCGGTCGCACCACTCTTTACGAAGTAGAAGCTTCTAAGTTGTTGCAGTCACCAAGAAAGAGGCACAGAAATTCAAGTTTTAGTTTTTGAAAATTCAGTTTTTGGCTGCTTTTGCTGCCTTGTAGTTGACCTAGGACCTTAAGATTTTGCATGAACCGAACTCTGGCAGCCACATTACACGAGAAAAAGCGAGAAGTGGTAATTCGTAGCAAAAACCGCAGAAAACATAACGTTTTCTACATTGTTTTCGTATCGACGTAACTGAAAATCTTCACATTGGACGCATTACTCTGAGAAACGTTTACATTTATCGTCTGGCAACTGATGCAGCGTGATGACGTTTGCGGTCGCACCACTCTGTACGAAGTAGAAGCTTCTAAGTTGTTGCAGTCACCAAGAAAGAGGCACAGAAATTCAAGTTTTAGTTTTTGAAAATTCAGTTTTTGGCTGCTTTTGCTGCCTTGTAGTTGACCTAGGACCTTAAGATTTTGCATGAACCGAACTCTGGCAGCCACATTACACGAGAAAAAGCGAGAAGTGGTAATTCGTAGTAAAAACCGCAGAAAACATAACGTTTTCTACATTGTTTTCGTATCGACGTAACTGAAAATCTTCACATTGGACGCATTACTCTGAGAAACGTTTACATTTATCGTCTGGCAACTAATGCAGCGTGATGACGTTTGCGGTCGCACCACTCTGTACGAAGTAGAAGCTTCTAAGTTGTTGCAGTCACCAAGAAAGAGGCACAGAAATTCAAGTTTTATTTTTTGAAAATTCAGTTTTTGGCTGCTTTTGCTGCTTTGTAGTTGACCTAGGACCTTAAGATTATGCATGAACCGAACTCTGGCAGCCACATTACACGAGAAAAAGCGAGAAGTGGTAATTCGTAGTAAAAACCGCAGAAAACATTACGTTTTCTACATTGTTTTCGTATCGACGTAACTGAAAATCTTCACATTGTACGCATTACTCTGAGAAACGTTTACATTTATCGTCTGGCAACTAATGCAGCGTGATGACGTTTGCGGTCGCACCACTCTGTACGAAGTAGAAGCTTCTAAGTTGTTGCAGTCACCAAGAAAGAGGCACAGAAATTCAAGTTTTAGTTTTTGAAAATTCAGTTTTTGGCTGCTTTTGCTGCCTTGTAGTTGACCTAGGACCTTAAGATTTTGCATGAACCGAACTCTGGCAGCCACATTACACGAGAAAAAGCGAGAAGTGGTAATTCGTAGCAAAAACCGCAGAAAACATAACGTTTTCTACATTGTTTTCGTATCGACGTAACTGAAAATCTTCACATTGGACGCCTTACTCTCAGAAACGTTTACATTTATTGTCTGGCAACTAATGCAGCGTGATGACGTTTGCGGTCGCACCACTCTTTACGAAGTAGAAGCTTCTAAGTTGTTGCAGTCACCAAGAAAGAGGCACAGAAATTCAAGTTTTAGTTTTTGAAAATTCAGTTTTTGGCTGCTTTTGCTGCCTTGTAGTTGACCTAGGACCTTAAGATTTTGCATGAACCGAACTCTGGCAGCCACATTACACGAGAAAAAGCGAGAAGTGGTAATTCGTAGCAAAAACCGCAGAAAACATAACGTTTTCTACATTGTTTTCGTATCGACGTAACTGAAAATCTTCACATTGGACGCATTACTCTGAGAAACGTTTACATTTATCGTCTGGCAACTGATGCAGCGTGATGACGTTTGCGGTCGCACCACTCTGTACGAAGTAGAAGCTTCTAAGTTGTTGCAGTCACCAAGAAAGAGGCACAGAAATTCAAGTTTTATTTTTTGAAAATTCAGTTTTTGGCTGCTTTTGCTGCTTTGTAGTTGACCTAGGACCTTAAGATTATGCATGAACCGAACTCTGGCAGCCACATTACACGAGAAAAAGCGAGAAGTGGTAATTCGTAGCAAAAACCGCAGAAAACATAACGTTTTCTACATTGTTTTCGTATCGACGTAACTGAAAATCTTCACATTGGACGCATTACTCTCAGAAACGTTTACATTTATCGTCTGGCAACTAATGCAGCGTGATGACGTTTGCGGTCGCACCACTCTGTACGAAGTAGAAGCTTCTAAGTTGTTGCAGTCACCAAGAAAGAGGCACAGAAATTCAAGTTTTATTTTTTGAAAATTCAGTTTTTGGCTGCTTTTGCTGCTTTGTAGTTGACCTAGGACCTTAAGATTATGCATGAACCGAACTCTGGCAGCCACATTACACGAGAAAAAGCGAGAAGTGGTAATTCGTAGTAAAAACCGCAGAGAACATAACGTTTTCTACATTGTTTTCGAAATGACGTAACTGAAAATCTTCACATTGGACGCATTACTCTCAGAAACGTTTACATTTATTGTCTGGCAACTAATGCAGCGTGATGACGTTTGCGGTCGCACCACTCTGTACGAAGTAGAAGCTTCTAAGTTGTTGCAGTGACCAAGAAAGAGGCACAGAAATTCAAGTTTTAGTTTTAGAAAATTCAGTTTTTGGCTGCTTTTGCTGCCTTGTAGTTGACCTAGGACCTTAAGATTTTGCATGAACCGAACTCTGGCAGCCACATTACACGAGAAAAAGCGAGAAGTGGTAATTCGTAGCAAAAACCGCAGAAAACATAACGTTTTCTACATTGTTTTCGTATCGACGTAACTGAAAATCTTCACATTGGACGCATTACTCTGAGAAACGTTTACATTTATCGTCTGGCAACTAATGCAGCGTGATGACGTTTGCGGTCGCACCACTCTGTACGAAGTAGAAGCTTCTAAGTTGTTGCAGTCACCAAGAAAGAGGCACAGAAATTCAAGTTTTATTTTTTGAAAATTCAGTTTTTGGCTGCTTTTGCTGCTTTGTAGTTGACCTAGGACCTTAAGATTATGCATGAACCGAACTCTGGCAGCCACATTACACGAGAAAAAGCGAGAAGTGGTAATTCGTAGTAAAAACCGCAGAGAACATAACGTTTTCTACATTGTTTTCGAAATGACGTAACTGAAAATCTTCACATTGGACGCATTACTCTCAGAAACGTTTACATTTATCGTCTGGCAACTAATGCAGCGTGATGACGTTTGCGGTCGCACCACTCTGTACGAAGTAGAAGCTTCTAAGTTGTTGCAGTCACCAAGAAAGAGGCACAGAAATTCAAGTTTTATTTTTTGAAAATTCAGTTTTTGGCTGCTTTTGCTGCTTTGTAGTTGACCTAGGACCTTAAGATTATGCATGAACCGAACTCTGGCAGCCACATTACACGAGAAAAAGCGAGAAGTGGTAATTCGTAGCAAAAACCGCAGAAAACATAACGTTTTCTACATTGTTTTCGTATCGACGTAACTGAAAATCTTCACATTGGACGCATTACTCTGAGAAACGTTTACATTTATCGTCTGGCAACTAATGCAGCGTGATGACGTTTGCGGTCGCACCACTCTTTACGAAGTAGAAGCTTCTAAGTTGTTGCAGTCACCAAGAAAGAGGCACAGAAATTCAAGTTTTAGTTTTTGAAAATTCAGTTTTTGGCTGCTTTTGCTGCCTTGTAGTTGACCTAGGACCTTAAGATTTTGCATGAACCGAACTCTGGCAGCCACATTACACGAGAAAAAGCGAGAAGTGGTAATTCGTAGCAAAAACCGCAGAAAACATAACGTTTTCTACATTGTTTTCGTATCGACGTAACTGAAAATCTTCACATTGGACGCATTACTCTGAGAAACGTTTACATTTATCGTCTGGCAACTAATGCAGCGTGATGACGTTTGCGGTCGCACCACTCTGTACGAAGTAGAAGCTTCTAAGTTGTTGCAGTCACCAAGAAAGAGGCACAGAAATTCAAGTTTTATTTTTTGAAAATTCAGTTTTTGGCTGCTTTTGCTGCTTTGTAGTTGACCTAGGACCTTAAGATTATGCATGAACCGAACTCTGGCAGCCACATTACACGAGAAAAAGCGAGAAGTGGTAATTCGTAGTAAAAACCGCAGAGAACATAACGTTTTCTACATTGTTTTCGAAATGACGTAACTGAAAATCTTCACATTGGACGCATTACTCTCAGAAACGTTTACATTTATTGTCTGGCAACTAATGCAGCGTGATGACGTTTGCGGTCGCACCACTCTGTACGAAGTAGAAGCTTCTAAGTTGTTGCAGTGACCAAGAAAGAGGCACAGAAATTCAAGTTTTAGTTTTAGAAAATTCACTTTTTGGCTGCTTTTGCTGCCTTGTAGTTGACCTAGGACATTAAGATTTTGCATGAACCGAACTCTGGCAGCCACATTACACGAGAAAAAGCGAGAAGTGATAATTCGTAGTAAAAACCGCAGAAAACATAACGTTTTCTACATTGTTTTCGTATCGACGTAACTGAAAATCTTCACATTGACGCATTACTCTCAGAAACGTTTACATTTATCGTCTGGCAACTAATGCTGCGTGATGACGTTTGCGGTCGCACCACTCTGTACGAAGTAGAAGCTTCTAAGTTGTTGCAGTTTGCAAGAAAGAGGCACAGAAATTCAAGTTTTATTTTTTGAAAATTCAGTTTTTGGCTGCTTTTGCTGCTTTGTAGTTAACCTAGGACCTTAAGATTATGCATGAACCGAACTCTGGCAGCCACATTACACGAGAAAAAGCGAGAAGTGGTAATTCGTAGTAAAAACCGCAGAAAACATTACGTTTTCTACATTGTTTTCGTATCGACGTAACTGAAAATCTTCACATTGTACGCATTACTCTGAGAAACGTTTACATTTATCGTCTGGCAACTAATGCAGCGTGATGACGTTTGCGGTCGCACCACTCTGTACGAAGTAGAAGCTTCTAAGTTGTTGCAGTCACCAAGAAAGAGGCACAGAAATTCAAGTTTTAGTTTTTGAAAATTCAGTTTTTGGCTGCTTTTGCTGCCTTGTAGTTGACCTAGGACCTTAAGATTTTGCATGAACCGAACTCTGGCAGCCACATTACACGAGAAAAAGCGAGAAGTGGTAATTCGTAGCAAAAACCGCAGAAAACATAACGTTTTCTACATTGTTTTCGTATCGACGTAACTGAAAATCTTCACATTGGACGCCTTACTCTCAGAAACGTTTACATTTATTGTCTGGCAACTAATGCAGCGTGATGACGTTTGCGGTCGCACCACTCTTTACGAAGTAGAAGCTTCTAAGTTGTTGCAGTCACCAAGAAAGAGGCACAGAAATTCAAGTTTTAGTTTTTGAAAATTCAGTTTTTGGCTGCTTTTGCTGCCTTGTAGTTGACCTAGGACCTTAAGATTTTGCATGAACCGAACTCTGGCAGCCACATTACACGAGAAAAAGCGAGAAGTGGTAATTCGTAGCAAAAACCGCAGAAAACATAACGTTTTCTACATTGTTTTCGTATCGACGTAACTGAAAATCTTCACATTGGACGCATTACTCTGAGAAACGTTTACATTTATCGTCTGGCAACTGATGCAGCGTGATGACGTTTGCGGTCGCACCACTCTGTACGAAGTAGAAGCTTCTAAGTTGTTGCAGTCACCAAGAAAGAGGCACAGAAATTCAAGTTTTAGTTTTTGAAAATTCAGTTTTTGGCTGCTTTTGCTGCCTTGTAGTTGACCTAGGACCTTAAGATTTTGCATGAACCGAACTCTGGCAGCCACATTACACGAGAAAAAGCGAGAAGTGGTAATTCGTAGCAAAAACCGCAGAAAACATAACGTTTTCTACATTGTTTTCGTATCGACGTAACTGAAAATCTTCACATTGGACGCATTACTCTGAGAAACGTTTACATTTATCGTCTGGCAACTAATGCAGCGTGATGACGTTTGCGGTCGCACCACTCTGTACGAAGTAGAAGCTTCTAAGTTGTTGCAGTCACCAAGAAAGAGGCACAGAAATTCAAGTTTTATTTTTTGAAAATTCAGTTTTTGGCTGCTTTTGCTGCTTTGTAGTTGACCTAGGACCTTAAGATTATGCATGAACCGAACTCTGGCAGCCACATTACACGAGAAAAAGCGAGAAGTGGTAATTCGTAGTAAAAACCGCAGAAAACATTACGTTTTCTACATTGTTTTCGTATCGACGTAACTGAAAATCTTCACATTGTACGCATTACTCTCAGAAACGTTTACATTTATCGTCTGGCAACTAATGCAGCGTGATGACGTTTGCGGTCGCACCACTCTGTACGAAGTAGAAGCTTCTAAGTTGTTGCAGTCACCAAGAAAGAGGCACAGAAATTCAAGTTTTAGTTTTTGAAAATTCAGTTTTTGGCTGCTTTTGCTGCCTTGTAGTTGACCTAGGACCTTAAGATTTTGCATGAACCGAACTCTGGCAGCCACATTACACGAGAAAAAGCGAGAAGTGGTAATTCGTAGTAAAAACCGCAGAAAACATAACGTTTTCTACATTGTTTTCGAAATGACGTAACTGAAAATCTTCACATTGGACGCATTACTCTCAGAAACGTTTACATTTATTGTCTGGCAACTAATGCAGCGTGATGACGTTTGCGGTCGCACCACTCTGTACGAAGTAGAAGCTTCTAAGTTGTTGCAGTGACCAAGAAAGAGGCACAGAAATTCAAGTTTTAGTTTTAGAAAATTCAGTTTTTGGCTGCTTTTGCTGCCTTGTAGTTGACCTAGGACATTAAGATTTTGCATGAACCGAACTCTGGCAGCCACATTACACGAGAAAAAGCGAGAAGTGATAATTCGTAGTAAAAACCGCAGAAAACATAACGTTTTCTACATTGTTTTCGTATCGACGTAACTGAAAATCTTCACATTGACGCATTACTCTCAGAAACGTTTACATTTATCGTCTGGCAACTAATGCAGCGTGATGACGTTTGCGATCGCACCACTCTGTACGAAGTAGAAGCTTCTAAGTTGTTGCAGTCACCAAGAAAGAGGCACAGAAATTCAAGTTTTAGTTTTTGAAAATTCAGTTTTTGGCTGCTTTTGCTGCCTTGTAGTTGACCTAGGACCTTAAGATTTTGCATGAACCGAACTCTGGCAGCCACATTACACGAGAAAAAGCGAGAAGTGGTAATTCGTAGTAAAAACCGCAGAAAACATTACGTTTTCTACATTGTTTTCGTATCGACGTAACTGAAAATCTTCACATTGGACTCATTACTCTCAGAAACGTTTACATTTATCGTCTGGCAACTAATGCTGCGTGATGACGTTTGCGGTCGCACCACTCTGTACGAAGTAGAAGCTTCTAAGTTGTTGCAGTCACCAAGAAAGAGGCACAGAAATTCAAGTTTTAGTTTTTGAAAATTCAGTTTTTGGCTGCTTTTGCTGCCTTGTAGTTGACCTAGGACCTTAAGATTTTGCATGAACCGAACTATGGCAGCCACATTACACGAGAAAAAGCGAGAAGTGGTAATTCGTAGTAAAAACCGCAGAAAACATAACGTTTTCTACATTGTTTTCGAAATGACGTAACTGAAAATCTTCACATTGGACGCGTTACTCTCAGAAACGTTTACATTTATCGTCTGGCAACTAATGCAGCGTGTTGACGTTTGCGGTCGCACCACTCTGTACGAAGTAGAAGCTTCTAAGTTGTTGCAGTGACCAACAAAGAGGCACAGAAATTCAAGTTTTAGTTTTTGAAAATTCAGTTTTTGGCTGCTTTTGCTGCCTTGTAGTTGACCTAGGACCTTAAGATTTTGCATGAACCGAACTCTGGCAGCCACATTACACGAGAAAAAGCGAGAAGTGGTAATTCGTAGTAAAAACCGCAGAAAACATTACGTTTTCTACATTGTTTTCGTATCGACGTAACTGAAAATCTTCACATTGTACGCATTACTCTCAGAAACGTTTACATTTATCGTCTGGCAACTAATGCAGCGTGATGACGTTTGCGGTCGCACCACTCTGTACGAAGTAGAAGCTTCTAAGTTGTTGCAGTCACCAAGAAAGAGGCACAGAAATTCAAGTTTTAGTTTTAGAAAATTCAGTTTTTGGCTGCTTTTGCTGCCTTGTAGTTGACCTAGGACATTAAGATTTTGCATGAACCGAACTCTGGCAGCCACATTACACGAGAAAAAGCGAGAAGTGATAATTCGTAGTAAAAACCGCAGAAAACATAACGTTTTCTACATTGTTTTCGTATCGACGTAACTGAAAATCTTCACATTGGACGCATTACTCTCAGAAACGTTTACATTTATCGTCTGGCAACTAATGCAGCGTGATGACGTTTGCGATCGCACCACTCTGTACGAAGTAGAAGCTTCTAAGTTGTTGCAGTCACCAAGAAAGAGGCACAGAAATTCAAGTTTTAGTTTTTGAAAATTCAGTTTTTGGCTGCTTTTGCTGCCTTGTAGTTGACCTAGGACCTTAAGATTTTGCATGAACCGAACTCTGGCAGACACATTACACGAGAAAAAGCGAGAAGTGGTAATTCGTAGTAAAAATCGCAGAAAACATTACGTTTTCTACTTTGTTTTCGTATCGACGTAACTGAAAATCTTCACATTGGACTCATTACTCTCAGAAACGTTTACATTTATCGTCTGGCAACTAATGCTGCGTGATGACGTTTGCGGTCGCACCACTCTGTACGAAGTAGAAGCTTCTAAGTTGTTGCAGTCACCAAGAAAGAGGCACAGAAATTCAAGTTTTAGTTTTTGAAAATTCAGTTTTTGGCTGCTTTTGCTGCCTTGTAGTTGACCTAGGACCTTAAGATTTTGCATGAACCGAACTATGGCAGCCACATTACACGAGAAAAAGCGAGAAGTGGTAATTCGTAGTAAAAACCGCAGAAAACATAACGTTTTCTACATTGTTTTCGAAATGACTTAACTGAAAATCTTCACATTGGACGCGTTACTCTCAGAAACGTTTACATTTATCGTCTGGCAACTAATGCAGCGTGATGACGTTTGCGGTCGCACCACTCTGTACGAAGTAGAAGCTTCTAAGTTGTTGCAGTCACCAAGAAAGAGGCACAGAAATTCAAGTTTTTGTTTTTGAAAATTCAGTTTTTGGCTGCTTTTGCTGCCTTGTAGTTGACCTAGGAACTTAAGATTTTGTATGAACCGAACTCTGGCAGCCACATTACACGAGAAAAAGCGAGAAGTGGTAATTCGTAGTAAAAACCGCAGAAAACATAACGTTTTCTTCATTGTTCTCGTATCGACGTAACTGAAAATCTTCACATTGGACGCATTACTCTCAGAAACGTTTACATTTATCGTCAGGCAACTAATGCAGCGTGATGACGTTTGCGGTCGCACCACTCTGTACGAAGTAGAAGCTTCTAAGTTGTTGCAGTCACCAAGAAAGAGGCACAGAAATAGAAGTTTTACTTTTTGAAAATTCAGTTTTTGGCTGCTTTTGCTGCCTTGTAGTTGACCTAGGACCTTAAGATTTTGCATGAACCGAACTCTGGCAGCCACATTACACGACAAAAAGCGAGAAGTGGTAATTCGTAGTAAAAACCGCAGAAAACATAACGTTTTCTACATTGTTTTCGTATCGACGTAACTGAAAATCTTCACATTGGACGCATTACTCTCAGAAACGTTTACATTTATCGTCTGGCAACTAATGCAGCGTGATGACGTTTGCGGTCGCACCACTCTGTACGAAGTAGAAGCTTCTAAGTTGTTGCAGTCACCAAGAAAGAGGCACAGAAATTCAAGTTTTAGTTTTTGAAAATTCAGTTTTTGGCTGCTTTTGCTGCCTTGTAGTTGACCTAGGACCTTAAGATTTCGCATGAACCGAACTCTGGCAGCCACATTACACGAGAAAAAGCGAGAAGTGGTAATTCGTAGTAAAAACCGCAGAAAACTTAACGTTTTCTACATTGTTTTCGTATCGACGTAACTGAAAATCTTCACATTGGACGCATTACTCTCAGAAACGTCTACATTTATTGTCTGGCAACTAATGCAGCGTGATGACGTTTGCGGTCGCACCAATCTGTACGAAGTAGAAGCTTCTAAGTTGTTGCAGTCACCAAGAAAGAGGCACAGAAATTCAAGTTTTAGTTTTTGAAAATTCAGTTTTTGGCTGCTTTTGCTGCCTTGTAGTTGACCTAGGACCTGACGATTTTGCATGAACCGAACTCTGGCAGCCACATTACACGAGGAAAAGCGAGAAGTGGTAATTCGTAGTAAAAACCGCAGAAAAAATAACGTTTTCTACATTGTTTTCGTATCGACGTAACTGAAAATCTTCACATTGGACGCATTACTCTCAGAAACGTTTACATTTATTGTCTGGCAACTAATGCAGCGTGATGACGTTTGCGGTCGCACCACTCTGTACGAAGTAGAAGCTTCTAAGTTGTTGCAGTCACCAAGAAAGAGGCACAGAAATTCACGTTTTAGTTTTTGAAAATTCAGTTTTTGGCTGCTTTTGCTGCCTTGTATTTGACCTAGGACCTTAAGATTTTGCATGAACCGAACTCTGGCAGCCACATTACACGAGAAAAAGGGAGAAGTGATAATTCGTAGTAAAAACCGCAGAAAACATAACGTTTTCTACATTGTTTTCGTATCGACGTAACTGAAAATCTTCACATTGGACGCATTACTCTCAGAAACGTTTACATTTATTGTCTGGCAACTAATGCAGCGTGATGACGTTTGCGGTCGCACCACTCTGTACGAAGTAGAAGCTTCTAAGTTGTTGCAGTCACCAAGAAAGAGGCACAGAAATTCAAGTTTTAGTTTTTGAAAATTCAGATTTTGGCTGCTTTGCGGCCTTGTAGTTGACCTAGGACCTTAAGATTTTGCATGAACTGAACTTTGGCTGCCACATTACACGAGAAAAAGCGAGAAGTGGTAATTCGTAGTAAAAACCGCAGAAAACATAACGTTTTCTACATTGTTTTCGTATCGTCGTAAATGAAAATCTTCACATTGGACGCACTACTCTCAGAAACGATTACATTTATCGTCCGGCAACTAATGCAGCGTGATGACGTTTGCGGTCGCACCACTCTGTACGAAGTAGAAGCTTCTAAGTTGTTGCAGTCACCAAGAAAGAGGCACAGAAATTCAAGTTTTTGTTTTTGAAAATTCAGTTTTTGGCTGCTTTTGCTGCCTTGTAGTTGACCTAGGACCTTAAGATTTTGCATGAACCGAACTCTGGCAGCCACATTACACGAGAAAAAGCGAGAAGTGGTAATTCGTAGTAAAAACCGCAGAAAACATAACGTTTTCTACATTGTTTTCGTATCGACGTAACTGAAAATCTTCACATTGGACGCATTACTCTCAGAAACGTTTACATTTATTGTCTGGCAACTAATGCAGCGTGATGACGTTTGCGGTCGCACCACTCTGTACGAAGTAGAAGCTTCTAAGTTGTTGCAGTCACCAAGAAAGAGGCACAGAAATTCAAGTTTTTGTTTTTGAAAATTCAGTTTTTGGCTGCTTTTGCTGCCTTGTAGTTGACCTAGGACCTTACGATTTTGCATGAACCGAACTCTGGCAGCCACATTACACGAGAAAAAGCGAGAAGTGGTAATTCGTAGTAAAAACCGCAGAAAAAATAACGTTTTCTACATTGTTTTCGTATCGACGTAACTGAAAATCTTCACATTGGACGCATTACTCTCAGAAACGTTTACATTTATTGTCTGGCAACTAAAGCAGCGTGATGAGGTTTTCTGTCGCACCACTCTGTACGAAGTAGAAGCTTCTAAGATGTTGCAGTCACCAAGAAAGAGGCACTGAAATTCAAGTTTTAGTTTTTGAAAATTCAGTTTTTGGCTGCTTTTGCTGCCTTGTATTTGACGTAGGACCTTAAGATTTTGCATGAACCGAACTCTGGCAGCCACATTACACGAGAAAAAGCGAGAAGTGGTAATTCGTAGTAAAAACCGCAGAAAACATAACGTTTTCTACATTGTTTTCGTATCGACGTAACTGAAAATCTTCACATTGGACGCATTACTCTCAGAAACGTTTACATTTATTGTCTGGCAACTAATGCAGCGTGATGACGTTTGCGGTCGCACCACTCTGTACGAAGTAGAAGCTTCTAAGTTGTTGCAGTCACCAAGAAAGAGGCACAGAAATTCAAGTTTTAGTTTTTGAAAATTCAGATTTTGGCTGCTTTTGCGGCCTTGTAGTTGACCTAGGACCTTAAGATTTTGCATGAACCGAACTCTGGCAGCCTCATTACACGAGAAAAAGCGAGAAGTGGTAATTCGTAGTAAAAACCGCAGAAAACATAACGTTTTCTACATTGTTTTCGTATCGTCGTAAATGAAAATCTTCACATTGGACGCATTACTCTCAGAAACGATTACATTTATCGTCTGGCAACTAATGCAGCGTGAT
Source organism: Schistocerca serialis cubense (assembly GCF_023864345.2). Classification (NCBI taxonomy): domain Eukaryota; kingdom Metazoa; phylum Arthropoda; class Insecta; order Orthoptera; family Acrididae; genus Schistocerca; species Schistocerca serialis. The sequence continues at coordinate 53,132,021 of NC_064649.1, forward strand.
GACGTTTGCGGTCGCACCACTCTGTACGAAGTAGAAGCTTCTAAGTTGTTGCAGTCACCAAGAAAGAGGCACAGAAATTCAAGTTTTGGTTTTTGAAAATTCAGTTTTTGGCTGCTTTTGCTGCCTTGTAGTTGACCTAGGACCTTAAGATTTTGCATGAACCGAGCTCTGGCAGCCACATTACACGAGAAAAAGCGAGAAGTGGTAATTCGTAGTAAAAACCGCAGAAAACATAACGTTTACTACATTGTTTTCGTATCGACGTAACTGAAAATCTTCACATTGGACGCATTACTCTCAGAAACGTTTACATTTATTGTCTGGCAACTAATGCAGCGCGATGACGTTTGCGGTCGCACCACTCTGTACGAAGTAGAAGCTTCTAAGTTGTTGCAGTCACCAAGAAAGAGGCACAGAAATTCAAGTTTTAGTTTTTGAAAATTCAGTTTTTGGCTGCTTTTGCTGCCTTGTAGTTGACCTAGGATCTTACGATTTTGCGTGAACCGAACTCTGGCAGCCACATTACACGAGAAAAAGCGAGAAGTGGTAATTCGTAGTAAAAACCGCAGAAAACATAACGTTTTCTACACTGTTTTCGTATCGACGTAACTGAAAATCTTCACATTGGACGCATTACTCTCAGAAACGTTTACATTTATCGTCTGGCAACTAATGCAGCGTGATGATGTTTGCGGTCGCACCACTCTGTACGAAGTAGAAGCTTCTAAGTTGTTGCAGTCACCAAGAAAGAGGCACAGAAATTCAAGTTTTAGTTTTTGAAAATTCAGTTTTTGGCTGCTTTTGCTGCCTTGTAGTTGACCTAGAACCTTAAGATTTTGCATGAACCGAACTCTGGCAGCCACATTACACGAGAAAAAGCGAGAAGTGGTAATTCGTAATAAAAACCGCAGAAAACATAACGTTTCTACATTGTTTTCGTATCGACGTAACTGAAAATCTTCACATTTCACGCATTACTCTCAGAAACGTTTACATTTATTGTCTGGCAACTAATGCAGCGTGATGACGTTTGCGGTCGCACCACTCTGTACGAAGTAGAAGCTTCTAAGTTGTTGCAGTCACCAAGAAAGAGGCACAGAAATTCAAGTATTAGTTTTTGAAAATTCAGTTTTTGGCTGCTTTTGCTGCCTTGTATTTGACCTAGGACCTTAAAATTTTGCATGAACCGAACTCTGGCAGCCACATTACACGAGAAAAAGCGAGAAGTGGTAATTCGTAGTAAAAACCGCAGAAAACATAACGTTTTCTACATGGTTTTCGTATCGACGTAACTGAAAATCTTCACATTGGACGCATTACTCTCAGAAACGTTTACATTTATTGTCTGGCAACTAATGCAGCGTGATGACGTTTGCGGTCGCACCACTCTGTACGAAGTACAAGCTTCTATGTTGTTGCAGTCACCAAGAAGGAGGCACAGAAATTCAAGTTTTAGTTTTTGAAAATTCAGTTTTTGGTTGCTTTTGCTGCCTTGTAGTTGACCTAGGACCTTAAGATTTTGCATGAACCGAACTCTGGCAGCCACATTACACGAGAAAAAGCGAGAAGTGGTAATTCGTAGTAAAAACCGCAGAAAACATAACGTTTTCTACATTGTGTTCGTATCGACGTAACTGAAAATCTTCACATTGGACGCATTACTCTCAGAAACGTTTACATTTATTGTCTGGCAACTAATGCAGCGCGATGACGTTTGCGGTCGCACCACTCTGTACGAAGTAGAAGCTTCTAAGTTGTTGCAGTCACCAAGAAAGAGGCACAGAAATTCAAGTTTTAGTTTTTGAAAATTCAGTTTTTGGCTGCTTTTGCTGCGTTGTAGTTGACCTAGGATCTTACGATTTTGCGTGAACCGAACTCTGGCAGCCACATTACACGAGAAAAAGCGAGAAGTGGTAATTCGTAGTAAAAACCGCAGAAAACATAACGTTTTCTACACTGTTTTCGTATCGACGTAACTGAAAATCTTCACATTGGACGCATTACTCTCAGAAACGTTTACATTTATCGTCTGGCAACTAATGCAGCGTGATGATGTTTGCGGTCGCACCACTCTGTACGAAGTAGAAGCTTCTAAGTTGTTGCAGTCACCAAGAAAGAGGCACAGAAATTCAAGTTTTAGTTTTTGAAAATTCAGTTTTTGGCTGCTTTTGCTGCCTTGTAGTTGACCTAGGACCTTAAGATTTTGCATGAACCGAACTCTGGCAGCCACATTACACGAGAAAAAGCGAGAAGTGGTAATTCGTAATAAAAACCGCAGAAAACATAACGTTTCTACATTGTTTTCGTATCGACGTAACTGAAAAACTTCACATTTCACGCATTACTCTCAGAAACGTTTACATTTATTGTCTGGCAACTAATGCAGCGTGATGACGTTTGCGGTCGCACCACTCTGTACGAAGTAGAAGCTTCTAAGTTGTTGCAGTCACCAAGAAAGAGGCACAGAAATTCAAGTATTAGTTTTTGAAAATTCAGTTTTTGGCTGCTTTTGCTGCCTTGTATTTGACCTAGGACCTTAAGATTTTGCATGAACCGAACTCTGGCAGCCACATTACACGAGAAAAAGCGAGAAGTGGTAATTCGTAGTAAAAACCGCAGAAAACATAACGTTTTCTACATGGTTTTCGTATCGACGTAACTGAAAATCTTCACATTGGACGCATTACTCTCAGAAACGTTTACATTTATTGTCTGGCAACTAATGCAGCGTGATGACGTTTGCGGTCGCACCACTCTGTACGAAGTACAAGCTTCTATGTTGTTGCAGTCACCAAGAAGGAGGCACAGAAATTCAAGTTTTAGTTTTTGAAAATTCAGTTTTTGGTTGCTTTTGCTGCCTTGTAGTTGACCTAGGACCTTAAGATTTTGCATGAACCGAACTCTGGCAGCCACATTACACGAGAAAAAGCGAGAAGTGGTAATTCGCAGTAAAAACCGCAGAAAACATAACGTTTTCTACACTGTTTTCGTATCGACGTAACTGAAAATCTTCACATTGGACGCATTACTCTCAGAAACGTTTACATTTATCGTCTGGCAACTAATGCAGCGTGATGATGTTTGCGGTCGCACCACTCTGTACGAAGTAGAAGCTTCTAAGTTGTTGCAGTCACCAAGAAAGAGGCACTGAAATTCAAGTTTTAGTTTTTGAAAATTCAGTTTTTGGCTGCTTTTGCTGCCTTGTATTTGACCTAGGACCTTAAGATTTTGCATGAACCGAACTCTGGCAGCCACATTACACGAGAAAAAGCGAGAAGTGGTAATTCGTAGTAAAAACCGCAGAAAACATAACGTTTTCTACATTGTTTTCGTATCGACGTAACTGAAAATCTTCACATTGGACGCATTACTCTCAGAAACGTTTACATTTATTGTCTGGCAACTAATGCAGCGTGATGACGTTTGCGGTCGCACCACTCTGTACGAAGTAGAAGCTTCTAAGTTGTTGCAGTCACCAAGAAAGAGGCACAGAAATTCAAGTTTTAGTTTTTGAAAATTCAGATTTTGGCTGCTATTGCGGATTTGTAGTTGACCTAGGACCTTAAGATTTTGCATGAACCGAACTCTGGCAGCCTCATTACACGAGAAAAAGCGAGAAGTGGTAATTCGTAGTAAAAACCGCAGAAAACATAACGTTTTCTACATTGTTTTCGTATCGTCGTAAATGAAAATCTTCACATTGGACGCATTACTCTCAGAAACGATTACATTTATCGTCTGGCAACTAATGCAGCGTGATGACGTTTGCGGTCGCACCACTCTGTACGAAGTAGAAGCTTCTAAGTTGTTGCAGTCACCAAGAAAGAGGCACAGAAATTCAAGTTTTAGTTTTTGAAAATTCAGTTTTTGGCTGCTTTTGCTGCCTTGTAGTTGACCTAGGATCTTACGATTTTGCGTGAACCGAACTCTGGCAGCCACATTACACGAGAAAAAGCGAGAAGTGGTAATTCGTAGTAAAAACCGCAGAAAACATAACGTTTTCTACACTGTTTTCGTATCGACGTAACTGAAAATCTTCACATTGGACGCATTACTCTCAGAAACGTTTACATTTATCGTCTGGCAACTAATGCAGCGTGATGATGTTTGCGGTCGCACCACTCTGTACGAAGTAGAAGCTTCTAAGTTGTTGCAGTCACCAAGAAAGAGGCACAGAAATTCAGTTTTAGTTTTTGAAAATTCAGTTTTTGGCTGCTTTTGCTGCCTTGTAGTTGACCTAGGACCTTAAGATTTTGCATGAACCGAACTCTGGCAGCCACATTACACGAGAAAAAGCGAGAAGTGGTAATTCGTAATAAAAACCGCAGAAAACATAACGTTTTCTACATTGTTTTCGTATCGACGTAACTGAAAATCTTCACATTGGACGCATTACTCTCAGAAACGTTTACATTTATTGTCTGGCAACTAATGCAGCGTGATGACGTTTGCGGTCGCACCACTCTGTACGAAGTAGAAGCTTCTAAGTTGTTGCAGTCACCAAGAAAGAGGCACAGAAATTCAAGTTTTAGTTTTTGAAAATTCAGATTTTGGCTGCTTTTGCGGCCTTGTAGTTGACCTAGGACCTTAAGATTTTGCATGAACCGAACTCTGGCAGCCTCATTACACGAGAAAAAGCGAGAAGTGGTAATTCGTAGTAAAAACCGCAGAAAACATAACGTTTTCTACATTGTTTTCGTATCGTCGTAAATGAAAATCTTCACATTGGACGCATTACTCTCAGAAACGATTACATTTATCGTCTGGCAACTAATGCAGCGTGATGACGTTTGCGGTCGCACCACTCTGTACGAAGTAGAAGCTTCTAAGTTGTTGCAGTCACCAAGAAAGAGGCACAGAAATTCAAGTTTTGGTTTTTGAAAATTCAGTTTTTGGCTGCTTTTGCTGCCTTGTAGTTGACCTAGGACCTTAAGATTTTGCATGAACCGAGCTCTGGCAGCCACATTACACGAGAAAAAGCGAGAAGTGGTAATTCGTAGTAAAAACCGCAGAAAACATAACGTTTTCTACATTGTTTTCGTATCGACGTAACTGAAAATCTTCACATTGGACGCATTACTCTCAGAAACGTTTACATTTATTGTCTGGCAACTAATGCAGCGCGATGACGTTTGCGGTCGCACCACTCTGTACGAAGTAGAAGCTTCTAAGTTGTTGCAGTCACCAAGAAAGAGGCACAGAAATTCAAGTTTTAGTTTTTGAAAATTCAGTTTTTGGCTGCTTTTGCTGCCTTGTAGTTGACCTAGGATCTTACGATTTTGCGTGAACCGAACTCTGGCAGCCACATTACACGAGAAAAAGCGAGAAGTGGTAATTCGTAGTAAAAACCGCAGAAAACATAACGTTTTCTACACTGTTTTCGTATCGACGTAACTGAAAATCTTCACATTGGACGCATTACTCTCAGAAACGTTTACATTTATCGTCTGGCAACTAATGCAGCGTGATGATGTTTGCGGACGCACCACTCTGTACGAAGTAGAAGCTTCTAAGTTGTTGCAGTCACCAAGAAAGGGGCACAGAAATTCAAGTTTTAGTTTTTGAAAATTCAGTTTTTGGCTGCTTTTGCTGCCTTGTAGTTGACCTAGAACCTTAAGATTTTGCATGAACCGAACTCTGGCAGCCACATTACACGAGAAAAAGCGAGAAGTGGTAATTCGTAATAAAAACCGCAGAAAACATAACGTTTCTACATTGTTTTCGTATCGACGTAACTGAAAATCTTCACATTTCACGCATTACTCTCAGAAACGTTTACATTTATTGTCTGGCAACTAATGCAGCGTGATGACGTTTGCGGTCGCACCACTCTGTACGAAGTAGAAGCTTCTAAGTTGTTGCAGTCACCAAGAAAGAGGCACAGAAATTCAAGTATTAGTTTTTGAAAATTCAGTTTTTGGCTGCTTTTGCTGCCTTGTATTTGACCTAGGACCTTAAAATTTTGCATGAACCGAACTCTGGCAGCCACATTACACGAGAAAAAGCGAGAAGTGGTAATTCGTAGTAAAAACCGCAGAAAACATAACGTTTTCTACATGGTTTTCGTATCGACGTAACTGAAAATCTTCACATTGGACGCATTACTCTCAGAAACGTTTACATTTATTGTCTGGCAACTAATGCAGCGTGATGACGTTTGCGGTCGCACCACTCTGTACGAAGTACAAGCTTCTATGTTGTTGCAGTCACCAAGAAGGAGGCACAGAAATTCAAGTTTTAGTTTTTGAAAATTCAGTTTTTGGTTGCTTTTGCTGCCTTGTAGTTGACCTAGGACCTTAAGATTTTGCATGAACCGAACTCTGGCAGCCACATTACACGAGAAAAAGCGAGAAGTGGTAATTCGCAGTAAAAACCGCAGAAAACATAACGTTTTCTACACTGTCTTCGTATCGACGTAACTGAAAATCTTCACATTGGACGCATTACTCTCAGAAACGTTTACATTTATCGTCTGGCAACTAATGCAGCGTGATGATGTTTGCGGTCGCACCACTCTGTACGAAGTAGAAGCTTCTAAGTTGTTGCAGTCACCAAGAAAGAGGCACTGAAATTCAAGTTTTAGTTTTTGAATATTCAGTTTTTGGCTGCTTTTGCTGCCTTGTATTTGACCTAGGACCTTAAGATTTTGCATGAACCGAACTCTGGCAGCCACATTACACGAGAAAAAGCGAGAAGTGGTAATTCGTAGTAAAAACCGCAGAAAACATAACGTTTTCAACATTTGTTTTCGTATCGACGTAACTGAAAATCTTCACATTGGACGCATTACTCTCAGAAACGTTTACATTTATTGTCTGGCAACTAAAGCAGCGTGATGAGGTTTTCGGTCGCACCACTCTGTACGAAGTAGAAGCTTCTAAGTTGTTGCAGTCACCAAGAAAGAGGCACTGAAATTCAAGTTTTAGTTTTTGAAAATTCAGTTTTTGGCTGCTTTTGCTGCCTTGTATTTGACCTAGGACCTTAAGATTTTGCATGAACCGAACTCTGGCAGCCACATTACACGAGAAAAAGCGAGAAGTGGTAATTCGTAGTAAAAACCGCAGAAAACATAACGTTTTCTACATTGTTTTCGTATCGACGTAACTGAAAATCTTCACATTGGACGCATTACTCTCAGAAACGTTTACATTTATTGTCTGGCAACTAATGCAGCGTGATGACGTTTGCGGTCGCACCACTCTGTACGAAGTAGAAGCTTCTAAGTTGTTGCAGTCACCAAGAAAGAGGCACAGAAATTCAAGTTTTAGTTTTTGAAAATTCAGATTTTGGCTGCTTTTGCGGCCTTGTAGTTGACCTAGGACCTTAAGATTTTGCATGAACCGAACTCTGGCAGCCTCATTACACGAGAAAAAGCGAGAAGTGGTAATTCGTAGTAAAAACCGCTGAAAACATAACGTTTTCTACATTGTGTTCGTATCGACGTAACTGAAAATCTTCACATTGGACGCATTACTCTCAGAAACGTTTACATTTATTGTCTGGCAACTAATGCAGCGCGATGACGTTTGCGGTCGCACCACTCTGTACGAAGTAGAAGCTTCTAAGTTGTTGCAGTCACCAAGAAAGAGGCACAGAAATTCAAGTTTTAGTTTTTGAAAATTCAGTTTTTGGCTGCTTTTGCTGCGTTGTAGTTGACCTAGGATCTTACGATTTTGCGTGAACCGAACTCTGGCAGCCACATTACACGAGAAAAAGCGAGAAGTGGTAATTCGTAGTAAAAACCGCAGAAAACATAACGTTTTCTACACTGTTTTCGTATCGACGTAACTGAAAATCTTCACATTGGACGCATTACTCTCAGAAACGTTTACATTTATCGTCTGGCAACTAATGCAGCGTGATGATGTTTGCGGTCGCACCACTCTGTACGAAGTAGAAGCTTCTAAGTTGTTGCAGTCACCAAGAAAGAGGCACAGAAATTCAAGTTTTAGTTTTTGAAAATTCAGTTTTTGGCTGCTTTTGCTGCCTTGTAGTTGACCTAGGACCTTAAGATTTTGCATGAACCGAACTCTGGCAGCCACATTACACGAGAAAAAGCGAGAAGTGGTAATTCGTAATAAAAACCGCAGAAAACATAACGTTTCTACATTGTTTTCGTATCGACGTAACTGAAAATCTTCACATTTCACGCATTACTCTCAGAAACGTTTACATTTATTGTCTGGCAACTAATGCAGCGTGATGACGTTTGCGGTCGCACCACTCTGTACGAAGTAGAAGCTTCTAAGTTGTTGCAGTCACCAAGAAAGAGGCACAGAAATTCAAGTATTAGTTTTTGAAAATTCAGTTTTTGGCTGCTTTTGCTGCCTTGTATTTGACCTAGGACCTTAAGATTTTGCATGAACCGAACTCTGGCAGCCACATTACACGAGAAAAAGCGAGAAGTGGTAATTCGTAGTAAAAACCGCAGAAAACATAACGTTTTCTACATGGTTTTCGTATCGACGTAACTGAAAATCTTCACATTGGACGCATTACTCTCAGAAACGTTTACATTTATTGTCTGGCAACTAATGCAGCGTGATGACGTTTGCGGTCGCACCACTCTGTACGAAGTACAAGCTTCTATGTTGTTGCAGTCACCAAGAAGGAGGCACAGAAATTCAAGTTTTAGTTTTTGAAAATTCAGTTTTTGGTTGCTTTTGCTGCCTTGTAGTTGACCTAGGACCTTAAGATTTTGCATGAACCGAACTCTGGCAGCCACATTACACGAGAAAAAGCGAGAACTGGTAATTCGCAGTAAAAACCGCAGAAAACATAACGTTTTCTACACTGTTTTCGTATCGACGTAACTGAAAATCTTCACATTGGACGCATTACTCTCAGAAACGTTTACATTTATCGTCTGGCAACTAATGCAGCGTGATGATGTTTGCGGTCGCACCACTCTGTACGAAGTAGAAGCTTCTAAGTTGTTGCAGTCACCAAGAAAGAGGCACTGAAATTCAAGTTTTAGTTTTTGAAAATTCAGTTTTTGGCTGCTTTTGCTGCCTTGTATTTGACCTAGGACCTTAAGATTTTGCATGAACCGAACTCTGGCAGCCACATTACACGAGAAAAAGCGAGAAGTGGTAATTCGTAGTAAAAACCGCAGAAAACATAACGTTTTCTACATTGTTTTCGTATCGACGTAACTGAAAATCTTCACATTGGACGCATTACTCTCAGAAACGTTTACATTTATTGTCTGGCAACTAATGCAGCGTGATGACGTTTGCGGTCGCACCACTCTGTACGAAGTAGAAGCTTCTAAGTTGTTGCAGTCACCAAGAAAGAGGCACAGAAATTCAAGTTTTAGTTTTTGAAAATTCAGATTTTGGCTGCTTTTGCGGCCTTGTAGTTGACCTAGGACCTTAAGATTTTGCATGAACCGAACTCTGGCAGCCTCATTACACGAGAAAAAGCGAGAAGTGGTAATTCGTAGTAAAAACCGCAGAAAACATAACGTTTTCTACATTGTTTTCGTATCGTCGTAAATGAAAATCTTCACATTGGACGCATTACTCTCAGAAACGATTACATTTATCGTCTGGCAACTAATGCAGCGTGATGACGTTTGCGGTCGCACCACTCTGTACGAAGTAGAAGCTTCTAAGTTGTTGCAGTCACCAAGAAAGAGGCACAGAAATTCAAGTTTTAGTTTTTGAAAATTCAGTTTTTGGCTGCTTTTGCTGCCTTGTAGTTGACCTAGGATCTTACGATTTTGCGTGAACCGAACTCTGGCAGCCACATTACACGAGAAAAAGCGAGAAGTGGTAATTCGTAGTAAAAACCGCAGAAAACATAACGTTTTCTACACTGTTTTCGTATCGACGTAACTGAAAATCTTCACATTGGACGCATTACTCTCAGAAACGTTTACATTTATCGTCTGGCAACTAATGCAGCGTGATGATGTTTGCGGTCGCACCACTCTGTACGAAGTAGAAGCTTCTAAGTTGTTGCAGTCACCAAGAAAGAGGCACAGAAATTCAAGTTTTAGTTTTTGAAAATTCAGTTTTTGGCTGCTTTTGCTGCCTTGTAGTTGACCTAGGACCTTAAGATTTTGCATGAACCGAACTCTGGCAGCCACATTACACGAGAAAAAGCGAGAAGTGGTAATTCGTAATAAAAACCGCAGAAAACATAACGTTTTCTACATTGTTTTCGTATCGACGTAACTGAAAATCTTCACATTGGACGCATTACTCTCAGAAACGTTTACATTTATTGTCTGGCAACTAATGCAGCGTGATGACGTTTGCGGTCACACCACTGTGTACGAAGTAGAAGCTTCTAAGTTGTTGCAGTCACCAAGAAAGAGGCACAGAATTTCAAGTTTTTGTTTTTGAAAATTCAGTTTTTGGCTGCTTTTGCTGCCTTGTAGTTGACCTAGGACCTTATGATTTTGCATGAACCGAACTCTGGCAGCCACATTACACGAGAAAAAGCGAGAAGTGGTAATTCGTAATAAAAACCGCAGAAAACATAACGTTTCTACATTGTTTTCGTATCGACGTAACTGAAAATCTTCACATTTCACGCATTACTCTCAGAAACGTTTACATTTATTGTCTGGCAACTAATGCAGCGTGATGACGTTTGCGGTCGCACCACTCTGTACGAAGTAGAAGCTTCTAAGTTGTTGCAGTCACCAAGAAAGAGGCACAGAAATTCAAGTTTTGGTTTTTGAAAATTCAGTTTTTGGCTGCTTTTGCTGCCTTGTAGTTGACCTAGGACCTTAAGATTTTGCATGAACCGAGCTCTGGCAGCCACATTACACGAGAAAAAGCGAGAAGTGGTAATTCGTAGTAAAAACCGCAGAAAACATAACGTTTTCTACATTGTTTTCGTATCGACGTAACTGAAAATCTTCACATTGGACGCATTACTCTCAGAAACGTTTACATTTATTGTCTGGCAACTAATGCAGCGCGATGACGTTTGCGGTCGCACCACTCTGTACGAAGTAGAAGCTTCTAAGTTGTTGCAGTCACCAAGAAAGAGGCACAGAAATTCAAGTTTTAGTTTTTGAAAATTCAGTTTTTGGCTGCTTTTGCTGCCTTGTAGTTGACCTAGGATCTTACGATTTTGCGTGAACCGAACTCTGGCAGCCACATTACACGAGAAAAAGCGAGAAGTGGTAATTCGTAGTAAAAACCGCAGAAAACATAACGTTTTCTACATTGTTTTCGTATCGACGTAACTGAAAATCTTCACATTGGACGCATTACTCTCAGAAACGTTTACATTTATTGTCTGGCAACTAATGCAGCGCGATGACGTTTGCGGTCGCACCACTCTGTACGAAGTAGAAGCTTCTAAGTTGTTGCAGTCACCAAGAAAGAGGCACAGAAATTCAAGTTTTAGTTTTTGAAAATTCAGTTTTTGGCTGCTTTTGCTGCCTTGTAGTTGACCTAGGATCTTACGATTTTGCGTGAACCGAACTCTGGCAGCCACATTACACGAGAAAAAGCGAGAAGTGGTAATTCGTAGTAAAAACCGCAGAAAACATAACGTTTTCTACACTGTTTTCGTATCGACGTAACTGAAAATCTTCACATTGGACGCATTACTCTCAAAAAACGTTTACATTCATCGTCTGGCAACTAATGCAGCGTGATGATGTTTGCGGACGCACCACTCTGTACGAAGTAGAAGCTTCTAAGTTGTTGCAGTCACCAAGAAAGGGGCACAGAAATTCAAGTTTTAGTTTTTGAAAATTCAGTTTTTGGCTGCTTTTGCTGCCTTGTAGTTGACCTAGAACCTTAAGATTTTGCATGAACCGAACTCTGGCAGCCACATTACACGAGAAAAAGCGAGAAGTGGTAATTCGTAATAAAAACCGCAGAAAACATAACGTTTCTACATTGTTTTCGTATCGACGTAACTGAAAATCTTCACATTTCACGCATTACTCTCAGAAACGTTTACATTTATTGTCTGGCAACTAATGCAGCGTGATGACGTTTGCGGTCGCACCACTCTGTACGAAGTAGAAGCTTCTAAGTTGTTGCAGTCACCAAGAAAGAGGCACAGAAATTCAAGTATTAGTTTTTGAAAATTCAGTTTTTGGCTGCTTTTGCTGCCTTGTATTTGACCTAGGACCTTAAAATTTTGCATGAACCGAACTCTGGCAGCCACATTACACGAGAAAAAGCGAGAAGTGGTAATTCGTAGTAAAAACCGCAGAAAACATAACGTTTTCTACATGGTTTTCGTATCGACGTAACTGAAAATCTTCACATTGGACGCATTACTCTCAGAAACGTTTACATTTATTGTCTGGCAACTAATGCAGCGTGATGACGTTTGCGGTCGCACCACTCTGTACGAAGTACAAGCTTCTATGTTGTTGCAGTCACCAAGAAGGAGGCACAGAAATTCAAGTTTTAGTTTTTGAAAATTCAGTTTTTGGTTGCTTTTGCTGCCTTGTAGTTGACCTAGGACCTTAAGATTTTGCATGAACCGAACTCTGGCAGCCACATTACACGAGAAAAAGCGAGAAGTGGTAATTCGCAGTAAAAACCGCAGAAAACATAACGTTTTCTACACTGTCTTCGTATCGACGTAACTGAAAATCTTCACATTGGACGCATTACTCTCAGAAACGTTTACATTTATCGTCTGGCAACTAATGCAGCGTGATGATGTTTGCGGTCGCACCACTCTGTACGAAGTAGAAGCTTCTAAGTTGTTGCAGTCACCAAGAAAGAGGCACTGAAATTCAAGTTTTAGTTTTTGAATATTCAGTTTTTGGCTGCTTTTGCTGCCTTGTATTTGACCTAGGACCTTAAGATTTTGCATGAACCGAACTCTGGCAGCCACATTACACGAGAAAAAGCGAGAAGTGGTAATTCGTAGTAAAAACCGCAGAAAACATAACGTTTTCAACATTTGTTTTCGTATCGACGTAACTGAAAATCTTCACATTGGACGCATTACTCTCAGAAACGTTTACATTTATTGTCTGGCAACTAAAGCAGCGTGATGAGGTTTTCGGTCGCACCACTCTGTACGAAGTAGAAGCTTCTAAGTTGTTGCAGTCACCAAGAAAGAGGCACTGAAATTCAAGTTTTAGTTTTTGAAAATTCAGTTTTTGGCTGCTTTTGCTGCCTTGTATTTGACCTAGGACCTTAAGATTTTGCATGAACCGAACTCTGGCAGCCACATTACACGAGAAAAAGCGAGAAGTGGTAATTCGTAGTAAAAACCGCAGAAAACATAACGTTTTCTACATTGTTTTCGTATCGACGTAACTGAAAATCTTCACATTGGACGCATTACTCTCAGAAACGTTTACATTTATTGTCTGGCAACTAATGCAGCGTGATGACGTTTGCGGTCGCACCACTCTGTACGAAGTAGAAGCTTCTAAGTTGTTGCAGTCACCAAGAAAGAGGCACAGAAATTCAAGTTTTAGTTTTTGAAAATTCAGATTTTGGCTGCTTTTGCGGCCTTGTAGTTGACCTAGGACCTTAAGATTTTGCATGAACCGAACTCTGGCAGCCTCATTACACGAGAAAAAGCGAGAAGTGGTAATTCGTAGTAAAAACCGCTGAAAACATAACGTTTTCTACATTGTGTTCGTATCGTCGTAACTGAAAATCTTCACATTGGACGCATTACTCTCAGAAACGTTTACATTTATTGTCTGGCAACTAATGCAGCGCGATGACGTTTGCGGTCGCACCACTCTGTACGAAGTAGAAGCTTCTAAGTTGTTGCAGTCACCAAGAAAGAGGCACAGAAATTCAAGTTTTAGTTTTTGAAAATTCAGTTTTTGGCTGCTTTTGCTGCGTTGTAGTTGACCTAGGATCTTACGATTTTGCGTGAACCGAACTCTGGCAGCCACATTACACGAGAAAAAGCGAGAAGTGGTAATTCGTAGTAAAAACCGCAGAAAACATAACGTTTTCTACACTGTTTTCGTATCGACGTAACTGAAAATCTTCACATTGGACGCATTACTCTCAGAAACGTTTACATTTATCGTCTGGCAACTAATGCAGCGTGATGATGTTTGCGGTCGCACCACTCTGTACGAAGTAGAAGCTTCTAAGTTGTTGCAGTCACCAAGAAAGAGGCACAGAAATTCAAGTTTTAGTTTTTGAAAATTCAGTTTTTGGCTGCTTTTGCTGCCTTGTAGTTGACCTAGGACCTTAAGATTTTGCATGAACCGAACTCTGGCAGCCACATTACACGAGAAAAAGCGAGAAGTGGTAATTCGTAATAAAAACCGCAGAAAACATAACGTTTCTACATTGTTTTCGTATCGACGTAACTGAAAATCTTCACATTTCACGCATTACTCTCAGAAACGTTTACATTTATTGTCTGGCAACTAATGCAGCGTGATGACGTTTGCGGTCGCACCACTCTGTACGAAGTAGAAGCTTCTAAGTTGTTGCAGTCACCAAGAAAGAGGCACAGAAATTCAAGTATTAGTTTTTGAAAATTCAGTTTTTGGCTGCTTTTGCTGCCTTGTATTTGACCTAGGACCTTAAGATTTTGCATGAACCGAACTCTGGCAGCCACATTACACGAGAAAAAGCGAGAAGTGGTAATTCGTAGTAAAAACCGCAGAAAACATAACGTTTTCTACATGGTTTTCGTATCGACGTAACTGAAAATCTTCACATTGGACGCATTACTCTCAGAAACGTTTACATTTATTGTCTGGCAACTAATGCAGCGTGATGACGTTTGCGGTCGCACCACTCTGTACGAAGTACAAGCTTCTATGTTGTTGCAGTCACCAAGAAGGAGGCACAGAAATTCAAGTTTTAGTTTTTGAAAATTCAGTTTTTGGTTGCTTTTGCTGCCTTGTAGTTGACCTAGGACCTTAAGATTTTGCATGAACCGAACTCTGGCAGCCACATTACACGAGAAAAAGCGAGAACTGGTAATTCGCAGTAAAAACCGCAGAAAACATAACGTTTTCTACACTGTTTTCGTATCGACGTAACTGAAAATCTTCACATTGGACGCATTACTCTCAGAAACGTTTACATTTATCGTCTGGCAACTAATGCAGCGTGATGATGTTTGCGGTCGCACCACTCTGTACGAAGTAGAAGCTTCTAAGTTGTTGCAGTCACCAAGAAAGAGGCACTGAAATTCAAGTTTTAGTTTTTGAAAATTCAGTTTTTGGCTGCTTTTGCTGCCTTGTATTTGACCTAGGACCTTAAGATTTTGCATGAACCGAACTCTGGCAGCCACATTACACGAGAAAAAGCGAGAAGTGGTAATTCGTAGTAAAAACCGCAGAAAACATAACGTTTTCTACATTGTTTTCGTATCGACGTAACTGAAAATCTTCACATTGGACGCATTACTCTCAGAAACGTTTACATTTATTGTCTGGCAACTAATGCAGCGTGATGACGTTTGCGGTCGCACCACTCTGTACGAAGTAGAAGCTTCTAAGTTGTTGCAGTCACCAAGAAAGAGGCACAGAAATTCAAGTTTTAGTTTTTGAAAATTCAGATTTTGGCTGCTTTTGCGGCCTTGTAGTTGACCTAGGACCTTAAGATTTTGCATGAACCGAACTCTGGCAGCCTCATTACACGAGAAAAAGCGAGAAGTGGTAATTCGTAGTAAAAACCGCAGAAAACATAACGTTTTCTACATTGTTTTCGTATCGTCGTAAATGAAAATCTTCACATTGGACGCATTACTCTCAGAAACGATTACATTTATCGTCTGGCAACTAATGCAGCGTGATGACGTTTGCGGTCGCACCACTCTGTACGAAGTAGAAGCTTCTAAGTTGTTGCAGTCACCAAGAAAGAGGCACAGAAATTCAAGTTTTAGTTTTTGAAAATTCAGTTTTTGGCTGCTTTTGCTGCCTTGTAGTTGACCTAGGATCTTACGATTTTGCGTGAACCGAACTCTGGCAGCCACATTACACGAGAAAAAGCGAGAAGTGGTAATTCGTAGTAAAAACCGCAGAAAACATAACGTTTTCTACACTGTTTTCGTATCGACGTAACTGAAAATCTTCACATTGGAAGCATTACTCTCAGAAACGTTTACATTTATCGTCTGGCAACTAATGCAGCGTGATGATGTTTGCGGTCGCACCACTCTGTACGAAGTAGAAGCTTCTAAGTTGTTGCAGTCACCAAGAAAGAGGCACAGAAATTCAAGTTTTAGTTTTTGAAAATTCAGTTTTTGGCTGCTTTTGCTGCCTTGTAGTTGACCTAGGACCTTAAGATTTTGCATGAACCGAACTCTGGCAGCCACATTACACGAGAAAAAGCGAGAAGTGGTAATTCGTAATAAAAACCGCAGAAAACATAACGTTTTCTACATTGTTTTCGTATCGACGTAACTGAAAATCTTCACATTGGACGCATTACTCTCAGAAACGTTTACATTTATTGTCTGGCAACTAATGCAGCGTGATGACGTTTGCGGTCACACCACTGTGTACGAAGTAGAAGCTTCTAAGTTGTTGCAGTCACCAAGAAAGAGGCACAGAATTTCAAGTTTTTGTTTTTGAAAATTCAGTTTTTGGCTGCTTTTGCTGCCTTGTAGTTGACCTAGGACCTTATGATTTTGCATGAACCGAACTCTGGCAGCCACATTACACGAGAAAAAGCGAGAAGTGGTAATTCGTAATAAAAACCGCAGAAAACATAACGTTTCTACATTGTTTTCGTATCGACGTAACTGAAAATCTTCACATTTCACGCATTACTCTCAGAAACGTTTACATTTATTGTCTGGCAACTAATGCAGCGTGATGACGTTTGCGGTCGCACCACTCTGTACGAAGTAGAAGCTTCTAAGTTGTTGCAGTCACCAAGAAAGAGGCACAGAAATTCAAGTATTAGTTTTTGAAAATTCAGTTTTTGGCTGCTTTTGCTGCCCTGTATTTGACCTAGGACCTTAAAATTTTGCATGAACCGAACTCTGGCAGCCACATTACACGAGAAAAAGCGAGAAGTTGTAATTCGTAGTAAAAACCGCAGAAAACATAACGTTTTCTACATGGTTTTCGTATCGACGTAACTGAAAATCTTCACATTGGACGCATTACTCTCAGAAACGTTTACATTTATTGTCTGGCAACTAATGCAGCGTGATGACGTTTGCGGTCGCACCACTCTGTACGAAGTACAAGCTTCTATGTTGTTGCAGTCACCAAGAAGGAGGCACAGAAATTCAAGTTTTAGTTTTTGAAAATTCAGTTTTTGGTTGCTTTTGCTGCCTTGTAGTTGACCTAGGACCTTAAGATTTTGCATGAACCGAACTCTGGCAGCCACATTACACGAGAAAAAGCGAGAAGTGGTAATTCGTAGTAAAAACCGCAGAAAACATAACGTTTTCTACACTGTTTTCGTATCGACGTAACTGAAAATCTTCACATTGGACGCATTACTCTCAGAAACGTTTACATTTATCGTCTGGCAACTAATGCAGCGTGATGATGTTTGCGGTCGCACCACTCTGTACGAAGTAGAAGCTTCTAAGTTGTTGCAGTCACCAAGAAAGAGGCACAGAAATTCAAGTTTTAGTTTTTGAAAATTCAGTTTTTGGCTGCTTTTGCTGCCTTGTAGTTGACCTAGGACCTTAAGATTTTGCATGAACCGAACTCTGGCAGCCACATTACACGAGAAAAAGCGAGAAGTGGTAATTCGTAGTAAAAACCGCAGAAAACATAACGTTTTGTACATTTGTTTTCGTATCGGCGTATATGAAAATCTTCACATTGGACGCATTACTCTCAGAAACGTTTACATTTATCGTCTGGCAACTAATGCAGCGTGATGACGTTTGCGGTCGCACCACTCTGTACGAAGTAGAAGCTTCTAAGTTGTTGCAGTCACCAAGAAAGAGGCACAGAAATTCAAGTTTTAGTTTTTGAAAATTCAGTTTTTGGCTGCTTTTGCTGCCTTGTAGTTGACCTAGGACCTTAAGATTTTGCATGAACCGAACTCTGGCAGCCACATTACACGAGAAAAAGCGAGAAGTGGTAATTCGTAGTAAAAACCTCAGAAAACATAACGTTTTCTACATTGTTTCCGTATCGACGTAACTGAAAATCTTCACATTGGACGCATTACTCTCAGAAACGTTTACATTTATTCTCTGGCAACTAATGCAGCGTGATGACGTTTGCGGTCGCACCACTCTGTACGAAGTGGAAGCTTCTAAGTTGTTGCTGTCACCAAGAAAGAGGCACAGAAATTCAAGATTTAGTTTTTGAAAATTCAGTTTTTGGCTGATTTTGCTGCCTTGTAGTTGACCTAGGACCTTAAGATTTTGCATGAACCGAACTCTGGCAGGCACATTACACGAGAAAAAGCGAGAAGTGGTAATTCGTAGTAAAAACCGCAGAAAACATAACGTTTTCTACACTGTTTTCGTATCGACGTAACTGAAAATCTTCACATTGGACGCATTACTCTCAGAAACGTTTACATTTATCGTCTGGCAACTAATGCAGCGTGATGATGTTTGCGGTCGCACCACTCTGTACGAAGTAGAAGCTTCTAAGTTGTTGCAGTCACCAAGAAAGAGGCACAGAAATTCAAGTTTTAGTTTTTGAAAATTCAGTTTTTGGCTGCTTTTGCTGCCTTGTAGTTGACCTAGGACCTTAAGATTTTGCATGAACCGAACTCTGGCAGCCACATTACACGAGAAAAAGCGAGAAGTGGTAATTCGTAGTAAAAACCGCAGAAAACATAACGTTTTGTACATTTGTTTTCGTATCGGCGTAACTGAAAATCTTCACATTGGACGCATTACTCTCAGAAACGTTTACATTTATCGTCTGGCAACTAATGCAGCGTGATGACGTTTGCGGTCGCACCACTCAGTACGAAGTAGAAGCTTCTAAGTTGTTGCAGTCACCAAGAAAGAGGCACAGAAATTCAAGTTTTAGTTTTTGAAAATTCAGTTTTTGGCTGCTTTTGCTGCCTTGTAGTTGACCTAGGACCTTAAGATTTTGCATGAACCGAACTCTGGCAGCCACATTACACGAGAAAAAGCGAGAAGTGGTAATTCGTAATAAAAACCGCAGAAAACATAACGTTTTCTACATTGTTTTCGTATCGACGTAACTGAAAATCTTCACATTGGACGCATTACTCTCAGAAACGTTTACATTTATTGTCTGGCAACTAATGCAGCGTGATGACGTTTGCGGTCACACCACTGTGTACGAAGTAGAAGCTTCTAAGTTGTTGCAGTCACCAAGAAAGAGGCACAGAATTTCAAGTTTTTGTTTTTGAAAATTCAGTTTTTGGCTGCTTTTGCTGCCTTGTAGTTGACCTAGGACCTTATGATTTTGCATGAACCGAACTCTGGCAGCCACATTACACGAGAAAAAGCGAGAAGTGGTAATTCGTAATAAAAACCGCAGAAAACATAACGTTTCTACATTGTTTTCGTATCGACGTAACTGAAAATCTTCACATTTCACGCATTACTCTCAGAAACGTTTACATTTATTGTCTGGCAACTAATGCAGCGTGATGACGTTTGCGGTCGCACCACTCTGTACGAAGTAGAAGCTTCTAAGTTGTTGCAGTCACCAAGAAAGAGGCACAGAAATTCAAGTATTAGTTTTTGAAAATTCAGTTTTTGGCTGCTTTTGCTGCCCTGTATTTGACCTAGGACCTTAAAATTTTGCATGAACCGAACTCTGGCAGCCACATTACACGAGAAAAAGCGAGAAGTTGTAATTCGTAGTAAAAACCGCAGAAAACATAACGTTTTCTACATGGTTTTCGTATCGACGTAACTGAAAATCTTCACATTGGACGCATTACTCTCAGAAACGTTTACATTTATTGTCTGGCAACTAACGCAGCGTGATGACGTTTGCGGTCGCACCACTCTGTACGAAGTACAAGCTTCTATGTTGTTGCAGTCACCAAGAAGGAGGCACAGAAATTCAAGTTTTAGTTTTTGAAAATTCAGTTTTTGGTTGCTTTTGCTGCCTTGTAGTTGACCTAGGACCTTAAGATTTTGCATGAACCGAACTCTGGCAGCCACATTACACGAGAAAAAGCGAGAAGTGGTAATTCGTAGTAAAAACCGCAGAAAACATAACGTTTTCTACACTGTTTTCGTATCGACGTAACTGAAAATCTTCACATTGGACGCATTACTCTCAGAAACGTTTACATTTATCGTCTGGCAACTAATGCAGCGTGATGATGTTTGCGGTCGCACCACTCTGTACGAAGTAGAAGCTTCTAAGTTGTTGCAGTCACCAAGAAAGAGGCACAGAAATTCAAGTTTTAGTTTTTGAAAATTCAGTTTTTGGCTGCTTTTGCTGCCTTGTAGTTGACCTAGGACCTTAAGATTTTGCATGAACCGAACTCTGGCAGCCACATTACACGAGAAAAAGCGAGAAGTGGTAATTCGTAGTAAAAACCGCAGAAAACATAACGTTTTGTACATTTGTTTTCGTATCGGCGTATATGAAAATCTTCACATTGGACGCATTACTCTCAGAAACGTTTACATTTATCGTCTGGCAACTAATGCAGCGTGATGACGTTTGCGGTCGCACCACTCTGTACGAAGTAGAAGCTTCTAAGTTGTTGCAGTCACCAAGAAAGAGGCACAGAAATTCAAGTTTTAGTTTTTGAAAATTCAGTTTTTGGCTGCTTTTGCTGCCTTGTAGTTGACCTAGGACCTTAAGATTTTGCATGAACCGAACTCTGGCAGCCACATTACACGAGAAAAAGCGAGAAGTGGTAATTCGTAGTAAAAACCTCAGAAAACATAACGTTTTCTACATTGTTTCCGTATCGACGTAACTGAAAATCTTCACATTGGACGCATTACTCTCAGAAACGTTTACATTTATTCTCTGGCAACTAATGCAGCGTGATGACGTTTGCGGTCGCACCACTCTGTACGAAGTGGAAGCTTCTAAGTTGTTGCTGTCACCAAGAAAGAGGCACAGAAATTCAAGATTTAGTTTTTGAAAATTCAGTTTTTGGCTGATTTTGCTGCCTTGTAGTTGACCTAGGACCTTAAGATTTTGCATGAACCGAACTCTGGCAGGCACATTACACGAGAAAAAGCGAGAAGTGGTAATTCGTAGTAAAAACCGCAGAAAACATAACGTTTTCTACACTGTTTTCGTATCGACGTAACTGAAAATCTTCACATTGGACGCATTACTCTCAGAAACGTTTACATTTATCGTCTGGCAACTAATGCAGCGTGATGATGTTTGCGGTCGCACCACTCTGTACGAAGTAGAAGCTTCTAAGTTGTTGCAGTCACCAAGAAAGAGGCACAGAAATTCAAGTTTTAGTTTTTGAAAATTCAGTTTTTGGCTGCTTTTGCTGCCTTGTAGTTGACCTAGGACCTTAAGATTTTGCATGAACCGAACTCTGGCAGCCACATTACACGAGAAAAAGCGAGAAGTGGTAATTCGTAGTAAAAACCGCAGAAAACATAACGTTTTGTACATTTGTTTTCGTATCGGCGTAACTGAAAATCTTCACATTGGACGCATTACTCTCAGAAACGTTTACATTTATCGTCTGGCAACTAATGCAGCGTGATGACGTTTGCGGTCGCACCACTCAGTACGAAGTAGAAGCTTCTAAGTTGTTGCAGTCACCAAGAAAGAGGCACAGAAATTCAAGTTTTAGTTTTTGAAAATTCAGTTTTTGGCTGCTTTTGCTGCCTTGTAGTTGACCTAGGACCTTAAGATTTTGCATGAACCGAACTCTGGCAGCCACATTACACGAGAAAAAGCGAGAAGTGGTAATTCGTAGTAAAAACCGCAGAAAACATAACGTCTTCTACATTTGTTTTCTAAATGACGTAACTGAAAATCTTCACATTGGACGCTTTACTCTCAGAAACTTTTACATTTATTGTCTGGCAACTAATGCAGCGTGATGACGTTTGCGGTCGCACCACTCTGTACAAAGTAGAAGCTTATAAGTTGTTGCAGTCACCAAGAAAGAGGCACAGAAATTCAAGTTTTACTTTTTGAAAATTCAGTTTTTGACTGCTTTTGCTGCCTTGTAGTTGACCTAGGACCTTAAGATTTTGCATGAACCGAACTCTGGCAGCCACATTACACGAGAAAAAGCGAGAAGTGGTAATTCGTAGTAAAAACCTCAGAAAACATAACGTTTTCTACATTGTTTCCGTATCGACGTAACTGAAAATCTTCACATTGGACGCATTACTCTCAGAAACGTTTACATTTATTCTCTGGCAACTAATGCAGCGTGATGACGTTTGCGGTCGCACCACTCTGTACGAAGTGGAAGCTTCTAAGTTGTTGCTGTCACCAAGAAAGAGGCACAGAAATTCAAGATTTAGTTTTTGAAAATTCAGTTTTTGGCTGCTTTTGCTGCCTTGTAGTTGACCTAGGACCTTAAGATTTTGCATGAACCGAACTCTGGCAGGCACATTACACGAGAAAAAGCGAGAAGTGGTAATTCGTAGTAAAAACCGCAGAAAACATAACGTTTTCTACATTGTTTTCGTATCGACGTAACTGAAAATCTTCACATTGGACGCATTACTCTCAGAAACGTTTACATTTATTGTCTGGCAACTAATGCAGCGTGATGACGTTTGCGGTCGCACCACTCTGTACGAAGTAGAAGCTTCTAAGTTGTTGCAGTCACCAAGAAAGAGGCACAGAAATTCAAGTTTTAGTTTTTGAAAATTCAGTTTTTGGCTGCTTTTGCTGTCTTGTAGTTGACCTAGGACCTTAAGATTTTGCATGAACCGAACTCTGGCAGCCATATTACACGAGAAAAAGCGAGAAGTGGTAATTTGTAGTAAAAACCGCAGAAAACATAACGTTTTCTACATTGTTTTCGTATCGACGTAACTGAAAATCTTCACATTGGACGCATTACTCTCAGAAACGTTTACATTTATTGTCTGGCAACTATTGCAGCGTGATTACGTTTGCGGTCACACCACTCTGTACGAAGTAGAAGCTTCTAAGTTGTTGCAGTCACCAAGAAAGAGGCACAGAAATTCAAGTTTTAGTTTTTGAAAATTCAGTTTTTGGCTGATTTTGCTGCCTTGTAGTTGACCTAGGACCTTACGATTTTGCATGAACCGAACTCTGGCAGCCACAATACACGAGAAAAAGCGAGAAGTGGTAATTCGTACTAATAACCGCAGAAAACATAACGTTTACTACATTGTTTTCGTATCGACGTAACTGAAAATCTTCACATTTGACGCATTACTCTCAGAAACGTTTACATTTATCGTCTGGCAACTAATGCAGCGTGATGACGTTTGCGGTCGCACCACTCTGTACGAAGTAGAAGCTTCTAAGTTGTTGCAGTCACCAAGAAACAGGCACAGAAATTCAAGTTTTAGTTTTTGAAAATTCAGTTTTTGGCTGCTTTTGCTGCCTTGTAGTTGACCTAGGACCTTAAGATTTTGCATGAACCGAACTCTGGCAGCCACATTACACGAGAAAAAGCGAGAAGTGGTAATTCGTAGTAAAAACCGCAGAAAACATAACGTTTTCTACATTGTTTTCGTATCGACGTAACTAAAAATCTTCACATTGGACGCATCACTCTCAGAAACGTTTACATTTATCGTCTGGCAACTAAAGCCGCGTGCTGAGGTTTGCGGTCGCACCACTCTGTACGAAGTGGAAACTTCTAAGTTGTTGCAGTCACCAAGAAAGAGGCACAGAAATTCAAGTTTTTGTTTTTGAAAATTCAGTTTTTGGCTGCTTTTGCTGCCTTGTAGTTGACCTAGGACCTTAAGATTTGGCATGAACCGAACTCTGGCTGCCACAATACACGAGAAAAAGCGAGAAGTAGTAATTCGTAGTAAAAACCGCAGAAAACATAACGTTTTCTACATTGTTTTCGTATCGACGTAACTGAAAATCTTCACATTGGACGCATTACTCTCAGAAACGTTTACATTTATCGTCTGGCAACTAATGCCGCGTGATGACGTTTGCGGTCGCACCACTCTGTACGAAGTAGAAGCTTCTAAGTTGTTGCAGTCACCAAGAAAGAGGCACAGAAATTCAGGTTTTAGTTTTTGAAAATTCAGATTTTGGCTGCTTTTGCTGCCTTGTAGTTGACCTAGGACCTTAAGATTTTGCATGAACCGAACTCTGGCACCCACATTACACGAGAAAAAGCGAGAAGTGGTAATTCGTAGTAAAAACCTCAGAAAACATAACGTTTTCTACATTGTTTCCGTATCGACGTAACTGAAAATCTTCACATTGAACTCATTACTCTCAGAAACGTTTACATTTATTCTCTGGCAAATAATGCAGCGTGATGACGTTTGCGGTCGCACCACTCTGTACGAAGTAGAAGCTTCTAAGTTGTTGCAGTCACCAAGAAAGAGGCACAGAAATTCAAGTTTTAGTTTTTGAAAATTCAGTTTTTGGCTGCTTTTGCTGCCTTGTAGTTGACCTAGGACCTTAAGATTTTGCATGAACCGAACTCTGGCAGCCACATTACACGAGAAAAAGCGAGAAGTGGTAATTCGTAGTAAAACCGCAGAAAACATAACGTTTTCTACATTGTTTTCGTATCGACGTAACTGAAAATCTTCACATTGGACGCTTTACTCTCAGAAACGTTTACATTTATTGTCTGGCAACTAATGCAGCGTGATGAGGTTTGCGGTCGCACCACTCTGTACAAAGTAGAAGCTTATAAGTTGTTGCAGTCACCAAGAAAGAGGCACAGAAATTCAAGTTTTAGTTTTTGAAAATTCAGTTTTTGACTGCTTTTGCTGCCTTGTAGTTGACCTAGGACCTTAAGATTTTGCATGAACCGAACTCTGGCAGCCACATTACACGAGAAAAAGCGAGAAGTGGTAATTCGTAATAAAAATCTCAGAAAACATAACGTTTTCTACATTGTTTCCGTATCGACGTAACTGAAAATCTTCACATTGGACGCATTACTCTCAGAAACGTTTACATTTATTCTCTGGCAACTAATGCAGCGTGATGACGTTTGCGGTCGCACCACTCTGTACGAAGTGGAAGCTTCTAAGTTGTTGCTGTCACCAAGAAAGAGGCACAGAAATTCAAGTTTTAGTTTTTGAAAATTCAGTTTTTGGCTGCTTTTGCTGCCTTGTAGTTGACCTAGGACCTTAAGATTTTGCATGAACCGAACTCTGGCAGGCACATTACACGAGAAAAAGCGAGAAGTGGTAATTCGTAGTAAAAACCGCAGAAAACATAACGTTTTCTACATTGTTTTCGTATCGACGTAACTGAAAATCTTCACATTGGACGCATTACTCTCAGAAACGTTTACATTTATTGTCTGGCAACTAATGCAGCGTGATGACGTTTGCGGTCGCACCACTCTGTACGAAGTAGAAGCTTCTAAGTTGTTGCAGTCACCAAGAAAGAGGCACAGAAATTCAAGTTTAGTTTTTGAAAATTCAGTTTTTGGCTGCTTTTGCTGTCTTGTAGTTGACCTAGGACCTTAAGATTTTGCATGAACCGAACTCTGGCAGCCACATTACACGAGAAAAAGCGAGAAGTGGTAATTTGTAGTAAAAACCGCAGAAAACATAACGTTTTCTACATTGTTTTCGTATCGACGTAACTGAAAATCTTCACATTGGACGCATTACTCTCAGAAACGTTTACATTTATTGTCTGGCAACTATTGCAGCGTGATTACGTTTGCGGTCACACCACTCTGTACGAAGTAGAAACTTCTAAGTTGTTGCAGTCACCAAGAAAGAGGCACAGAAATTCAAGTTTTAGTTTTTGAAAATTCAGTTTTTGGCTGATTTTGCTGCCTTGTAGTTGACCTAGGACCTTAAGATTTTGCATGAACCGAACTCTGGCAGCCACAATACACGAGAAAAAGCGAGAAGTGGTAATTCGTACTAATAACCGCAGAAAACATAACGTTTACTACATTGTTTTCGTATCGACGTAACTGAAAATCTTCACATTTGACGCATTACTCTCAGAAACGTTTACATTTATCGTCTGGCAACTAATGCAGCGTGATGACGTTTGCGGTCGCACCACTCTGTACGAAGTAGAAGCTTCTAAGTTGTTGCAGTCACCAAGAAAGAGGCACAGAAATTCAAGTTTTAGTTTTTGAAAATTCAGTTTTTGGCTGCTTTTGCTGCCTTGTAGTTGACCTAGGACCTTAAGATTTTGCATGAACCGAACTCTGGCAGCCTCATTACACGAGAAAAAGCGAGAAGTGGTAATTCGTAGTAAAAACCGCAGAAAACATAACGTTTTCTACATTGTTTTCGTATCGACGTAACTAAAAATCTTCACATTGGACGCATCACTCTCAGAAACGTTTACATTTATCGTCTGGCAACTAAAGCCGCGTGCTGAGGTTTGCGGTCGCACCACTCTGTACGAAGTGGAAGCTTCTAAGTTGTTGCAGTCACCAAGAAAGAGGCACAGAAATTCAAGTTTTTGTTTTTGAAAATTCAGTTTTTGGCTGCTTTTGCTGCCTTGTAGTTGACCTAGGACCTTAAGATTTGGCATGAACCGAACTCTGGCTGCCACATTACACGAGAAAAAGCGAGAAGTGGTAATTCGTAGTAAAAACCGCAGAAAACATAACGTTTTCTACATTGTTTTCGTATCGACGTAACTGAAAATCTTCACATTGGACGCATTACTCTCAGAAACGTTTACATTTATCGTCTGGCAACTAATGCCGCGTGATGACGTTTGCGGTCGCACCACTCTGTACGAAGTAGAAGCTTCTAAGTTGTTGCAGTCACCAAGAAAGAGGCACAGAAATTCAGGTTTTAGTTTTTGAAAATTCAGTTTTTGGCTGCTTTTGCTGCCTTGTAGTTTACCTAGGACCTTAAGATTTTGCATGAACCGAACTCTGGCACCCACATTACACGAGAAAAAGCGAGAAGTGGTAATTCGTAGTAAAAACCTCAGAAAACATAACGTTTTCTACATTGTTTCCGTATCGACGTAACTGAAAATCTTCACATTGAACGCATTACTCTCAGAAACGTTTACATTTATTCTCTGGCAAATAATGCAGCGTGATGACGTTTGCGGTCGCACCACTCTGTACGAAGTAGAAGCTTCTAAGTTGTTGCAGTCACCAAGAAAGAGGCACAGAAATTCAAGTTTTAGTTTTTGAAAATTCAGTTTTTGGCTGCTTTTGCTGCCTTGTAGTTGACCTAGGACCTTAAGATTTTGCATGAACCGAACTCTGGCAGCCACATTACACGAGAAAAAGCGAGAAGTGGTAATTCGTAGTAAAACCGCAGAAAACATAACGTTTTCTACATTGTTTTCGTATCGACGTAACTGAAAATCTTCACATTGGACGCATTACTCTCAGAAACGTTTACATTTATTGTCTGGCAACTAATGCAGCGTGATGACGATTGCGGTCGCACCACTCTGTACGTAGTAGAAGCTTTTAAGTTGTTGCAGTCACCAAGAAAGAGGCACAGAAATTCAAGTTTTAGTTTTTGAAAATTCAGTTTTTGGCTGCTTTTGCTGCCTTGTAGTTGACCTAGGACCTTAAGATTTTGCATGAACCGAACTCTCGCAGCCACATTACACGAGGAAAAGCGAGAAGTGGTAATTCGTAGTAAAAACCGCAGAAAACATAACGTTTTCTACATTGTTTTTTTATCGACGTAACTGAAAATCTTCACATTGGACGCATTACTCACTGAAACATTTACATTTATCGTCTGGCAACTAATGCAGCGTGATGACGTTTGCGGTCGCACCACTCTGTACGAAGTAGAAGCTTCTAAGTTGTTGCAGTCACCAAGAAAGAGGCACAGAAATTCAAGTTTTTGTTTTTGAAAATTCAGTTTTTGGCTGCTTTTGCTGCCTTGTAGTTGACCTAGGACCTTAAGATTTTGCATGAACCGAACTCTGGCAGCCACATTACACGATAAAAAGCGAGAAGTGGTAATTCGTTGTAAAAACCGCAGAAAACATAACGTTTTCTACATTGTTTTCGTATCGACGTAACTGAAAATCTTCACATTGGACGCATTACTCTCAGAAACGTTTACATTTATCGTCTGGCAACTAATGCAGCGTGATGACGTTTGCGGTCGCACCACTCTGTACGAAGTAGAAGCTTCTAAGTTGTTGCAGTCACCAAGAAAGAGGCACAGAAATTCAAGTTTTAGTTTTTGAAAATTCAGTTTTTGGCTGCTTTTGCTGCCTTGTAAATGACCTAGGACCTTAAGATTTTGCATGAACCGAACTCTGGCAGCCACATTACACGAGAAAAAGCGAGAAGTGGTAATTCGTAGTAAAAACCGCAGAAAACATAACGTTTTCTACATTGTTTTCGTATCGACGTAACTAAAAATCTTCACATTGGACGCATCACTCTCAGAAACGTTTACATTTATCGTCTGGCAACTAATGCAGCGTGATGACGTTAGCGGTCGTACCACTCTGTACGAAGTAGAAGCTTCTAAGTTGTTGCAGTCACCAAGAAAGAGGCACAGAAATTCAGGTTTCAGTTTTTGAAAATTCAGTTTTTGGCTGCTTTTGCTGCCTTGTAGTTGACCTAGGACCTTAAGATTTTGCATGAACCGAACTCTGGCACCCACATTACACGAGAAAAAGCGAGAAGTGGTAATTCGTAGTAAAAACCTCAGAAAACGTAACGTTTTCTACATTGTTTTCGTATCGACGTAACTGAAAATCTTCACATTGAACGCATTACTCTCAGAAACGTTTACATTTATTCTCTGGCAAATAATGCAGCGTGATGACGTTTGCGGTCGCACCACTCTGTACGAAGTAGAAGCTTCTAAGTTGTTGCAGTCACCAAGAAAGAGGCACAGAAATTCAAGTTTTAGTTTTTGAAAATTCAGTTTTTGGCTGCTTTTGCTGCCTTGTAGTTGACCTAGGACCTTAAGATTTTGCATGAACCGAACTCTGGCAGCCACATTACACGAGAAAAAGCGAGAAGTGGTAATTCGTAGTAAAACCGCAGAAAACATAACGTTTTCTACATTGTTTTCGTATCGACGTAACTGAAAATCTTCACATTGGACGCATTACTCTCAGAAACGTTTACATTTATTGTCTGGCAACTAATGCAGCGTGATTACGTTTGCGGTCACACCACTCTGTACGAAGTAGAAGCTTCTAAGTTGTTGCAGTCACCAAGAAAGAGGCACAGAAATTCAAGTTTTAGTTTTTGAAAATTCAGTTTTTAGCTGCTTTTGCTGCCTTGTAGTTGACCTAGGACCTTAAGATTTTGCATGAACCGAACTCTGGCAGCCACATTACACGAGAAAAAGCGAGAAGTGGTAATTCGTAGTAAAAACCGCAGAAAACATAACGTTTTTACATTGTTTTCGTATCGACGTAACTGAAAATCTTCACATTAGACGCATTACTCTCAGAAACGTTTACATTTATCGTCTGGCAACTAATGCAGCGTGATGACGTTTGCGGTCGCACCACTCTGTACGAAGTAGAAGCTTCTAAGTTGTTGCAGTCACCAAGAAAGAGGCACAGAAATTCAAGTTTTAGTTTTTGAAAATTCAGTTTTTGGCTGCTTTTGCTGCCTTGTAGTTGACCTAGGACCTTAAGATTTTGCATGAACCGAACTCTCGCAGCCACATTACACGAGAAAAAGCGAGAAGTGGTAATTCGTAGTAAAAACCGCAGTAAACATAACGTTTTCTACATTGTTTTTTTATCGACGTAACTGAAAATCTTCACATTGGACGCATTACTCACTGAAACGTTTACATTTATCGTCTGGCAACTAATGCCGCGTGATGACGTTTGCGGTCGCACCACTCTGTACGAAGTAGAAGCTTCTAAGTTGTTGCAGTCACCAAGAAAGAGGCACAGAAATTCAAGTTTTAGTTTTTGAAAATTCAGTTTTTGGCTGCTTTTGCTGCCTTGTAGTTGACCTAGGACCTTAAGATTTTGCATGAACCGAACTCTGGCAGCCACATTACACGAGAAAAAGCGAGAAGTGGTAATTCGTTGTAAAAACCGCAGAAAACATAACGTTTTCTACATTGTTTTCGTATCGACGTAACTGAAAATCTTCACATTGGACGCATTACTCTCAGAAACGTTTACATTTATCGTCTGGCAACTAATGCAGCGTGATGACGTTTGCGGTCGCACCACTCTGTACGAAGTAGAAGCTTCTAAGTTGTTGCAGTCACGAAGAAAGAGGCACAGAAATTCAAGTTTTAGTTTTTGAAAATTCAGTTTTTGGCTGCTTTTGCTGCCTTGTAGTTGACCTAGGACCTTAAGATTTTCCATGAACCGAACTCTGGCAACCACATTACACGAGAAAAAGCGAGAAGTGGTAATTCGTAGTAAAAACCGCAGAAAACATAACGTTTTCTACATTGTTTTCGTATCGACGTAACTGAAAATCTTCACATTGGACGCATTACTCACAGAAACGTTTACATTTATCGTCTGGCAACTAATGCAGCGTGATGACGTTTGCGGTCGCACCACTCTGTACGAAGTAGAAGCTTCTAAGTTGTTGCAGTCACAAAGAAAGACGCACAGAAATTCAAGTTTTTGTTTTTGAAAATCAGTTTTTGGCTGCTTTTGCTGCCTTGTAGTTGACCTAGGACCTTAAGATTTTGCATGACCCGAACTCTGGCAGCCACATTACACGAGAAAAAGCGAGAAGTGGTAATTCGTAGTAAAAACCGCAGAAAACATAACGTTTTCAACATTGTTTTCGAAATGACGTAACTGAAAATCTTCACAATGGATGCATTTCTCTCGGAAACGTTTACATTTATAGTCTGGCAACTAATGCCGCGTGCTGAGGTTTGCGGTCGCACCACTCTGTACGAAGTAGAAGATTCTAAGTTGTTGCAGTCACCAAGAAAGAGGCACAGAAATTCAAGTTTTTGTTTTTGAAAATTCAGTTTTTGGCTGCTTTTGCTGCCTTGTAGTTGACCTAGGACCTTAAGATTTTGCATGAACCGAACTCTGGTAGCCACATTACACGAGAAAAAGCGAGAAGTGGTAATTCGTAGTAAAAACCGCAGAAAACATAACGTTTTCAACATTTGTTTTCGAAATGACGGAACTAAAAATTTTCACAATGGACGCATTTCTCTCGGAAACGTTTACATTTATTGTCTGGCAACTAACGCCGCGTGCTGAGGTTTGCGGTCGCACCACTCTGTACGAAGTAGAAGCTTCTAAGTTGTTGCAGTCACCAAGAAAGAGGCACAGAAATTCAAGTTTTTGTTTTTGAAAATTCAGTTTTTATCTGCTTTTGCTGCCTTGTAGTTGACCTAGGACCTTAAGATTTTCATGAACCGAACTCTGGCAGCCACATTACACGAGAAAAAGCGAGAAGTGGTAATTCGTAGTAAAAACCGCAGAAAACATAACGTTTTCTACATTGTTATCGAAATGACGTAACTGAAAATCTTCACAATGGACGCATTACTCTCAGAAACGTTTACATTTATCGTCTGGCAACTAATGCCGCGTGATGACGTTTGCGGTCGCACCACTCTGTACGAAGTAGAAGCTTCTAAGTTGTTGCAGTCACCAAGAAAGAGGCACAGAAATTCAAGATTTTGTTTTTGAAAATTCAGTTTTTGTTTGCTTTTGCCGCCTTGTAGTTGACCTAGGACCTTAAGATTTTGCATGAACCGAACTCTGGCAGCCACATTACACGAGAAAAAGTGAGAAGTGGTAATTCGTAGTAAAAACCGCAGAAGACATAACATTCTCTACATTGTTTTCGAAATGACGTAACTGAAAATCTTCACAATGGATGCATTTCTCTCGGAAACGTTTACATTTATTGTCTGGCAACTAATGCCGCGTGCTGAGGTTTGCGGTCGCACCACTCTGTACGAAGTAGAAGCTTCTAAGTTGTTGCAGTCACCAAGAAAGAGGCACAGAAATTCAAGTTTTAGTTTTTGAAAATTCAGTTTTTGGCTGCTTTTGCTGCCTTGTAGTTGACCTAGGACCTTAAGATTTTGCATGAACCGAACTCTGGCAGCCACATTACACGGGAAAAAGCGAGAAGTGGTAATTCGTAGTAAAAACCGCAGAAAACATAACGTGTTCTACATTGTTTTCGAAATGACGTAACTGAAAATCTTCACAATGGACGCATTACTCTCAGAAACGTTTACATTTATCGTCTGGCAACTAATGCCGCGTGATAACGTTTGCGGTCGCAGCACTCTGTACGAAGTAGAAGCTTCTAAGTTGTTGCAGTCACCAAGAAAGAGGCACAGAAATTCAAGTTTTAGTTTTTGAAAATTCAGTTTTTGGCTGCTTTTGCTGCCTTGTAGTTGACCTAGGACCTTAAGATTTTGCATGAACCGAACTCTGGCAGCCACATTACACGAGAAAAAGCGAGAAGTGGTAATTCGTAGTAAAAACCGCAGAAAACATAACGTTTTCTACATTGTTTTCGTATCGACGTAACTGAAAATCTTCACATTGGACGCATTACTCTCAGAAACGTTTACATTTATCGTCTGGCAACTAATGCAGCGTGATAACGTTTGCGGTCGCACCACTCTGTACAAAGTAGAAGCTTCTAAGTTGTTGCAGTCAGCAAATAAGAGGCACAGAAATTCAAGTTTTAGTTTTTGAAAATTCAGTTTTTGGCTGCTTATGCTGCCTTGTAGTTGACCAAGGACCGTAAGATTTTGCATGAACGGAACTCAGGCAGCCACATTACACGAGAAAAAGCGAGAAGTGGTAATTCGTAGTAAAAACCGCAGAAAACATAACGCTTTCTACATTGTTTTCCAAATGACGTAACTGAAAATCTTCACAATGGACGCATTACTCTCAGAAACGTTTACATTTATCGTCTGGCAACTAATGCCGCGTGATGACGTTTGCGGTCGCACCACTCTGTACGAAGTAGAAGCTTCTAAGTTGTTGCAGTCAGCAAGAAAGAGGCACAGAAATTCAAGTTTTTGTTTTTGAAAATTCAGTTTTTGGCTGCTTTTGCTGCCTTGTAGTTGACCTAGGACCTTAAGATTTTGCATGAACCGAACTCTGGCAGCCACATTACACGAGAAAAAGCGAGAAGTGGTAATTCGTAGTAAAAACCGCAGAAAACAAAACGTTTTCAACATTTGTTTTCGAAGTGACGTAACTGAAAATCTTCACAATGGCTGCATTTCTCTCGGAAACGTTTACATTTATTGTCTGGCAACTAATGCCGCGTGCTGAGGTTTGCGGTCGCACCACTCTGTACGAAGTAGAAGCTTCTAAGTTGTTGCAGTCACCAAGAAAGAGGCACAGAAATTCTAGTTTTAGTTTTTGAAAATTCAGTTTTTGGCTGCTTTTGCTGCCTTGTAGTTGACCTAGGACCTTAAGATTTTGCATGAAACGAACTCTGGCAGCCACATTACACGAGAAAAAGCGAGAAGTGGTAATTCGTAGTAAAAACCGCAGAAAACATAACGTTTTCTACATTGTTTTCGAAATGACGTAACTGAAAATCTTCACAATGGACGCATTACTCTCAGAAACGTTTACATTTATCGTCTGGCAACTAATGCCGCGTGATGACGTTTGCGGTCGCACCACTCTGTACGAAGTAGAAGCTTGTAAGTTGTTGCAGTCACCAAGAAAGAGGCACAGAAATTCAAGTTTTTGTATTTGAAAATTCAGTTTTTGGCTGCTTTTGCTGCCTTGTAGTTGACCCAGGACCTTAAGATTTTGCATGAACCGAACTCTGGCAGCCACATTACACGAGAAAAAGCGAGAAGTGGTAATTCGTAGTAAAAACCGCAGAAAACATAACGTTTTCAACATTTGTTTTCGAAATGACGTAACTGAAAATCTTCACAATGGCTGCATTTCTCTCGGAAACGTTTACATTTATTGTCTGGCAACTAATGCCGCGTGCTGAGGTTTGCGGTCGCACCACTCTGTACGAAGTAGATGCTTCTAAGTTGTTGCAGTCACCAAGAAAGAGGCACAGATATTCAAGTTTTAGTTTTTGAAAATTCAGTTTTTGGCTGCTTTTGCTGCCTTGTAATTGACCTAGGACCTTAAGATTTTGCATGAACCGAACTCCGGCAGCCCCATTACACGAGAAAAAGCGAGAAGTGGTAATTCGTAGTAAAAACCGCAGAAAACATAACGTTTTCTACATTGCTTTCGAAATGACGTAACTGAAAATCTTCACAATGGACGCATTACTCTCAGAAACGTTTACATTTAACGTCTGGCAACTAATGCCGCGTGATGACGTTTGCGGTCGCACCACTCTGTACGAATTAGAAGCTTCTAAGTTGTTGCAGTCACCAAGAAAGAGGCACAGAAATTCAAGTTTTAGTTTTTGAAAATTCAGTTGTTGGCTGCTTTTGCTGCCTTGTAGTTGACCTAGGACCTTAAGATTTTGCATGAACCGAACTCTGGCAGCCACATTACACGAGAAAAAGTGAGAAGTGGTAATTCGTAGTAAAAACCGCAGAAGACATAACATTCTCTACATTGTTTTCGAAATGACGTAACTGAAAATCTTCACAATGGATGCATTTCTCTCGGAAACGTTTACATTTATTGTCTGGCAACTAATGCCGCGTGCTGAGGTTTGCGGTCGCACCACTCTGTACGAAGTAGAAGCTTCTAAGTTGTTGCAGTCACCAAGAAAGAGGCACAGAAATTCAAGTTTTAGTTTTTGAAAATTCAGTTTTTGGCTGCTTTTGCTGCCTTGTAGTTGACCTAGGACCTTAAGATTTTGCATGAACCGAACTCTGGCAGCCACATTACACGGGAAAAAGCGAGAAGTGGTAATTCGTAGTAAAAACCGCAGAAAACATAACGTGTTCTACATTGTTTTCGAAATGACGTAACTGAAAATCTTCACAATGGACGCATTACTCTCAGAAACGTTTACATTTATCGTCTGGCAACTAATGCCGCGTGATAACGTTTGCGGTCGCACCACTCTGTACGAAGTAGAAGCTTCTAAGTTGTTGCAGTCACCAAGAAAGAGGCACAGAAATTCAAGTTTTAGTTTTTGAAAATTCAGTTTTTGGCTGCTTTTGCTGCCTTGTAGTTGACCTAGGACCTTAAGATTTTGCATGAACCGAACTCTGGCAGCCACATTACACGAGAAAAAGCGAGAAGTGGTAATTCGTAGTAAAAACCGAAGAAAACATAACGTTCTCTACATTGATTTCGAAATGACGTAACTGAAAATTTTCACAATGGATGCATTTCTCACGGAAACGTTTACATTTATTGTCTGGCAACTAATGCCGCGTGCTGAGGTTTGCGGTCGCACCACTCTGTACGAAGTAGAAGCTTCTAAGTTGTTGCAGTCACCAAGAAAGAGGCACAGAAATTCAAGTTTTAGTTTTTGAAAATACAGTTTTTGGCTGCTTTTGCTGCCTTGTAGTTGACATAGGACCTTAAGATTTTGCATGAACCGAAGTCTGGCAGCCACATTACACGAGAAAAAGCGAGAAGTGGTAATTCGTAGTAAAAACCGCAGAAAACATAACGTTTTCTACATTGTTTTCGTATCGACGTAACTGAAAATCTTCACATTGGACGCATTACTCTCAGAAACGTTTACATTTATCGTCTGGCAACGAATGCAGCGTGATAACGTTTGCGGTCGCACCCCTATGTACAAAGTAGAAGCTTCTAAGTTGTTGCAGTCAGCAAATAAGTGGCACAGAAATTCAAGTTTTAGTTTTTGAAAATTCAGTTTTTGGCTGCTTATGCTGCCTTGTACTTGACCAAGGACCGTAAGATTTTGCATGAACGGAACTCAGGCAGCCACATTACACGAGAAAAAGCGAGAAGTGGTAATTCGTAGTAAAAACCGCAGAAAACATAACGCTTTCTACATTGTTTTCCAAATGACGTAACTGAAAATCTTCACAATGGACGCATTACTCTCAGAAACGTTTACATTTATCGTCTGGCAACTAATGCCGCGTGATGACGTTTGCGGTCGCACCACTCTGTACGAAGTAGAAGCTTCTAAGTTGTTGCAGTCAGCAAGAAAGAGGCACAGAAATTCAAGTTTTTGTTTTTGAAAATTCAGTTTTTGGCTGCTTTTGCTGCCTTGTAGTTGACCTAGGACCTTAAGATTTTGCATGAACCGAACTCTGGCAGCCACATTACACGAGAAAAAGCGAGAAGTGGTAATTCGTAGTAAAAACCGCAGAAAACAAAACGTTTTCAACATTTGTTTTCGAAGTGACGTAACTGAAAATCTTCACAATGGCTGCATTTCTCTCGGAAACGATTACATTTATTGTCTGGCAACTAATGCCGCGTGCTGAGGTTTGCGGTCGCACCACTCTGTACGAAGTAGAAGCTTCTAAGTTGTTGCAGTCACCAAGAAAGAGGCACAGAAATTCTAGTTTTAGTTTTTGAAAATTCAGTTTTTGGCTGCTTTTGCTGCCTTGTAGTTGACCTAGGACCTTAAGATTTTGCATGAAACGAACTCTGGCAGCCACATTACACGAGAAAAAGCGAGAAGTGGTAATTCGTAGTAAAAACCGCAGAAAACATAACGTTTTCTACATTGTTTTCGTATCGACGTAACTAAAAATCTTCACATTGGACGCATTACTCTCAGAAACGATTACATTTATCGTCTGGCAACTAATGCCGCGTGATGACGTTTGCGGTCGCACCACTCTGTACGAAGTAGAAGCTTCTAAGTTGTTGCAGTCACCAAGAAAGAGGCACAGAAATTCAAGTTTTTGTTTTTGAAAATTCAGTTTTTGGCTGCTTTTGCTGCCTTGTAGTTGACCTAGGACCTTAAGATTTTGCATGAACCGAACTCTGGCAGCCACATTACACGAGAAAAAGCGAGACGTGGTAATTCGTAGTAAAAACCGCAGAAAACATAACGTTTTCAACATTGTTTTCGAAATGACGTAACTGAAAATCTTCACAATGGATGCATCACTCTCGGAAACGTTTACATTTATTGTCTGGCAACTAATGCAGCGTGCTGAGGTTTGCGGTCGCACCACTCTGTACGAAGTAGAAGCTTCTAAGTTGTTGCAGTCACCAAGAAAGAGGCACAGAAATTCAAGTTTTTGTTTTTGAAAATTCAGTTTTTGGCTGCTTTTGCTGCCTTGTAGTAGACCTAGGACCTTAGGATTTTGCATGAACCGAACTCTGGCAGCCACATTACACGAGAAAAAGCGAGAAGTGGTAATTCGTAGTAAAAATCGCAGAAAACATAACGTTTTCTACATTGTTTTCGTATCGACGTAACTGAAAATCTTCACATTGGACGCATTACTCTCAGAAACGTTTACATTTATCGTCTGGCAACTAATGCCGCGTGATGACGTTTGCGGTCGCACCACTCTGTACGAAGTAGATGCTTCTAAGTTGTTGCAGTCACCAAGAAAGAGGCACAGAAATTCAAGTTTTTGTTTTTGAAAATTCAGTTTTTGGCTGCTTTTGCTGCCTTGAAGTTGACCAAGGACCGTAAGATTTTGCATGAACCGAACTCAGGCAGCCACATTACACGAGAAAAAGCGAGAAGTGGTAATTCGTAGTAAAAACCGCAGAAAACATAACGCTTTCTACATTGTTTTCCAAATGACGTAACTGAAAATCTTCACAATGGACGCATTACTCTCAGAAACGTTTACATTTATCGTCTGGCAACTAATGCCGCGTGATGACGTTTGCGGTCGCACCACTCTGTACGAAGTAGAAGCTTCTAAGTTGTTGCAGTCAGCAAGAAAGAGGCACAGAAATTCAAGTTTTTGTTTTTGAAAATTCAGTTTTTGGCTGCTTTTGCTGCCTTGTAGTTGACCTAGGACCTTAAGATTTTGCATGAACCGAACTCTGGCAGCCACATTACACGAGAAAAAGCGAGAAGTGGTAATTCGTAGTAAAAACCGCAGAAAACAAAACGTTTTCAACATTTGTTTTCGAAGTGACGTAACTGAAAATCTTCACAATGGCTGCATTTCACTCGGAAACGTTTACATTTATTGTCTGGCAACTAATGCCGCGTGCTGAGGTTTGCGGTCGCACCACTCTGTACGAAGTAGAAGCTTCTAAGTTGTTGCAGTCACCAAGAAAGAGGC
The DNA here is from genome assembly GCF_023864345.2 of Schistocerca serialis cubense. Taxonomy (NCBI): domain Eukaryota; kingdom Metazoa; phylum Arthropoda; class Insecta; order Orthoptera; family Acrididae; genus Schistocerca; species Schistocerca serialis. Next base: position 53,170,049 of record NC_064649.1, read on the forward strand.
ACAGAAATTCTAGTTTTAGTTTTTGAAAATTCAGTTTTTGGCTGCTTTTGCTGCCTTGTAGTTGACCTAGGACCTTAAGATTTTGCATGAAACGAACTCTGGCAGCCACATTACACGAGAAAAAGCGAGAAGTGGTAATTCGTAGTAAAAACCGCAGAAAACATAACGTTTTCTACATTGTTTTCGTATCGACGTAACTAAAAATCTTCACATTGGACGCATTACTCTCAGAAACGATTACATTTATCGTCTGGCAACTAATGCCGCGTGATGACGTTTGCGGTCGCACCACTCTGTACGAAGTAGAAGCTTCTAAGTTGTTGCAGTCACCAAGAAAGAGGCACAGAAATTCAAGTTTTTGTTTTTGAAAATTCAGTTTTTGGCTGCTTTTGCTGCCTTGTAGTTGACCTAGGACCTTAAGATTTTGCATGAACCGAACTCTGGCAGCCACATTACACGAGAAAAAGCGAGACGTGGTAATTCGTAGTAAAAACCGCAGAAAACATAACGTTTTCAACATTGTTTTCGAAATGACGTAACTGAAAATCTTCACAATGGATGCATCACTCTCGGAAACGTTTACATTTATTGTCTGGCAACTAATGCAGCGTGCTGAGGTTTGCGGTCGCACCACTCTGTACGAAGTAGAATCTTCTAAGTTGTTGCAGTCACCAAGAAAGAGGCACAGAAATTCAAGTTTTTGTTTTTGAAAATTCAGTTTTTGGCGGCTTTTGCTGCCTTGTAGTAGACCTAGGACCTTAGGATTTTGCATGAACCGAACTCTGGCAGCCACATTACACGAGAAAAAGCGAGAAGTGGTAATTCGTAGTAAAAATCGCAGAAAACATAACGTTTTCTACATTGTTTTCGTATCGACGTAACTGAAAATCTTCACATTATACGCATTACTCTCAGAAAAGTTTACATTTATCGTCTGGCAACTAAAGCCGCGTGCTGAGGTTTGCGGTCGCACCACTCTGTACGAAGTGGAAGCTTCTAAGTTGTTGCAGTCACCAAGAAAGAGGCACAGAAATTCAAGTTTTAGTTTTTGAAAATTCAGTTTTTGGCTGCTTTTGCTGCCTTGTAGTTGACCTAGGACCTTAAGATTTTGCATGAACCGAACTCTGGCTGCCACATTACACGAGAAAAAGCGAGAAGTGGTAATTCGTAGTAAAAACCGCAGAAAACATAACGTTTTCTACATTGTTTTCGTATCGACGTAACTGAAAATCTTCACATTGGACGCATTACTCTCAGAAACGTTTACATTTATCGTCTGGCAACTAATGCCGCGTGATGACGTTTGCGGTCGCACCACTCTGTACGAAGTAGAAGCTTCTAAGTTGTTGCAGTCACCAAGAAAGAGGCACAGAAATTCAAGTTTTTGTTTTTGAAAATTCAGTTTTTGGCTGCTTTTGCTGCCTTGAAGTTGACCTAGGACCTTAAGATTTTGCATGAACCGAACTCTGGCAGCCACATTACACGAGAAAAAGCGAGAAGTGGTAATTCGTAGTAAAAACTGCAGAAAACATAACGTTTTCTACATTGTTTTCGTATCGACGTAACTGAAAATCATCACATTAGACGCATTACTCTCAGAAACGTTTACATTTATCGTCTGGCAACTAATGCCTCGTGATGACGTTTGCGGTCGCAGCACTCTGTACGAAGTAGAAGCTTCTAAGTTGTTGCAGTCACCAAGAAAGAGGCACAGAAATTCAAGTTTTTGTTTTTGAAAATTCAGTTTTTGGCTGCTTTTGCTGCCTTGTAGTTGACCTAGGACCTTAAGATTTTGCATGAATCGAACTCTGGCAGCCGCATTACACGAGAAAAAGCGAGAAGTGGTAATTCGTAGTAAAAACCGCAGAAAACATAACGTTTTCAACATTGTTTTCGAAATGACGTAACTGAAAATCTTCACAATGGATGCATTTCTCTCGGAAACCTTTACATTTATAGTCTGGCAACTAATGCCGCGTGATGACGTTTGCGGTCGCACCACTCTGTAAGAAGTAGAAGCTTCTAAGTTGTTGCAGTCACCAGGAAAGATTCACAGAAATTCAAGTTTTAGTTTTTGAAAATTCAGTTTTTGGCTGCTTTTGCTGCCTTGTAGTTGACCTAGGACCTTAAGATTTTGCATGAACCGAACTCTGGCAGCCACATTACACGAGAAAAAGGGAGAAGTTGTAATTCGTAGTAAAAACCGCAGAAAACATAACGTCTTCTACATTGTTTTCGTATCGACGTAACTGAAAATCTTCACATTGGACGCATTACTCTCAGAAACGTTTACATTTATCGTCTGGCAACTAATGCCGCGTGATGACGTTTGCGGTCGCACCACTCTGTACGAAGTAGAAGCTTCTAAGTTGTTTCAGTCACCAAGAAAGAGACACAGAAGTTCAAGTTTTAGTTTTTGAAAATTCAGTTTTTGGCTGCTTTTGCTGCCTTGTAGTTGACCTAGGACCTTAAGATTTTGCATGAACCGAACTCTGGCAGCCACATTACACGAGAAAAAGCGAGATGTGGTAATTCGTAGTAAAAACCGCAGAAAACATAACGTTTTCTACATTGTTTTCGTATCGACGTAACTGAAAATCTTCACATTGGACGCATTACTCTCAGAAACGTTTACATTTATCGTCTGGCAACTAATGCCGCGTGATGACGTTTGCGGTCGCACCACTCTGTAAGAAGTAGAAGCTTCTAAGTTGTTGCAGTCACCAAAAAAGAGGAACAGAAGTTCAAGTTTTAGTTTTTGAAAATTCAGTTTTTGGCTGCTTTTGCTGCCTTGTAGTTGACCTAGGACCTTAAGATTTTGCATGAACCGAACTCTGGCAGCCACATTACACGAGAAAAAGCGAGAAGTGGTAATTCGTAGTAAAAACCGCAGAAAACATAACGTTTTCTACATTGTTTTCCTATCGACGTAACTGAAAATCTTCACATTGGACGCATTACTCTCAGAAACGTTTACATTTATCGTCTGGCAACTAATGCAGCGTGATGACTTTTGCGGTCGCACCACTCTGTACGAAGTAGAAGCTTCTAAGTTGTTGCAGTCACCAAGAAAGAGGCACAGAAATTCAAGTTTTAGTTTTTGAAAATTCAGTTTTTGGCTGCTTTTGCTGCCTTGTAGTTGACCTAGGACCTGAAGTTTTTGCATGAACCGAACTCTGGCAGCCACATTACACGAGAAAAAGCGAGAAGTGGTAATTCGTAGTAAAAACCGCAGAAAACATAACGTTTTCTACATTGTTTTCGTATCGACGTAACTGAAAATCTTCACATTGGACGCATTACTCTCAGAAACATTTTCATTTATCGTCTGGCAACTAATGCCGCGTGCTGAAGTTTGCGGTCAAACCACTCTGTACAAAGTAGAAGCTTCTAAGTTGTTGCAGTCACCAAGAAAGAGGCACAGAAATTCAAGTTTTAGTTTTTGAAAATTCAGTTTTTGGCTGCTTTTGCTGCCTTGTAGTTGACCTAGGACCTTAAGATTTTGCATGAACCGAACTCTGGCAGCCACATTACACGAGAAAAAGCGAGAAGTGGTAATTCATAGTAAAAACCGCAGAAAACATAACGTCTTCTACATTGTTTTCGTATCGACGTAACTGAAAATCGTCACATTGGACGCATTACTCTCAGAAACGTTTACATTTATTGTCTGGCAACTAATGCCGCGTGCTGAGGTTTGCGGTCGCACCACTCTGTACGAAGTAGAAGCTTCTAAGTTGTTGCAGTCACCAAGAAAGAGGCACAGAAATTCAAGTTTTAGTTTTTGAAAATTCAGTTTTTGGCTGCTTTTGCTGCCTTGTAGTTGACCTAGGACCTTAAGATTTTGCATGAACCGAACTCTGGCAGCCACATTACACGAGAAAAAGCGAGAAGTGGTAATTCGTAGTAAAAACCGCAGAAAACATAACGTTTTCTACATTGTTTTCCTATCGACGTAACTGAAAATCTTCACATTGGACGCATTACTCTCAGAAACGTTTACATTTATCGTCTGGCAACTAATGCAGCGTGATGACGTTTGCGGTCGCACCACTCTGTACGAAGTAGAAGCTTCTAAGTTGTTGCAGTCACCAAGAAAGAGGCACAGAAATTCAAGTTTTAGTTTTTGAAAATTCAGTTTTTGGCTGCTTTTGCTGCCTTGTAGTTGACCTAGGACCTGAAGTTTTTGCATGAACCAAACTCTGGCAGTCACATTACACGAGAAAAAGCGAGAAGTGGTAATTCGTAGTAAAAACCGCAGAAAACATAACGTTTTCTACATTGTTTTCGTATCGACGTAACTGAAAATCTTCACATTGGACGCATTACTCTCAGAAACGTTTACATTTATCGTCTGGCAACTAATGCCGCGTGATGACGTTAGCGGTCGCACCATTCTGTACGAAGTAGAAGCTTCTAAGTTGTTGCAGTCACCAAGAAAGAGGCAAAGAAATTCAAGTTTTAGTTTTTGAAAATTCAGTTTTTTGCTGCTTTTGCTGCCTTGTAATTGACCTAGGACCTTAAGATTTTGCATGAACCGAACTCTGGCAGCCACATTACACGAGAAAAAGCGAGAAGTGGTAATTCGTAGTAAAAACCGCAGAAAACATAACGTTTTCTACATTGTTTTCGTATCGACGTAACTGAAAATCTTCACATTGGACGCATTACTCTCAGAAACATTTACATTTATCGTCTGGCAACTAATGCCGCGTGCTGAAGTTTGCGGTCGCACCACTCTGTTCAAAGTAGAAGCTTCTAAGTTGTTGCAGTCACCAAGAAAGAGGCACAGAAATTCAAGTTTTAGTTTTTGAAAATTCAGTTTTTGGCTGCTTTTGCTGCCTTGTAGTTGACCTAGGACCTTAAGATTTTGCATGAACCGAACTCTGGCAGCCACATTACACGAGAAAAAGCGAGAAGTGGTAATTCGTAGTAAAAACCGCAGAAAACATAACGTTTTCTACATTGTTTTCGTATCGACGTAACTGAAAATCTTCACATTGGACGCATTACTCTCAGAAACGTTTACATTTATCGTCTGGCAACTAATGCCGCGTGATGACGTTTGCGGTCGCACCACTCTGTACGAAGTAGAAGCTTCTAAGTTGTTTCAGTCACCAAGAAAGAGACACAGAAGTTCAAGTTTTAGTTTTTGAAAATTCAGTTTTTGGCTGCTTTTGCTGCCTTGTAGTTGACCTAGGACCTTAAGATTTTGCATGAACCGAACTCTGGCAGCCACATTACACGAGAAAAAGCGAGAAGTGGTAATTCGTAGTAAAAACCGCAGAAAACATAACGTTTTCTACATTGTTTTCCTATCGACGTAACTGAAAATCTTCACATTGGACGCATTACTCTCAGAAACGTTTACATTTATCGTCTGGCAACTAATGCAGCGTGATGACGTTTGCGGTCGCACCACTCTGTACGAAGTAGAAGCTTCTAAGTTGTTGCAGTCACCAAGAAAGAGGCACAGAAATTCAAGTTTTAGTTTTTGAAAATTCAGTTTTTGGCTGCTTTTGCTGCCTTGTAGTTGACCTAGGACCTGAAGTTTTTGCATGAACCGAACTCTGGCAGTCACATTACACGAGAAAAAGCGAGAAGTGGTAATTCGTAGTAAAAACCGCAGAAAACATAACGTTTTCTACAATGTTTTCGTTTCGACGTAACTGAAAATCTTCACATTGGACGCATTACTCTCAGAAACGTTTACATTTATCGTCTGGCAACTAATGGCGCGTGATGACGTTTGCGGTCGCACCACTCTATACGAAGTAGAAGCTTCTAAGTTGTTGCAGTCAAAAGAAAGAGGCACAGAAATTCAAGTTTTAGTTTTTGAAAATTCAGTTTTTGGCTGCTTTTGCTGCCTTGTAGTTGACATAGGACCATAAGATTTTGCATGAACTGAACTCTGGCAGCCACATTACACAAGAAAAAGCGAGACGTGGTAATTCGTAGTAAAAACCGCAGAAAACATAAAGTTTTCTACATTGTTTTCGTATCGACGTAACTGAAAATCTTCACATTGGACGCATTACTCTCAGAAACGTTTACATATATCGTCTGGCAACTAATGCCGCGTGATGACGTTAGCGGTCGCACCATTCTGTACGATGTAGAAGCTTCTAAGTTGTTGCAGTCACCAAGAAAGAGGCACAGAAATTCAAGTTTTAGTTTTTGAAAATTCAGTTTTTTGCTGCTTTTGCTGCCTTGTAGTTGACCTAGGACCTTAAGATTTTGCATGAACCGAACTCTGGCAGCCACATTACACGAGAAAAAGCGAGAAGTGGTAATTCGTAGTAAAAACCGCAGAAAACATAACGTTTTTTACATTGTTTTCGTATCGACGTAACTGAAAATCTTCACATTGGACGCATTACTCTCAGAAACATTTTCATTTATCGTCTGGCAACTAACGCCGCGTGCTGAAGTTTGCGGTCGCACCACTCTGTACAAAGTAGAAGCTTCTAAGTTGTTGCAGTCACCAAGAAAGAGGCACAGAAATTCAAGTTTTAGTTTTTGAAAATTCAGTTTTTGGCTGCTTTTGCTGCCTTGTAGTTGACCTAGGACCTTAAGATTTTGCATGAACCGAACTCTGGCAGCCACATTACACGAGAAAAAGCGAGAAGTGGTAATTCATAGTAAAAACCGCAGAAAACATAACGTCTTCTACATTGTTTTCGTATCGACGTAACTGAAAATCGTCACATTGGACGCATTACACTCAGAAACGTTTACATTTATCGTCTGGCAACTAATGCCGCGTGCTGAGGTTTGCGGTCGCACCACTCTGTACGAAGTAGAAGCTTCTAAGTTGTTGCAGTCACCAAGAAAGAGGCACAGAAATTCAAGTTTTAGTTTTTGAAAATTCAGTTTTTGGATGCTTTTGCTGCCTTGTAGTTGACCTAGGACCTTAAGATTTTGCATGAACCGAACTCTGGCAGCCACATTACACGAGAAAAAGCGAGAAGTGGTAATTCGTAGTAAAAACCGCAGAAAACATAACGTTTTCTACATTGTTTTCCTATCGACGTAACTGAAAATCTTCACATTGGACGCATTACTCTCAGAAACGTTTACATTTATCGTCTGGCAACTAATGCAGCGTGATGACGTTTGCGGTCGCACCACTCTGTACGAAGTAGAAGCTTCTAAGTTGTTTCAGTCACCAAGAAAGAGACACAGAAGTTCAAGTTTTAGTTTTTGAAAATTCAGTTTTTGGCTGCTTTTGCTGCCTTGTAGTTGACCTAGGACCTTAAGATTTTGCATGAACCGAACTCTGGCAGCCACATTACACGAGAAAAAGCGAGAAGTGGTAATTCGTAGTAAAAACCGCAGAAAACATAACGTTTTCTACATTGTTTTCCTATCGACGTAACTGAAAATCTTCACATTGGACGCATTACTCTCAGAAACGTTTACATTTATCGTCTGGCAACTAATGCAGCGTGATGACGTTTGCGGTCGCACCACTCTGTACGAAGTAGAAGCTTCTAAGTTGTTGCAGTCACCAAGAAAGAGGCACAGAAATTCAAGTTTTAGTTTTTGAAAATTCAGTTTTTGGCTGCTTTTGCTGCCTTGTAGTTGACCTAGGACCTGAAGTTTTTGCATGAACCGAACTCTGGCAGTCACATTACACGAGAAAAAGCGAGAAGTGGTAATTCGTAGTAAAAACCGCAGAAAACATAACGTTTTCTACATTGTTTTCGTTTCGACGTAACTGAAAATCTTCACATTGGACGCATTACTCTCAGAAACGTTTACATTTATCGTCTGGCAACTAATGGCGCGTGATGACGTTTGCGGTCGCACCACTCTATACGAAGTAGAAGCTTCTAAGTTGTTGCAGTCAAAAGAAAGAGGCACAGAAATTCAAGTTTTAGTTTTTGAAAATTCAGTTTTTGGCTGCTTTTGCTGCCTTGTAGTTGACATAGGACCATAAGATTTTGCATGAACTGAACTCTGGCAGCCACATTACACAAGAAAAAGCGAGACGTGGTAATTCGTAGTAAAAACCGCAGAAAACATAAAGTTTTCTACATTGTTTTCGTATCGACGTAACTGAAAATCTTCACATTGGACGCATTACTCTCAGAAACGTTTACATATATCGTCTGGCAACTAATGCCGCGTGATGACGTTAGCGGTCGCACCATTCTGTACGATGTAGAAGCTTCTAAGTTGTTGCAGTCACCAAGAAAGAGGCACAGAAATTCAAGTTTTAGTTTTTGAAAATTCAGTTTTTTGCTGCTTTTGCTGCCTTGTAGTTGACCTAGGACCTTAAGATTTTGCATGAACCGAACTCTGGCAGCCACATTACACGAGAAAAAGCGAGAAGTGGTAATTCGTAGTAAAAACCGCAGAAAACATAACGTTTTTTACATTGTTTTCGTATCGACGTAACTGAAAATCTTCACATTGGACGCATTACTCTCAGAAACATTTTCATTTATCGTCTGGCAACTAACGCCGCGTGCTGAAGTTTGCGGTCGCACCACTCTGTACAAAGTAGAAGCTTCTAAGTTGTTGCAGTCACCAAGAAAGAGGCACAGAAATTCAAGTTTTAGTTTTTGAAAATTCAGTTTTTGGCTGCTTTTGCTGCCTTGTAGTTGACCTAGGACCTTAAGATTTTGCATGAACCGAACTCTGGCAGCCACATTACACGAGAAAAAGCGAGAAGTGGTAATTCATAGTAAAAACCGCAGAAAACATAACGTCTTCTACATTGTTTTCGTATCGACGTAACTGAAAATCGTCACATTGGACGCATTACACTCAGAAACGTTTACATTTATCGTCTGGCAACTAATGCCGCGTGCTGAGGTTTGCGGTCGCACCACTCTGTACGAAGTAGAAGCTTCTAAGTTGTTGCAGTCACCAAGAAAGAGGCACAGAAATTCAAGTTTTAGTTTTTGAAAATTCAGTTTTTGGATGCTTTTGCTGCCTTGTAGTTGACCTAGGACCTTAAGATTTTGCATGAACCGAACTCTGGCAGCCACATTACACGAGAAAAAGCGAGAAGTGGTAATTCGTAGTAAAAACCGCAGAAAACATAACGTTTTCTACATTGTTTTCCTATCGACGTAACTGAAAATCTTCACATTGGACGCATTACTCTCAGAAACGTTTACATTTATCGTCTGGCAACTAATGCAGCGTGATGACGTTTGCGGTCGCACCACTCTGTACGAAGTAGAAGCTTCTAAGTTGTTGCAGTCACCAAGAAAGAGGCACAGAAATTCAAGTTTTAGTTTTTGAAAATTCAGTTTTTGGCTGCTTTTGCTGCCTTGTAGTTGACCTAGGACCTGAAGTTTTTGCATGAACCGAACTCTGGCAGTCACATTACACGAGAAAAAGCGAGAAGTGGTAATTCGTAGTAAAAACCGCAGAAAACATAACGTTTTCTACATTGTTTTCGTATCGACGTAACTGAAAATCTTCACATTGGACGCATTACTCTCAGAAACGTTTACATTTATCGTCTGGCAACTAATGCCGCGTGATGACGTTAGCGGTCGCACCATTCTGTACGAAGTAGAAGCTTCTAAGTTGTTGCAGTCACCAAGAAAGAGGCACAGAAATTCAAGTTTTAGTTTTTGAAAATTCAGTTTTTGGCTGCTTTTGCTGCCTTGTAGTTGACCTAGGACCTTAAGATTTTGCATGAACCGAACTCTGGCAGCCACATTACACGAGAAAAAGCGAGAAGTGGTAATTCGTAGTAAAAACCGCAGAAAACATAACGTTTTCTACATTGTTTTCGTATCGACGTAACTGAAAATCTTCACATTGGACGCATTACTCTCAGAAACATATACATTTATCGTCTGGCAACTAATGCCGCGTGCTGAAGTTTGCGGTCGCACCACTCTGTACAAAGTAGAAGCTTCTAAGTTGTTGCAGTCACCAAGAAAGAGGCACAGAAATTCAAGTTTTAGTTTTTGAAAATTCAGTTTTTGGCTGCTTTTGCTGCCTTGTAGTTGACCTAGGACCTTAAGATTTTGCATGAACCGAACTCTGGCAGCCACATTACACGAGAAAAAGCGAGAAGTGGTAATTCGTAGTAAAAACCGCAGAAAACATAACGTTTTCTACATTGTTTTCGTATCGACGTAACTGAATATCTTCACAATGGATGCATTTCTCTCGGAAACGTTTACAGTTATTGTCTGGCAACTAATGCCGCGTGCTGAAGTTTGCGGTCGCACCACTCTGTACGAATTAGAAGCTTCTAAGTTGTTGCAGTCACCAAGAAAGAGGCACAGAAATTCAAGTTTTAGTTTTTGAATATTCAGTTTTTGGCTGCTTTTGCTGCCTTGTAGTTGACCTAGGACCTTAAGATTTTGCATGAACCGAACTCTGGCAGCCACATTACACGAGAAAAAGCGAGAAGTGGTATTTCGTAGAAAAAACCGCAGAAAACATAACGTTTTCTACATTGTTTTCGTATCGACGTAACTGAAAATCTTCACATTGGACGCATTACTCTCAGAAACGTTTACATTTATCGTCTGGCAACTAATGCCGCGTGATGACGTTTGCGGTCGCACCACTCTGTACGAAGTAGAAGCTTCTAAGTTGTTGCAGTCACCAAGAAAGAGGCACAGAAATTCTAGTTTTAGTTTTTGAAAATTCAGTTTTTTGCTGCTTTTGCTCCCTTGTAATAAACCTAGGACCTTAAGATTTTGCATGAACCGAACTCTGGCAGCCACATTACACGAGAAAAAGCGAGAAGTGGTAATTCGTAGTAAAAACCGCAGAAAACATAACGTTTTCTACATTGTTTTCGTATCGACGTAACTAAAAATCTTCACATTGGACGCATTACTCTCAGAAACGATTACATTTATCGTCTGGCAACTAATGCCGCGTGATGACGTTTGCGGTCGCACCACTCTGTACGAAGTAGAAGCTTCTAAGTTGTTGCAGTGACCAAGAAAGAGGCACAGAAATTCAAGTTTTAGTTTTTGAAAATTCAGTTTTTGACTGCTTTTGCTGCCTTGTAGTTGACCTAGGACCTTAAGATCTTGCATGAACCGAACTCTGGCAGCCACATTACACGAGAGAAAGCGAGAAGTGGTAATTCGTAGTAAAAACCGCAGAAAACATAACGTTTTCCACATTGTTTTCGTATCGACGTAACTGAAAATCTTCACATTGGACGCATTACTCTCAGAAACGTTTACATTTATCGTCTGGCAACTAATGCCGCGTGCTGAGGTTTGCGGTCGCACCACGCTGTACGAAGTGGAAGCCTCTAAGTTGTTGCAGTCACCAAGAAAGAGGCACAGAAATTCAAGTTTTTGTTTTTGAAAATTCAGTTTTTGGCTGCTTTTGCTGCCTTGTAGTTGACCTAGGACCTTAAGATTTTGCATGAACCGATATCTGGCAGCCACATTACACGAGAAAAAGCGAGAAGTGGTAATTCGTAGTAAAAACCGCAGAAAACATACCGTTTTCTACATTGTTTTCGTATCGACGTAACTGAAAATCTTCACATTGGACGCATTACTCTCAGAAACGTTTACATTTATCGTCTGGCAACTAATGCCGCGTGATGACGTTTGCGGTCGCACCACTCTGTACGAAGTAGAAGCTTCTAAGTTGTTGCAGTCACCAAGAAAGAGGCACAGAAATTCAAGTTTTTGTTTTTGAAAATTCAGTTTTTGGCTGCTTTTGCTGCCTTGTAGTTGACCTAGGACCTTAAGATTTTGCATGAACCGAACTCTGGCAGCCACATTACACGAGAAAAAGCGAGAAGTGGTAATTCGTAGTAAAAACCGCAGAAAACATAACGTTTCCTACATTGTTTTCGTATCGACGTAACTGAAAATCTTCACATTGGACGCATTACTCTCAGAAACATTTACATTTATCGTCTGGCAACTAATGCCGCGTGATGACGTTTGCGGTCGCACCACTCTGTACGAAGTAGAAGCTTCTAAGTTGTTGCAGTCACCAAGAAAGAGGCACATAAATTCAAGTTTTAGTTTTTGAAAATTCAGTTTTTGGCTGCTTTTGCTGCCTTGTAGTTGACCTAGGACCTTAAGATTTTGCATGAACCGAACTCTGGCAGCCACATTACACGAGAAAAAGCGAGAAGTGGTAATTCGTAGTAAAAACCGCAGAAAACATAACGTTTTCTACATTGTTTTCGTATCGACGTAACTGAAAATCTTCACATTGGACGCATTACTCTCAGAAACGTTTACATTTATCGTCTGGCAAATAATGCCGCGTGCTGAGGTTTGCGGTCGCACCACTCTATACGAAGTAGAAGCTTCTAAGTTGTTGCAGTCACCAAGAAAGAGGCACAGAAATTCAAGTTTTTGTTTTTGAAAATTCAGTTTTTGGCTGCTTTTGCTGCCTTGTAGTTGACCTAGGACCTTAAGATTTTGCATGAACCGAACCCTGGCAGCCCCATTACACGAGAAAAAGCGAGAAGTGGTAATTCGTAGTAAAAACCGCAGAAAACATAAAGTTTTCTACATTGTTTTCGTATCGACGTAACTGAAAATCTTCACATTGGACGCATTACTCTCAGAAACGTTTACATTTATCGTCTGGCAACTAATGCCGCGTGATGACGTTTGCGGTCGCACCACTCTGTACGAAGTAGAAGCTTCTAAGTTGTTGCAGTCACCAAGAAAGAGGCACAGAAATTCAAGTTTTAGTTTTTGAAAATTCAGTTTTTGGCTGCTTTTGCTGCCTTGTAGTTGACCTAGGACCTTAAGATTTTGCATGAACCGAACTCTGGCAGCCACATTTCACGAGAAAAAGCGAGAAGTGGTAATTCGTAGTAAAAACCGCAGAAAACATAACGTTTTCTACATTGTTTTCGTATCGACATAACTGAAAATCTTCACATTGGACGCATTACTCTCAGAAACGTTTACATTTATCGTCTGGCAACTAATGCCGCGTGATGACATTTGCGGTCGCACCACTCTGTACGAAGTAGAAGCATCTAAGTTGTTGCAGTCACCAAGAAAGAGGCACAGAAATTCTAGTTTTAGTTTTTGAAAACTCAGTTTTTGGCTGCTTTTGCTACCTTGTAGTTGACCTAGGACCTTAAGATTTTGCATGAACCGAACTCTGGCAGCCACATTACACGAGAAAAAGCGAGAAGTGGTAATTCGTAGTAAAAACCGCAGAAAACATAAAGTTTTCTACATTGTTTTCATATCGACGTAACTAAAAATCTTCACATTGGACGCATTACTCTCAGAAACGATTACATTTATCGTCTGGCAACTAATGCCGCGTGATGACGTTTGCGGTCGCACCACTCTGTACGAAGTGGAAGCTTCTAAGTTGTTGCAGTCACCAAGAAAGAGGCACAGAAATTCAAGTTTTAGTTTTTGAAAATTCAGTTTTTGGCTGCTTTTGCTGCCTTGTAGTTGACCTAGGACCTTAAGATTTTGCATGAACCGAACTCTGGCAGCATCATTACACGAGAAAAAGCGAGAAGTGGTAATTCGTAGTAAAAACCGCAGAAAACATAACGTTTTCTACATTGTTTTCGTATCGACGTAACTGAAAATCTTCACATTGGACGCATTACTCTCAGAAACGTTTACATTTATCGTCTGGCAACTAATGCCGCGTGCTGAGGTTTGCGGTCGCACCACGCTGTACGAAGTGGAAGCTTCTAAGTTGTTGCAGTCGCCAAGAAAGAGGCACAGAAATTCAAGTTTTTGTTTTTGAAAATTCAGTTTTTGGCTGCTTTTGCTGCCTTGTAGTTGACCTAGGACCTTAAGATTTTGCATGAACCGAACTCTGGCAGCCACATTACACGAGAAAAAGCGAGAAGTGGTAATTTGTAGTAAAAACCGCAGAAAACATATCGTTTTCTACATTGTTTTCGTATCGACGTAACTGAAAATCTTCACATTGGACGCATTACTCTCAGAAACGTTTACATTTATCGTGTGGCAACTAATGCCGCGTGATGACGTTTGCGGTCGCACCACTCTGTACGAAGTAGAAGCTTCTAAGTTGTTGCAGTCACCAAGAAAGAGGCACATAAATTCAAGTTTTAGTTTTTGAAAATTCAGTTTTTGGCTGCTTTTGCTGCCTTGTAGTTGACCTAGGACCTTAAGATTTTGCATGAACCGAACTCTGGCAGCCACATTACACGACAAAGAGCGAGAAGTGGTAATTCGTAGTAAAAACCGCAGAAAACATAACGTTTTCTACATTGTTTTCGTATCGACGTAACTGAAAATCTTCACATTGGACGCATTACTCTCAGAAACGTTTACATTTATCGTCTGGCAACTAATGCCGCGTGATGACGTTTGCGGTCGCACCACTCTATACGAAGTAGAAGCTTCTAAGTTGTTGCAGTCACCAAGAAAGAGGCACAGAAATTCAAGTTTTTGTTTTTGAAAATTCAGTTTTTGGCTGCTTTTGCTGCCTTGTAGTTGACCTAGGACCTTAAGATTTTGCATGAACCGAACTCTGGCAGCCACATTTCACGAGAAAAAGCGAGAAGTGGTAATTCGTAGTAAAAACCGCAGAAAACATAACGTTTTCTACATTGTTTTCGTATCGACATAACTGAAAATCTTCACATTGGACGCATTACTCTCAGAAACGTTTACATTTATCGTCTGGCAACTAATGCCGCGTGATGACATTTGCGGTCGCACCACTCTGTACGAAGTAGAAGCTTCTAAGTTGTTGCAGTCACGAAGAAAGAGGCACAGAAATTCTAGTTTTAGTTTTTGAAAACTCAGTTTTTGGCTGCTTTTGCTCCCTTGTAGTTGACCTAGGACCTTAAGATTTTGCATGAACCGAACTCTGGCAGCCACATTACACGAGAAAAAGCGAGAAGTGGTAATTCGTAGTAAAAACCGCAGAAAACATAACGTTTTCTACATTGTTTTCATATCGACGTAACTAAAAATCTTCACATTGGACGCATTACTCTCAGAAACGATTACATTTATCGTCTGGCAACTAATGCCGCGTGATGACGTTTGCGGTCGCACCACTCTGTACGAAGTAGAAGCTTCTAAGTTGTTGCAGTCACCAAGAAAGAGGCACAGAAATTCAAGTTTTAGTTTTTGAAAATTCAGTTTTTGGCTGCTTTTGCTGCCTTGTAGTTGACCTAGGACCTTAAGATTTTGCATGAACCGAACTCTGGCTGCATCATTACACGAGAAAAAGCGAGAAGTGGTAATTCGTAGTAAAAACCGCAGAAAACATAACGTTTTCTACATTGTTTTCGTATCGACGTAACTGAAAATCTTCACATTGGACGCATTACTCTCAGAAACGTTTACATTTATCGTCTGGCAACTAATGCCGCGTGCTGAGGTTTGCGGTCGCACCACGCTGTACGAAGTGGAAGCTTCTAAGTTGTTGCAGTCGCCAAGAAAGAGGCACAGAAATTCAAGTTTTTGTTTTTGAAAATTCAGTTTTTGGCTGCTTTTGCTGCCTTGTAGTTGACCTAGGACCTTAAGATTTTGCATGAACCGAACTCTGGCAGCCACATTACACGAGAAAAAGCGAGAAGTGGTAATTTGTAGTAAAAACCGCAGAAAACATATCGTTTTCTACATTGTTTTCGTATCGACGTAACTGAAAATCTTCACATTGGACGCATTACTCTCAGAAACGTTTACATTTATCGTGTGGCAACTAATGCCGCGTGATGACGTTTGCGGTCGCACCACTCTGTACGAAGTAGAAGCTTCTAAGTTGTTGCAGTCACCAAGAAAGAGGCACATAAATTCAAGTTTTAGTTTTTGAAAATTCAGTTTTTGGCTGCTTTTGCTGCCTTGTAGTTGACCTAGGACCTTAAGATTTTGCATGAACCGAACTCTGGCAGCCACATTACACGACAAAGAGCGAGAAGTGGTAATTCGTAGTAAAAACCGCAGAAAACATAACGTTTTCTACATTGTTTTCGTATCGACGTAACTGAAAATCTTCACATTGGACGCATTACTCTCAGAAACGTTTACATTTATCGTCTGGCAACTAATGCCGCGTGATGACGTTTGCGGTCGCACCACTCTGTACGAAGTAGAAGCTTCTAAGTTGTTGCAGTCACCAAGAAAGAGGCACAGAAATTCAAGTTTTTGTTTTTGAAAATTCAGTTTTTGGCTGCTTTTGCTGCCTTGTAGTTGACCTAGGACCTTAAGATTTTGCATGAACCGAACTCTGGCAGCCACATTACACGAGAAAAAGCGAGACGTGGTAACTCGTAGTAAAAACCGCAGAAAGCATAACGTTTTCTACATTGTTTTCGTATCGACGTAACTGAAAATCTTCACATTGGACGCATTACTCTCAGAAACATTTATATTTATCGTCTGGCAACTAATGCCGCGTGATGACGTTTGCGGTCGCACCACTCTGTACGAAGTAGAAGCTTCTAAGTTGTTGCAGTCACCAAGAAAGAGGCACAGAAATTCAAGTTTTAGTTTTTGAAAATTCAGTTTTTGGCTGCTTTTGCTGCCTTGTAGTTGACCTAGGACCTTAAGATTTTGCATGAACCGAACTCTGGCAGCCACATTACACGAGAAAAAGCGAGAAGTGGTTATTCGTAGTAAAAACCGCAGAAAACATAACGTTTTCTACATTGTTTTCGTATCGACGTAACTGAATATCTTCACAATGGATGCATTTCTCTCGGAAACGTTTACATTTATTGTCTGGCAACTAATGCCGCGTGCTGAAGTTTGCGGTCGCACCACTCTGTACGAAGTAGAAGCTTCTAAGTTGTTGCAGTCACCAAGAAAGAGGCACAGAAATTCAAGTTTTAGTTATTGAAAATTCAGTTTTTGGCTGCTTTTGCTGCCTTGTAGTTGACCTAGGACCTTAAGATTTTGCATGAACCGAACTCTGGCAGCCACATTACAGGAGAAAAAGCGAGAAGTGGTAATTCGTAGTAAAAACCGCAGAAAACATAACGTTTTCTACATTGTTTTCGTATCGACGTAACTGAAAATCTTCACATTGGACGCATTACTCTCAGAAACGTTTACATTTATCGTCTGGCAACTGATGCCACGTGCTGAGGTTTGCGGTCGCACCACTCTGTACGAAGTAGAAGCTTCTAAGTTGTTGCAGTCACCAAGAAAGAGGCACAGAAATTCAAGTTTTTGTTTTTGAAAATTCAGTTTTTGGCTGCTTTTGCTGCCTTGTAGTTGACCTAGGACCTTAAGATTTTGCATGAACCGAACTCTGGCAGCCCCATTACACGAGAAAAAGCGAGAAGTGGTAATTCGTAGTAAAAACCGCAGAAAACATAACGTTTTCTACATTGTTTTCGTATCGACGTAACTGAAAATCTTCACATTGGACGCATTACTCTCAGAAACATTTACATTTATCGTCTGGCAACTAATGCCGCGTGATGACGTTTGCGGTCGCACCACTCTGTACGAAGTAGAAGCTTCTAAGTTGTTGCAGTCACCAAGAAAGAGGCACAGAAATTCAAGTTTTAGTTTTTGAAAATTCAGTTTTTGGCTGCTTTTGCTGCCTTGTAGTTGACCTAGGACCTTAAGATTTTGCATGAACCGAACTCTGGCAGCCACATTACACGAGAAAAAGCGAGAAGTGGTAATTCGTAGTAAAAACCGCAGAAAACATAACGTTTTCTACATTGTTTTCGTATCGACGTAACTGAAAATCTTCACATTGGACGCATTACACTCAGAAACGTTTACATTTATCGTCTGGCAACTAATTCAGCGTGATGAAGTTTGCGGTCGCACCGCTCTGTACGAAGTAGAAGCTTCTAAGTTGTTGCAGTCACCAAGAAAGAGGCACAGAAATTCAAGTTTTTGTTTTTGAAAATTCAGTTTTTGGCTGCTTTTGCTGCCTTGTAGTTGACCTAGGACCTTAAGATTTTGCATGAACCGAACTCTGGCAGCCCCATTACACGAGAAAAAGCGAGAAGTGGTAATTCGTAGTAAAAACCGCAGAAAACATAACGTTTTCTACATTGTTTTCGTATCGACGTAACTGAAAATCTTCACATTGGTCGCATTACTCTCAGAAACGTTTACATTTATCGTCTGGCAACTAATGCCGCGTGATGACGTTTGCGGTCGCACCACTCTGTACGAAGTAGAAGCTTCTAAGTTGTTGCAGTCACCAAGAAAGAGGCACAGAAATTCTAGTTTTAGTTTTTGAAAATTCAGTTTTTTGCTGCTTTTGCTCCCTTGTAGTTGACCTAGGACCTTAAGATTTTGCATGAACCGAACTCTGGCAGCCACATTACACGAGAAAAAGCGAGAAGTGGTAATTCGTAGTAAAAACCGCAGAAAACATATCGTTTTCTACATTGTTTTCGTATCGACGTAACTGAAAATCTTCACATTGGACGCATTACTCTCAGAAACGTTTACATTTATCGTCTGGCAACTAATGCCGCGTGATGACGTTTGCGGTCGCACCACTCTGTACGAAGTAGAAGCTTCTAAGTTGTTGCAGTCACCAAGAAAGAGGCACAGAAATTCAAGTTTTTGTTTTTGAAAATTCAGTTTTTGGCTGCTTTTGCTGCCTTGTAGTTGACCTAGGACCTTAAGATTTTGCATGAACCGAACTCTGGCAGCCACATTACACGAGAAAAAGCGAGAAGTGGTAATTCGTAGTAAAAACCGCAGAAAACATAACGTTTTCTACATTGTTTTCGTATCGACGTAACTGAAAATCTTCACATTGGACGCATTACTCTCAGAAACGTTTACATTTATCGTCTGGCAACTAATGCCGCGTGCTGACGTTTGCGGTCGCACCACTCTGTACGAAGTAGAAGCTTCTAAGTTGTTGCAGTCACCAAGAAAGAGGCACAGAAATTCAAGTTTTTGTTTTTGAAAATTCAGTTTTTGGCTGCTTTTGCTGCCTTGTAGTTGACCTAGGACCTTAAGATTTTGCATGAACAGAACTCTGGCAGCCACATTACACGAGAAAAAGCGAGAAGTGGTAATTCGTAGTAAAAACTGCAGAAAACATAACGTTTTCTACATTGTTTTCGTATCGACGTAACTGAAAATCTTCACATTGGACGCATTACACTCAGAAACATTTACATTTATCGTCTGGCAACTAATGCCGCGTGATGACGTTTGCGGTCGCACCACTCTGTACGAAGTAGAAGCTTCTAAGTTGTTGCAGTCACCAAGAAAGAGGCACAGAATTTCCAGTTTTAGTTTTTGAAAATTCAGTTTTTGGCTGCTTTTGCTGCCTTGTAGTTGACCTAGGACCTTAAGATTTTGCATGAACCGAACTCTGGCAGCCACATTACACGAGAAAAAGCGAGAAGTGGTAATTCGTAGTAAAAACCGCAGAAAACATAACGTTTTCTACATTGTTTTCGTATCGACGTAACTGAAAATCTTCACATTGGACGCATTACTCTCAGAAACGTTTACATTTATCGTCTGGCAACTAATGCCGCGTGCTGAGGTTTGCGGTCGCACCACTCTGTACGAAGTAGAAGCTTCTAAGTTGTTGCAGTCACCAAGAAAGAGGCACAGAAATTCAAGTTTTTGTTTTTGAAAATTCAGTTTTTGGCTGCTTTTGCTGCCTTGTAGTTGACCTAGGACCTTAAGATTTTGCATGAACCGAACTCTGGCAGCCCCATTACACGAGAAAAAGCGAGAAGTGGTAATTCGTAGTAAAAACCGCAGAAAACATAACGTTTTCTACATTGTTTTCGTATCGACGTAACTGAAAATCTTCACATTGGACGCATTACTCTCAGAAACGTTTACATTTATCGTCTGGCAACTAATGCCGCGTGATGACGTTTGCGGTCGCACCACTCTGTACGAAGTAGAAGCTTCTAAGTTGTTGCAGTCACCAAGAAAGAGGCACAGAAATTCTAGTTTTAGTTTTTGAAAATTCAGTTTTTTGCTGCTTTTGCTCCCTTGTAGTTGACCTAGGACCCTAAGATTTTGCATGAACCGAACTCTGGCAGCCACATTACACTTGAAAAAGCGAGAAGTGGTAATTCGTAGTAAAAACCGCAGAAAACATATCGTTTTCTACATTGCTTTCGTATCGACGTAACTGAAAATCTTCACATTATACGCATTACTCTCAGAAACGTTTACATTTATCGTCTGGCAACTAATGCCGCGTGATGACGTTTGCGGTCGCACCACTCTGTACGAAGTAGAAGCTTCTAAGTTGTTGCAGTCACCAAGAAAGAGGCAGAGAAATTCAAGTTTTTGTTTTTGAAAATTCAGTTTTTGGCTGCTTTTGCTGCCTTGTAGTTGACCTACGACCTTAAGATTTTGCATGAACCGAACTCTGGCAGCCACATTACAAGGGAAAAAGCGAGAAGTGGTAATTCGTAGTAAAAACCGCAGAAAACATAACGTTTTCTACATTGTTTTCGTATCGACGTAACTGAAAATCTTCACATTGGACGCATTACTCTCAGAAACGTTTACATTTATCGTCTGGCAACTAATGCCGCGTGATGACGTTTGCGGTCGCACCACTCTGTACGAAGTAGAAGCTTCTAAGTTGTTGCAGTCACAAAGAAAGAGGCACAGAAATTCAAGTTTTTGTTTTTGAAAATTCAGTTTTTGGCTGCTTTTGCTGCCTTGTAGTTGACCTAGGACCTTAAGATTTTGCATGAACCGAACTCTGGCAGCCCCATTACACGATAAAAAGCGAGAAGTGGTAATTCGTAGTAAAAACCGCAGAAAACATAACGTTTTCTACATTGTTTTCGTATCGACGTAACTGAAAATCTTCACATTGGTCGCATTACTCTCAGAAACGTTTACATTTATCGTCTGGCAACTAATGCCGCGTGATGACGTTTGCGGTCGCACCACTCTGTACGAAGTAGAAGCTTCTAAGTTGTTGCAGTCACCAAGAAAGAGGCACAGAAATTCTAGTTTTAGTTTTTGAAAATTCAGTTTTTTGCTGCTTTTGCTCCCTTGTAGTTGACCTAGGACCTTAAGATTTTGCATGAACCGAACTCTGGCAGCCACATTACACGAGAAAAAGCGAGAAGTGGTAATTCGTAGTAAAAACCGCAGAAAACATATCGTTTTCTACATTGTTTTCGTATCGACGTAACTGAAAATCTTCACATTGGACGCATTACTCTCAGAAACGTTTACATTTATCGTCTGGCAACTAATGCCGCGTGATGACGTTTGCGGTCGCACCACTCTGTACGAAGTAGAAGCTTCTAAGTTGTTGCAGTCACCAAGAAAGAGGCGCAGAAATTCAAGTTTTTGTTTTTGAAAATTCAGTTTTTGGCTGCTTTTGCTGCCTTGTAGTTGACCTAGGACCTTAAGATTTTGCATGAACCGAACTCTGGCAGCCACATTACACGAGAAAAAGCGAGAAGTGGTAATTCGTAGTAAAAACCGCAGAAAACATAACGTTTTCTACATTGTTTTCGTATCGACGTAACTGAAAATCTTCACATTGGACGCATTACTCTCAGAAACGTTTACATTTATCGTCTGGCAACTAATGCCGCGTGATGACGTTTGCGGTCGCACCACTCTGTACGAAGTAGAAGCTTCTAAGTTGTTGCAGTCACCAAGAAAGAGGCACAGAATTTCCAGTTTTAGTTTTTGAAAATTCAGTTTTTGGCTGCTTTTGCTGCCTTGTAGTTGACCTAGGACCTTAAGATTTTGCATGAACCGAACTCTGGCAGCCACATTACACGAGAAAAAGCAAGAAGTGGTAATTCGTAGTAAAAACCGCAGAAAACATAACGTTTTCTACATTGTTTTCGTATCGACGTAACTGAAAATCTTCACATTGGACGCATTACTCTCAGAAACGTTTACATTTATCGTCTGGCAACTAATGCCGCGTGCTGAGGTTTGCGGTCGCACCACTCTGTACGAAGTAGAAGCTTCTAAGTTGTTGCAGTCACCAAGAAAGAGGCACAGAAATTCAAGTTTTTGTTTTTGAAAATTCAGTTTTTGGCTGCTTTTGCTGCCTTGTAGTTGACCTAGGACCTTAAGATTTTGCATGAACCGAACTCTGGCAGCCCCATTACACGAGAAAAAGCGAGAAGTGGTAATTCGTAGTAAAAACCGCAGAAAACATAACGTTTTCTACATTGTTTTCGTATCGACGTAACTGAAAATCTTCACATTGGACGCATTACTCTCAGAAACGTTTACATTTATCGTCTGGCAACTAATGCCGCGTGATGACGTTTGCGGTCGCACCACTCTGTACGAAGTAGAAGCTTCTAAGTTGTTGCAGTCACCAAGAAAGAGGCACAGAAATTCTAGTTTTAGTTTTTGAAAATTCAGTTTATTGCTGCTTTTGCTCCCTTGTAGTTGACCTAGGACCTTAAGATTTTGCATGAACCGAACTCTGGCAGCCACATTACACGAGAAAAAGCGAGAAGTGGTAATTCGTAGTAAAAACCGCAGAAAACATATCGTTTTCTACATTGTTTTCGTATCGACGTAACTGAAAATCTTCACATTATACGCATTACTCTCAGAAACGTTTACATTTATCGTCTGGCAACTAATGCCGCGTGATGACGTTTGCGGTCGCACCACTCTGTACGAAGTAGAAGCTTCTAAGTTGTTGCAGTCACCAAGAAAGAGGCACAGAAATTCAAGTTTTAGTTTTTGAAAATTCAGTTTTTGGCTGCTTTTGCTGCCTTGTAGTTGACCTAGGACCTTAAGATTTTGCATGAACCGAACTCTGGCAGCCACATTACACGAGAAAAAGCGAGAAGTGGTAATTCGTAGTAAAAACCGCAGAAAACATAACGTATTTCTACATTGTTTTTGAATCGACGTAACTGAAAATCTTCACATTGGACGCATTACTCTCAGAAACTTTTACATTTATCGTCTGGCAACTAATGCCGCGTGATGACGTTTGCGGTCGCATCACTCTGTACGAAGTAGAAGCTTCTAAGTTGTTGCAGTCACCAAGAAAGAGGCACAGAAATTCAAGTTTTAATTTTTGAAAATTCAGTTTTTGGCTGCTTTTGCTGCCTTGTAGTTGACCTAGGACCTTAAGATTTTGCATGAACCGAACTCTGGCAGCCACATTACACGAGAACAAACGAGAAGTGGTAATTCGTAGTAAAAACCGCAGGAAACATAACGTTTTCTACATTTGTTTTCGAAATGACGTAACTGAAAATCTTCACATTGGACGCATTACTCTCAGAAACGTTTACATTTATCGTCTGGCAACTAATGCAGCGTGATGACGTTTGCGGTCGCACCACTCTGTACGAAGTAGAAGCTTCTAAGTTGTTGCAGTCACCAAGAAAGAGGCACAGAAATTCAAGTTTTAGTTTTTGAAAATTCAATTTTTGGCTGCTTTTGCTGCCTTGTAGTTGACCTAGGACCTTAAGATTTTGCATGAACCGAACTCTGGCAGCCACATTACACGAGAAAAAGCGAGAAGTGGTAATTCGTAGTAAAAACCGCAGAAAACATAACGTTTTCTACATTTGTTTTCGAAATGACGTAACTGAAAATCTTCACATTGGACGCATTACTCTCAGAAACGTTTACATTTATCGTCTGGCAACTAATGCAGCGTGATGACGTTTGCGGTCGCACCACTCTGTACGAAGTAGAAGCTTCTAAGTTGTTGCAGTCACCAAGAAAGAGGCACAGAAATTCAAGTTTTAGTTTTTGAAAATTCAGTTTTTGGCTGCTTTTGCTGCCTTGTAGTTGACCTAGGACCTTAAGATTTTGCATGAACCGAACTCTGGCAGCCACATTACACGAGAAAAAGCGAGAAGTGGTAATTCGTAGTAAAAACCGCAGAAAACATAACGTTTTCTACATTTGTTTTCGAAATGACGTGACTGAAAATCTTCACATTGGACGCATTACTCTCAGAAACGTTTACATTTATCGTCTGGCAACTAATGCAGCGTGATGACGTTTGCGGTCGCACCACTCTGTACGAAGTAGAAGCTTCTAAGTTGTTGCAGTCACCAAGAAAGAGGCACAGAAATTCAAGTTTTAGTTTTTGAAAATTCAGTTTTTGGCTGCTTTTGCTGCCTTGTAGTTGACCTAGGACCCTAAGATTTTGTATGAACCGAACTCTGGCAGCCACATTACACGGGAAAAAGCGAGAAGTGGTAACTGGTAGTAAAAACCGCAGAAAACATAACGTTTTCTACATTGTTTTCGTATCGACGTAATTGAAAATCTTCACATTGGACGCATTACTCTCAGAAACGTTTACATTTATCGTCTGGCAACTAATGCCGCGTGATGACGTGTGCGGTCGCATCACTCTGTACGAAGTAGAAGCTTCTAAGTTGTTGCAGTCACCAAGAAAGAGGCACAGAAATTCAAGTTTTAGTTTTTGAAAATTCAGTTTTTGGCTGCTTTTGCTGCCTTGTAGTTGACCTAGGACCTTAAGATTTTGCATGAACCGAACTCTGGCAGCCACATTACACGAGAAAAAGCGAGAAGTGGTAATTCGTAGTAAAAACCGCAGAAAACATAACGTTTTCTACATTGTTTTCGTATCGACGTAACTGAAAATCTTCACATTGGACGCATTACTCTCAGAAACGTTTACATTTATCGTCTGGCAACTTATTCAGCGTGATGATGTTTGCGGTCGCACCACTCTGTACGAAGTAGAAGCTTCTAAGTTGTTGCAGTCACCAAGAAAGAGGCACAGAAATTCAAGTTTTAGTTTTTGAAAATTCAGTTTTTGGCTGCTTTTGCTGCCTTGTAGTTGACCTAGGACCTTAAGATTTTGCATGAACCGAACTCTGGCAGCCACATTACACGAGAAAAAGCGAGAAGTGGTAATTCGTAGTAAAAACCGCAGAAAACATAACGTTTTCTACATTGTTTTTGAATCGACGTAACTGAAAATCTTCACATTGGACGCATTACTCTCAGAAACTTTTACATTTATCGTCTGGCAACTAATGCCGCGTGATGACGTTTGCGGTCGCATCACTCTGTACGAAGTAGAAGCTTCTAAGTTGTTGCAGTCACCAAGAAAGAGGCACAGAAATTCAAGTTTTAATTTTTGAAAATTCAGTTTTTGGCTGCTTTTGCTGCCTTGTAGTTGACCTAGGACCTTAAGATTTTGCATGAACCGAACTCTGGCAGCCACATTACACGAGAAAAAGCGAGAAGTGGTAATTCGTAGTAAAAACCGCAGAAAACATAACGTTTTCTACATTTGTTTTCGAAATGACGTAACTGAAAATCTTCACATTGGACGCATTACTCTCAGAAACGTTTACATTTATCGTCTGGCAACTAATGCAGCGGGATGACGTTTGCGGTCGCACCACTCTGTACGAAGTAGAAGCTTCTAAGTTGTTGCAGTCACCAAGAAAGAGGCACAGAAATTCAAGTTTTAGTTTTTGAAAATTCAATTTTTGGCTGCTTTTGCTGCCTTGTAGTTGACCTAGGACCTTAAGATTTTGCATGAACCGAACTCTGGCAGCCACATTACACGAGAAAAAGCGAGAAGTGGTAATTCGTAGTAAAAACCGCAGAAAACATAACGTTTTCTACATTTGTTTTCGAAATGACGTAACTGAAAATCTTCACATTGGACGCATTACTCTCAGAAACGTTTACATTTATCGTCTGGCAACTAATGCAGCGTGATGACGTTTGCGGTCGCACCACTCTGTACGAAGTAGAAGCTTCTAAGTTGTTGCAGTCACCAAGAAAGAGGCACAGAAATTCAAGTTTTAGTTTTTGAAAATTTAGTTTTTGGCTGCTTTTGCTGCCTTGTAGTTGACCTAGGACCTTAAGATTTTGCATGAACCGAACTCTGGCAGCCACATTACACGAGAAAAAGCGAGAAGTGGTAATTCGTAGTAAAAACCGCAGAAAACATAACGTTTTCTACATTTGTTTTCGAAATGACGTGACTGAAAATCTTCACATTGGACGCATTACTCTCAGAAACGTTTACATTTATCGTCTGGCAACTAATGCAGCGTGATGACGTTTGCGGTCGCACCACTCTGTACGAAGTAGAAGCTTCTAAGTTGTTGCAGTCACCAAGAAAGAGGCACAGAAATTCAAGTTTTAGTTTTTGAAAATTCAGTTTTTGGCTGCTTTTGCTGCCTTGTAGTTGACCTAGGACCCTAAGATTTTGCATGAACCGAACTCTGGCAGCCACATTACACGGGAAAAAGCGAGAAGTGGTAACTGGTAGTAAAAACCGCAGAAAACATAACGTTTTCTACATTGTTTTCGTATCGACGTAATTGAAAATCTTCACATTGGACGCATTACTCTCAGAAACGTTTACATTTATCGTCTGGCAACTAATGCCGCGTGATGACGTTTGCGGTCGCACCACTCTGTACGAAGTAGAAGCTTCTAAGTTGTTGCAGTCACCAAGAAAGAGGCACAGAAATTCAAGTTTTAGTTTTTGAAAATTCAGTTTTTGGCTGCTTTTGCTGCCTTGTAGTTGACCTAGGACCTTAAGATTTTGCATGAACCGAACTCTGGCAGCCACATTACACGAGAAAAAGCGAGAAGTGGTAATTCGTAGTAAAAACCGCAGAAAACATAACGTATTTCTACATTGTTTTTGAATCGACGTAACTGAAAATCTTCACATTGGACGCATTACTCTCAGAAACTTTTACATTTATCGTCTGGCAACTAATGCCGCGTGATGACGTTTGCGGTCGCATCACTCTGTACGAAGTAGAAGCTTCTAAGTTGTTGCAGTCACCAAGAAAGAGGCACAGAAATTCAAGTTTTAATTTTTGAAAATTCAGTTTTTGGCTGCTTTTGCTGCCTTGTAGTTGACCTAGGACCTTAAGATTTTGCATGAACCGAACTCTGGCAGCCACATTACACGAGAACAAGCGAGAAGTGGTAATTCGTAGTAAAAACCGCAGGAAACATAACGTTTTCTACATTTGTTTTCGAAATGACGTAACTGAAAATCTTCACATTGGACGCATTACTCTCAGAAACGTTTACATTTATCGTCTGGCAACTAATGCAGCGTGATGACGTTTGCGGTCGCACCACTCTGTACGAAGTAGAAGCTTCTAAGTTGTTGCAGTCACCAAGAAAGAGGCACAGAAATTCAAGTTTTAGTTTTTGAAAATTCAATTTTTGGCTGCTTTTGCTGCCTTGTAGTTGACCTAGGACCTTAAGATTTTGCATGAACCGAACTCTGGCAGCCACATTACACGAGAAAAAGCGAGAAGTGTTAATTCGTAGTAAAAACCGCAGAAAACATAACGTTTTCTACATTTGTTTTCGAAATGACGTAACTGAAAATCTTCACATTGGACGCATTACTCTCAGAAACGTTTACATTTATCGTCTGGCAACTAACGCAGCGTGATGACGTTTGCGGTCGCACCACTCTGTACGAAGTAGAAGCTTCTAAGTTGTTGCAGTCACCAAGAAAGAGGCACAGAAATTCAAGTTTTAGTTTTTGAAAATTCAGTTTTTGGCTGCTTTTGCTGCCTTGTAGTTGACCTAGGACCTTAAGATTTTGCATGAACCGAACTCTGGCAGCCACATTACACGAGAAAAAGCGAGAAGTGGTAATTCGTAGTAAAAACCGCAGAAAACATAACGTTTTCTACATTTGTTTTCGAAATGACGTGACTGAAAATCTTCACATTGGACGCATTACTCTCAGAAACGTTTACATTTATCGTCTGGCAACTAATGCAGCGTGATGACGTTTGCGGTCGCACCACTCTGTACGAAGTAGAAGCTTCTAAGTTGTTGCAGTCACCAAGAAAGAGGCACAGAAATTCAAGTTTTAGTTTTTGAAAATTCAGTTTTTGGCTGCTTTTGCTGCCTTGTAGTTGACCTAGGACCCTAAGATTTTGTATGAACCGAACTCTGGCAGCCACATTACACGGGAAAAAGCGAGAAGTGGTAACTGGTAGTAAAAACCGCAGAAAACATAACGTTTTCTACATTGTTTTCGTATCGACGTAATTGAAAATCTTCACATTGGACGCATTACTCTCAGAAACGTTTACATTTATCGTCTGGCAACTAATGCCGCGTGATGACGTGTGCGGTCGCATCACTCTGTACGAAGTAGAAGCTTCTAAGTTGTTGCAGTCACCAAGAAAGAGGCACAGAAATTCAAGTTTTAGTTTTTGAAAATTCAGTTTTTGGCTGCTTTTGCTGCCTTGTAGTTGACCTAGGACCTTAAGATTTTGCATGAACCGAACTCTGGCAGCCACATTACACGAGAAAAAGCGAGAAGTGGTAATTCGTAGTAAAAACCGCAGAAAACATAACGTTTTCTACATTGTTTTCGTATCGACGTAACAGAAAATCTTCACATTGGACGCATTAGTCTCTGAAACGTTTACATTTATCGTCTGGCAACTTATTCAGCGTGATGATGTTTGCGGTCGCACCACTCTGTACGAAGTAGAAGCTTCTAAGTTGTTGCAGTCACCAAGAAAGAGGCACAGAAATTCAAGTTTTAGTTTTTGAAAATTCAGTTTTTGGCTGCTTTTGCTGCCTTGTAGTTGACCTAGGACCTTAAGATTTTGCATGAACCGAACTCTGGCAGCCACATTACACGAGAAAAAGCGAGAAGTGGTAATTCGTAGTAAAAACCGCAGAAAACATAACGTTTTCTACATTGTTTTTGAATCGACGTAACTGAAAATCTTCACATTGGACGCATTACTCTCAGAAACTTTTACATTTATCGTCTGGCAACTAATGCCGCGTGATGACGTTTGCGGTCGCATCACTCTGTACGAAGTAGAAGCTTCTAAGTTGTTGCAGTCACCAAGAAAGAGGCACAGAAATTCAAGTTTTAATTTTTGAAAATTCAGTTTTTGGCTGCTTTTGCTGCCTTGTAGTTGACCTAGGACCTTAAGATTTTGCATGAACCGAACTCTGGCAGCCACATTACACGAGAAAAAGCGAGAAGTGGTAATTCGTAGTAAAAACCGCAGAAAACATAACGTTTTCTACATTTGTTTTCGAAATGACGTAACTGAAAATCTTCACATTGGACGCATTACTCTCAGAAACGTTTACATTTATCGTCTGGCAACTAATGCAGCGGGATGACGTTTGCGGTCGCACCACTCTGTACGAAGTAGAAGCTTCTAAGTTGTTGCAGTCACCAAGAAAGAGGCACAGAAATTCAAGTTTTAGTTTTTGAAAATTCAATTTTTGGCTGCTTTTGCTGCCTTGTAGTTGACCTAGGACCTTAAGATTTTGCATGAACCGAACTCTGGCAGCCACATTACACGAGAAAAAGCGAGAAGTGGTAATTCGTAGTAAAAACCGCAGAAAACATAACGTTTTCTACATTTGTTTTCGAAATGACGTAACTGAAAATCTTCACATTGGACGCATTACTCTCAGAAACGTTTACATTTATCGTCTGGCAACTAATGCAGCGTGATGACGTTTGCGGTCGCACCACTCTGTACGAAGTAGAAGCTTCTAAGTTGTTGCAGTCACCAAGAAAGAGGCACAGAAATTCAAGTTTTAGTTTTTGAAAATTTAGTTTTTGGCTGCTTTTGCTGCCTTGTAGTTGACCTAGGACCTTAAGATTTTGCATGAACCGAACTCTGGCAGCCACATTACACGAGAAAAAGCGAGAAGTGGTAATTCGTAGTAAAAACCGCAGAAAACATAACGTTTTCTACATTTGTTTTCGAAATGACGTGACTGAAAATCTTCACATTGGACGCATTACTCTCAGAAACGTTTACATTTATCGTCTGGCAACTAATGCAGCGTGATGGCGTTTGCGGTCGCACCACTCTGTACGAAGTAGAAGCTTCTAAGTTGTTGCAGTCACCAAGAAAGAGGCACAGAAATTCAAGTTTTAGTTTTTGAAAATTCAGTTTTTGGCTGCTTTTGCTGCCTTGTAGTTGACCTAGGACCCTAAGATTTTGCATGAACCGAACTCTGGCAGCCACATTACACGGGAAAAAGCGAGAAGTGGTAACTGGTAGTAAAAACCGCAGAAAACATAACGTTTTCTACATTGTTTTCGTATCGACGTAATTGAAAATCTTCACATTGGACGCATTACTCTCAGAAACGTTTACATTTATCGTCTGGCAACTAATGCCGCGTGATGACGTTTGCGGTCGCATCACTCTGTACGAAGTAGAAGCTTCTAAGTTGTTGCAGTCACCAAGAAAGAGGCACAGAAATTCAAGTTTTAGTTTTTGAAAATTCAGTTTTTGGCTGCTTTTGCTGCCTTGTAGTTGACCTAGGACCTTAAGATTTTGCATGAACCGAACTCTGGCAGCCACATTACACGAGAAAAAGCGAGAAGTGGTAATTCGTAGTAAAAACCGCAGAAAACATAACGTTTTCTACATTGTTTTCGTATCGACGTAACTGAAAATCTTCACATTGGACGCATTACTCCCAGAAACGTTTACATTTATCGTCTGGCAACTAATGCCGCGTGATGACGTTTGCGGTCGCATCACTCTGTACTTCTAAGTTGTTGCAGTCACCAAGAAAGAGGCACAGAAATTAAAGTTTTAGTTTTTGAAAATTCAGTATTGGCTGCTTTTGCTGCCTTGTAGTTGACCTAGGACCTTAAGAGTTTGCATGAACCGATCTCTGGCAGCCACATTACACGAGAAAAAGCGAGAAGTGGTAATTCGTAGTAAAAACCGCAGAAAACATAACGTTTTCTACATTTGTTTTCGAAATGACGTAACTGAAAATCTTCACATTGGACGCATTACTCTCAGAAACGTTTACATTTATCGTCTGGCAACTAATGCAGCGTGATGACGTTTGCGGTCGCACCACTCTGTACGAAGTAGAAGCTTCTAAGTTGTTGCAGTCACCAACAAAGAGGCACAGAAATTCAAGTTTTAGTTTTTGAAAATTCAGTTTTTGGCTGCTTTTCCTGCCTTTTAGTTGACCTAGGACCTTACGATTTTGCATGAACCGAACTCTGGCAGCCACATTACACGTGAAAAAGCGAGAAGTGGTAATACGTAGTAAAAACCGCAGAAAACATAACGTTTTCTACATTTGTTTTCGAAATGACGTGACTGAAAATCTTCACATTGGACGCATTACTCTCAGAAACGTTTACATTTATCGTCTGGCAACTAATGCAGCGTGATGACGTTTGCGGTCGCACCACTCTGTACGAAGTAGAAGCTTCTAAGTTGTTGCAGTCACCAAGAAAGAGGCACAGAAATTCAAGTTTTAGTTTTTGAAAATTCAGTTTTTGGCTGCTTTTGCTGCCTTGTAGTTGACCTAGGACCTTAAGATTTTGCATGAACCGAACTCTGGCAGCCACATTACACGAGAAAAAGCGAGAAGTGGTAATTCGTAGTAAAAACCGCAGAAAACATAACGTTTTCTACATTGTTTTCGTATCGACGTAACTGAAAATCTTCACATTGGACGCATTACTCCCAGAAACGTTTACATTTATCGTCTGGCAACTAATGCCGCGTGATGACGTTTGCGGTCGCATCACTCTGTACTTCTAAGTTGTTGCAGTCACCAAGAAAGAGGCACAGAAATTCAAGTTTTAGTTTTTGAAAATTCAGTTTTTGGCTGCTTTTGCTGCCTTGTAGTTGACCTAGGACCTTAAGATTTTGCATGAACCGAACTCTGGCAGCCACATTACACGAGAAAAAGCGAGAAGTGGTAATTCGTAGTAAAAACCGCAGAAAACATAACGTTTTCTACATTGTTTTTGAATCGACGTAACTGAAAATCTTCACATTGGACGCATTACTCTCAGAAACTTTTACATTTATCGTCTGGCAACTAATGCCGCGTGATGACGTTTGCGGTCGCATCACTCTGTACGAAGTAGAAGCTTCTAAGTTGTTGCAGTCACCAAGAAAGAGGCACAGAAATTCAAGTTTTAATTTTTGACAATTCAGTTTTTGGCTGCTTTTGCTGCCTTGTAGTTGACCTAGGACCTTAAGATTTTGCATGAACCGAACTCTGGCAGCCACATTACGCGAGAAAAAGCGAGAAGTGGTAATTCGTAGTAAAAACCGCAGAAAACATAACGTTTTCTACATTTGTTTTCGAAATGACGTAACTGAAAATCTTCACATTGGACGCATTACTCTCAGAAACGTTTACATTTATCGTCTGGCAACTAATGCAGCGGGATGACGTTTGCGGTCGCACCACTCTGTACGAAGTAGAAGCTTCTAAGTTGTTGCAGTCACCAAGAAAGAGGCACAGAAATTCAAGTTTTAGTTTTTGAAAATTCAATTATTGGCTGCTTTTGCTGCCTTGTAGTTGACCTAGGACCTTAAGATTTTGCATGAACCGAACTCTGGCAGCCACATTACACGAGAAAAAGCGAGAAGTGGTAATTCGTAGTAAAAACCGCAGAAAACATAACGTTTTCTACATTTGTTTTCGAAATGACGTAACTGAAAATCTTCACATTGGACGCATTACTCTCAGAAACGTTTACATTTATCGTCTGGCAACTAATGCAGCGTGATGACGTTTGCGGTCGCACCACTCTGTACGAAGTAGAAGCTTCTAAGTTGTTGCAGTCACCAAGAAAGAGGCACAGAAATTCAAGTTTTAGTTTTTGAAAATTTAGTTTTTGGCTGCTTTTGCTGCCTTGTAGTTGACCTAGGACCTTAAGATTTTGCATGAACCGAACTCTGGCAGCCACATTACACGAGAAAAAGCGAGAAGTGGTAATTCGTAGTAAAAACCGCAGAAAACATAACGTTTTCTACATTTGTTTTCGAAATGACGTGACTGAAAATCTTCACATTGGACGCATTACTCTCAGAAACGTTTACATTTATCGTCTGGCAACTAATGCAGCGTGATGGCGTTTGCGGTCGCACCACTCTGTACGAAGTAGAAGCTTCTAAGTTGTTGCAGTCACCAAGAAAGAGGCACAGAAATTCAAGTTTTAGTTTTTGAAAATTCAGTTTTTGGCTGCTTTTGCTGCCTTGTAGTTGACCTAGGACCCTAAGATTTTGCATGAACCGAACTCTGGCAGCCACATTAGACGGGAAAAAGCGAGAAGTGGTAACTGGTAGTAAAAACCGCAGAAAACATAACGTTTTCTACATTGTTTTCGTATCGACGTAATTGAAAATCTTCACATTGGACGCATTACTCTCAGAAACGTTTACATTTATCGTCTGGCAACTAATGCCGCGTGATGACGTTTGCGGTCGCATCACTCTGTACGAAGTAGAAGCTTCTAAGTTGTTGCAGTCACCAAGAAAGAGGCACAGAAATTCAAGTTTTAGTTTTTGAAAATTCAGTTTTTGGCTGCTTTTGCTGCCTTGTAGTTGACCTAGGACCTTAAGATTTTGCATGAACCGAACTCTGGCAGCCACATTACACGAGAAAAAGCGAGAAGTGGTAATTCGTAGTAAAAACCGCAGAAAACATAACGTTTTCTACATTGTTTTCGTATCGACGTAACTGAAAATCTTCACATTGGACGCATTACTCCCAGAAACGTTTACATTTATCGTCTGGCAACTAATGCCGCGTGATGACGTTTGCGGTCGCATCACTCTGTACTTCTAAGTTGTTGCAGTCACCAAGAAAGAGGCACAGAAATTAAAGTTTTAGTTTTTGAAAATTCAGTATTGGCTGCTTTTGCTGCCTTGTAGTTGACCTAGGACCTTAAGAGTTTGCATGAACCGATCTCTGGCAGCCACATTACACGAGAAAAAGCGAGAAGTGGTAATTCGTAGTAAAAACCGCAGAAAACATAACGTTTTCTACATTTGTTTTCGAAATGACGTAACTGAAAATCTTCACATTGGACGCATGACTCTCAGAAACGTTTACATTTATCGTCTGGCAACTAATGCAGCGTGATGACGTTTGCGGTCGCACCACTCTGTACGAAGTAGAAGCTTCTAAGTTGTTGCAGTCACCAACAAAGAGGCACAGAAATTCAAGTTTTAGTTTTTGAAAATTCAGTTTTTGGCTGCTTTTCCTGCCTTTTAGTTGACCTAGGACCTTACGATTTTGCATGAACCGAACTCTGGCAGCCACATTACACGTGAAAAAGCGAGAAGTGGTAATACGTAGTAAAAACCGCAGAAAACATAACGTTTTCTACATTTGTTTTCGAAATGACGTGACTGAAAATCTTCACATTGGACGCATTACTCTCAGAAACGTTTACATTTATCGTCTGGCAACTAATGCAGCGTGATGACGTTTGCGGTCGCACCACTCTGTACGAAGTAGAAGCTTCTAAGTTGTTGCAGTCACCAAGAAAGAGGCACAGAAATTCAAGTTTTAGTTTTTGAAAATTCAGTTTTTGGCTGCTTTTGCTGCCTTGTAGTTGACCTAGGACCTTAAGATTTTGCATGAACCGAACTCTGGCAGCCACATTACACGAGAAAAAGCGAGAAGTGGTAATTCGTAGTAAAAACCGCAGAAAACATAACGTTTTCTACATTGTTTTCGTATCGACGTAACTGAAAATCTTCACATTGGACGCATTACTCTCAGAAACGTTTACATTTATCGTCTGGCAACTAATTCAGCGTAATGACGTTTGCGGTCGCACCACTCTGTACGAAGTAGA
Organism: Schistocerca serialis cubense; assembly: GCF_023864345.2. Lineage (NCBI taxonomy): Eukaryota > Metazoa > Arthropoda > Insecta > Orthoptera > Acrididae > Schistocerca > Schistocerca serialis. The sequence goes on from NC_064649.1 coordinate 53,204,540, forward strand.
AGCTTCTAAGTTGTTGCAGTCACCAAGAAAGAGGCACAGAAATTCAAGTTTTAGTTTTTGAAAATTCAGTTTTTGGCTGCTTTTGCTGCCTTGTAGTTGACATAGGACCTTAAGATTTTGCATGAACCGAACTCTGGCAGCCACATTACACGAGAAAAAGCGAGAAGTGGTAATTCGTAGTAAAAATCGCAGAAAACATAACGTTTTCTACATTTGTTTTCGAAATGACGTAACTGAAAATCTTCACATTGGACGCATTACTCTCAGAAACGTTTACATTTATCGTCTGGCAACTAATGCAGCGTGATGACGTTTGCGGTCGCAACACTCAGTACGAAGTAGAAGCTTCTAAGTTGTAGTAGTCACCAAGAAAGAGGCACAGAAATTCAAGTTTTAGTTTTTGAAAATTCAGTTTTTGGCTGCTTTTGCTGCCTTGTAGTTGACCTAGGACCTTAAGATTTTGCATGAGCCGAACTCTGGCAGCCACCTTGCACGAGAAAAAGCGAGAAGTTGTAATTCGTAGTAAAAACCGCAGAAAACATAACGTTTTCTACATTGTTTTCGTATCGACTTAACTGAAAATCTTCACATTGGACGCATTACTCTCAGAAACGTTTACATTTATCGTCTGGCAACTAATGCCGCGTGATGACGTTTGCGGCCGCACCACTCTGTACGAAGTAGAAGCTTCTAAGTTGTTGCAGTCACCAAGAAAGAGGCACAGAAATTCAAGTTTTAGTGTTTGAAAATTCAGTTTTTGGCTGCTTTTGCTGCCTTGTAGTTGACATAGGACCTTAAGATTTTGCATGAACCGAACTCTGGCAGCCACATTACACGAGAAAAAGCGAGAAGTGGTAATTCGTAGTAAAAACCGCAGAAAACATAACGTTTTCTACATTTGTTTTCGAAATGACGTAACTGAAAATCTTCACATTGGACGCATTACTCTCAGAAACGTTTACATTTATCGTCTGGCAACTAATGCAGCGTGATGACTTTTGCGGCCGCACCACTCTGTACGAAGTAGAAGCTTCTAAGTTGTTGCAGTCACCAAGATAGAGGCACAGAAATTCAAGTTTTAGTTTTTGAAAATTCAGTTTTTGGCTGCTTTTGCTGCCTTGTAGTTGACATAGGACCTTAAGATTTTGCATGAACCGAACTCTGGCAGCCACATTACACGAGAAAAAGCGAGAAGTGGTAATTCGTAGTAAAAACCGCAGAAAACATAACGTTTTCTACATTTGTTTTCGAAATGACGTAACTGAAAATCTTCACATTGGACGCATTACTCTCAGAAACGTTTACATTTATCGTATGGCAACTAATGCAGCGTGATGACTTTTGCGGCCGCACCACTCTGTACGAAGTAGAAGCTTCTAAGTTGTTGCAGTCACCAAGATAGAGGCACAGAAATTCAAGTTTTAGTTTTTGAAAATTCAGTTTTTGGCTGCTTTTGCTGCCTTGTAGTTGACCTAGGACCTTAAGATTTTGCATGAACCGAACTCTGGCAGGCACATTACACGAGAAAAAGCGAGAAGTGGTAATTCGTAGTAAAAACCGCAGAAAACATAACGTTTTCTACATTTGTTTTCGAAATGACGTAACTGAAAATCTTCACATTGGACGCATTACTCGCAGAAACGTTTACATTTATCGTCTGGCAACTAATGCAGCTTGATGACGTTTGTGGTCGCACCACTCTGTACGAAGTAGAAGCTTCTAAGTTGTTGCAGTCACCAAGAAAGAGGCACAGAAATTCAAGTTTTAGTTTTTGAAAATTCAGTTTTTGGCTGCTTTTGCTGCCTTGTAGTTGACCTAGGACCTTAAGATTTTGCATGAACCGAACTCTGGCAGCCACATTACACGAGAAAAAGCGAGAAGTGGTAATTCGTAGTAAAAACCGCAGAAAACATAACGTTTTCTACATTGTTTTCGTATCGACGTAATTGAAAATCTTCACATTGGACGCATTACTTTCAGAAACGTTTACATTTATCGTCTGGCAACTAATGCCGCGTGATGACGTTTGCGGTCGCACCACTCTGTACGAAGTAGAAGCTTCTAAGTTGTTGCAGTCACCAAGATAGAGGCACAGAAATTCAAGTTTTAGTTTTTGAAAATTCAGTTTTTGGCTGCTTTTGCTGCCTTGTAGTTGACCTAGGACCTTAAGATTTTGCATGAACCGAACTCTGGCAGCCACATTACACGAGAAAAAGCGAGAAGTGGTAATTCGTAGTAAAAACCCCAGAAAACATAGCGTTTTCTACATTGTTTTCGTATCGACGTAACTGAAAATCTTCACATTGGACGCATTACTCTGAGAAACGTTTACATTTATCGTCTGGCAACTAATGCAGCGTGATTACGTTTGCGGTCGCACCACTCTGCACGAAGTGGAAGCTTCTAAGTTGTTGCAGTCACCAAGAAAGAGGCACAGAAATTCAAGTTTTAGTTTTTGAAAATTCAGTTTTTGGCTGCTTTTGCTGCCTTGTAGTTGACCTAGGACCTTAAGATTTTGCATGAACCGAACTCTGGCAGCCACATTACACGAGAAAAAGCGAGAAGTGGTAATTCGTAGTAAAAACCGCAGAAAACATAACGTTTTCTACATTTGTTTTCGAAATGACGTAACTGAAAATCTTCACATTGGACGCATTACTCTCAGAAACGTTTACATTTATCGTCTGGCAACTAATGCAGCGTGATGACGTTTGCGGTCGCACCACTCAGTACGAAGTAGAAGCTTCTAAGTTGTAGCAGTCACCAAGAAAGAGGCACAGAAATTCAAGTTTTAGTTTTTGAAAATTCAGTTTTTGGCTGCTTTTGCTGCCTTGTAGTTGACCTAGGACCTTAAGATTTTGCATGAACCGAACTCTGGCAGCCACCTTACACGAGAAAAAGCGAGAAGTTGTAATTCGTAGTAAAAACCGCAGAAAACATAACGTTTTCTACATTGTTTTCGTATCGACTTAACTGAAAATCTTCACATTGGACGCATTACTCTCAGAAACGTTTACATTTATCGTCTGGCAACTAATGCAGCGTGACGACGTTTGCGGCCGCACCACTCTGTACGAAGTAGAAGCTTCTAAGTTGTTGCAGTCACCAAGATATAGGCACAGAAATTCAAGTTTTAGTTTTTGAAAATTCTGTTTTTGGCTGCTTTTGCTGCCTTGTAGTTGACCTAGGACCTTAAGATTTTGCATGAACCGAACTCTGGCAGTCACATTACACGAGAAAATGCGAGAAGTGGTAATTCGTAGTAAAAACCGCAGAAAACATAACGTTTTCAACATTTGTTTTCGAAATGACGTAACTGAAAATCTTCACATTGGACGCATTACTCTCAGAAACGTTTACATTTATTGTCTGGCAAATAATGCCGCGTGATGACGTTTGCGGTCGCACCACTCTGTACGAAGTAGAAGCTTCTAAGTTGTTGCAGTCACCAAGAAAGAGGCACAGAAATTCAAGTTTTAGTTTTTGAAAATTCAGTTTTTGGCTGCTTTTGCTGCCTTGTAGTTGACCTAGGACCCTAAGATTTTGCATGAACCGAACTCTGGCAGCCACATTACACGGGAAAAAGCGAGAAGTGGTAACTCGTAGTAAAAACCGCAGAAAACATAACGTTTTCTACATTGTTTTCGTATCGACGTAATTGAAAATCTTCACATTGGACGCATTACTCTCAGAAACGTTTACATTTATCGTCTGGCAACTAATGCCGCGTGATGACGTTTGCGGTCGCATCACTCTGTACGAAGTAGAAGCTTCTAAGTTGTTGCAGTCACCAAGAAAGAGGCACAGAAATTCAAGTTTTAGTTTTTGAAAATTCAGTTTTTGGCTGCTTTTGCTGCCTTGTAGTTGACCTAGGACCTTAAGATTTTGCATGAACCGAACTCTGGCAGCCACATTACACAAAAAAAGCGAGAAGTGGTAATTCGTAGTAAAAACCGCAGAAAACATAACGTTTTCTACATTGTTTTCGTATCGACATAACTGAAAATCTTCACATTGGACGCATTACTCCCAGAAACGTTTACATTTATCGTCTGGCAACTAATGCCGCGTGATGACGTTTGCGGTCGCATCACTCTGTACGAAGTAGAAGCTTCTAAGTTGTTGCAGTCACCAAGAAAGAGGCACAGAAATTAAAGTTTTAGTTTTTGAAAATTCAGTTTTGGCTGCTTTTGCTGCCTTGTAGTTGACCTAGGACCTTAAGATTTTGCATGAACCGAACTCTGGCAGCCACATTACACGAGAAAAAGCGAGCAGTGGTAATTCGTAGTAAAAACCGCAGAAAACATAACGTTTTCTACATTTGTTTTCGAAATGACGTAACTGAAAATCTTCACATTGGACGCATTACTCTCAGAAACGTTTACATTTATCGTCTGGCAACTAATGCAGCGTGATGACGTTTGCGGTCGCACCACTCTGTACGAAGTAGAAGCTTCTAAGTTGTTGCAGTCACCAACAAAGAGGCACAGAAATTCAAGTTTTAGTTTTTGAAAATTCAATTTTTGGCTGCTTTTGCTGCCTTGTAGTTGACCTACGAATTTACGATTTTGCATGAACCGAACTCTGGCAGCCACATTACACGAGAAAAAGCGAGAAGTGGTAATACGTAGTAAAAACGCAGAAAACATAACGTTTTCTACATTTGTTTTCGAAATGACGTGACTGAAAATCTTCACATTGGATGCATTACTCTCAGAAACGTTTACATTTATCGTCTGGCAACTAATGCAGCGTGATGACGTTTGCGGTCGCACCACTCTGTACGAAGTAGAAGCTTCTAAGTTGTTGCAGTTACCAAGAAAGAGGCACAGAAATTCAAGTTTTAGTTTTTGAAAATTCAGTTTTTGGCTGCTTTTGCTGCCTTGTAGTTGACCTAGGACCTTAAGATTTTGCATGAACCGAACTCTGGCAGCCACATTACACGAGAAAAAGCGAGAAGTGGTAATTCGTAGTAAAAACCGCAGAAAACATAACGTTTTCTACATTGTTTTCGTATCGACGTAACTGAATATCTTCACATTGGACGCATTACTCTCAGAAACGTTTACATTTATCGTCTGGCAACTAATTCAGCGTGATGACGTTTGCGGTCGCACCACTCTGTACGAAGTAGAAGCTTCTAAGTTGTTGCAGTCACCATGAAAGAGGCACAGAAATTCAAGTTTTAGTTTTTGAAAATTCAGTTTTTGGCTGCTTTTGCTGCCTTGTAGTTGACATAGGACCTTAAGATTTTGCATGAACCGAACTCTGGCAGCCACATTACACGAGAAAAAGCGAGAAGTGGTAATTCGTAGTAAAAACCGCAGAAAACATAACGTTTTCTACATTTGTTTTCGAAATGACGTAACTGAAAATCTTCACATTGGACGCATTACTCTCAGAAACGTTTACATTTATCGTCTGGCAACTAATGCAGCGTGATGACGTTTGCGGTCGCACCACTCAGTACGAAGTAGAAGCTTCTAAGTTGTAGCAGTCACCAAGAAAGAGGCACAGAAATTCAAGTTTTAGTTTTTGAAAATTCAGTTTTTGGCTGCTTTTGCTGCCTTGTAGTTGACCTAGGACCTTAAGATTTTGCATGAACCGAACTCTGGCAGCCACCTTACACGAGAAAACGCGAGAAGTTGTAATTCATAGTAAAAACCGCAGAAAACATAACGTTTTCTACATTGTTTTCGTATCGACTTAACTGAAAATCTTCACATTGGACGCATTACTCTCAGAAACGTTTACATTTATCGTCTGGCAACTAATGCCGCGTGATGACGTTTGCGGCCGCACCACTCTGTACGAAGTAGAAGCTTCTAAGTTGTTGCAGTCACCAAGAAAGAGGCACAGAAATTCAAGTTTTAGTTTTTGAAAATTCAGTTTTGGCTGCTTTTGCTGCCTTGTAGTTGACATAGGACCTTAAGATTTTGCATGAACCGAACTCTGGCAGCCACATTACACGAGAAAAAGCGAGAAGTGGTAGTTCGTAGTAAAAACCGCAGAAAACATAACGTTTTCTACATTTGTTTTCGAAATGACGTAACTGAAAATCTTCACATTGGACGCATTACTCTCAGAAACGTTTACATTTATCGTATGGCAACTAATGCAGCGTGATGACTTTTGCGGCCGCACCACTCTGTACGAAGTAGAAGCTTCTAAGTTGTTGCAGTCACCAAGGTAGAGGCACAGAAATTCAAGTTTTAGTTTTTGAAAATTCAGTTTTTGGCTGCTTTTGCTGCCTTGTAGTTGACCTAGGACCTTAAGATTTTGCATGAACCGAACTCTGGCAGGCACATTACACGAGAAAAAGCGAGAAGTGGTAATTCGTAGTAAAAACCGCAGAAAACATAACGTTTTCTACATTTGTTTTCGAAATGACGTAACTGAAAATCTTCACATTGGACGCATTACTCGCAGAAACGTTTACATTTATCGTCTGGCAACTAATGCAGCGTGATGACGTTTGTGGTCGCACCACTCTGTACGAAGTAGAAGCTTCTAAGTTGTTGCAGTCACCAAGAAAGAGGCACAGAAATTCAAGTTTTAGTTTTTGAAAATTCAGTTTTTGGCTGCTTTTGCTGCCTTGTAGTTGACCTAGGACCTTAAGATTTTGCATGAACCGAACTCTGGCAGCCACATTACACGAGAAAAAGCGAGAAGTGGTAATTCGTAGTAAAAACCGCAGAAAACATAACGTTTTCTACATTGTTTTCGTATCGACGTAATTGAAAATCTTCACATTGGACGCATTACTTTCAGAAACGTTTACATTTATCGTCTGGCAACTAATGCCGCGTGATGACGTTTGCGGTCGCACCACTCTGTACGAAGTAGAAGCTTCTAAGTTGTTGCAGTCACCATGATAGAGGCACAGAAATTCAAGTTTTAGTTTTTGAAAATTCAGTTTTTGGCTGCTTTTGCTGCCTTGTAGTTGACCTAGGACCTTAAGATTTTGCATGAACCGAACTCTGGCAGCCACATTACACGAGAAAAAGCGAGAAGTGGTAATTCGTAGTAAAAACCCCAGAAAACATAGCGTTTTCTACATTGTTTTCGTATCGACGTAACTGAAAATCTTCACATTGGACGCATTACTCTGAGAAACGTTTACATTTATCGTCTGGCAACTAATGCAGCGTGATTACGTTTGCGGTCGCACCACTCTGCACGAAGTGGAAGCTTCTAAGTTGTTGCAGTCACCAAGAAAGAGGCACAGAAATTCAAGTTTTAGTTTTTGAAAATTCAGTTTTTGGCTGCTTTTGCTGCCTTGTAGTTGACCTAGGACCTTAAGATTTTGCATGAACCGAACTCTGGCAGCCACATTACACGAGAAAAAGCGAGAAGTGGTAATTCGTAGTAAAAACCGCAGAAAACATAACGTTTTCTACATTTGTTTTCGAAATGACGTAACTGAAAATCTTCACATTGGACGCATTACTCTCAGAAACGTTTACATTTATCGTCTGGCAACTAATGCAGCGTGATGACGTTTGCGGTCGCACCACTCAGTACGAAGTAGAAGCTTCTAAGTTGTAGCAGTCACCAAGAAAGAGGCACAGAAATTCAAGTTTTAGTTTTTGAAAATTCAGTTTTTGGCTGCTTTTGCTGCCTTGTAGTTGACCTAGGACCTTAAGATTTTGCATGAACCGAACTCTGGCAGCCACCTTACACGAGAAAAAGCGAGAAGTTGTAATTCGTAGTAAAAACCGCAGAAAACATAACGTTTTCTACATTGTTTTCGTATCGACTTAACTGAAAATCTTCACATTGGACGCATTACTCTCAGAAACGTTTACATTTATCGTCTGGCAACTAATGCAGCGTGACGACGTTTGCGGCCGCACCACTCTGTACGAAGTAGAAGCTTCTAAGTTGTTGCAGTCACCAAGATATAGGCACAGAAATTCAAGTTTTAGTTTTTGAAAATTCAGTTTTTGGCTGCTTTTGCTGCCTTGTAGTTGACCTAGGACCTTAAGATTTTGCATGAACCGAACTCTGGCAGCCACATTACACGAGAAAAAGCGAGAAGTGGTAATTCGTAGTAAAAACCGCAGAAAACATAACGTTTTCAACATTTGTTTTCGAAATGACGTGACTGAAAATCTTCACATTGGACGCATTACTCTCAGAAACGTTTACATTTATCGTCTGGCAACTAATGCAGCGTGATGACGTTTGCGGTCGCACCACTCTGTACGAAGTAGAAGCTTCTAAGTTGTTGCAGTCACCAAGAAAGAGGCACAGAAATTCAAGTTTTAGTTTTTGAAAATTCAGTTTTTGGCTGCTTTTGCTGCCTTGTAGTTGACCTAGGACCCTAAGATTTTGCATGAACCGAACTCTGGCAGCCACATTACACGGGAAAAAGCGAGAAGTGGTAACTCGTAGTAAAAACCGCAGAAAACATAACGTTTTCTACATTGTTTTCGTATCGACGTAATTGAAAATCTTCACATTGGACGCATTACTCTCAGAAACGTTTACATTTATCGTCTGGCAACTAATGCCGCGTGATGACGTTTGCGGTCGCATCACTCTGTACGAAGTAGAAGCTTCTAAGTTGTTGCAGTCACCAAGAAAGAGGCACAGAAATTCAAGTTTTAGTTTTTGAAAATTCAGTTTTTGGCTGCTTTTGCTGCCTTGTAGTTGACCTAGGACCTTAAGATTTTGCATGAACCGAACTCTGGCAGCCACATTACACAAAAAAAGCGAGAAGTGGTAATTCGTAGTAAAAACCGCAGAAAACATAACGTTTTCTACATTGTTTTCGTATCGACATAACTGAAAATCTTCACATTGGACGCATTACTCCCAGAAACGTTTACATTTATCGTCTGGCAACTAATGCCGCGTGATGACGTTTGCGGTCGCATCACTCTGTACGAAGTAGAAGCTTCTAAGTTGTTGCAGTCACCAAGAAAGAGGCACAGAAATTAAAGTTTTAGTTTTTGAAAATTCAGTTTTGGCTGCTTTTGCTGCCTTGTAGTTGACCTAGGACCTTAAGATTTTGCATGAACCGAACTCTGGCAGCCACATTACACGAGAAAAAGCGAGCAGTGGTAATTCGTAGTAAAAACCGCAGAAAACATAACGTTTTCTACATTTGTTTTCGAAATGACGTAACTGAAAATCTTCACATTGGACGCATTACTCTCAGAAACGTTTACATTTATCGTCTGGCAACTAATGCAGCGTGATGACGTTTGCGGTCGCACCACTCTGTACGAAGTAGAAGCTTCTAAGTTGTTGCAGTCACCAACAAAGAGGCACAGAAATTCAAGTTTTAGTTTTTGAAAATTCAATTTTTGGCTGCTTTTGCTGCCTTGTAGTTGACCTACGAATTTACGATTTTGCATGAACCGAACTCTGGCAGCCACATTACACGAGAAAAAGCGAGAAGTGGTAATACGTAGTAAAAACGCAGAAAACATAACGTTTTCTACATTTGTTTTCGAAATGACGTGACTGAAAATCTTCACATTGGATGCATTACTCTCAGAAACGTTTACATTTATCGTCTGGCAACTAATGCAGCGTGATGACGTTTGCGGTCGCACCACTCTGTACGAAGTAGAAGCTTCTAAGTTGTTGCAGTTACCAAGAAAGAGGCACAGAAATTCAAGTTTTAGTTTTTGAAAATTCAGTTTTTGGCTGCTTTTGCTGCCTTGTAGTTGACCTAGGACCTTAAGATTTTGCATGAACCGAACTCTGGCAGCCACATTACACGAGAAAAAGCGAGAAGTGGTAATTCGTAGTAAAAACCGCAGAAAACATAACGTTTTCTACATTGTTTTCGTATCGACGTAACTGAATATCTTCACATTGGACGCATTACTCTCAGAAACGTTTACATTTATCGTCTGGCAACTAATTCAGCGTGATGACGTTTGCGGTCGCACCACTCTGTACGAAGTAGAAGCTTCTAAGTTGTTGCAGTCACCATGAAAGAGGCACAGAAATTCAAGTTTTAGTTTTTGAAAATTCAGTTTTTGGCTGCTTTTGCTGCCTTGTAGTTGACATAGGACCTTAAGATTTTGCATGAACCGAACTCTGGCAGCCACATTACACGAGAAAAAGCGAGAAGTGGTAATTCGTAGTAAAAACCGCAGAAAACATAACGTTTTCTACATTTGTTTTCGAAATGACGTAACTGAAAATCTTCACATTGGACGCATTACTCTCAGAAACGTTTACATTTATCGTCTGGCAACTAATGCAGCGTGATGACGTTTGCGGTCGCACCACTCAGTACGAAGTAGAAGCTTCTAAGTTGTAGCAGTCACCAAGAAAGAGGCACAGAAATTCAAGTTTTAGTTTTTGAAAATTCAGTTTTTGGCTGCTTTTGCTGCCTTGTAGTTGACCTAGGACCTTAAGATTTTGCATGAGCCGAACTCTGGCAGCCACCTTACACGAGAAAACGCGAGAAGTTGTAATTCATAGTAAAAACCGCAGAAAACATAACGTTTTCTACATTGTTTTCGTATCGACTTAACTGAAAATCTTCACATTGGACGCATTACTCTCAGAAACGTTTACATTTATCGTCTGGCAACTAATGCCGCGTGATGACGTTTGCGGCCGCACCACTCTGTACGAAGTAGAAGCTTCTAAGTTGTTGCAGTCACCAAGAAAGAGGCACAGAAATTCAAGTTTTAGTTTTTGAAAATTCAGTTTTGGCTGCTTTTGCTGCCTTGTAGTTGACATAGGACCTTAAGATTTTGCATGAACCGAACTCTGGCAGCCACATTACACGAGAAAAAGCGAGAAGTGGTAATTCGTAGTAAAAACCGCAGAAAACATAACGTTTTCTACATTTGTTTTCGAAATGACGTAACTGAAAATCTTCACATTGGACGCATTACTCTCAGAAACGTTTACATTTATCGTATGGGAACTAATGCAGCGTGATGACTTTTGCGGCCGCACCACTCTGTACGAAGTAGAAGCTTCTAAGTTGTTGCAGTCACCAAGATAGAGGCACAGAAATTCAAGTTTTAGTTTTTGAAAATTCAGTTTTTGGCTGCTTTTGCTGCCTTGTAGTTGACCTAGGACCTTAAGATTTTGCATGAACCGAACTCTGGCAGGCACATTACACGAGAAAAAGCGAGAAGTGGTAATTCGTAGTAAAAACCGCAGAAAACATAACGTTTTCTACATTTGTTTTCGAAATGACGTAACTGAAAATCTTCACATTGGACGCATTACTCGCAGAAACGTTTACATTTATCGTCTGGCAACTAATGCAGCGTGATGACGTTTGTGGTCGCACCACTCTGTACGAAGTAGAAGCTTCTAAGTTGTTGCAGTCACCAAGAAAGAGGCACAGAAATTCAAGTTTTAGTTTTTGAAAATTCAGTTTTTGGCTGCTTTTGCTGCCTTGTAGTTGACCTAGGACCTTAAGATTTTGCATGAACCGAACTCTGGCAGCCACATTACACGAGAAAAAGCGAGAAGTGGTAATTCGTAGTAAAAACCGCAGAAAACATAACGTTTTCTACATTGTTTTCGTATCGACGTAATTGAAAATCTTCACATTGGACGCATTACTTTCAGAAACGTTTACATTTATCGTCTGGCAACTAATGCCGCGTGATGACGTTTGCGGTCGCACCACTCTGTACGAAGTAGAAGCTTCTAAGTTGTTGCAGTCACCAAGATAGAGGCACAGAAATTCAAGTTTTAGTTTTTGAAAATTCAGTTTTTGGCTGCTTTTGCTGCCTTGTAGTTGACCTAGGACCTTAAGATTTTGCATGAACCGAACTCTGGCAGCCACATTACACGAGAAAAAGCGAGAAGTGGTAATTCGTAGTAAAAACCCCAGAAAACATAGCGTTTTCTACATTGTTTTCGTATCGACGTAACTGAAAATCTTCACATTGGACGCATTACTCTGAGAAACGTTTACATTTATCGTCTGGCAACTAATGCAGCGTGATTACGTTTGCGGTCGCACCACTCTGCACGAAGTGGAAGCTTCTAAGTTGTTGCAGTCACCAAGAAAGAGGCACAGAAATTCAAGTTTTAGTTTTTGAAAATTCAGTTTTTGGCTGCTTTTGCTGCCTTGTAGTTGACCTAGGACCTTAAGATTTTGCATGAACCGAACTCTGGCAGCCACATTACACGAGAAAAAGCGAGAAGTGGTAATTCGTAGTAAAAACCGCAGAAAACATAACGTTTTCTACATTTGTTTTCGAAATGACGTAACTGAAAATCTTCACATTGGACGCATTACTCTCAGAAACGTTTACATTTATCGTCTGGCAACTAATGCAGCGTGATGACGTTTGCGGTCGCACCACTCAGTACGAAGTAGAAGCTTCTAAGTTGTAGCAGTCACCAAGAAAGAGGCACAGAAATTCAAGTTTTAGTTTTTGAAAATTCAGTTTTTGGCTGCTTTTGCTGCCTTGTAGTTGACCTAGGACCTTAAGATTTTGCATGAACCGAACTCTGGCAGCCACCTTACACGAGAAAAAGCGAGAAGTTGTAATTCGTAGTAAAAACCGCAGAAAACATAACGTTTTCTACATTGTTTTCGTATCGACTTAACTGAAAATCTTCACATTGGACGCATTACTCTCAGAAACGTTTACATTTATCGTCTGGCAACTAATGCAGCGTGACGACGTTTGCGGCCGCACCACTCTGTACGAAGTAGAAGCTTCTAAGTTGTTGCAGTCACCAAGATATAGGCACAGAAATTCAAGTTTTAGTTTTTGAAAATTCTGTTTTTGGCTGCTTTTGCTGCCTTGTAGTTGACCTAGGACCTTAAGATTTTGCATGAACCGAACTCTGGCAGCCACATTACACGAGAAAATGCGAGAAGTGGTAATTCGTAGTAAAAACCGCAGAAAACATAACGTTTTCAACATTTGTTTTCGAAATGACGTAACTGAAAATCTTCACATTGGACGCATTACTCTCAGAAACGTTTACATTTATTGTCTGGCAAATAATGCCGCGTGATGACGTTTGCGGTCGCACCACTCTGTACGAAGTAGAAGCTTCTAAGTTGTTGCAGTCACCAAGAAAGAGGCACAGAAATTCAAGTTTTAGTTTTTGAAAATTCAGTTTTTGGCTGCTTTTGCTGCCTTGTAGTTGACCTAGGACCTTAAGATTTTGCATGAACCGTACTCTGGCAGCCACATTACACGAGAAAAAGCGAGAAGTGGTAATTCATAGTAAAAACCGCAGAAAACATAACGTTTTCTACATTGTTTTCGTATCGACGTAACTGAAAATCTGCACATTGGACGCATTACTCTCAGAAACGTTTACATTTATCGTCTGGCAACTAATGCAGCGTGATGACGTTTGCGGTCGCACCACTCTGTAAGAAGTAGAAGCTTCTAAGTTGTTGCAGTCACCAAGAAAGAGGCACAGAAGTTCAAGTTTTAGTTTTTGAAAATTCAGTTTTTGGCTGCTTTTGCTGCCTTGTAGTTGACGTAGGACCTTAAGATTTTGCATGAACCGAACGCTGGCAGCCACATTACACGAGAAAAAGCTAGAAGCGGTAATTCGTAGTAAAAACCGCAGAAAACATAACGTTTTCTACATTGCTTTCGTATCGACGTAACTGAAAATCTTCACATTGGACGCATTACTCTCAGAAACCTTTACATTTATCGTCTGGCAACTAATGCCGCGTGATGACGTTTGCGGTCGCACCACCCTGTACGAAGTAGAAGCTTCTAAGTTGTTGCAGTCACCAAGAAAGAGGCACAGAAATTCAAGTTTTTGTTTTTGAAACTTCAGTTTTTGGCTGCTTTTGCTGCCTTGTAGTTGACCTAGGACCTTAAAATTTTGCATGAACCGAACTCTGGCAGCCACATTACACGAGAAAAAGCGAGAAGTGGTAATTCGTAGTAAAAACCGCAGAAAACATAACGTTTTCTACATTGTTTTCGTATCGACGTAACTGAAAATCTTCACATTGGACGCATTACTCTCAGAAACGTTTACATTTATCGTCTGGCAACTAATGCAGCGTGATGACGTTTGCGGTCGCACCACTCTGTACGAAGTAGAAGCTTCTAAGTTGTTGCAGTCACCAAGAAAGAGGCACAGAAATTCAAGTTTTAGTTTTTGAAAATTCAGTTTTTGGCTGCCTTTGCTGCCTTGTAGTTGACCTAGGACCTTAAGATTTTGCATGAACCGAAATCTGGCAGCCACATTACACAAGAAAAAGCGAGAAGTTGTAATTCGTAGTAAAAACCCCAGAAAACATAACGTTTTCTACATTTGTTTTCGATATGACGTAACTGAAAATCTTCACATTGGACGCATTACTCACAGAAACGTTTACATTTATCGTCTGGCAACTAATGCAGCGTGATGACGTTTGCGGTCGCACCACTCTGTACGAAGTAGAAGCTTCTAAGTTGTTGCAGTCACCAAGAAAGTGGCACAGAAATTCAAGTTTTAGTTTTTGAAAATTCAGTTTTTGGCTGCTTTAGCTGCCTTGTAGTTGACCTAGGACCTTAAGATTTTGCATGAACCGAACTCTGGCAGCCACATTACACGAGAAAAAGCGAGAAGTGGTAATTCGTAGTAAAAACCGCAGAAAACATAATGTTTTCTACATTGTTTTCGTATCGACGTAATTGAAAATCTTCACATTGGACGCATTACTCTCAGAAACGTTTACATTTATCGTCTGGCAACTAATGCCGCGTGATGACGTTTGCGGTCGCACCACTCTGTACGAAGTAGAAGCTTCTAAGTTGTTGCAGTCACCAAGAAAGAGGCACAGAAATTAAAGTTTTAGTTTTTGAAAATTCAGTTTTTGGCTGCTTTTGCTGCCTTGTAGTTGACCTAGGACCTTAAGATTTTCATGAACCGAACTCTGGCAGCCACATTACACGAGAAAAAGCGAGAAGTGGTAATTCGTAGGAAAAACCCCAGAAAACATAGCGTTTTCTACATTGTTTTCGTATCGACGTAACTGAAAATCTTCACATTGGACGCATTACTCTGAGAAACGTTTACATTTATCGTCTGGCAACTAATGCAGCGTGATTACGTTTGCGGTCGCACCACTCTGCACGAAGTGGAAGCTTCTAAGTTGTTGCAGTCACCAAGAAAGAGGCACAGAAATTCAAGTTTTAGTTTTTGAAAATTCAGTTTTTGGCTGCTTTTGCTGCCTTGTAGTTGACCTAGGACCTTAAGATTTTGCATGAACCGAACTCTGGCAGCCACATTACACGAGAAAAAGCGAGAAGTGGTAATTCGTAGTAAAAACCGCAGAAAACATAACGTTTTCTACATTTGTTTTCGAAATGACGTAACTGAAAATCTTCACATTGGACGCATTACTCTCAGAAACGTTTACATTTATCGTCTGGCAACTAATGCAGCGTGATGACGTTTGCGGTCGCACCACTCAGTACGAAGTAGAAGCTTCTAAGTTGTAGCAGTCACCAAGAAAGAGGCACAGAAATTCAAGTTTTAGTTTTTGAAAATTCAGTTTTTGGCTGCTTTTGCTGCCTTGTAGTTGACCTAGGACCTTAAGATTTTGCATGAACCGAACTCTGGCAGCCACCTTACACGAGAAAAAGCGAGAAGTTGTAATTCGTAGTAAAAACCGCAGAAAACATAACGTTTTCTACATTGTTTTCGTATCGACTTAACTGAAAATCTTCACATTGGACGCATTACTCTCAGAAACGTTTACATTTATCGTCTGGCAACTAATGCTGCGTGATGACGTTTGCGGTCGCACCACTCTGTACGAAGTAGAAGCTTCTAAGTTGTTGCAGTCACCAAGAAAGAGGCACAGAAATTCAAGTTTTAGTTTTTGAAAATTCAGTTTTTGGCTGCCTTTGCTGCCTTGTAGTTGACCTAGGACCTTAAGATTTTGCATGAACCGAACTCTGGCAGCCACATTACACAAGAAAAAGCGAGAAGTTGTAATTCGTAGTAAAAACCCCAGAAAACATAACGTTTTCTACATTTGTTTTCGATATGACGTAACTGAAAATCTTCACATTGGACGCATTACTCACAGAAACGTTTACATTTATCGTCTGGCAACTAATGCAGCGTGATGACGTTTGCGGTCGCACCACTCTGTACGAAGTAGAAGCTTCTAAGTTGTTGCAGTCACCAAGAAAGAGGCACAGAAATTCAAGTTTTAGTTTTTGAAAATTCAGTTTTTGGCTGCTTTAGCTGCCTTGTAGTTGACCTAGGACCTTAAGATTTTGCATGAACCGAACTCTGGCAGCCACATTACACGAGAAAAAGCGAGAAGTGGTAATTCGTAGTAAAAACCGCAGAAAACATAATGTTTTCTACATTGTTTTCGTATCGACGTAATTGAAAATCTTCACATTGGACGCATTACTCTCAGAAACGTTTACATTTATCGTCTGGCAACTAATGCAGCGTGATGACGTTTGCGGTCGCACCACTCTGTACGAAGTAGAAGCTTCTAAGTTGTTGCAGTCACCAAGAAAGAGGCACAGAAATTCAAGTTTTAGTTTTTGAAAATTCAGTTTTTGGCTGCCTTTGCTGCCTTGTAGTTGACCTAGGACCTTAAGATTTTGCATGAACCGAACTCTGGCAGCCACATTACACAAGAAAAAGCGAGAAGTTGTAATTCGTAGTAAAAACCCCAGAAAACATAACGTTTTCTACATTTGTTTTCGAAATGACGTAACTGAAAATCTTCACATTGGACGCATTACTCACAGAAACGTTTACATTTATCGTCTGGCAACTAATGCAGCGTGATAACGTTTGCGGTCGCACCACTCTGTACGAAGTAGAAGCTTCTAAGTTGTTGCAGTCACCAAGAAAGAGGCACAGAAATTCAAGTTTTAGTTTTTGAAAATTCAGTTTTTGGCTGCTTTAGCTGCCTTGTATTTGACCTAGGACCTTAAGATTTTGCATGAACCGAACTCTGGCAGCCACATTACACGAGAAAAAGCGAGAAGTGGTAATTCGTAGTAAAAACCGCAGAAAACATAATGTTTTCTACATTGTTTTCGTATCGACGTAATTGAAAATCTTCACATTGGACGCATTACTCTCAGGAACGTTTACATTTATCGTCTGGCAACTAATGCCGCGTGATGACGTTTGCGGTCGCACCACTCTGTACGAAGTAGAAGCTTCTAAGTTGTTGCAGTCACCAAGAAAGAGGCACAGAAATTAAAGTTTTAGTTTTTGAAAATTCAGTTTTTGGCTGCTTTTGCTGCCTTGTAGTTGACCTAGGACCTTAAGATTTTCATGAACCGAACTCTGGCAGCCACATTACACGAGAAAAAGCGAGAAGTGGTAATTCGTAGGAAAAACCCCAGAAAACATAGCGTTTTCTACATTGTTTTCGTATCGACGTAACTGAAAATCTTCACATTGGACGCATTACTCTGAGAAACGTTTACATTTATCGTCTGGCAACTAATGCAGCGTGATGACGTTTGCGGTCGCACCACTCTGTACGAAGTAGAAGCTTCTAAGTTGTTGCAGTCACCAAGAAAGAGGCACAGAAATTCAAGTTTTAGTTTTTGAAAATTCAGTTTTTGGCTGCTTTTGCTGCCTTGTAGTTGACCTAGGACCTTAAGATTTTGCATGAACCGAACTCTGGCTGCCACATTACACGAGCAATAGCGAGAAGTGGTAATTCGTAGTAAAAACCGCAGAAAACATAACGTTTTCTACATTGTTTTCGTATCGACGTAACTGAAAATCTTCACATTGGACGCATTACTCTCAGAAGCGTTTACATTTATCGTCTGGCAACAAATGCCGCGTGATGACGTTTGCGGTCGCACCACTCTGTACGAAGTAGAAGCTTCTAAGTTGTTGCAGTCACCAAGAAAGAGGCACAGAAATTCAAGTTTTAGTTTTTGAAAATTCAGTTTTTGGCTGCTTTTGATGCCTTGTAGTTGACTTAGGACCTTAAGATTTTGCATGAACCGAACTCTGGCAGCCACATTACACGAGAAAAAGCGAGAAGTGGTAATTCGTAGTAAAAACCCCAGAAAACATAGCGTTTTCTACATTGTTTTCCTATCGACGTAACTGAAAATCTTCACATTGGACGCATTACTCTGAGAAACGTTTACATTTATCGTCTGGCAACTAATGCAGCGTGATGACGTTTGCGGTCGCACCACTCTGTACGAAGTAGAAGCTTCTAAGTTGTTGCAGTCACCAAGAAAGAGGCACAGAAATTCAAGTTTTAGTTTTTGAAAATTCAGTTTTTGGCTGCTTTTGCTGCCTTGTAGTTGACCTAGGACCTTAAGATTTTGCATGAACCGAACTCTGGCAGCCACATTACACGAGAAAAAGCGAGAAGTGGTAATTCGTAGTAAAAACCGTAGAAAAAATAACGTTTTCTACATTGTTTTCGTATCGACGTAATTGAAAATCTTCACATTGGACGCATTACTCTCAGAAACGTTTACATTTATCGTCAGGCAACTAATGCAGCGTGATGACGTTTGTGGTCGCACCACTCTGTACGAAGTAGAAGCTTCTAAGTTGTTGCAGTCACCAAGAAAGAGGCACAGAAATTCAAGTTTTATTTTTTGAAAATTCAGTTTTTGGCTGCTTTTGCTGCCTTGTAGATGACCTAGGACCTTAAGATTTTGCATGAACCGAACTCTGGCAGCCACATTACACGAGAAAAAGCGAGAAGTGGTAATTCGTAGTAAAAACCGCAGAAAACATAACGTTTTCTACATTGTTTTCGTATCGACGTAACTGAAAATCTTCACATTGGACGCATTACTCTCAGAAACTGGCAACTAATGCAGCGTGATGACGTTTGCGGTCGCACCACTCTGTACGAAGTAGAAGCTTCTAAGTTGTTGCAGTCACCAAGAAAGAGGCACAGAAATTCAAGTTTTAGTTTTTGAAAATTCAATTTTTGGCTGCTTTTGCTGCCTTGTAGTTGACCTAGGACCTTAAGATTTTGCATGAACCGAACTCTGGCAGCCACATTACACGAGAAAAAGCGAGAAGTGGTAATTCGTAGTAAAAACCGCAGAAAACATAACGTTTTTAACATTTGATTTCGAAATGACATAACTGAAAATCTTCACATTGGACGCATTACTCTCAGAAACGTTTACATTTATCGTCTGGCAACTAATGCAGCGTGATGACGTTTGCGGTCGCACCACTCTGTACGAAGTAGAAGCTTCTAAGTTGTTGCAGTCACCAAGAAAGAGGCACAGAAATTCAAGTTTTAGTTTTTGAAAATTCAGTTTTTGGCTGCTTTTGCTGCCTTGTAGATGACCTAGGACCTTCAGATTTTGCATGAACCGAACTATGGCAGCCACATTACACGAGAAAAAGCGAGAAGTGGCAATTCGTAGTAAAAACCGCAGAAAACATAACGTTTTCTACATTGTTTTCGTATCGACGTAACTGAAAATCTTCACATTGGACGCATTACTCTCAGAAATGTTTACATTTATCTTCTGGCAACTAGTGCAGCGTGATGACGTTTGCGGTCGCACCACTCTGTACGAAGTAGAAGCTTCTAAGTTGTTGCAGTCACCAAGAAAGAGGCACAGAAATTCAAGTTTTAATTTTTGAAAATTCAGTTTTTGGCTGCTTTTGCTGCCTTGTAGTTGACCTAGGACCTTAAGATTTTGCATGAACCGAACTCTGGCAGCTACATTCACGAGAGAAAGCGAGAAGTGGTAATTCGTAGTAAAAACCGCAGAAAACATAACGTTTTCTACATTTGTTTTCGAAATGACGTAACTGAAAATCTTCACATTGGACGCATTACTCTCAGAAACGTTTACATTTATTGTCTGGCAACTAATGCAGCGTGATGACGTTGCGGTCGCACCACTCTGTACGAAGTAGAAGCTTCTAAGTTGTTGCAGTCACCAAGAAAGAGGCACAGAAATTCAAGTTTTAGTTTTTGAAAATTCAGTTTTTGGCTGCTTTTGCTGCCTTGTAGTTGACCTAGGACCTTAAGATTTTGCATGAACCGAACTCTGGCAGCCACATTACACGAGAAAAAGCGAGAAGTGGTAATTCGTAGTAAAAACCGCAGAAAACATTACGTTTTCTACATTGTTTTCGTATCGACGTAACTGAAAATCTTCGCATTGGACGCATTACTCTCAGAAACGTTTACATTTATCGTCTGGCAACTAATGCAGCGTGATGACGTTTGCGGTCGCACCACTCTGTACGAAGTAGAAGCTTCTAAGTTGTTGCAGTCACCAAGAAAGAGGCACAGAAATTCAAGTTTTAGTTTTTGAAAATTCAATTTTTGGCTGCTTTTGCTGCCTTGTAGTTGACCTAGGACCTTAAGATTTTGCATGAACCGAACTCTGGCAGCCACATTACACGAGAAAAAGCGAGAAGTGGTAATTCGTAGTAAAAACCGCAGAAAACATAACGTTTTTAACATTTGATTTCGAAATGACGTAACTGAAAATCTTCACATTGGACGCATTACTCTCAGAAATGTTTACATTTATCGTCTGGCAACTAATGCAGCGTGATGACGTTTGCGGTCGCACCACTCTGTACGAAGTAGAAGCTTCTAAGTTGTTGCAGTCACCAAGAAAGAGGCACAGAAATTCAAGTTTTAGTTTTTGAAAATTCAGATTTTGGCTGCTTTTGCTGCCTTGTAGTTGACCTAGGACCTTCAGATTTTGCATGAACCGAACTCTGGCAGCCACATTACACGAGAAAAAGCGAGAAGTGGCAATTCGTAGTAAAAACCGCAGAAAACATAACGTTTTCTACATTGTTTTCGTATCGACGTAACTGAAAATCTTCACATTGGACGCTTTACTCTCAGAAATGTTTACATTTATCTTCTGGCAACTAATGCAGCGTGATGACGTTTGCGGTCGCACCACTCTGTACGAAGTAGAAGCTTCTAAGTTGTTGCAGTCACCAAGAAAGAGGCACAGAAATTCAAGTTTTAATTTTTGAAAATTCAGTTTTTGGCTGCTTTTGCTGCCTTGTAGTTGACCTAGGACCTTAAGATTTTGCATGAACCGAACTCTGGCAGCTACATTACACGAGAGAAAGCGAGAAGTGGTAATTCGTAGTAAAAACCGCAGAAAACATAACGTTTTCTACATTTGTTTTCGAAATGACGTAACTGAAAATCTTCACATTGGACGCATTACTCTCAGAAACGTTTACATTTATTGTCTGGCAACTTACGCAGCGTGATGACGTTTGCGGTCGCACCACTCTGTACGAAGTAGAAGCTTCTAAGTTGTTGCAGTCACCAAGAAAGAGGCACAGAAATTCAAGTTTTAGTTTTTGAAAATTCAGTTTTTGGCTGCTTTTGCTGCCTTGTAGTTGACCTAGGACCTTAAGATTTTGCATGAACCGAACTCTGGCAGCCACATTACACGAGAAAAAGCGAGAAGTGGTAATTCGTAGTAAAAACCGCAGAAAACATAACGTTTTCTACATTGTTTTCGTATCGACGTAACTGAAAATCTTCACATTGGACGCATTACTCTCAGAAACGTTTACATTTATCGTCTGGAAACTAATGCCGCGTGATGACGTTTGCGGTCGCACCACTCTGTACGAAGTAGAAGCTTCTAAGTTGTTGCAGTCACCAAGAAAGAGGCACAGAAATTCAAGTTTTTGTTTTTGAAAATTCAGTTTTTGGCTGCTTATGCTGCCTTGTAGTTGACCTAGGACCTTAAGATTTTGCATGAACCGAACTCTGGCAGCCACATTACACGAGAAAAAGCGAGAAGTGGTAATTCGTAGTAAAAACCGCAGAAAACATAACGTTTTCAACATTTGTTTTCGAAATGACGTAACTGAAAATCTCCACATTGGACGCATTACTCTCAGAAACGTTTACATTTATCGTCTGGCAACTAATGCCGCGTGATGACGTTTGCGGTCGCACCACTCTGTACGAAGTAGAAGCTTCTAAGTTGTTGCAGTCACCAAGAAAGAGGCACAGAAATTCAAGTTTTAGTTTTTGAAAATTCAGTTTTTGGCTGCTTTTGCTGCCTTGTAGTTGACCTAGGACCTTAAGATTTTGCATGAACCGAACTCTGGCAGCCACATTACACGAGAAAAAGCGAGAAGTGGTAATTCGTAGTAAAAACCGCAGAAAACATAACGTTTTCTACATTGTTTTCGTATCGACGTAACTGAAAATCTTCACATTGGACGCATTACTCTCAGAAACGTTTACATTTATCGTCTTGAAACTAATGCCGCGTGATGACGTTTGCGGTCGCACCACTCTGTACGAAGTAGAAGCTTCTAAGTTGTTGCAGTCACCAAGAAAGAGGCACAGAAATTCAAGTTTTTGTTTTTGAAAATTCAGTTTTTGGCTGCTTTTGTTGCCTTGTATTTGACCTAGGACCTTAAGATTTTGCATGAACCGAACTCTGGCAGCCACATTACACGACAAAAAGCGAGAAGTGGTAATTCGTAGTAAAAACCGCAGAAAACATAACGTTTTCTACATTGTTTTCGTATCGACGTAAATGAAAATCTTCACATTGGACGCATTACTCTCAGAAACGTTTACATTTATTGTCTGGCAACTAATGCAGCGTGATGACGTTGCGGTCGCACCACTCTGTACGAAGTAGAAGCTTCTAAGTTGTTGCAGTCACCAAGAAAGAGGCACAGAAATTCAAGTTTTAGTTTTTGAAAATTCAGTTTTTGGCTGCTTTTGCTGCCTTGTAGTTGACCTAGGACCTTAAGATTTTGCATGAACCGAACTCTGGCAGCCACATTACACGAGAAAAAGCGAGAAGTGGTAATTCGTAGTAAAAACCGCAGAAAACATTACGTTTTCTACATTGTTTTCGTATCGACGTAACTGAAAATCTTCGCATTGGACGCATTACTCTCAGAAACGTTTACATTTATCGTCTGGCAACTAATGCAGCGTGATGACGTTTGCGGTCGCACCACTCTGTACGAAGTAGAAGCTTCTAAGTTGTTGCAGTCACCAAGAAAGAGGCACAGAAATTCAAGTTTTAGTTTTTGAAAATTCAGT
Organism: Schistocerca serialis cubense; assembly: GCF_023864345.2. Classification (NCBI taxonomy): domain Eukaryota; kingdom Metazoa; phylum Arthropoda; class Insecta; order Orthoptera; family Acrididae; genus Schistocerca; species Schistocerca serialis. The sequence goes on from NC_064649.1 coordinate 53,227,524, forward strand.
TTTTGGCTGCTTTTGCTGCCTTGTAGTTGACCTAGGACCTTAAGATTTTGCATGAACCGAACTCTGGCAGCCACATTACACGAGAAAATCGAGAAGTGGTAATTCGTAGTAAAAACCGCAGAAAACATAACGTATTCTACATTGTTTTCGATCCGACGTAACTGAAAATCTTCACATTCGACGCATTACTCTCAGAAACGTTTACATTTATCGTCTGGCAACTAATGCAGCGTGATGACGTTTGCGGTCGCACCACTCTGTACGAAGTAGAAGCTTCTAAGTTGTTGCAGTCACCAAGAAAGAGGGACAGAAATTCAAGTTTTAGTTTTTGAAAATTCAGTTTTTGGCTGCTTTTGCTGCCTTGTAGTTGACCTAGGACCTTAAGATTTTGCATGAACCGAACTCTGGCAGCCACATTACACGAGAAAAAGCGAGAAGTGGTAATTCGTAGGAAAAACCGCAGAAAACATAACGTTTTCTACATTGTTTTCGTATCGACGTAACTGGAAATCTTCACATTGGACGCATTACTCTCGGAAACGTTTACATTTATCGTCTGGCAACTAATGCAGCGTGATGACGTTTACGGTCGCACCACTCTGTACGAAGTAGAAGCTTCTAAGTTGTTGCAGTCACCAAGAAAGAGGCACAGAAATTCAAGTTTTAGTTTTTGAAAATTCAGTTTTTGGCTGCTTTTGCTGCCTTGTAGTTGACCTAGGACCTTAAGATTTTGCATGAACCGAACCCTGGCAGCCACATTACACGAGAAAAAGCGAGAAGTGGTAATTCGTAGTAAAAACCGCAGAGAACATAACGTTTTCTACATTGTTTTCGTATCGACGTAACTGAAAATCTTCACATTGACGCATTACTCTCAGAAACGTTTATATTTATCGTCTGGCAACTAATGCAGCGTGAGGAAGTTTGCGGTCGCACCACTCTGTACGAAGTAGAAGCTTCTAAGTTGTTGCAGTGACCAAGAAAGTGGCACAGAAATTCAAGTTTTAGTTTTTGAAAATTCAGTTTTTGGCTGCTTTTGCTGCCTTGTAGTTGACCTAGGACCTTAAGATTTTGCATGAACCGAACTCTGGCAGCCACATTACACGAGAAAAAGCGAGAAGTGGTAATTCGTAGTAAAAACCGCAGAGAACATAACGTTTTCTACATTGTTTTCGTATCGACGTAACTGAAAATCTTCACATTGACGCATTACTCTCAGAAACGTTTATATTTATCGTCTGGCAACTAATGCAGCGTGATGACGTTTGCGGTCGCACCACTCTGTACGAAGTAGAAGCTTCTAAGTTGTTGCAGTGACCAAGAAAGAGGCACAGAAATTCAAGTTTTAGTTTTTGAAAATTCAGTTTGTGGCTGCTTTTGCTGCCTTGTAGTTGACCTAGGACCTTAAGATTTTGCATGAACCGAACTCTGGCAGCCACATTACACGAGAAAAAGCGAGAAGTGGTAATTCGTAGTAAAAACCACAGAAAACATAACGTTTTCAACATTTGTTTTCGTATCGACGTAACTGAAAATCTTCACATTGGACGCATTACTCTCAGAAACGTTTACATTTATCGTCTGGCAACTAATGCAGCGTGATGACGTTTGCGGTCGCACCACTCTGTACGAAGTAGAAGCTTCTAAGTTGTTGCAGTCACCAAGAAAGAGGCACAGAAATTCAAGTTTTAGTTTTTGAAAATTCAGTTTTTGGCTGCTTTTGCTGCCTTGTAGTTGACCTAGGAGCTTAAGATTTTGCATGAACCGAACTCTGGCAGCCACATTACACGAGAAAAAGCGAGAAGTGGTAATTCGTAGTAAAAACTGCAGAAAACATAACGTTTTCAACATTTGTTTTCGTATCGACGTAACTGAAAATCTTCACATTGGACGCAGTACTCTCAGAAACGTTTACATTTATCGTCTGGCAACTAATGCCGCGTGATGAAGTTTGCGGTCGCACCACTCTGTACGAAGTAGAAGCTTCTAAGTTGTTGCAGTCACCAAGAAAGAGGCACAGAAATTCAAGTTTTTGTTTTTGAAAATTCAGTTTTTGGCTGCTTTTGATGCCTTGTAGTTGACCTAGGACCTTAAGATTTTGCATGAACCGAACTCTGGCAGCCACATTACACGAGAAAAAGCCAGAAGTGGTAATTCGTAGTAAAAACCGCAGAAAACATAACGTTTTCTACATTGTTTTCGTATCGACGTAACTGAAATTCGCACATTGGACGCATTACTCTCAGAAACGTTTACATTTATCGTCTGGCAACTAATGCCGCGTGATGACGTTTGCGGTCGCACCACTCTGTACGAAGTAGAAGCTTCTAAGTTGTTGCAGTGACCAAGAAAGAGGCACAGAAATTCAAGTTTTAGTTTTTGAAAATAAGGTTTGTGGCTGCTTTTGCTGCCTTGTAGTTGACCTAGGACCTTAAGATTTTGCATGAACCGAACTCTGGCAGCCACATTACACGAGAAAAAGCGAGAAGTGGTAATTCGTAGTAAAAACCACAGAAAACATAACGTTTTCAACATTTGTTTTCGTATCGACGTAACTGAAAATCTTCACATTGGACGCATTACTCTCAGAAACGTTTACATTTATCGTCTGGCAACTAATGCAGCGTGATGACGTTTGCGGTCGCACCACTCTGTACGAAGTAGAAGCTTCTAAGTTGTTGCAGTCACCAAGAAAGAGGCACAGAAATTCAAGTTTTAGTTTTTGAAAATTCAGTTTGTGGCTGCTTTTGCTGCCTTGTAGTTGACCTAGGACCTTAAGATTTTGCATGAACCGAACTCTGGCAGCCACATTACACGAGAAAAAGCGAGAAGTGGTAATTCGTAGTAAAAACCACAGAAAACATAACGTTTTCAACATTTGTTTTCGTATCGACGTAACTGAAAATCTTCACATTGGACGCATTACTCTCAGAAACGTTTACATTTATCGTCTGGCAACTAATGCAGCGTGATGACGTTTGCGGTCGCACCACTCTGTACGAAGTAGAAGCTTCTAAGTTGTTGCAGTCACCAAGAAAGAGGCACAGAAATTCAAGTTTTAGTTTTTGAAAATTCAGTTTTTGGCTGCTTTTGCTGCCTTGTAGTTGACCTAGGAGCTTAAGATTTTGCATGAACCGAACTCTGGCAGCCACATTACACGAGAAAAAGCGAGAAGTGGTAATTCGTAGTAAAAACTGCAGAAAACATAACGTTTTCAACATTTGTTTTCGTATCGACGTAACTGAAAATCTTCACATTGGACGCAGTACTCTCAGAAACGTTTACATTTATCGTCTGGCAACTAATGCCGCGTGATGAAGTTTGCGGTCGCACCACTCTGTACGAAGTAGAAGCTTCTAAGTTGTTGCAGTCACCAAGAAAGAGGCACAGAAATTCAAGTTTTTGTTTTTGAAAATTCAGTTTTTGGCTGCTTTTGATGCCTTGTAGTTGACCTAGGACCTTAAGATTTTGCATGAACCGAACTCTGGCAGCCACATTACACGAGAAAAAGCCAGAAGTGGTAATTCGTAGTAAAAACCGCAGAAAACATAACGTTTTCTACATTGTTTTCGTATCGACGTAACTGAAATTCGCACATTGGACGCATTACTCTCAGAAACGTTTACATTTATCGTCTGGCAACTAATGCCGCGTGATGACGTTTGCGGTCGCACCACTCTGTACGAAGTAGAAGCTTCTAAGTTGTTGCAGTCACCAAGAAAGAGGCACAGAAATTCAAGTTTTAGTTTTTGAAAATTCAGTTTTTGGCTGCTTTCGCTGCCTTGTAGCTGACCTAGGACCTTAAGATTTTGCATGAACCGAACTCTGGCAGCCACATTACACGAGAAAAAGCGAGAAGTGGTAACTCATAGTAAAAACCGCAGAAAACATAACGCTTTCTACATTGTTTTCGTATCGACGTAACTGAAAATCTTCACATTCGACGCATTACTCTCAGAAACGTTTACATTTATCGTCTGGCAACTAATGCCGCGTGATGACGTTTGCGGTCGCACCACTCTGTACGAAGTAGAAGCTTCTAAGTTGTTGCAGTCACCAAGAAAGAGGCACAGAAATTCAAGTTTTTGTTTTTGAAAATTCAGTTTTTTGCTGCTTTTGCTGCCTTGTAGTTGACCTAGGACCTTAAGATTTTGCATGAACCGAACTCTGGCAGCCACATTACACGAGAAAAAGCGAGAAGTGGTAATTCGTAGTAAAAACCGCAGAAAACATAACGTTTTCTACATTGTTTTCGTATCGACGTAACTGAAAATCTTCACATTGGACGCATTACTCTCAGAAACGTTTACATTTATCGTCTGGCAACTAATGCCGCGTGATGACGTTTGCGGTCGCACCACTCTGTACGAAGTAGAAGCTTCTAAGTTGTTGCAGTCACCAAGAAAGAGGCACAGAAATTCAAGTTTTAGTTTTTGAAAATTCAGTTTTTGGCTGCTTTTGCTGCCTTGTAGTTGACCTAGGACCTTAAGATTTTGCATGAACCGAACCCTGGCAGCCACATTACACGAGAAAAAGCGAGAAGTGGTAATTCGTAGTAAAAACCGCAGAGAACATAACGTTTTCTACATTGTTTTCGTATCGACGTAACTGAAAATCTTCACATTGACGCATTACTCTCAGAAACGTTTATATTTATCGTCTGGCAACTAATGCAGCGTGAGGACGTTTGCGGTCGCACCACTCTGTACGAAGTAGAAGCTTCTAAGTTGTTGCAGTGACCAAGAAAGAGGCACAGAAATTCAAGTTTTAGTTTTTGAAAATTCAGTTTTTGGCTGCTTTTGCTGCCTTGTAGTTGACCTAGGACCTTAAGATTTTGCATGAACCGAACTCTGGCAGCCACATTACACGAGAAAAAGCGAGAAGTGGTAATTCGTAGTAAAAACCGCAGAGAACATAACGTTTTCTACATTGTTTTCGTATCGACGTAACTGAAAATCTTCACATTGACGCATTACTCTCAGAAACGTTTATATTTATCGTCTGGCAACTAATGCAGCGTGATGACGTTTGCGGTCGCACCACTCTGTACGAAGTAGAAGCTTCTAAGTTGTTGCAGTGACCAAGAAAGAGGCACAGAAATTCAAGTTTTAGTTTTTGAAAATTCAGTTTGTGGCTGCTTTTGCTGCCTTGTAGTTGACCTAGGACCTTAAGATTTTGCATGAACCGAACTCTGGCAGCCACATTACACGAGAAAAAGCGAGAAGTGGTAATTCGTAGTAAAAACCACAGAAAACATAACGTTTTCAACATTTGTTTTCGTATCGACGTAACTGAAAATCTTCACATTGGACGCATTACTCTCAGAAACGTTTACATTTATCGTCTGGCAACTAATGCAGCGTGATGACGTTTGCGGTCGCACCACTCTGTACGAAGTAGAAGCTTCTAAGTTGTTGCAGTCACCAAGAAAGAGGCACAGAAATTCAAGTTTTAGTTTTTGAAAATTCAGTTTTTGGCTGCTTTTGCTGCCTTGTAGTTGACCTAGGAGCTTAAGATTTTGCATGAACCGAACTCTGGCAGCCACATTACACGAGAAAAAGCGAGAAGTGGTAATTCGTAGTAAAAACTGCAGAAAACATAACGTTTTCAACATTTGTTTTCGTATCGACGTAACTGAAAATCTTCACATTGGACGCAGTACTCTCAGAAACGTTTACATTTATCGTCTGGCAACTAATGCCGCGTGATGAAGTTTGCGGTCACACCACTCTGTACGAAGTAGAAGCTTCTAAGTTGTTGCAGTCACCAAGAAAGAGGCACAGAAATTCAAGTTTTTGTTTTTGAAAATTCAGTTTTTGGCTGCTTTTGATGCCTTGTAGTTGACCTAGGACCTTAAGATTTTGCATGAACCGAACTCTGGCAGCCACATTACACGAGAAAAAGCCAGAAGTGGTAATTCGTAGTAAAAACCGCAGAAAACATAACGTTTTCTACATTGTTTTCGTATCGACGTAACTGAAATTCGCACATTGGACGCATTACTCTCAGAAACGTTTACATTTATCGTCTGGCAACTAATGCCGCGTGATGACGTTTGCGGTCGCACCACTCTGTACGAAGTAGAAGCTTCTAAGTTGTTGCAGTCACCAAGAAAGAGGCACAGAAATTCAAGTTTTAGTTTTTGAAAATTCAGTTTTTTGCTGCTTTTGCTGCCTTGTAGCTGACCTAGGACCTTAAGATTTTGCATGAACCGAACTCTGGCAGCCACATTACACGAGAAAAAGCGAGAAGTGGTAATTCATAGTAAAAACCGCAGAAAACATAACGCTTTCTACATTGTTTTCGTATCGACGTAACTGAAAATCTTCACATTCGACGCATTACTCTCAGAAACGTTTACATTTATCGTCTGGCAACTAATGCCGCGTGATGACGTTTGCGGTCGCACCACTCTGTACGAAGTAGAAGCTTCTAAGTTGTTGCAGTCACCAAGAAAGAGGCACAGAAATTCAAGTTTTTGTTTTTGAAAATTCAGTTTTTTGCTGCTTTTGCTGCCTTGTAGTTGACCTAGGACCTTAAGATTTTGCATGAACCGAACTCTGGCAGCCACATTACACGAGAAAAAGCGAGAAGTGGTAATTCGTAGTAAAAACCGCAGAAAACATAACGTTTTCTACATTGTTTTCGTATCGACGTAACTGAAAATCTTCACATTGGACGCATTACTCTCAGAAACGTTTACATTTATCGTCTGGCAACTAATGCCGCGTGATGACGTTTGCGGTCGCACCACTCTTTACGAAGTAGAAGCTTCTAAGTTGTTGCAGTCACCAAGAAAGAGGCACAGAAATTCAAGTTTTAGTTTTTGAAAATTCAGTTTTTGGCTGCTTTTGCTGCCTTGTAGTTGACCTAGGACCTTAAGATTTTGCATGAACCGAACCCTGGCAGCCACATTACACGAGAAAAAGCGAGAAGTGGTAATTCGTAGTAAAAACCGCAGAGAACATAACGTTTTCTACATTGTTTTCGTATCGACGTAACTGAAAATCTTCACATTGACGCATTACTCTCAGAAACGTTTATATTTATCGTCTGGCAACTAATGCAGCGTGAGGACGTTTGCGGTCGCACCACTCTGTACGAAGTAGAAGCTTCTAAGTTGTTGCAGTGACCAAGAAAGAGGCACAGAAATTCAAGTTTTAGTTTTTGAAAATTCAGTTTTTGGCTGCTTTTGCTGCCTTGTAGTTGACCTAGGACCTTAAGATTTTGCATGAACCGAACTCTGGCAGCCACATTACACGAGAAAAAGCGAGAAGTGGTAATTCGTAGTAAAAACCGCAGAGAACATAACGTTTTCTACATTGTTTTCGTATCGACGTAACTGAAAATCTTCACATTGACGCATTACTCTCAGAAACGTTTATATTTATCGTCTGGCAACTAATGCAGCGTGATGACGTTTGCGGTCGCACCACTCTGTACGAAGTAGAAGCTTCTAAGTTGTTGCAGTCACCAAGAAAGAGGCACAGAAATTCAAGTTTTAGTTTTTGAAAATACAGTTTGTGGCTGCTTTTGCTGCCTTGTAGTTGACCTAGGACCTTAAGATTTTGCATGAACCGAACTCTGGCAGCCACATTACACGAGAAAAAGCGAGAAGTGGTAATTCGTAGTAAAAACCACAGAAAACATAACGTTTTCAACATTTGTTTTCGTATCGACGTAACTGAAAATCTTCACATTGGACGCATTACTCTCAGAAACGTTTACATTTATCGTCTGACAACTAATGCAGCGTGATGACGTTTGCGGTCGCACCACTCTGTACGAAGTAGAAGCTTCTAAGTTGTTGCAGTCACCAAGAAAGAGGCACAGAAATTCAAGTTTTAGTTTTTGAAAATTCAGTTTTTGGCTGCTTTTGCTGCCTTGTAGTTGACCTAGGAGCTTAAGATTTTGCATGAACCGAACTCTGGCAGCCACATTACACGAGAAAAAGCGAGAAGTGGTAATTCGTAGTAAAAACTGCAGAAAACATAACGTTTTCAACATTTGTTTTCGTATCGACGTAACTGAAAATCTTCACATTGGACGCAGTACTCTCAGAAACGTTTACATTTATCGTCTGGCAACCAATGCCGCGTGATGAAGTTTGCGGTCGCACCACTCTGTACGAAGTAGAAGCTTCTAAGTTGTTGCAGTCACCAAGAAAGAGGCACAGAAATTCAAGTTTTTGTTTTTGAAAATTCAGTTTTTGGCTGCTTTTGATGCCTTGTAGTTGACCTAGGACCTTAAGATTTTGCATGAACCGAACTCTGGCAGCCACATTACACGAGAAAAAGCGAGAAGTGGTAATTCGTAGTAAAAACCGCAGAAAACATAACGTTTTCTACATTGTTTTCGTATCGACGTAACTGAAATTCGCACATTGGACGCATTACTCTCAGAAACGTTTACATTTATCGTCTGGCAACTAATGCCGCGTGATGACGTTTGCGGTCGCACCACTCTGTACGAAGTAGAAGCTTCTAAGTTGTTGCAGTCACCAAGAAAGAGGCACAGAAATTCAAGTTTTAGTTTTTGAAAATTCAGTTTTTGGCTGCTTTTGCTGCCTTGTAGTTGACCTAGGACCTTAAGATTTTGCATGAACCGAACTCTGGCAGCCACATTACACGAGAAAAAGCGAGAAGTGGTAATTCGTAGTAAAAACCGCAGAAAACATAACGCTTTCTACATTGTTTTCGTATCGACGTAACTGAAAATCTTCACATTGGACGCATTACTCTCAGAAACATTTACATTTATCGTCTGGCAACTAATGCCGCGTGATGACGTTTGCGGTCGCACCACTCTGTACGAAGTAGAAGCTTCTAAGTTGTTGCAGTCACCAAGAAAGAGGCACAGAAATTCAAGTTTTTGTTTTTGAAAATTCAGTTTTTTGCTGCTTTTGCTGCCTTGTAGTTGACCTAGGACCTTAAGATTTTGCATGAACCGAACTCTGGCAGCCACATTACACGAGAAAAAGCGAGAAGTGGTAATTCGTAGTAAAAACCGCAGAAAACATAACGTTTTCTACATTGTTTTCGTATCGACGTAACTGAAAATCTTCACATTGGACGCATTACTCTCAGAAACGTTTACATTTATCGTCTGGCAACTAATGCCGCGTGATGACGTTTGCGGTCGCACCACTCTTTACGAAGTAGAAGCTTCTAAGTTGTTGCAGTCACCAAGAAAGAGGCACAGAAATTCAAGTTTTAGTTTTTGAAAATTCAGTTTTTGGCTGCTTTTGCTGCCTTGTAGTTGACCTAGGACCTTAAGATTTTGCATGAACCGAACTCTGGCAGCCACATTACACGAGAAAAAGCGAGAAGTGGTAATTCGTAGTAAAAACCGCAGAAAACATAACGTTTTCTACTTTGTTTTCGTATCGACGTAACTGAAAATCTTCACATTGGACGCATTACTCTCAGAAACGTTTACATTTATCGTCTGGCAACCAATGCCACGTGATGACGTTTGCGGTCGCACCACTCTGTACGAAGTAGAAGCTTCTAAGTTGTAGCAGTCACCAAGAAAGAGGCACAGAAATTCAAGTTTTAGTTTTTGAAAATTCAGTTTTTGGCTGCTTTTGCTGCCTTGTAGTTGACCTAGGAGCTTAAGATTTTGCATGAACCGAACTCTGGCAGCCACATTACACGAGAAAAAGCGAGAAGTGGTAATTCGTAGTAAAAACTGCAGAAAACATAACGTTTTCAACATTTGTTTTCGTATCGACGTAACTGAAAATATTCACATTGGACGCATTACTCTCAGAAACGTTTACATTTATCGTCTGGCAACAAATGCCGCGTAATGACGTTTGCGGTCGCACCACTCTGTACGAAGTAGAAGCTTCTAAGTTGTTGCCGTCACCAAGAAAGAGGCACAGAAATTCAAGTTTTTGTTTTTGAAAATTCAGTTTTTGGCTGCTTTTGCTGCCTTGTAGTTGACCTAGGACCTTAAGATTTTGCATGAACCGAACTCTGGCAGCCACATTACACGAGAAAAAGCGAGAAGTGGTAATTCGTAGTAAAAACCGCAGAAAACATAACGTTTTCAACATTTGTTTTCGAAATGACGTAACTGAAAATCTTCACATTGGACGCATTACTCTCAGAAACGTTTACATTTATCGTCTGGCAACTAATGCCGCGTGATGAAGTTTGCGGTCGCACCACTCTGTACGAAGTAGAAGCTTCTAAGTTGTTGCAGTCACCAAGAAAGAGGCACAGAAATTCAAGTTCTTGTTTTTGAAAATTCAGTTTTTGGCTGCTTTTGATGCCTTGTAGTTGACCTAGGACCTTAAGATTTTGCATGAACCGAACTCTGACAGCCACATTACACGAGAAAAAGCGAGAAGTGGTAATTCGTAGTAAAAACCGCAGAAAACATAACGTTTTCTACATTGTTTTCGTATCGACGTAACTGAAAATCTTCACATTGGTCGCATTACTCTCAGAAACGTTTACATTTATCGTCTGGCAACTAATGCACCGTGATGAAGTTTGCGGTCGCACCACTCTGTACGAAGTAGAAGCTTCTAAGTTGTTGCAGTCACCAAGAAAGAGGCACAGAAATTCAAGATTTTGTTTTTGAAAATTCAGTTTTTGGCTGCTTTTGCTGCCTTGTAGTTGACCTAGGACCTTAAGATTTTGCATGAACCGAACTCTGGCAGCCACATTACTTGAGAAAAAGCGAGAAGTGGTAATTCGTAGTAAAAACCGCAGAAAACATAACGTTTTCTACATTGTTTTCGTATCGACGTAACTGAAAATCTTAACATTGGACGCATTACTCTCAGAAACGTTTACATTTATCGTCTGGCAACTAATGCCGCGTGATGACGTTTGCGGTCGCACCACTCAGTACGAAGTAGAAGCTTCTAAGTTGTTGCCGTCACCAAGAAAGAGGCACAGAAATTCAAGTTTTTGTTTTTGAAAATTCAGTTTTTGGCTGCTTTTACTGCCTTGGAGTTGACCTAGGACCTTAAGATTTTGCATGAACCGAACTCTGGCAGCCACATTACACGAGAAAAAGCGAGAAGTGGTAGTTCGTAGTAAATACCGCAGAAAACATAACGTTTTCAACATTTGTTTTCGAATCGACGTAACTGAAAATCTTCACATTGGACGCATTACTCTCAGAAACGTTTACATTTATCGTCTGGCAACTTATGCAGCGTGATGACGTTTGCGGTCGCACCACTCTGTACGAAGTAGAAGCTTCTAAGTTGTTGCAGTCACCAAGAAAGAGGCACAGAAATTCAAGTTTTAGTTTTTGAAAATTCAGTTTTTGGCTGCTTTTGCTGCCTTGTAGTTGACCTAGGACCTTAAGATTTTGCATGAACCGAACTCTGGCAGCCACATTACAAGAGAAAAAGCGAGAATTCGTAGTAACAACCGCAGAAAACATAACGTTTTCAACATTTGTTTTCGTATCGACGTAACTGAAAGTCTTCACATTGGACGCATTACTCTCAGAAACGTTTACATTTATCGTCTGGCAACTAATGCAGCGTGATGACGTTTGCGGTCGCACCACTCTGTACAAAGTAGAAGCTTCTAAGTTGTTGCAGTCACCAAGAAAGAGGCACAGAAATTCAAGTTTTAGTTTTTGAAAATTCAGTTTTTGGCTGCTTTTGCTGCCTTGTAGTTGACCTAGGACCTTAAGATTTTTCATGAACCGAACTCTGGCAGCCACATTACACGAGAAAAAGCGAGAAGTGGTAATTCGTTGTAAAAACCGCAGAAAACATAACGTTTTCAACATTTGTTTTCGTATCGACGTAACTGAAAATCTTCACATTGGACGCATTACTCTCAGAAACGTTTACATTTATCGTCTGGCAACTAATGCAGCGTGATGACGTTTGCGGTCGCACCACTCTGTACGAAGTAGAAGCTTCTAAGTTGTTGCAGTCACCAAGAAAGAGGCACAGAAATTCAAGTTTTAGTTTTTGAAAATTCAGTTTTTGGCTGCTTTTGCTGCCTTGTAGTTGACCTAGGAGCTTAAGATTTTGCATGAACCGAACTCTGGCAGCCACATTACACGAGAAAAAGCGAGAAGTGGTAATTCGTAGTAAAAACTGCAGAAAACATAACGTTTTCAACATTTGTTTTCGTATCGACGTAACTGAAAATATTCACATTGGACGCATTACTCTCAGAAACGTTTACATTTATCGTCTGGCAACTAATGCAGCGTGATGACGTTGCGGTCGCACCACTCTGTACGAAGTAGAAGCTTCTAAGTTGTTGCAGTCACCAAGAAAGAGGCACAGAAATTCAGGTTTTAGTTTTTGAAAATTCAGTTTTTGGCTGCTTTTGCTGCCTTGTAGTTGACCTAGGACCTTAAGATTTTGCATGAACCGAACTCTGGCAGCCACATTACACGAGAAAAAGCGAGAAGTGGTAATTGGTAGTAAAAACCGCAGAAAACATAACGTTTTCTACTTTGTTTTCGTATCGACGTAACTGAAAATCTTCACATTGGACGCATTACTCTCAGAAACGTTTACATTTATCGTCTGGCAACCAATGCCACGTGATGACGTTTGCGGTCGCACCACTCTGTACGAAGTAGAAGCTTCTAAGTTGTTGCAGTCACCAAGAAAGAGGCACAGAAATTCAAGTTTTTGTTTTTGAAAATTCAGTTTTTGGCTGCTTTTGCTGCCTTGTAGTTGACCTAGGACCTTAAGATTTTAAATGAACCGAACTCTGCCAGCCACATTACTTGAGAAAAAGCGAGAAGTGGTAATTCGTAGTAAAAACCGCAGAAAACATAACGTTTTCTACATTGTTTTCGTATCGACGTAACTGAAAATCTTCACATTGGACGCATTACTCTCAGAAACGTTTACATTTATCGTCTGGCAACAAATGCCGCGTAATGACGTTTGCGGTCGCACCACTCTGTACGAAGTAGAAGCTTCTAAGTTGTTGCCGTCACCAAGAAAGAGGCACAGAAATTCAAGTTTTTGTTTTTGAAAATTCAGTTTTTGGCTGCTTTTGCTGCCTTGTAGTTGACCTAGGACCTTAAGATTTTGCATGAACCGAACTCTGGCAGCCACATTACACGAGAAAAAGCGAGAAGTGGTAATTCGTAGTAAAAACCGCAGAAAACATAACGTTTTCAACATTTGTTTTCGTATCGTCGCAACTGAAAATCTTCACATTGGACGCATTACTCTCAGAAACGTTTACATTTATCGTCTGGCAACTAATGCCGCGTGATGAAGTTTGCGGTCGCACCACTCTGTACGAAGTAGAAGCTTCTAAGTTGTTGCAGTCACCAAGAAAGAGGCACAGAAATTCAAATTTTTGTTTTTGAAAATTCAGTTTTTGGCTGCTTTTGATGCCTTGTAGTTGACCTAGGACCTTAAGATTTTGCATGAACCGAACTCTGACAGCCACATTACACGAGAAAAAGCGAGAAGTGGTAATTCGTAGTAAAAACCGCAGAAAACATAACGTTTTCTACATTGTTTTCGTATCGACGTAACTGAAAATCTTCACATTGGTCGCATTACTCTCAGAAACGTTTACATTTATCGTCTGGCAACTAATGCACCGTGATGAAGTTTGCGGTCGCACCACTCTGTACGAAGTAGAAGCTTCTAAGTTGTTGCAGTCACCAAGAAAGAGGAACAGAAATTCAAGATTTTGTTTTTGAAAATTCAGTTTTTGGCTGCTTTTGCTGCCTTGTAGTTGACCTAGGACCTTAAGATTTTGCATGAACCGAACTCTGGCAGCCACATTACTTGAGAAAAAGCGAGAAGTGGTAATTCGTAGTAAAAACCGCAGAAAACATAACGTTTTCTACATTGTTTTCGTATCGACGTAACTGAAAATCTTAACATTGGACGCATTACTCTCAGAAACGTTTACATTTATTGTCTGGCAACTAATGCCGCCTGATGACGTTTGCGGTCGCACCACTCAGTACGAAGTAGAAGCTTCTAAGTTGTTGCCGTCACCAAGAAAGAGGCACAGAAATTCAAGTTTTTGTTTTTGAAAATTCAGTTTTTGGCTGCTTTTGCTGCCTTGGAGTTGACCTAGGACCTTAAGATTTTGCATGAACCGAACTCTGGCAGCCACATTACACGAGAAAAAGCGAGAAGTGGTAGTTCGTAGTAAAAACCGCAGAAAACATAACGTTTTCAACATTTGTTTTCGAATCGACGTAACTGAAAATCTTCACATTGGACGCATTACTCTCAGAAACGTTTACATTTATCGTCTGGCAACTTATGCAGCGTGATGACGTTTGCGGTCGCACCACTCTGTACGAAGTAGAAGCTTCTAAGTTGTTGCAGTCACCAAGAAAGAGGCACAGAAATTCAAGTTTTAGTTTTTGAAAATTCAGTTTTTGGCTGCTTTTGCTGCCTTGTAGTAGACCTAGGACCTTAAGATTTTGCATGAACCGAACTCTGGCAGCCACATTACACGATAAAAAGCGAGAAGTGGTAATTCGTAGTAACAACCGCAGAAAACATAACGTTTTCAACATTTGTTTTCGTATCGACGTAACTGAAAGTCTTCACATTGGACGCATTACTCTCAGAAACGTTTACATTTATCGTCTGGCAACTAATGCAGCGTGATGACGTTTGCGGTCGCACCACTCTGTACGAAGTAGAAGCTTCTAAGTTGTTGCAGTCACCAAGAAAGCGGCACAGAAATTCAAGTTTTAGTTTTTGAAAATTCAGTTTTTGGCTGCTTTTGCTGCCTTGTAGTTGACCTAGGAGCTTAAGATTTTGCATGAACCGAACTCTGGCAGCCACATTACACGAGAAAAAGCGAGAAGTGGTAATTCGTAGTAAAAACTGCAGAAAACATAACGTTTTCAACATTTGTTTTCGTATCGACGTAACTGAAAATATTCACATTGGACGCATTACTCTCAGAAACGTTTACATTTATCGTCTGGCAACTAATGCAGCGTGATGACGTTGCGGTCGCACCACTCTGTACGAAGTAGAAGCTTCTAAGTTGTTGCAGTCACCAAGAAAGAGGCACAGAAATTCAGGTTTTAGTTTTTGAAAATTCAGTTTTTGGCTGCTTTTGCTGCCTTGTAGTTGACCTAGGACCTTAAGATTTTGCATGAACCGAACTCTGGCAGCCACATTACACGAGAAAAAGCGAGAAGTGGTAATTGGTAGTAAAAACCGCAGAAAACATAACGTTTTCTACTTTGTTTTCGTATCGACGTAACTGAAAATCTTCACATTGGACGCATTACTCTCAGAAACGTTTACATTTATCGTCTGGCAACCAATGCCACGTGATGACGTTTGCGGTCGCACCACTCTGTACGAAGTAGAAGCTTCTAAGTTGTTGCAGTCACCAAGAAAGAGGCACAGAAATTCAAGTTTTTGTTTTTGAAAATTCAGTTTTTGGCTGCTTTTGCTGCCTTGTAGTTGACCTAGGACCTTAAGATTTTAAATGAACCGAACTCTGCCAGCCACATTACTTGAGAAAAAGCGAGAAGTGGTAATTCGTAGTAAAAACCGCAGAAAACATAACGTTTTCTACATTGTTTTCGTATCGACGTAACTGAAAATCTTCACATTGGACGCATTACTCTCAGAAACGTTTACATTTATCGTCTGGCAACAAATGCCGCGTAATGACGTTTGCGGTCGCACCACTCTGTACGAAGTAGAAGCTTCTAAGTTGTTGCCGTCACCAAGAAAGAGGCACAGAAATTCAAGTTTTTGTTTTTGAAAATTCAGTTTTTGGCTGCTTTTGCTGCCTTGTAGTTGACCTAGGACCTTAAGATTTTGCATGAACCGAACTCTGGCAGCCACATTACACGAGAAAAAGCGAGAAGTGGTAATTCGTAGTAAAAACCGCAGAAAACATAACGTTTTCAACATTTGTTTTCGTATCGTCGCAACTGAAAATCTTCACATTGGACGCATTACACTCAGAAACGTTTACATTTATCGTCTGGCAACTAATGCCGCGTGATGAAGTTTGCGGTCGCACCACTCTGTACGAAGTAGAAGCTTCTAAGTTGTTGCAGTCACCAAGAAAGAGGCACAGAAATTCAAATTTTTGTTTTTGAAAATTCAGTTTTTGGCTGCTTTTGATGCCTTGTAGTTGACCTAGGACCTTAAGATTTTGCATGAACCGAACTCTGACAGCCACATTACACGAGAAAAAGCGAGAAGTGGTAATTCGTAGTAAAAACCGCAGAAAACATAACGTTTTCTACATTGTTTTCGTATCGACGTAACTGAAAATCTTCACATTGGTCGCATTACTCTCAGAAACGTTTACATTTATCGTCTGGCAACTAATGCACCGTGATGAAGTTTGCGGTCGCACCACTCTGTACGAAGTAGAAGCTTCTAAGTTGTTGCAGTCACCAAGAAAGAGGCACAGAAATTCAAGATTTTGTTTTTGAAAATTCAGTTTTTGGCTGCTTTTGCTGCCTTGTAGTTGACCTAGGACCTTAAGATTTTGCATGAACCGAACTCTGGCAGCCACATTACTTGAGAAAAAGCGAGAAGTGGTAATTCGTAGTAAAAACCGCAGAAAACATAACGTTTTCTACATTGTTTTCGTATCGACGTAACTGAAAATCTTAACATTGGACGCATTACTCTCAGAAACGTTTACATTTATCGTCTGGCAACTAATGCCGCGTGATGACGTTTGCGGTCGCACCACTCAGTACGAAGTAGAAGCTTCTAAGTTGTTGCCGTCACCAAGAAAGAGGCACAGAAATTCAAGTTTTTGTTTTTGAAAATTCAGTTTTTGGCTGCTTTTGCTGCCTTGGAGTTGACCTAGGACCTTAAGATTTTGCATGAACCGAACTCTGGCAGCCACATTACACGAGAAAAAGCGAGAAGTGGTAGTTCGTAGTAAAAACCGCAGAAAACATAACGTTTTCAACATTTGTTTTCGAATCGACGTAACTGAAAATCTTCACATTGGACGCATTACTCTCAGAAACGTTTACATTTATCGTCTGGCAACTTATGCAGCGTGATGACGTTTGCGGTCGCACCACTCTGTACGAAGTAGAAGCTTCTAAGTTGTTGCAGTCACCAAGAAAGAGGCACAGAAATTCAAGTTTTAGTTTTTGAAAATTCAGTTTTTGGCTGCTTTTGCTGCCTTGTAGTAGACCTAGGACCTTAAGATTTTGCATGAACCGAACTCTGGCAGCCACATTACACGATAAAAAGCGAGAAGTGGTAATTCGTAGTAACAACCGCAGAAAACATAACGTTTTCAACATTTGTTTTCGTATCGACGTAACTGAAAGTCTTCACATTGGACGCATTACTCTCAGAAACGTTTACATTTATCGTCTGGCAACTAATGCAGCGTGATGACGTTTGCGGTCGCACCACTCTGTACAAAGTAGAAGCTTCTAAGTTGTTGCAGTCACCAAGAAAGAGGCACAGAAATTCAAGTTTTAGTTTTTGAAAATTCAGTTTTTGGCTGCTTTTGCTGCCTTGTAGTTGACCTAGGACCTTAAGATTTTTCATGAACCCAACTCTGGCAGCCACATTAAACGAGAAAAAGCGAGAAGTGGTAATTCGTTGTAAAAACCGCAGAAAACATAACGTTTTCAACATTTGTTTTCGTATCGACGTAACTGAAAATCTTCACATTGGACGCATTACTCTCAGAAACGTTTACATTTATCGTCTGGCAACTAATGCAGCGTGATGACGTTTGCGGTCGCACCACTCTGTACGATGTAGAAGCTTCTAAGTTGTTGCAGTCACCAAGAAAGAGGCACAGAAATTCAAGTTTTAGTTTTTGAAAATTCAGTTTTTGGCTGCTTTTGCTGCCTTGTAGTTGACCTAGGAGCTTAAGATTTTGCATGAACCGAACTCTGGCAGCCACATTACACGAGAAAAAGCGAGAAGTGGTAATTCGTAGTAAAAACTGCAGAAAACATAACGTTTTCAACATTTGTTTTCGTATCGACGTAACTGAAAATATTCACATTGGACGCATTACTCTCAGAAACGTTTACATTTATCGTCTGGCAACTAATGCAGCGTGATGACGTTGCGGTCGCACCACTCTGTACGAAGTAGAAGCTTCTAAGTTGTTGCAGTCACCAAGAAAGAGGCACAGAAATTCAAGTTTTAGTTTTTGAAAATTCAGTTTTTGGCTGCTTTTGCTGCCTTGTAGTTGACCTAGGACCTTAAGATTTTGCATGAACCGAACTCTGGCAGACACATTACACGTGAAAAAGCGAGAAGTGGTAATTCGTAGTAAAAACCGCTGAAAACATAACGTTTCCAACATTTGTTTTCGTATCGACGCAACTGAAAATCTTCACATTGGACGCATTACTCTCAGAAACGTTTACATTTATCGTCTGGCAACTAATGCAGCGTGATGACGTTTGCGGTCGCACCACTCTGTACGAAGTAGAAGCTTCTAAGTTGTTGCAGTCACCAAGGAGGAGGCACAGAAATTCAAGTTTCAGTTTTTGAAAATTCAGTTTTTGGCTGCTTTTGCTGCCTTGTAGTTGACCTAGGACCTTAAGATTTTGCATGAACCGAACTCTGGCAGCCACATTACGCGAGAAAAAGCGAGAAGTGGTAATTCGTAGTAAAAACCGCAGAAAACATAACGTTTTCAACATTTGTTTTCGTATCGACGTAACTGAAAATCTTCACATTGGACGCATTACTCTCGGAAACGTTTACATTTATCGTCTGGCAACTAATGCCGCGTGATGACGTTGCGGTCGCACCACTCTGTACGAAGTAGAAGCTTCTAAGTTGTTGCAGTCACCAAGAAAGAGGAACAGAAATTCAAGTTTTAGTTTTTGAAAATTCAGTTTTTGGCTGCTTTTGCTGCCTTGTAGTTGACCTAGGACCTTAAGATTTTGCATGAACCGAACTCTGGCAGCCACATTACACGAGAAAAAGCGAGAAGTGGTAATTCGTAGTAAAAACCGCAGAAAACATAACGTTTTCAACATTTGTTTTCGTATCGACGTAACTGAAAATCTTCACATTGGACGCATTACTCTCAGAAACGTTTACATTTATCGTCTGGCAACTAATGCAGCGTGATGACGTTTGCGGTCGCACCACTCTGTACGAAGTAGAAGCTTCTAAGTTGTTGCAGTCACCAAGAAAGAGGCACAGAAATTCAAGTTTTAGTTTTTGAAAATTCAGTTTTTGGCTGCTTTTGCTGCCTTGTAGTTGACCTAGGAGCTTAAGATTTTGCATGAACCGAACTCTGGCAGCCACATTACACGAGAAAAAGCGAGAAGTGGTAATTCGTAGTAAAAACTGCAGAAAACATAACGTTTTCAACATTTGTTTTCGTATCGACGTAACTGAAAATCTTCACATTGGACGCAGTACTCTCAGAAACGTTTACATTTATCGTCTGGCAACTAATGCAGCGTGATGACGTTTGCGGTCGCACCACTCTGTACGAAGTAGAAGCTTCTAAGTTGTTGCAGTCACCAAGAAAGAGGCACAGAAATTCAAGTTTTAGTTTTTGAAAATTCAGTTTTTGGCTGCTTTTGCTGCCTTGTAGTTGACCTAGGACCTTAAGATTTAGCATGAACCTAACTCTGGCAGCCACATTACACGAGAAAAAGCGAGAAGTGGTAATTCGTAGTAAAAACCGCAGAAAACATAACGTTTTCTACATTGTTTTCGTATCGACGTAACTGAAAATCTTCACATTGGACGCATTACTCTCAGAAACTTTTACATTTATCGTCTGGCAACTAATGCCGCGTGATGACGTTTGCGGTCGCACCACTCTGTACGAAGTAGAAGCTTCTAAGTTGTTGCAGTCACCAAGAAAGAGGCACAGAAATTCAAGTTTTTGTTTTTGAAAATTCAGTTTTTTGCTGCTTTTGCTGCCTTGTAGTTGACCTAGGACCTTAAGATTTTGCATGAACCGAACTCTGGCAGCCACATTACACGAGAAAAAGCGAGAAGTGGTAATTCGTAGTAAAAACCGCAGAAAACATAACGTTTTCTACATTGTTTTCGTATCGACGTAACTGAAAATCTTCACATTGGACGCATTACTCTCAGAAACGTTTACATTTATCGTCTGGCAACTAATGCCGCGTGATGACGTTTGCGGTCGCACCACTCTTTACGAAGTAGAAGCTTCTAAGTTGTTGCAGTCACCAAGAAAGAGGCACAGAAATTCAAGTTTTAGTTTTTGAAAATTCAGTTTGTGGCTGCTTTTGCTGCCTTGTAGTTGACCTAGGACCTTAAGATTTTGCATGAACCGAACTCTGGCAGCCACATTACACGAGAAAAAGCGAGAAGTGGTAATTCGTAGTAAAAACCGCAGAAAACATAACGTTTTCTACTTTATTTTCGTATCGACGTAACTGAAAATCTTCACATTGGACGCATTACTCTCAGAAACGTTTACATTTATCGTCTGGCAACTAATGCAGCGTGATGACGTTTGCGGTCGCACCACTCTGTACGAAGTAGAAGCTTCTAAGTTGTTGCAGTCACCAAGAAAGAGGCACAGAAATTCAAGTTTTAGTTTTTGAAAATTCAGTTTTTGGCTGCTTTTGCTGCCTTGTAGTTGACCTAGGAGCTTAAGATTTTGCATGAACCGAACTCTGGCAGCCACATTACACGAGAAAAAGCGAGAAGTGGTAATTCGTAGTAAAAACTGCAGAAAACATAACGTTTTCAACATTTGTTTTCGTATCGACGTAACTGAAAATCTTCACATTGGACGCAGTACTCTCAGAAACGTTTACATTTATCGTCTGGCAACTAATGCCGCGTGATGACGTTTGCGGTCGCACCACTCTGTACGAAGTAGAAGCTTCTAAGTTGTTGCAGTCACCAAGAAAGAGGCACAGAAATTCAAGTTTTAGTTTTTGAAAATTCAGTTTTTGGCTGCTTTTGCTGCCTTGTAGTTGACCTAGGACCTTAAGATTTAGCATGAACCTAACTCTGGCAGCCACATTACACGAGAAAAAGCGAGAAGTGGTAATTCGTAGTAAAAACCGCAGAAAACATAACGTTTTCTACATTGTTTTCGTATCGACGTAACTGAAAATCTTCACATTGGACGCATTACTCTCAGAAACTTTTACATTTATCGTCTGGCAACTAATGCCGCGTGATGACGTTTGCGGTCGCACCACTCTGTACGAAGTAGAAGCTTCTAAGTTGTTGCAGTCACCAAGAAAGAGGCACAGAAATTCAAGTTTTTGTTTTTGAAAATTCAGTTTTTTGCTGCTTTTGCTGCCTTGTAGTTGACCTAGGACCTTAAGATTTTGCATGAACCGAACTCTGACAGCCACATTACACGAGAAAAAGCGAGAAGTGGTAATTCGTAGTAAAAACCGCAGAAAACATAACGTTTTCTACATTGTTTTCGTATCGACGTAACTGAAAATCTTCACATTGGACGCATTACTCTCAGAAACGTTTACATTTATCGTCTGGCAACTAATGCCGCGTGATGACGTTTGCGGTCGCACCACTCTTTACGACGTAGAAGCTTCTAAGTTGTTGCAGTCACCAAGAAAGAGGCACAGAAATTCAAGTTTTAGTTTTTGAAAATTCAGTTTGTGGCTGCTTTTGCTGCCTTGTAGTTGACCTAGGACCTTTAGATTTTGCATGAACCGAACTCTGGCAGCCACATTACACGAGAGAAAGCGAGAAGTGGTAATTCGTAGTAAAAACCGCAGAAAACATAACGTTTTCTACTTTATTTTCGTATCGACGTAACTGAAAATCTTCACATTGGACGCATTACTCTCAGAAACGTTTACATTTATCGTCTGGCAACTAATGCCACGTGATAACGTTTGCGGTCGCACCACTCTGTACGAAGTAGAAGCTTCTAAGTTGTTGCAGTCACCAAGAAAGAGGCACAGAAATTCAAGTTTTTGTTTTTGAAAATTCAGTTTTTGGCTGCTTTTGCTGCCTTGTAATTGACCTAGGACCTTAAGATTTTAAATGAACCGAACTCTGCCAGCCACATTACTTGAGAAAAAGCGAGAAGTGGTAATTCGTAGTAAAAACCGCAGAAAACATAACGTTTTTTACATTGTTTTCGTATCGACGTAACTGAAAGTCTTCACATTGGACGAATTACTCTCAGAAACGTTTACATTTATCGTCTGGCAACTAATGCCGCGTAATGACGTTTGCGGTCGCACCACTCTGTACGAAGTAGAAGCTTCTAAGTTGTTGCCGTCACCAAGAAAGAGGCACAGAAATTCAAGTTTTTGATTTTGAAAATTCAGTTTTTGGCTGCTTTTGCTGCCTTGTAGTTGATCTAGGACCTTAAGATTTTGCATGAACCGAACTCTGGCAGCCACATTACACGAGAAAAAGCGAGAAGTGGTAATTCGTAGTAAAAACCGCAGAAAACATAACGTTTTCAACATTTGTTTTCGAAATGACGTAACTGAAAATCTTCACATTGGACGCATTACTCTCAGAAACGTTTACATTTATCGTCTGGCAACTAATGCCGCGTGATGAAGTTTGCGGTCGCACCACTCTGTACGAAGTAGAAGCTTCTAAGTTGTTGCAGTCACCAAGAAAGAGGCACAGAAATTCAAGTTTTTGTTTTTGAAAATTCAGTTTTTGGCTGCTTTTGATGCCTTGTAGTTGACCTAGGACCTTAAGATTTTGCATGAACCGAACTCTGACAGCCACTTTACACGAGAAAAAGCGAGAAGTGGTAATTCGTAGTAAAAACCGCAGAAAACATAACGTTTTCTACATTGTTTTCGTATCGACGTAACTGAAAATCTTCACATTGGTCGCATTACTCTCAGAAACGTTTACATTTATCGTCTGGCAACTAATGCACCGTGATGAAGTTTGCGGTCGCACCACTCTGTACGAAGTAGGAGCTTCTAAGTTGTTGCAGTCACCAAGAAAGAGGCACAGAAATTCAAGATTTTGTTTTTGAAAATTCAGTTTTTGGCTGCCTTTGCTGCCTTGTAGTTGACCTAGGACCTTAAGATTTTGCATGAACCGAACTCTGGCAGCCACATTACTTGAGAAAAAGCGAGAAGTGGTAATTCGTAGTAAAAACCGCAGAAAACATAACGTTTTCTACATTGTTTTCGTATCGACGTAACTGAAAATCTTAACATTGGACGCATTACTCTCAGAAACGTTTACATTTATCGTCTGGCAACTAATGCCGCGTGATGACGTTTGCGGTCGCACCACTCAGTACGAAGTAGAAGCTTCTAAGTTGTTGCCGTCACCAAGAAAGAGGCACAGAAATTCAAGTTTTTGTTTTTGAAAATTCAGTTTTTGGCTGCTTTTGCTGCCTTGTAGTTGACCTAGGACCTTAAGATTTTGCATGAACCGAACTCTGGCAGCCACATTACACGAGAAAAAGCGAGAAGTGGTAGTTCGTAGTAAAAACCGCAGAAAACATAACGTTTTCAACATTTGTTTTCGAATCGACGTAACTGAAAATCTTCACATTGGACGCATTACTCTCAGAAACGTTTACATTTATCGTCTGGCAACTTATGCAGCGTGATGACGTTTGCGGTCGCACCACTCTTTACGAAGTAGAAGCTTCTAAGTTGTTGCAGTCACCAAGAAAGAGGCACAGAAATTCAAGTTTTAGTTTTTGAAAATTCAGTTTTTGGCTGCTTTTGCTGCCTTGTAGTTGACCTAGGACCTTAAGATTTTGCATGAACCGAACTCTGGCAGCCACATTACACGAGAAAAAGCGAGAAGTGGTAATTCGTAGTAAAAACCGCAGAAAACATAACGTTTTCAACATTTGTTTTCGTATCGACGAAACTGAAAGTCTTCACATTGGACGCATTACTCTCAGAAACGTTTACATTTATCGTCTGGCAACTAATGCAGCGTGATGACGTTTGCGGTCGCACCACTCTGTACAAAGTAGAAGCTTCTAAGTTGTTGCAGTCACCAAGAAAGAGGCACAGAAATTCAAGTTTTAGTTTTTGAAAATTCAGTTTTTGGCTGCTTTTGCTGCCTTGTAGTTGACCTAGGACCTTAAGATTTTTCATGAACCCAACTCTGGCAGCCACATTACACTAGAAAAAACGAGAAGTGGTAATTCGTTGTAAAAACCGCAGAAAACATAACGTTTTCAACATTTGTTTTCGTATCGACGTAACTGAAAATCTTCACATTGGACGCATTACTCTCAGAAACGTTTACATTTATCGTCTGGCAACTAATGCAGCGTGATGACGTTTGCGGTCGCACCACTCTGTACGAAGTAGAAGCTTCTAAGTTGTTGCAGTCACCAAGAAAGAGGCACAGAAATTCAAGTTTTAGTTTTTGAAAATTCAGTTTTTGGCTGCTTTTGCTGCCTTGTAGTTGACCTAGGAGCTTAAGATTTTGCATGAACCGAACTCTGGCAGCCACATTACACGAGAAAAAGCGAGTAGTGGTAATTCGTAGTAAAAACTGCAGAAAACATAACGTTTTCAACATTTGTTTTCGTATCGACGTAACTGAAAATATTCACATTGGACGCATTACTCTCAGAAACGTTTACATTTATCGTCTGGCAACTAATGCAGCGTGATGACGTTGCGGTCGCACCACTCTGTACGAAGTAGAAGCTTCTAAGTTGTTGCAGTCACCAAGAAAGAGGCACAGAAATTCAAGTTTTAGTTTTTGAAAATTCAGTTTTTGGCTGCTTTTGCTGCCTTGTAGTTGACCTAGGACCTTATGATTTTGCATGAACCGAACTCTGGCAGCCACATTACACGAGAAAAAGCGAGAAGTGGTAATTCGTAGTAAAAACCGCAGAAAACATAACGTTTTCTACATTGTTTTCGTATCGACGTAACTGAAAATCTTCACATTGGACGCATTACTCTCGGAAACTTTTACATTTATCGTCTGGCAACTAATGCCGCGTGATGACGTTTGCGGTCGCACCACTCTGTACGAAGTAGATGCTTCTAAGTTATTGCAGTCACCAAGAAAGAGGCACAGAAATTCAAGTTTTAGTTTTTGAAAATTCAGTTTTTGGCTGCTTTTGCTGCCTTGTAGTTGACCTAGGACCTTAAGATTTTGCATGAACCGAACTCTGGCAGCCACATTACACGAGAAAAAGCGAGAAGTGGTAATTCGTAGTAAAAACCGCAGAAAACATGACGTTTTCTACATTGTTTTCGTATCGACGTAACTGAAAATCTTCACATTGGACGCATTACTCTCAGAAACGTTTACATTTATCGTCTGGCAACTAATGCCGCGTGATGACGTTTGCGGTCGCACCACTCTGTACGAAGTAGAAGCTTCTAAGTTGTTGCAGTCACCAAGAAAGAGGCACAGAAATTCAAGTTTTAGTTTTTGAAAATTCAGTTTTTGGCTGCTTTTGCTGCCTTGTAGTTGACCTAGGACCTTAAGATTTTGCATGAACCGAATTCTGGCAGCCACATTACACGAGAAAAAGCGAGAAGTGGTAATTCGTAGTAAAAACCGCAGAAAACATAACGTTTTCTACATTGTTTTCGTATCGACGTAACTGAAAATCTTCACATTGGACGCATTACTCTCAGAAACGTTTACATTTATCGTCTGAAAACTAATGCCGCGTGATGACGTTTGCCGTCGCACCACTCTGTACGAAGTAGAAGCTTCTAAGTTGTTGCAGTCACCAAGAAAGAGGCACAGAAATTCAAGTTTTTGTTTTTGAAAATTCAGTTTTTGGCTGCTTTTGGTGCCTTGTAGTTGACCTAGGACCTTAAGATTTTAAATGAACCGAACTCTGCCAGCCACATTACTTGAGAAAAAGCGAAAAGTGGTAATTCGTAGTAAAAACCGCAGAAAACATAACGTTTTCTACATTGTTTTCGTATCGACGTAACTGAAAATCTTCACATTGGACGCATTACTCTCAGAAACGTTTACATTTATCGTCTGGCAACTAATGCCGCGTAATGACGTTTGCGGTCGCACCACTCTGTACGAAGTAGAGGCTTCTAAGTTGTTGCCGTCACCAAGAAAGAGGCACAGAAATTCAAGTTTTTGTTTTTGAAAATTCAGTTTTTGGCTGCTTTTGCTGCCTTGTAGTTGACCTAGGACCTTAAGATTTTGCATGAACCGAACTCTGGCAGCCACATTACACGAGAAAAAGCGAGAAGTGGTAATTCGTAGTAAAAACCGCAGAAAACATAACGTTTTCAACATTTGTTTTCGAAATGACGTAACTGAAAATCTTCACATTGGACGCATTACTCTCAGAAACGTTTACATTTATCGTCTGGCAACTAATGCCGCGTGATGAAGTTTGCGGTCGCACCACTCTGTACGAAGTAGAAGCTTCTAAGTTGTTGCAGTCACCAAGAAAGAGGCACAGAAATTCAAGTTTTTTGTTTTTGAAAATTCAGCTTTTGGCTGCTTTTGCTGCCTTGTAGTTGACCTAGGACCTTAAGATTTTGCATGAACCGAACTCTGACAGCCACATTACACGAGAAAAAGCGAGAAGTGGTAATTCGTAGTAAAAACCGCAGAAAACATAACGTTTTCTACATTGTTTTCGTATCGACGTAACTGAAAATCTTCACATTGGACGCATTACTCTCAGAAACCTTTACATTTATCGTCTGGCAACTAATGCACCGTGATGAAGTTTGCGGTCGCACCACTCTGTACGAAGTAGAAGATTCTAAGTTGTTGCAGTCACCAAGAAAGAGGCACAGAAACTCAAGATTTTGTTTTTGAAAATTCAGTTTTTGGCTGCTTTTGCTGCCTTGTAATTGACCTAGGACCTTAAGATTTTGCATGAACCGAACTCTGGCAGCCACATTACTTGAGAAAAAGCGAGAAGTGGTAATTCGTAGTAAAAACCGCTGAAAACATAACGTTATTACATTGTTTTCGTATCGACGTAACTGAAAATCTTAACATTGGACGCATTACTCTCAGAAACGTTTACATTTATCGTCTGGCAACTAATGCCGCGTGATGACGTTTGCGGTCGCACCACTCTGTACGAAGTAGAAGCTACTACGTTGTTGCCGTCACCAAGAAAGAGGCACAGAAATTCAAGTTTTTGTTTTTGAAAATTCAGTTTTTGGCTGCTTTTGATGCCTTGTAGTTGACCTAGGACCTTAAGATTTTGCATGAACCGAACTCTGGCAGCCACATTACACGAGAAAAAGCGAGAAGTGGTAATTCGTAGTAAAAACCGCAGAAAACATAACGTTTTCAACATTTTTTTTCGAAATGACGTAACTGAAAATCTTCACATTGGACGAATTACTCTCGGAAACGTTTACATTTATCGTCTGGCAACTAATGCACCGTGATGAAGTTTGCGGTCGCACCACTCTGTACGAAGTAGGAGCTTCTAAGTTGTTGCAGTCACCAAGAAAGAGGCACAGAAATTCAAGATTTTGTTTTTGAAAATTCAGTTTTTGGCTGCTTTTGCTGCCTTGTAGTTGACCTAGGACCTTAAGATTTTGCATGAACCGAACTCTGGCAGCCACATTACTTGAGAAAAAGCGAGAAGTGGTAATTCGTAGTAAAAACCGCAGAAAACATAACGTTTTCTACATTGTTTTCGTATCGACGTAACTGAAAATCTTAACATTGGACGCATTACTCTCAGAAACGTTTACATTTATCGTCTGGCAACTAATGCCGCGTGATGACGTTTGCGGTCGCACCACTCAGTACGAAGTAGAAGCTTCTAAGTTGTTGCCGTCACCAAGAAAGAGGCACAGAAATTCAAGTTTTTGTTTTTGAAATTTCAGTTTTTGGCTGCTTTTGCTGCCTTGTAGTTGACCTAGGACCTTAAGATTTTGCATGAACCGAACTCTGGCAGCCACATTACACGAGAAAAAGCGAGAAGTGGTAGTTCGTAGTAAAAACCGCAGAAAACATAACGTTTTCAACATTTGTTTTCGAATCGACGTAACTGAAAATCTTCACATTGGACGCATTACTCTCAGAAACGTTTACATTTATCGTCTGGCAACTTATGGAGCGTGATGACGTTTGCGGTCGCACCACTCTTTACGAAGTAGAAGCTTCTAAGTTGTTGCAGTCACCAAGAAAGAGGCACAGAAATTCAAGTTTTAGTTTTTGAAAATTCAGTTTTTGGCTGCTTTTGCTGCCTTGTAGTTGACCTAGGACCTTAAGATTTTGCATGAACCGAACTCTGGCAGCCACATTACACGAGAAAAAGCGAGAAGTGGTAATTCGTAGTAAAAACCGCAGATAACATAACGTTTTCAACATTTAATTTCGTATCGACGAAACTGAAAGTCTTCACATTGGACGCATTACTCTCAGAAACGTTTACATTTATCGTCTGGCAACTAACGCAGCGTGATGACGTTTGCGGTCGCACCACTCTGTACAAAGTAGAAGCTTCTAAGTTGTTGCAGTCACCAAGAAAGAGGCACAGAAATTCAAGTTTTAGTTTTTGAAAATTCAGTTTTTGGCTGCTTTTGCTGCCTTGTAGTTGACCTAGGACCTTAAAATTTTTCATGAACCCAACTCTGGCAGCCACATTACACGAGAAAAAACGAGAAGTGGTAATTCGTTGTAAAAACCGCAGAAAACATAACGTTTTCAACATTTGTTTTCGAAATGACGTAACTGAAAATATTCACATTGGACGAATTACTCTCGGAA
This sequence comes from Schistocerca serialis cubense, assembly GCF_023864345.2. Classification (NCBI taxonomy): domain Eukaryota; kingdom Metazoa; phylum Arthropoda; class Insecta; order Orthoptera; family Acrididae; genus Schistocerca; species Schistocerca serialis. The sequence goes on from NC_064649.1 coordinate 53,256,124, forward strand.
ACGTTTACATTTATCGTCTGGCAACTAATGCACCGTGATGAAGTTTGCGGTCGCACCACTCTGTACGAAGTAGGAGCTTCTAAGTTGTTGCAGTCACCAAGAAAGAGGCACAGAAATTCAAGATTTTGTTTTTGAAAATTCAGTTTTTGGCTGCTTTTGCTGCCTTGTAGTTGACCTAGGACCTTAAGATTTTGCATGAACCGAACTCTGGCAGCCACATTACTTGAGAAAAAGCGAGAAGTGGTAATTCGTAGTAAAAACCGCAGAAAACATAACGTTTTCTACATTGTTTTCGTATCGACGTAACTGAAAATCTTAACATTGGACGCATTACTCTCAGAAACGTTTACATTTATCGTCTGGCAACTAATGCCGCGTGATGACGTTTGCGGTCGCACCACTCAGTACGAAGTAGAAGCTTCTAAGTTGTTGCCGTCACCAAGAAAGAGGCACAGAAATTCAAGTTTTTGTTTTTGAAATTTCAGTTTTTGGCTGCTTTTGCTGCCTTGTAGTTGACCTAGGACCTTAAGATTTTGCATGAACCGAACTCTGGCAGCCACATTACACGAGAAAAAGCGAGAAGTGGTAGTTCGTAGTAAAAACCGCAGAAAACATAACGTTTTCAACATTTGTTTTCGAATCGACGTAACTGAAAATCTTCACATTGGACGCATTACTCTCAGAAACGTTTACATTTATCGTCTGGCAACTTATGGAGCGTGATGACGTTTGCGGTCGCACCACTCTTTACGAAGTAGAAGCTTCTAAGTTGTTGCAGTCACCAAGAAAGAGGCACAGAAATTCAAGTTTTAGTTTTTGAAAATTCAGTTTTTGGCTGCTTTTGCTGCCTTGTAGTTGACCTAGGACCTTAAGATTTTGCATGAACCGAACTCTGGCAGCCACATTACACGAGAAAAAGCGAGAAGTGGTAATTCGTAGTAAAAACCGCAGATAACATAACGTTTTCAACATTTAATTTCGTATCGACGAAACTGAAAGTCTTCACATTGGACGCATTACTCTCAGAAACGTTTACATTTATCGTCTGGCAACTAACGCAGCGTGATGACGTTTGCGGTCGCACCACTCTGTACAAAGTAGAAGCTTCTAAGTTGTTGCAGTCACCAAGAAAGAGGCACAGAAATTCAAGTTTTAGTTTTTGAAAATTCAGTTTTTGGCTGCTTTTGCTGCCTTGTAGTTGACCTAGGAGCTTAAGATTTTGCATGAACCGAACTCTGGCAGCCACATTACACGAGAAAAAGCGAGTAGTGGTAATTCGTAGTAAAAACTGCAGAAAACATAACGTTTTCAACATTTGTTTTCGTATCGACGTAACTGAAAATATTCACATTGGACGCATTACTCTCAGAAACGTTTACATTTATCGTCTGGCAACTAATGCAGCGTGATGACGTTGCGGTCGCACCACTCTGTACGAAGTAGAAGCTTCTAAGTTGTTGCAGTCACCAAGAAAGAGGCACAGAAATTCAAGTTTTAGTTTTTGAAAATTCAGTTTTTGGCTGCTTTTGCTGCCTTGTAGTTGACCTAGGACCTTAAGATTTTGCATGAACCGAACTCTGGCAGCCACATTACACGAGAAAAAGCGAGAAGTGGTAATTCGTAGTAAAAACCGCAGAAAACATAACGTTTTCTACATTGTTTTCGTATCGACGTAACTGAAAATCTTCACATTGGACGCATTACTCTCGGAAACTTTTACATTTATCGTCTGGCAACTAATGCCGCGTGATAACGTTTGCGGTCGCACCACTCTGTACGAAGTAGATGCTTCTAAGTTATTGCAGTCACCAAGAAAGAGGCACAGAAATTCAAGTTTTAGTTTTTGAAAATTCAGTTTTTGGCTGCTTTTGCTGCCTTGTAGTTGACCTAGGACCTTAAGATTTTGCATGAACCGAACTCTGGCAGCCACATTACACGAGAAAAAGCGAGAAGTGGTAATTCGTAGTAAAAACCGCAGAAAACATGACGTTTTCTACATTGTTTTCGTATCGACGTAACTGAAAATCTTCACATTGGACGCATTACTCTCAGAAACGTTTACATTTATCGTCTGGCAACTAATGCCGCGTGATGACGTTTGCGGTCGCACCACTCTGTACGAAGTAGAAGCTTCTAAGTTGTTGCAGTCACCAAGAAAGAGGCACAGAAATTCAAGTTTTTGTTTTTGAAAATTCAGTTTTTGGCTGCTTTTGCTGCCTTGTAGTTGACCTAGGACCTTAAGATTTTGCATGAACCGAATTCTGGCAGCCACATTACACGAGAAAAAGCGAGAAGTGGTAATTCGTAGTAAAAACCGCAGAAAACATAACGTTTTCTACATTGTTTTCGTATCGACGTAACTGAAAATCTTCACATTGGACGCATTACTCTCAGAAACGTTTACATTTATCGTCTGGCAACTAATGCCGCGTGATGACGTTTGCCGTCGCACCACTCTGTACGAAGTAGAAGCTTCTAAGTTGTTGCAGTCACCAAGAAAGAGGCACAGAAATTCAAGTTTTTGTTTTTGAAAATTCAGTTTTTGGCTGCTTTTGGTGCCTTGTAGTTGACCTAGGACCTTAAGATTTTAAATGAACCGAACTCTGCCAGCCACATTACTTGAGAAAAAGCGAGAAGTGGTAATTCGTAGTAAAAACCGCAGAAAACATAACGTTTTCTACATTGTTTTCGTATCGACGTAACCGAAAATCTTCACATTGGACGCATTACTCTCAGAAACGTTTACATTTATCGTCTGGCAACTAATGCCGCGTAATGACGTTTGCGGTCGCACCACTCTGTACGAAGTAGAGGCTTCTAAGTTGTTGCCGTCACCAAGAAAGAGGCACAGAAATTCAAGTTTTTGTTTTTGAAAATTCAGTTTTTGGCTGCTTTTGCTGCCTTGTAGTTGACCTAGGACCTTAAGATTTTGCATGAACCGAACTCTGGCAGCCACATTACACGAGAAAAAGCGAGAAGTGGTAATTCGTAGTAAAAACCGCAGAAAACATAACGTTTTCAACATTTGTTTTCGAAATGACGTAACTGAAAATCTTCACATTGGACGCATTACTCTCAGAAACGTTTACATTTATCGTCTGGCAACTAATGCCGCGTGATGAAGTTTGCGGTCGCACCACTCTGTACGAAGTAGAAGCTTCTAAGTTGTTGCAGTCACCAAGAAAGAGGAACAGAAATTCAAGTTTTTGTTTTTGAAAATTCAGTTTTTGGCTGCTTTTGCTGCCTTGTAGTTGACCTAGGACCTTAAGATTTTGCATGAACCGAACTCTGACAGCCACATTACACGAGAAAAAGCGAGAAGTGGTAATTCGTAGTAAAAACCGCAGAAAACATAACGTTTTCTACATTGTTTTCGTATCGACGTAACTGAAAATCTTCACATTGGACGCATTACTCTCAGAAACCTTTACATTTATCGTCTGGCAACTAATGCACCGTGATGAAGTTTGCGGTCGCACCACTCTGTACGAAGTAGAAGCTTCTAAGTTGTTGCAGTCACCAAGAAAGAGGCACAGAAACTCAAGATTTTGTTTTTGAAAATTCAGTTTTTGGCTGCTTTTGCTGCCTTGTAGTTGACCTAGGACCTTAAGATTTTGCATGAACCGAACTCTGGCAGCCACATTACTTGAGAAAAAGCGAGAAGTGGTAATTCGTAGTAAAAACCGCAGAAAACATAACGTTATTACATTGTTTTCGTATCGACGTAACTGAAAATCTTAACATTGGACGCATTACTCTCAGAAACGTTTACATTTATCGTCTGGCAACTAATGCCGCGTGATGACGTTTGCGGTCGCACCACTCTGTACGAAGTAGAAGCTACTACGTTGTTGCCGTCACCAAGAAAGAGGCACAGAAATTCAAGTTTTTGTTTTTGAAAATTCAGTTTTTGGCTGCTTTTGCTGCCTTGTAGTTGACCTAGGACCTTAAGATTTTGCATGAACCGAACTCTGGCAGCCACATTACACGAGAAAAAGCGAGAAGTGGTAATTCGTAGTAAAAACCGCAGAAAACATAACGTTTTCTACACTGTTTTCGTATCGACGTAACTGAAAATCTTCACACTGTACGCATTACTCTCAGAAACGTTTACATTTATCGCGTGGCAACTAATGCAACGTGATGACGTTTGCGGTCGCACCATTCTGTACGAAGTAGAAGCTTCTAAGTTGTTGCAGTCACCAAGAAAGGGGCACAGAAATTCAAGTTTTAGTTTTTGAAAATTCAGTTTTTGGCTGCTTTTGCTGCCTTGTAGTTGACCTAGGACCTTAAGATTTTGCATGTACCGAACTCTGGCAGCCACATTGCACGAGAAAAAGCGAGAAGTGGTAATTCGTAGTAAAAACCGCAGAAAACATAACGTTTTCTACATTGTTTTCGTATCGACGTGACTGAAAATCTTCACATTGGACGCATTACTCTCAGAAACGTTTACATTTATCGTCTGGCAACTAATGCCACGTGATGACGTTTGCGGTCGCACCACTCTGTACGAAGTAGATGCTTCTAAGTTATTGCAGTCACCAAGAAAGAGGCACAGAAATTCAAGTTTTAGTTTTTGAAAATTCAGTTTTTGGCTGCTTTTGCTGCCTTGTAGTTGACCTAGGACCTTACGATTTTGCATGAACCGAACTCTGGCAGCCACATTACACGAGAAAAAGCGAGAAGTGGTAATTCGTAGTAAAAACCGCAGAAAACATGACGTTTTCTACATTGTTTTCGTATCGACGTAACTGAAAATCTTCACATTGGACGCATTACTCTCAGAAACGTTTACATTTATCGTCTGGCAACTAATGCCGCGTGATGACGTTTGCGGTCGCACCACTCTGTACGAAGTAGAAGCTTCTAAGTTGTTGCAGTCACCAAGAAAGAGGCACAGAAATTCAAGTTTTAGTTTTTGAAAATTCAGTTTTTGGCTGCTTTTGCTGCCTTGTAGTTGACCTAGGACCTTAAGATTTTGCATGAACCGAATTCTGGCAGCCACATTACACGAGAAAAAGCGAGAAGTGGTAATTCGTAGTAAAAACCGCAGAAAACATAACGTTTTCTACATTGTTTTCGTATCGACGTAACTGAAAATCTTCACATTGGACGCATTACTCTCAGAAACGTTTACATTTATCGTCTGGCAACTAATGCCGCGTGATGACGTTTGCCGTCGCACCACTCTGTACGAAGTAGAAGCTTCTAAGTTGTTGCAGTCACCAAGAAAGAGGCACAGAAATTCAAGTTTTTGTTTTTGAAAATTCAGTTTTTGGCTGCTTTTGGTCCCTTGTAGTTGACCTAGGACCTTAAGATTTTAAATGAACCGAACTCTGCCAGCCACATTACTTGAGAAAAAGCGAGAAGTGGTAATTCGTAGTAAAAACCGCAGAAAACATAACGTTTTCTACATTGTTTTCGTATCGACGTAACTGAGAATCTTCACATTGGACGCATTACTCTCAGAAACGTTTACATTTATCGTCTGGCAACTAATGCCGCGTAATGACGTTTGCGGTCGCACCACTCTGTACGAAGTAGAGGCTTCTAAGTTGTTGCCGTCACCAAGAAAGAGGCACAGAAATTCAAGTTTTTGTTTTTGAAAATTCAGTTTTTGGCTGCTTTTGCTGCTTTGTAGTTGACCTAGGACCTTAAGATTTTGCATGAACCGAACTCTGGCAGCCACATTACACGAGAAAAAGCGAGAAGTGGTAATTCGTAGTAAAAACCGCAGAAAACATAACGTTTTCAACATTTGTTTTCGAAATGACGTAACTGAAAATCTTTACATTGGACGCATTACTCTCAGAAACGTTTACATTTATCGTCTGGCAACTAATGCCGCGTGATGAAGTTTGCGGTCGCACCACTCTGTACGAAGTAGAAGCTTCTAAGTTGTTGCAGTCACCAAGAAAGAGGCACAGAAATTCAAGTTTTTGTTTTTGAAAATTAAGTTTTTGGCTGCTTTTGATGCCTTGTAGTTGACCTAGGACCTTAAGATTTTGCATGAACCAAACTCTGACAGCCACATTACACGAGAAAAAGCGAGAAGTGGTAATTCGTAGTAAAAACCGCAGAAAACATAACGTTTTCTACATTGTTTTCGTATCGACGTAACTGAAAATCTTCACATTGGACGCATTACTCTCAGAAACCTTTACATTTATCGTCTGGCAACTAATGCACCGTGATGAAGTTTGCGGTCGCACCACTCTGTACGAAGTAGAAGCTTCTAAGTTGTTGCAGTCACCAAGAAAGAGGCACAGAAATTCAAGATTTTGTTTTTGAAAATTCAGTTTTTGGCTGCTTTTGCTGCCTTGTAGTTGACCTAGGACCTTAAGATTTTGCATGAACCGAACTCTGGCAGCCACATTACTTGAGAAAAAGCGAGAAGTGGTAATTCGTAGTAAAAACCGCAGAAAACATAACGTTATTACATTGTTTTCGTATCGACGTAACTGAAAATCTTAACATTGGACGCATTACTCTCAGAAACGTTTACATTTATCGTCTGGCAACTAATGCCGCGTGATGACGTTTGCGGTCGCACCACTCTGTACGAAGTAGAAGCTACTACGTTGTTGCCGTCACCAAGAAAGAGGCACAGAAATTCAAGTTTTTGTTTTTGAAAATTCAGTTTTTGGCTGCTTTTGCTGCCTTGTAGTTGACCTAGGACCTTAAGATTTTGCATGAACCGAACTCTGGCAGCCACATTACACGAGAAAAAGCGAGAAGTGGTAATTCGTAGTAAAAACCGCAGAAAACATAACGTTTTCAACATTTTTTTTCGAAATGACGTAACTGAAAATCTTCACATTGGACGAATTACTCTCGGAAACGTTTACATTTATCGTCTGGCAACTAATGCCGCGTGATGAAGTTTGCGGTCGCACCACTCTGTACGAAGTAGAAGCTTCTAAGTTGTTGCAGTCACCAAGAAAGAGGCACAGAAATTCAAGTTTTTGTTTTTGAAAATTCAGTTTTTGGCTGCTTTTGCTGCCTTGTAGTTGACCTAGGACCTTAAGATTTTGCATGAACCGAACTCTGGCAGCCACATTGCACGAGAAAAAGCGAGAAGTGGTAATTCGTAGTAAAAACCGCAGAAAACATAACGTTTTCTACATTGTTTTCGTATCGACGTAACTGAAAATCTTCACATTGTACGCATTACTTTCAGAAACGTTTACATTTATCGCGTGGCAACTAATGCCACGTGATGACGTTTGCGGTCGCACCATTCTGTACGAAGTAGAAGCTTCTAAGTTGTTGCAGTCACCAAGAAAGGGGCACAGAAATTCAAGTTTTAGTTTTTGAAAATTCAGTTTTTGGCTGCTTTTGCTGCCTTGTAGTTGACCTAGGACCTTAAGATTTTGCATGAACCGAACTCTGGCAGCCACATTGCACGAGAAAAAGCGAGAAGTGGTAATTCGTAGTAAAAACCGCAGAAAACATAACGTTTTCTACATTGTTTTCGTATCGACGTGACTGAAAATCTTCACATTGGACGCATTACTCTCAGAAACGTTTACATTTATCGTCTGGCAACTAATGCCACGTGATGACGTTTGCGGTCGCACCACTCTGTACGAAGTAGAAGCTTCTAAGTTGTTGCAGTCACCAAGAAAGAGGCACAGAAATCCAAGTTTTAGTTTTTGAAAATTCAGTTTTTGGATGCTTTTGCTGCCTTGTAGTTGACCTAGGACCTTAAGATTTTGCATGAACCGAACTCTGGCAGCCACATTACACGAGAAAAAGCGAGAAGTGGTAATTCGTAGTAAAAACCGCAGAAAACATAACGTTTTCTACATTGTTTTCGTATCGACGTAACTGAAAATCTTCACATTGGACGCATTACTCTCAGAAACATTTACATTTATCGTCTGGCAACTAATGCCGCGTGATGACGTTTGCGGTCGCATCACTCTGTACGAAGTAGGAGCTTCTAAGTTGTTGCAGTCACCAAGAAAGAGGCACAGAAATTCAAGTTTTAGTTTTTGAAAATTCAGTTTTTGGCTGCTTTTGATGCCTTGTAGTTGACCTAGGACCTTGAGATTTTGCATGAACCGAACTCTGGCAGCCACATTACACGAGAAAAAGCAAGAAGTGGTAATTCGTAGTAAAAACCGCAGAAAACATAACGTTTTCTACATTGTTTTCGTATCGACGTAACTGAAAATCTTCACATTGGACGCATTACTCTCAGAAACGTTTACATTTATCGTCTGGCAACTAATGCCGCGTGATGACGTTTGCGGTCGCACCACTCTGTACGAAGTAGAAGCTTCTAAGTTGTTGCAGTCACCAAGAAAGAGGCACAGAAATTCAAGTTTTTGTTTTTGAAAATTCAGTTTTTGGCTGCTTTTGCTGCCTTGTAGTTGACCTAGGACCTTAAGATTTTGCATGAACCGAACTCTGGCAGCCACATTGCACGAGAAAAAGCGAGAAGTGGTAATTCGTTGTAAAAACCGCAGAAAACATAACGTTTTCTACATTGTTTTCGTATCGACGTGACTGAAAATCTTCACATTGGACGCATTACTCTCAGAAACGTTTACATTTAACGTCTGGCAACTAATGCCACGTGATGACGTTTGCGGTCGCACCACTCTGTACGAAGTAGAAGCTTCTAAGTTGTTGCAGTCACCAAGAAAGAGGCACAGAAATCCAAGTTTTAGTTTTTGAAAATTCAGTTTTTTGCTGCTTTTGCTGCCTTGTAGTTGACCTAGGACCTTAAGATTTTGCATGAACCGAACTCTGGCAGCCACATTACACGAGAAAAAGCGAGAAGTGGTAATTCGTAGTAAAAACCGCAGAAAACATAACGTTTTCTACATTGTTTTAGTATCGACGTAACTGAAAATCTTCACATTGGACGCATTACTCTCAGAAACGTTTACATTTATCGTCTGGCAACTAATGCTGCGTGATGACGTTTGCGGTCGCACCACTCTGTACGAAGCAGAAGCTTCTAAGTTGTTGCAGTCACCAAGAAAGAGGCACAGAAATTCAAGTTTTAGTTTTTGAAAATTCAGTTTTTGGCTGCTTTTGCTGCCTTGTAGTTGACCTAGGACCTTAAGATTTTGCATGAACCGAACTCTGGCAGCCACATTACACGAGAAAAAGCGAGAAGTGGTAATTCGTTGTAAAAACCGCAGAAAACATAACGTTTTCTACATTGTTTTCGTATCGACGTAACTGAAAATCTTCACATTGGACGCATTACTCTCAGAAACGTTTACATTTATCGTCTGGCAACTAATGCCGCGTGATGACGTTTGCGGTCGCATCACTCTGTACGAAGTAGGAGCTTCTAAGTTGTTGCAGTCACCAAGAAAGAGGCACAGAAATTCAAGTTTTAGTTTTTGAAAATTCAGTTTTTGGCTGCTTTTGATGCCTTGTAGTTGACCTAGGACCTTGAGATTTTGCATGAACCGAACTCTGGCAGCCACATTACACGAGAAAAAGCGAGAAGTGGTAATTCGTAGTAAAAACCGCAGAAAACATAACGTTTTCTACATTGTTTTCGTATCGACATGACTGAAAATCTTCACATTGGACGCATTACTCTCAGAAACGTTTACATTTATCGTCTGGCAACTAATGCTGCGTGATGACGTTTGCGGTCGCATCACTCTGTACGAAGTAGGAGCTTCTAAGTTGTTGCAGTCACCAAGAAAGAGGCACAGAAATTCAAGTTTTAGTTTTTGAAAATTCAGTTTTTGGCTGCTTTTGATGCCTTGTAGTTGACCTAGGACCTTGAGATTTTGCATGAACCGAACTCTGGCAGCCACATTACACGAGAAAAAGCGAGAAGTGGTAATTCGTAGTAAAAACCGCAGAAAACATAACGTTTTCTACATTGTTTTCGTATCGACGTAACTGAAAATCTTCACATTGGTCGCATTACTCTCAGAAACGTTTACATTTATCGTCTGGCAACTAATGCCGCGTGATGACGTTTGCGGTCGCACCACTCTGTACGAAGTAGAAGCTTCTAAGTTGTTGCAGTCACCAAGAAAGAGGCACAGAAATTCAAGTTTTTGTTTTTGAAAATTCAGTTTTTGGCTGCTTTTGCTGCCTTGTAGTTGACCTAGGACCTTAAGATTTTGCATGAACCGAACTCTGGCAGCCACATTACACGAGAAAAAGCGAGAAGTGGTAATTCGTAGTAAAAACCGCAGAAAACATAACGTTTTCTACATTGTTTTCGTATCGACGTAACTGAAAATCTTCACATTGGACGCATTACTCTCAGAAACGTTTACATTTATCGTCTGGCAACTAATGCCGCGTGATGACGTTTGCGGTCGCACCACTCTGTACGAAGTAGAAGCTTCTAAGTTGTTGCAGTCACCAAGAAAGAGGCACAGAAATTCAAGTTTTTGTTTTTGAAAATTCAGTTTTTGGATGCTTTTGCTGCCTTGTAGTTGACCTAGGACCTTAAGATTTTGCATGAACCGAACTCTGGCAGCCACATTACACGAGAAAAAGCGAGAAGTGGTAATTCGTAGTAAAAACCGCAGAAAACATAACGTTTTCTACATTGTTTTCGTATCGACGTAACTGAAAATCTTCACATTGGACGCATTACTCTCAGAAACGTTTACATTTATCGTCTGGCAACTAATGCTGCGTGATGACGTTTGCGGTCGCACCACTCTGTACGAAGCAGAAGCTTCTAAGTTGTTGCAGTCACCAAGAAAGAGGCACAGAAATTCAAGTTTTAGTTTTTGAAAATTCAGTTTTTGGCTGCTTTTGCTGCCTTGTAGTTGACGTAGGACCTTAAGATTTTGCATGAACCGAACTCTGGCAGCCACATTACACGAGAAAAAGCGAGAAGTGGTAATTCGTAGTAAAAACCGCAGAAAACATAACGTTTTCTACATTGTTTTCGTATCGACGTAACTGAAAATCTTCACATTGGACGCATTACTCTCAGAAACGTTTACATTTATCGTCTGGCAACTAATGCCGCGTGATGACGTTTGCGGTCGCACCACTCTGTACGAAGTAGAAGCTTCTAAGTTGTTGCCGTCACCAAGAAAGAGGCGCAGAAATTCAAGTTTTTGTTTTTGAAAATTCAGTTTTTGGCTGCTTTTGCTGCCTTGTAGTTGACCTAGGACCTTAAGATTTTGCATGAACCGAACTCTGGCAGCCACATTACACGAGAAAAAGCGAGAAGTGGTAATTCGTAGTAAAAATCGCAGAAAACATAACGTTTTCTACATTGTTTTCGTATCGACGTAACTGAAAATCTTCACATTGGACGCATTACTCTCAGAAACTTTTACATTTATCGTCTGGCAACTAATGCCGCGTGATGACGTTTGCGGTCGCACCACTCTGTACGAAGTAGATGCTTCTAAGTTATTGCAGTCACCAAGAAAGAGGCACAGAAATTCAAGTTTTAGTTTTTGAAAATTCAGTTTTTGGCTGCCTTTGCAGCCTTGTAGTTTACCTAGGACCTTAAGATTTTGCATGAACCGAACTCTGGCAGCCACATTACACGAGAAAAAGCGAGAAGTGGTAATTCGTAGTAAAAACCGCAGAAAACATAACGTTTTCTACATTGTTTTCGTATTTACGTAACTGAAAATCTTCACATTGGACGCATTACTCTCAGAAACGTTTACATTTATCGTCTGGCAACTAATGCCGCGTGATGACGTTTGCGGTCGCACCACTCTGTACGAAGTAGAAGCTTCTAAGTTGTTGCAGTCACCAAGAAAGAGGCACAGAAATTCAAGTTTTTGTTTTTGAAAATTCAGTTTTTGGCTGCTTTTGATGCCTTATAGTTGACCTAGGACCTTAAGATTTTGCATGAACCGAACTCTGGCAGCCACATTACACGAGAAAAAGCGAGAAGTGGTAATTCGTAGTAAAAACCGCAGAAAACATAACGTTTTCTACATTGTTTTCCTATCGACGTAACTGACAATCTTCACATTGGACGCATTACTCTCAGAAACGTTTACATTTATCGTCTGGCAACTAATGCCGCGTGATGAGTTTTGCGGTCGCACCACTCTGTACGAAGTACAAGCTTCTAAGTTGTTGCAGTCACCAAGAAAGAGGCACAGAATTCAAGTTTTAGTTTTTGAAAATTCAGTTTTTGGCTGCTTTTGCTGCCTTGTAGTTGACCTAGGACCTTAAGATTTTGCATGAACCGAACTCTGGCAGCCACATTACACGAGAAAAAGCGAGAAGTGGTAATTCGTAGTAAAAACCGCAGAAAACATAACGTTTTCTACATTGTTTTCGTATCGACGTAACTGAAAATCTTCACATTGGACGCATTACTCTCAGAAACGTTTACATTTATCGTCTGGCAACTAATGCCGCGTGATGACGTTTGCGGTCGCACCACACTGTCCGAAGTAGAAGCTTCTAAGTTGTTGCCGTCACCAAGAAAGAGGCACAGAAATTCAAGTTTTAGTTTTTGAAAATTCAGTTTTTGGCTGCTTTTGCTGCCTTGTAGTTGACCTAGGACCTTAAGATTTTGCATGAACCGAACTCTGGCAGCCACATTACACGAGAATCAGCGAGAAGTGGTAATTCGTAGTAAAAACCGCAGAAAACATAACGTTTCCAACATTTGTTTTCGAAATGACGTAACTGAAAATCCTCACATTGGACGCATTACTCTCAGAAACGTTTACATTTATCGTCTGGCAACTATTGCCGCGTGATGACGTTTGCCGTCGCACCACTCTGTACGAAGTAGAAGCATCTAAGTTGTTGCAGTCACCAAGAAAGAGGCACAGAAATTCAAGTTTTAGTTTTTGAAAATTCAGTTTTTGGCTGCTTTTGCTGCCTTGTAGTTGACCTAGGACCTTAAGATTTTGCATGAACCGAACTCTGGCAGCCACATTACACGAGAAAAAGCGAGAAGTGGTAATCCGTAGTAAAAACCGCAGAAAACATAACGTTTTCTACATTGTTTTCGTATCGACGTAACTGAAAATCTTCACATTGGACGCATTACTCTCAGAAACGTTTACATTTATCGTCTGGCAACTAATGCCGCGTGATGACGTTTGCGGTCGCATCACTCTGTACGAAGTAGAAGCTTCTAAGTTGTTGCAGTCACCAAGAAAGAGGCACAGAAATTCAAGTTTTAGTTTTTGAAAATTCAGTTTTTGGGTACTTTTGATGCCTTGTAGTTGACCTAGGACCTTGAGATTTTGCATGAACCGAACTCTGGCAGCCACATTACACGAGAAAAAGCGAGAAGTGGTAATTCGTAGTAAAAACCGCAGAAAACATAACGTTTTCTACATTGTTTTCGTATCGACGTAACTGAAAATCTTCACATTGGACGCATTACTCTCAGAAACTTTTACATTTATCGTCTGGCAACTAATGCCGCGTGATGACGTTTGCGGTCGCACCACTCTGTACGAAGTAGAAGCTTCTAAGTTGTTGCAGTCACCAAGAAAGAGGCACAGAAATTCAAGTTTTTGTTTTTGAAAATTCAGTTTTTGGCTGCTTTTGCTGCCTTGTAGTTGACCTAGGACCTTAAGATTTTGCATGAACCGAACTCTGGCAGCCACATTACACGAGAAAAAGCGAGAAGTGGTAATTCGTAGTAAAAACCGCAGAAAACATAACGTTTTCTACATTGTTTTCGTATCGACGTAACTGAAAATCTTCACATTGGACGCATTACTCTCAGAAACGTTTACATTTATCGTCTGGCAACTAATGCCGCGTGATGACGTTTGCGGTCGCACCACTCTGTACGAAGTAGAAGCTTCTAAGTTGTTGCCGTCTCCAAGAAAGAGGCACAGAAATTCAAGTTTTTGTTTTTGAAAATTCAGTTTTTGGCTGCTTTTGCTGCCTTGTAGTTGACCTAGGACCTTAAGATTTTGCATGAACCGAACTCTGGCAGCCACATTACGCGAGAAAAAGCGAGAAGTGGTAATTCGTAGTAAAAACCGCAGAAAACATAACGTTTTCTACATTGTTTTCGTATCGACGTAACTGAAAATCTTCACATTGGACGCATTACTCTCAGAAACTTTTACATTTATCGTCTGGCAACTAATGCCGCGTGATGACGTTTGCGGTCGCACCACTCTGTACGATGTAGATGCTTCTAAGTTATTGCAGTCACCAAGAAAGAGGCACAGAAATTCAAGTTTTAGTTTTCGAAAATTCAGTTTTTGGCTGCTTTTGCTGCCTTGTAGTTTACCTAGGACCTTAAGATTTTGCATGAACCGAACTCTGGCAGCCACATTACACGAGAAGAAGCGAGAAGTGGTAATTCGTAGTAAAAACCGCAGAAAACATAACGTTTTCTACATTGTTTTCGTATCGACGTACCTGAAAATCTTCACATTGGACGCATTACTCTCAGAAACGTTTACATTTATCGTCTGGCAACTAATGCCGCGTGATGACGTTTGCGGTCGCACCACTCTGTACGAAGTAGAAGCTTCTAAGTTGTTGCAGTCACCAAGAAAGAGGCACAGAAATTCAAGTTTTTGTTTTTGAAAATTCAGTTTTTGGCTGCTTTTGCTGCCTTGTAGTTGACCTAGGACCTTAAGATTTTGCATGAACCGAACTCTGGCAGCCACATTACACGAGAAAAAGCGAGAAGTGGTAATTCGTAGTAAAAACCGCAGAAAACATAACGTTTTCTACATTGTTTTCGTATCGACGTAACTGAAAATCTTCACATTGGACGCATTACTCTCAGAAACGTTTACATTTATCGTCTGGCAACTAATGCCGCGTGATGACGTTTGCGGTCGCACCACACTGTCCGAAGTAGAAGCTTCTAAGTTGTTGCCGTCACCAAGAAAGAGGCACAGAAATTCAAGTTTTAGTTTTTGAAAATTCAGTTTTTGGCTGCTTTTGCTGCCTTGTAGTTGACCTAGGACCTTAAGATTTTGCAAGAACCGAACTCTGGCAGCCACATTACACGAGAAAAAGCGAGAAGTGGTAATTCGTAGTAAAAACCGCAGAAAACATAACGTTTTCTACATTGTTTTCGTATCGACGTAACTGAAAATCTTCACATTGGACGCATTACTCTCAGAAACGTTTACATTTATCGTCTGGCAACTAATGCCGCGTGATGACGTTTGCGGTCGCACCACTCTGTACGAAGTAGAAGCTTCTAAGTTGTTGCAGTCACCAAGAAAGAGGCACAGAAATTCAAGTTTTAGTTTTTGAAAATTCAGTTTTTGGCTGCTTTTGCTGCCTTGTAGTTGACCTAGGACCTTAAGATTTTGCATGAACCGAACTCTGGCAGCCACATTACACGAGAATCAGCGAGAAGTGGTAATTCGTAGTAAAAACCGCAGAAAACATAACGTTTTCAACATTTGTTTTCGAATTGACGTAACTGAAAATCTTCACATTGGACGCATTACTCTCAGAAACGTTTACATTTATCGTCTGGCAACTAATGCCGCGTGATGACGTTTGCGGTCGCACCACTCTGTACGAAGTAGAAGCTTCTAAGTTGTTGCTGTCACCAAGAAAGAGGCACAGAAATTCAAGTTTTTGTTTTTGAAAATTCAGTTTTTGGCTGCTTTTGCTGCCTTGTAGTTGACCTAGGACCTTAAGATTTTGCATGAACCGAACTCTGGCAGCCACATTACACGAGAAAAAGCGAGAAGTGGTAATTCGTAGTAAAAACCGCAGAAAACATAACGTTTTCTACATTGCTTTCGTATCGACGTAACTGAAAATCTTCACATTGGACGCATTACTCTCAGAAACTTTTACATTTATCGTCTGGCAACTAATGCCGCGTGATGACGTTTGCGGTCGCACCACTCTGTACGATGTAGATGCTTCTAAGTTATTGCAGTCACCAAGAAAGAGGCACAGAAATTCAAGTTTTAGTTTTTGAAAATTCAGTTTTTGGCTGCTTTTGCTGCCTTGTAGTTTACCTAGGACCTTAAGATTTTGCATGAACCGAACTCTGGCAGCCACATTACACGAGAAAAAGCGAGAAGTGGTAATTCGTAGTAAAAACCGCAGAAAACATAACGTTTTCTACATTGTTTTCGTATCGACGTAACTGAAAATCTTCACATTGGACGCATTACTCTCAGAAACGTTTACATTTATCGTCTGGCAACTAATTCCGCGTGATGACGTTTGCGGTCGCACCACTCTGTACGAAGTAGAAGCTTCTAAGTTGTTGCAGTCACCAAGAAAGAGGCACAGAAATTCAAGTTTTTGTTTTTGAAAATTCAGTTTTTGGCTGCTTTTGCTGCCTTGTAGTTGACCTAGGACCTTAAGATTTTGCATGAACCGAACTCTCGCAGCCACATTACACGAGAAAAAGCGAGAAGTGGTAATTCGTAGTAAAAACCGCAGAAAACATAACGTTTTCTACATTGTTTTCGTATCGACGTAACTGAAAATCTTCACATTGGACGCATTACTCTCAGAAACGTTTACATTTATCGTCTGGCAACTAATGCCGCGTGATGACGTTTGCGGTCGCACCACACTGTCCGAAGTAGAAGCTTCTAAGTTGTTGCCGTCACCAAGAAAGAGGCACAGAAATTCAAGTTTTAGTTTTTGAAAATTCAGTTTTTGGCTGCTTTTGCTGCCTTGTAGTTGACCTAGGACCTCAAGATTTTGCAAGAACCGAACTCTGGCAGCCACATTACACGAGAAAAAGCGAGAAGTGGTAATTCGTAGTAAAAACCGCAGAAAACATAACGTTTTCTACATTGTTTTCGTATCGACGTAACTGAAAATCTTCACATTGGACACATTACTCTCAGAAACGTTTACATTTATCGTCTGGCAACTAATGCCGCGTGATGACGTTTGCGGTCGCACCACTCTGTACGAAGTAGAAGCTTCTAAGTTGTTGCAGTCACCAAGAAAGAGGCACAGAAATTCAAGTTTTAGTTTTTGAAAATTCAGTTTTTGGCTGCTTTTGCTGCCTTGTAGTTGACCTAGGACCTTAAGATTTTGCATGAACCGAACTCTGGCAGCCACATTACACGAGAATCAGCGAGAAGTGGTAATTCGTAGTAAAAACCGCAGAAAACATAACGTTTTCAACATTTGTTTTCGAATTGACGTAACTGAAAATCTTCACATTGGACGCATTACTCTCAGAAACGTTTACATTTATCGTCTGGCAACTAATGCCGCGTGATGACGTTTGCCGTCGCACCACTCTGTACGAAGTAGAAGCTTCTAAGTTGTTGCAGTCACCAAGAAAGAGGCACAGAAATTCAAGTTTTTGTTTTTGAAAATTCAGTTTTTGGCTGCTTTTGCTGCCTTGTAGTTGACCTAGGACCTTAAGATTTTGCATGAACCGAACTCTGGCAGCCACATTACACGAGAAAAAGCGAGAAGTGGTAATTCGTAGTAAGAACCGCAGAAAACATAACGTTTTCAACATTTGTTTTCGAAATGACGTAACTGAAAATCTTCACATTGGACGCATTACTCTCAGAAACGTTTACATTTATCGTCTGGCAACTAATGCCGCGTGATGACGTTTGCCGTCGCACCACTCTGTACGAAGTAGAAGCTTCTAAGATGTTGCAGTCACCAAGAAAGAGGCACAGAAATTCAATTTTAGTTTCTGAAAATTCAGTTTTTGGCTGCTTTTGCTGCCTTGTAGTTGACCTAGGACCTTAAGATTTTGCATGAACCGAACTCTGGCAGCCACATTACACGAGAAAAAGCGAGAAGTGGTAATTCGTAGTAAAAACCGCAGAAAACATAACGTTTTCAACATTTGTTTTCGAAATGACGTAACTGAAAATCTTCACATTGGACGCATTACTCTCAGAAACGTTTACATTTATCGTCTGGCAACTAATGCCGAGTGATGACGTTTGCGGTCGCACCACTCTGTACGAAGTAGAAGCTTCTAAGTTGTTGCAGTCACCAAGAAAGAGGCACAGAAATTCAAGTTTTAGTTTTTGAAAATTCAGTTTTTGGCTGCTTTTGCTGCCTTGTAGTTGACCTAGGACCTTAAGATTTTGCATGAACCGAACTCTGGCAGCCACATTACACGAGAATCAGCGAGAAGTGGTAATTCGTAGTAAAAACCGCAGAAAACATAACGTTTTCAACATTTGTTTTCGAATTGACGTAACTGAAAATCTTCACATTGGACGCATTACTCTCAGAAACGTTTACATTTATCGTCTGGCAACTAATGCCGCGTGATGACGTTTGCCGTCGCACCACTCTGTACGAAGTAGAAGCTTCTAAGTTGTTGCAGTCACCAAGAAAGAGGCACAGAAATTCAAGTTTTTGTTTTTGAAAATTCAGTTTTTGGCTGCTTTTGCTGCCTTGTAGTTGACCTAGGACCTTAAGATTTTGCATGGACCGAACTCTGGCAGCCACATTACACGAGAAAAAGCGAGAAGTGGTAATTCGTAGTAAGAACCGCAGAAAACATAACGTTTTCAACATTTGTTTTCGAAATGACGTAACTGAAAATCTTCACATTGGACGCATTACTCTCAGAAACGTTTACATTTATCGTCTGGCAACTAATGCCGCGTGATGACGTTTGCCGTCGCACCACTCTGTACGAAGTAGAAGCTTCTAAGATGTTGCAGTCACCAAGAAAGAGGCACAGAAATTCAATTTTAGTTTCTGAAAATTCAGTTTTTGGCTGCTTTTGCTGCCTTGTAGTTGACCTAGGACCTTAAGATTTTGCATGAACCGAACTCTGGCAGCCACATTACACGAGAAAAAGCGAGAAGTGGTAATTCGTAGTAAAAACCGCAGAAAACATAACGTTTTCAACATTTGTTTTCGAAATGACGTAACTGAAAATCTTCACATTGGACGCATTACTCTCAGAAACGTTTACATTTATCGTCTGGCAACTAATGCCGCGTGATGACGTTTGCGGTCGCACCACTCTGTACGAAGTAGAAGCTTCTAAGTTGTTGCCGTCACCAAGAAAGAGGCACAGAAATTCAAGTTTTTGTTTTTGAAAATTCAGTTTTTGGCTGCTTTTGCTGCCTTGTAGTTGACCTAGGACCTTAAGATTTTGCATGAACCGAACTCTGGCAGCCACATTACACGAGAAAAGCGAGAAGTGGTAATTCGTAGTAAAAACCGCAGAAAACATAACGTTTTCTACATCGTTTTCGTATCGACGTAACTGAAAATCTTCACATTGGACGCATTACTCTCAGAACCTTTTACATTTATCGTCTGGCAACTAATGCAGCGTGATGAGTTTTGCGGTCGCACCACTCTGTACGAAGTACAAGCTTCTAAGTTGCTGCAGTCACCAAGAAAGAGGCACAGAATTCAAGTTTTAGTTTTTGAAAATTCAGTTTTTGGCTGCTTTTGCTGCCTTGTAGTTGACCTAGGACCTTAAGATTTTGCATGAACCGAACTCTGGCAGCCACATTACACGACAAAAAGCGAGAAGTAGTAATTCGTAGTAAAAACCGCAGAAAACATAACGTTTTCTACATTGTTTTCGTATCGACGTAACTGAAAATCTTCACATTGGACGCATTACTCTCAGAAACGTTTACATTTATCGTCTGGCAACTAATGCCGCGTGATGACGTTTGCGGTCGCACCACACTGTCCGAAGTAGAAGCTTCTAAGTTGTTGCCGTCACCAAGAAAGAGGCACAGAAATTCAAGTTTTAGTTTTTGAAAATTCAGTTTTTGGCTGCTTTTGCTGCCTTGTAGTTTACCTAGGACCTTAAGATTTTGCATGAACCGAACTCTGGCAGCCACATTACACGAGAAAAAGCGAGAAGTGGTAATTCGTAGTAAAAACCGCAGAAAACATAACGTTTTCTACATTGTTTTCGTATCGACGTAACTGAAAATCTTCACATTGGACGCATTACTCTCAGAAACGTTTACATTTATCGTCTGGCAACTAATGCCGCGTGATGACGTTTGCGGTCGCACCACTCTGTACGAAGTAGAAGCTTCTAAGTTGTTGCAGTCACCAAGAAAGAGGCACAGAAATTCAAGTTTTAGTTTTTGAAAATTCAGTTTTTGGCTGCTTTTGCTGCCTTTTAGTTGACCTAGGACCTTAAGATTTTGCATGAACCGAACTCTGGCAGCCACATTACACGAGAAAAAGCGAGAAGTGGTAATTCGTAGTAAAAACCGCAGAAAACATAACGTTTTCTACATTGTTTTCGTATCGACGTAACTGAAAATCTTCACATTGGACGCATTACTCTCAGAAACGTTTACATTTATCGTCTGGCAACTAATGCCGCGTGATGACGTTTGCGGTCGCACCACACTGTCCGAAGTAGAAGCTTCTAAGTTGTTGCCGTCACCAAGAAAGAGGCACAGAAATTCAAGTTTTAGTTTTTGAAAATTCAGTTTTTGGCTGCTTTTGCTGCCTTGTAGTTGACCTAGGACCTTAAGATTTTGCAAGAACCGAACTCTGGCAGCCACAGTACACGAGAAAAAGCGAGAAGTGGTAATTCGTAGTAAAAACCGCAGAAAACATAACGTTTTCTACATTGTTTTCGTATCGACGTAACTGAAAATCTTCACATTGGACGCATTACTCTCAGAAACGTTTACATTTATCGTCTGGCAACTAATGCCGCGTGATGACGTTTGCGGTCGCACCACTCTGTACGAAGTAGAAGCTTCTAAGTTGTTGCAGTCACCAAGAAAGGGGCACAGAAATTCAAGTTTTAGTTTTTGAAAATTCAGTTTTTGGCTGCTTTTGCTGCCTTGTAGTTGACCTAGGACCTTAAGATTTTGCATGAACCGAACTCTGGCAGCCACATTACACGAGAATCAGCGAGAAGTGGTAATTCGTAGTAAAAACCGCAGAAAACATAACGTTTTCAACATTTGTTTTCGAATTGACGTAACTGAAAATCTTCACATTGGACGCATTACTCTCAGAAACGTTTACATTTATCGTCTGGCAACTAATGCCGCGTGATGACGTTTGCCGTCGCACCACTCTGTACGAAGTAGAAGCTTCTAAGTTGTTGCAGTCACCAAGAAAGAGGCACAGAAATTCAAGTTTTAGTTTTTGAAAATTCAGTTTTTGGCTGCTTTTGCTGCCTTGTAGTTGACCTAGGACCTTAAGATTTTGCATGAACCGAACTCTGGCAGCCACATTACACGAGAAAAAGCGAGAAGTGGTAATTCGTAGTAAGAACCGCAGAAAACATAACGTTTTCAACATTTGTTTTCGAAATGACGTAACTGAAAATCTTCACATTGGACGCATTACTCTCAGAAACGTTTACATTTATCGTCTGGCAACTAATGCCGCGTGATGACGTTTGCCGTCGCACCACTCTGTACGAAGTAGAAGCTTCTAAGATGTTGCAGTCACCAAGAAAGAGGCACTGAAATTCAATTTTAGTTTCTGAAAATTCAGTTTTTGGCTGCTTTTGCTGCCTTGTAGTTGACCTAGGACCTTAAGATTTTGCATGAACCGAACTCTGGCAGCCACATTACACGAGAAAAAGCGAGAAGTGGTAATTCGTAGTAAAAACCGCAGAAAACATAACGTTTTCAACATTTGTTTTCGAAATGACGTAACTGAAAATCTTCACATTGGACGCATTACTCTCAGAAACGTTTACATTTATCGTCTGGCAACTAATGCCGCGTGATGACGTTTGCGGTCGCACCACTCTGTACGAAGTAGAAGCTTCTAAGTTGTTGCCGTCACCAAGAAAGAGGCACAGAAATTCAAGTTTTTGTTTTTGAAAATTCAGTTTTTGGCTGCTTTTGCTGCCTTGTAGTTGACCTAGGACCTTAAGATTTTGCATGAACCGAACTCTGGCAGCCACATTACACGAGAAAAGCGAGAAGTGGTAATTCGTAGTAAAAACCGCAGAAAACATAACGTTTTCTACATCGTTTTCGTATCGACGTAACTGAAAATCTTCACATTGGACGCATTACTCTCAGAACCTTTTACATTTATCGTCTGGCAACTAATGCAGCGTGATGAGTTTTGCGGTCGCACCACTCTGTACGAAGTTCAAGCTTCTAAGTTGCTGCAGTCACCAAGAAAGAGGCACAGAATTCAAGTTTTAGTTTTTGAAAATTCAGTTTTTTGCTGCTTTTGCTGCCTTGTAGTTGACCTAGGACCTTAAGATTTTGCATGAACCGAACTCTGGCAGCCACATTACACGACAAAAAGCGAGAAGTAGTAATTCGTAGTAAAAACCGCAGAAAACATAACGTTTTCTACATTGTTTTCGTATCGACGTAACTGAAAATCTTCACATTGGACGCATTACTCTCAGAAACGTTTACATTTATCGTCTGGCAACTAATGCCGCGTGATGACGTTTGCGGTCGCACCACACTGTCCGAAGTAGAAGCTTCTAAGTTGTTGCCGTCACCAAGAAAGAGGCACAGAAATTCAAGTTTTAGTTTTTGAAAATTCAGTTTTTGGCTGCTTTTGCTGCCTTGTAGTTTACCTAGGACCTTACGATTTTGCATGAACCGAACTCTGGCAGCCACATTACACGAGAAAAAGCGAGAAGTGGTAATTCGTAGTAAAAACCGCAGAAAACATAACGTTTTCTACATTGTTTTCGTATCGACGTAACTGAAAATCTTCACATTGGACGCATTACTCTCAGAAACGTTTACATTTATCGTCTGGCAACTAATGCCGCGTGATGACGTTTGCGGTCGCACCACACTGTCCGAAGTAGAAGCTTCTAAGTTGTTGCCGTCACCAAGAAAGAGGCACAGAAATTCAAGTTTTAGTTTTTGAAAATTCAGTTTTTGGCTGCTTTTGCTGCCTTGTAGTTGACCTAGGACCTTAAGATTTTGCAAGAACCGAACTCTGGCAGCCACATTACACGAGAAAAAGCGAGAAGTGGTAATTCGTAGTAAAAACCGCAGAAAACATAACGTTTTCAACATTTGTTTTCGAAATGACGTAACTGAAAATCTTCACATTGGACGCATTACTCTCAGAAACGTTTACATTTATCGTCTGGCAACTAATGCCGCGTGATGAAGTTTGCGGTCGCACCACTCTGTACGAAGTAGAAGCTTCTAAGTTGTTGCCGTCACCAAGAAAGAGGCACAGAAATTCAAGTTTTTGTTTTTGAAAATTCAGTTTTTGGCTGCTTTTGCTGCCTTGTAGTTGACCTAGGACCTTAAGATTTTGCATGAACCGAACTCTGGCAGCCACATTACACGAGAAAAAGCGAGAAGTGGTAATTCGTAGTAAAAACCGCAGAAAACATAACGTTTTCTACATTGTTTTCGTATCGACGTAACTGAAAATCTTCACATTGGACGCATTACTCTCAGAACCTTTTACATTTATCGTCTGGCAACTAATGCCGCGTGTTGACGTTTGCTGTCGCACCACTCTGTACGAAGTAGATGCTTCTAAGTTATTGCAGTCACCAAGAAAGAGGCACAGAAATTCAAGTTTTAGTTTTTGAAAATTCAGTTTTTGGCTGCTTTTGCTGCCTTGTAGTTGACCTAGGACCTTAAGATTTTGCATGAACTGAACTCTGGCAGCCACATTACACGAGAAAAAGCGAGAAGTGGTAATTCGTAGTAAAAACCGCAGAAAACATAACGTTTTCTACATTGTTTTCGTATCGACGTAACTGAAAATCTTCACATTGGACGCATTACTCTCAGAAACGTTTACATTTATCGTCTGGCAACTAATGCCGCGTGATGACGTTTGCGGTCGCACCACTCTGTACGAAGTAGAAGCTTCTAAGTTGTTGCAGTCACCAAGAAAGAGGCACAGAAATTCAAGTTTTTGTTTTTGAAAATTCAGTTTTTGGTTGCTTTTGCTGCCTTGTAGTTGACCTAGGACCTTAAGATTTTGCATGAACCGAACTCTGGCAGCCACATTACACGAGAAAAAGCGAGAAGTGGTAATTCGTAGTAAAAACCGCAGAAAACATAACGTTTTCTACATTGTTTTCGTATCGACGTAACTGAAAATCTTCACATTGGACGCATTACTCTCAGAAACGTTTACATTTACCGTCTGGCAACTAATGCCGTGTGATGAGTTTTGCGGTCGCACCACTCTGTACGAAGTAGAAGCTTCTAAGTTGTTGCAGTCACCAAGAAAGAGGCACAGAATTCAAGTTTTAGTTTTTGAAAATTCAGTTTTTGGCTGCTTTTGCTGCCTTGTAGTTGACCTAGGACCTTAAGATTTTGCATGAACCGAACTCTGGCAGCCACATTACACGAGAAAAAGCGAGAAGTAGTAATTCGTAGTAAAAACCGCAGAAAACATAACGTTTTCTACATTGTTTTCGTATCGACGTAACTGAAAATCTTCACATTGGACGCATTAGTCTCAGAAACGTTTACATTTATCGTCTGGCAACTAATGCCGCGTGATGACGTTTGCGGTCGCACCACACTGTCCGAAGTAGAAGCTTCTAAGTTGTTGCCGTCACCAAGAAAGAGGAACAGAAATTCAAGTTTTAGTTTTTGAAAATTCAGTTTTTGGCTGCTTTTGCTGCCTTGTAGTTGACCTAGGACCTTAAGATTTTGCAAGAACCGAACTCTGGCAGCCACATTACACGAGAAAAAGCGAGAAGTGGTAATTCGTAGTAAAAACCGCAGAAAACATAACGTTTTCTACATTGTTTTCGTATCGACGTAACTGAAAATCTTCACATTGGACGCATTACTCTTAGAAACGTTTACATTTATCGTCTGGCAACTAATGCCGCGTGATGACGTTTGCGGTCGCACCACTCTGTACGAAAAAGAAGCTTCTAAGTTGTTGCAGTCACCAAGAAAGAGGCACAGAAATTCAAGTTTTAGTTTTTGAAAATTCAGTTTTTGGCTGCTTTTGCTGCCCTGTAGTTGACCTAGGACCTTAAGATTTTGCATGAACCGAACTCTGGCAGCCACATTACACGAGAAAAAGCGAGAAGTGGTAATTCGTAGTAAAAACCGCATAAAACATAACGTTTTCAACATTTGTTTTCGAAATGACGTAACTGAAAATCTTCACATTGGACGCATTACTCTCAGAAACGTTTACATTTATCGTCTGGCAACTAATGCCGCGTGATGACGTTTGCCGTCGCACCACTCTGTACGAAGTAGAAACTTCTAAGTTGTTGCAGTCACCAAGAAAGAGGCACAGAAATTCAAGTTTTTGTTTTTGAAAATTCAGTTTTTGGCTGCTTTTGCTGCCTTGTAGTTGACCTAGGACCTTAAGATGTTGCATGAACCGAACTCTGGCAGCCACATTACACGAGAAAAAGCGAGAAGTGGTAATTCGTAGTAAAAACCGCAGAAAACATAACGTTTTCAACATTTGTTTTCGAAATGACGTAACTGAAAATCTTCACATTGGACGCATTACTCTCAGAAACGTTTACATTTATCGTCTGGCAACTAATGCCGCGTGATGACGTTTGCGGTCGCACCACTCTGTACGAAGTAGAAGCTTCTAAGTTGTTGCCGTCACCAAGAAAGAGGCACAGAAATTCAAGTTTTTGTTTTTGAAAATTCAGTTTTTGGCTGCTTTTGCTGCCTTTTAGTTGACCTAGGACCTTAAGATTTTGCATGAACTGAACTCTGGCAGCCACATTACACGAGAAAAAGCGAGAAGTGGTAATTCGTAGTAAAAACCGCAGAAAACATAACGTTTTCTACATTGTTTTCGTATCGACGTAACTGAAAATCTTCACATTGGACGCATTACTCTCAGAAACGTTTACATTTATCGTACGTTTACATTTATCGTCTGGTAACTAATGCCGCGTGATGACGTTTGCGGTCGCACCACTCTGTACGAAGTAGAAGCTTCTAAGTTGTTGCAGTCACCAAGAAAGAGGCACAGAAATTCAAGTTTTAGTTTTTGAAAATTCAGTTTGTGGCTGCTTATGCTGCCTTGTAGTTGACCTAGGACCTTACGATTTTGCATGAACCGAACTCTGGCAGCCACATTACACGAGAAAAAGCAAGAAGTGGTAATTCGTAGTAAAAACCGCAGAAAACATAACGTTTTCAACATTTGTTTTCGTATCGACGTAACTGAAAATCTTCACATTGGACGCATTACTCTCAGAAACGTTTACATTTATCGTCTGGCAACTAATGCAGCGTGATTACGCTTGCGGTCGCACCACTCTGTACGAAGTAGAAGCTTCTAAGTTGTTGCAGTCACCAAGAAAGAGGCACAGAAATTCAAGTTTTAGTTTTTGAAAATTCAGTTTTTGGCTGCTTTTGCTGCCTTGTAGTTGACCTAGGACCTTAAGATTTTGCATGAACCGAACTCTGGCAGCCACATTACACGAGAAAAAGTGAGAAGTGGTAATTCTTGGTGAAAACCGCAGAAAACATAACGTTTTCAACATTTGTTTTCGAAATGACGTAACTGAAAATCTTCACATTGGACGCATTACTCTCAGAAACGTTTACATTTATCGTCTGGCAACTAATGCAGCGTGATTACGTTTGCGGTCGCACCACTCTGTACGAAGTAGAAGCTTCTAAGTTGTTGCAGTCACCAAGAAAGAGGCACAGAAATTCAAGTTTTAGTTTTTGAAAATTCAGTTTTTGGCTGCTTTTGCTGCCTTGTAGTTGACCTAGGACCTTAAGATTTTGCATGAACCGAACTCTGGCAGCCACATTACACGAGAATCAGCGAGAAGTGGTAATTCGTAGTAAAAACCGCAGAAAACATAACGTTTTCAACATTTGTTTTCGAATTGACGTAACTGAAAATCTTCACATTGGACGCATTACTCTCAGAAACGTTTACATTTATCGTCTGGCAACTAATGCCGCGTGATGACGTTTGCCGTCGCACCACTCTGTACGAAGTAGAAGCTTCTAAGTTGTTGCAGTCACCAAGAAAGAGGCACAGAAATTCAAGTTTTTGTTTTTGAAAATTCAGTTTTTGGCTGCTTTTGCTGCCTTGTAGTTGACCTAGGACCTTAAGATTTTGCATGAACCGAACTCTGGCAGCCACATTACACGAGAAAAAGCGAGAAGTGGTAATTCGTAGTAAGAACCGCAGAAAACATAACGTTTTCAACATTTGTTTTCGAAATGACGTAACTGAAAATCTTCACATTGGACGCATTACTCTCAGAAACGTTTACATTTATCGTCTGGCAACTAATGCCGCGTGATGACGTTTGCCGTCGCACCACTCTGTACGAAGTAGAAGCTTCTAAGATGTTGCAGTCACCAAGAAAGAGGCACAGAAATTCAATTTTAGTTTCTGAAAATTCAGTTTTTGGCTGCTTTTGCTGCCTTGTAGTTGACCTAGGACCTTAAGATTTTGCATGAACCGAACTCTGGCAGCCACATTACACGAGAAAAAGCGAGAAGTGGTAATTCGTAGTAAAAACCGCAGAAAACATAACGTTTTCTACATTGTTTTCGTATCGACGTAACTGAAAATCTTCACATTGGACGCATTACTCTCAGAAACGTTTACATTTATCGTACGTTTACATTTATCGTCTGGTAACTAATGCCGCGTGATGACGTTTGCGGTCGCACCACTCTGTACGAAGTAGAAGCTTCTAAGTTGTTGCAGTCACCAAGAAAGAGGCACAGAAATTCAAGTTTTAGTTTTTGAAAATTCAGTTTTTGGCTGCTTATGCTGCCTTGTAGTTGACCTAGGACCTTACGATTTTGCATGAACCGAACTCTGGCAGCCACATTACACGAGAAAAAGCAAGAAGTGGTAATCCGTAGTAAAAACCGCAGAAAACATAACGTTTTCAACATTTGTTTTCGTATCGACGTAACTGAAAATCTTCACATTGGACGCATTACTCTCAGAAACGTTTACATTTATCGTCTGGCAACTAATGCAGCGTGATTACGCTTGCGGTCGCACCACTCTGTACGAAGTAGAAGCTTCTAAGTTGTTGCAGTCACCAAGAAAGAGGCACAGAAATTCAAGTTTTAGTTTTTGAAAATTCAGTTTTTGGCTGCTTTTGCTGCCTTGTAGTTGACCTAGGACCTTAAGATTTTGCATGAACCGAACTCTGGCAGCCACATTACACGAGAAAAAGCGAGAAGTGGTAATTCTTGGTGAAAACCGCAGAAAACATAACGTTTTCAACATTTGTTTTCGAAATGACGTAACTGAAAATCTTCACATTGGACGCATTACTCTCAGAAACGTTTACATTTATCGTCTGGCAACTAATGCAGCGTGATTACGTTTGCGGTCGCACCACTCTGTACGAAGTAGAAGCTTCTAAGTTGTTGCAGTCACCAAGAAAGAGGCACAGAAATTCAAGTTTTAGTTTTTGAAAATTCAGTTTTTGGCTGCTTTTGCTGCCTTGTAGTTGACGTAGGACCTTAAGATTTTGCATGAACCGAACTCTGGCAGCCACATTACACGAGAATCAGCGAGAAGTGGTAATTCGTAGTAAAAACCGCAGAAAACATAACGTTTTCTACAATGTTTTCGTATCAACGTAACTGAAAATCTTCACATTGGACGCATTACTCTCAGAAACGTTTACATTTATCGTCTGGCAACTAATGCCGCGTGATGACGTTTGCCGTCGCACCACTCTGTACGAAGTAGAAGCTTCTAAGTTGTTGCAGTCACCAAGAAAGAGGCACAGAAATTCAAGTTTTTGTTTTTGAAAATTCAGTTTTTGGCTGCTTTTGCTGCCTTGTAGTTGACCTAGGACCTTAAGATTTTGCATGAACCGAACTCTGGCAGCCACATTACACGAGAAAAAGCGAGAAGTGGTAATTCGTAGTAAGAACCGCAGAAAACATAACGTTTTCAACATTTGTTTTCGAAATGACGTAACTGAAAATCTTCACATTGGACGCATTACTCTCAGAAACGTTTACATTTATCGTCTGGCAACTAATGCCGCGTGATGACGTTTGCCGTCGCACCACTCTGTACGAAGTAGAAGCTTCTAAGATGTTGCAGTCACCAAGAAAGAGGCACAGAAATTCAATTTTAGTTTCTGAAAATTCAGTTTTTGGCTGCTTTTGCTGCCTTGTAGTTGACCTAGGACCTTAAGATTTTGCATGAACCGAACTCTGGCAGCCACATTACACGAGAAAAAGCGAGAAGTGGTAATTCGTAGTAAAAACCGCAGAAAACATAACGTTTTCAACATTTGTTTTCGAAATGACGTAACTGAAAATCTTCACATTGGACGCATTACTCTCAGAAACGTTTACATTTATCGTCTGGCAACTAATGCCGCGTGATGACGTTTGCGGTCGCACCACTCTGTACGAAGTAGAAGCTTCTAAGTTGTTGCCGTCACCAAGAAAGAGGCACAGAAATTCAAGTTTTTGTTTTTGAAAATTCAGTTTTTGGCTGCTTTTGCTGCCTTGTAGTTGACCTAGGACCTTAAGATTTTGCATGAACCGAACTCTGGCAGCCACATTACACGAGAAAAGCGAGAAGTGGTAATTCGTAGTAAAAACCGCAGAAAACATAACGTTTTCTACATCGTTTTCGTATCGACGTAACTGAAAATCTTCACATTGGACGCATTACTCTCAGAACCTTTTACATTTATCGTCTGGCAACTAATGCAGCGTGATGAGTTTTGCGGTCGCACCACTCTGTACGAAGTACAAGCTTCTAAGTTGCTGCAGTCACCAAGAAAGAGGCACAGAATTCAAGTTTTAGTTTTTGAAAATTCAGTTTTTGGCTGCTTTTGCTGCCTTGTAGTTGACCTAGGACCTTAAGATTTTGCATGAACCGAACTCTGGCAGCCACATTACACGACAAAAAGCGAGAAGTAGTAATTCGTAGTAAAAACCGCAGAAAACATAACGTTTTCTACATTGTTTTCGTATCGACGTAACTGAAAATCTTCACATTGGACGCATTACTCTCAGAAACGTTTACATTTATCGTCTGGCAACTAATGCCGCGTGATGACGTTTGCGGTCGCACCACACTGTCCGAAGTAGAAGCTTCTAAGTTGTTGCCGTCACCAAGAAAGAGGCACAGAAATTCAAGTTTTAGTTTTTGAAAATTCAGTTTTTGGCTGCTTTTGCTGCCTTGTAGTTTACCTAGGACCTTAAGATTTTGCATGAACCGAACTCTGGCAGCCACATTACACGAGAAAAAGCGAGAAGTGGTAATTCGTAGTAAAAACCGCAGAAAACATAAGGTTTTCTACATTGTTTTCGTATCGACGTAACTGAAAATCTTCACATTGGACGCATTACTCTCAGAAACGTTTACATTTATCGTCTGGCAACTAATGCCGCGTGATGACGTTTGCGGTCGCACCACTCTGTACGAAGTAGAAGCTTCTAAGTTGTTGCAGTCACCAAGAAAGAGGCACAGAAATTCAAGTTTTTGTTTTTGAAAATTCAGTTTTTGGCTGCTTTTGCTGCCTTGTAGTTGACCTAGGACCTTAAGATTTTGCATGAACCGAACTCTGGCAGCCACATTACACGAGAAAAAGCGAGAAGTGGTAATTCGTAGTAAAAACCGCAGAAAACATAACGTTTTCTACATTGTTTTCGTATCGACGTAACTGAAAATCTTCACATTGGACGCATTACTCTCAGAAACGTTTACATTTATCGTCTGGCAACTAATGCCGCGTGATGACGTTTGCGGTCGCACCACACTGTCCGAAGTAGAAGCTTCTAAGTTGTTGCCGTCACCAAGAAAGAGGCACAGAAATTCAAGTTTTAGTTTTTGAAAATTCAGTTTTTGGCTGCTTTTGCTGCCTTGTAGTTGACCTAGGACCTTAAGATTTTGCAAGAACCGAACTCTGGCAGCCACATTACACGAGAAAAAGCGAGAAGTGGTAATTCGTAGTAAAAACCGCAGAAAACATAACGTTTTCTACATTGTTTTCGTATCGACGTAACTGAAAATCTTCACATTGGACGCATTACTCTCAGAAACGTTTACATTTATCGTCTGGCAACTAATGCCGCGTGATGACGTTTGCGGTCGCACCACTCTGTACGAAGTAGAAGCTTCTAAGTTGTTGCAGTCACCAAGAAAGGGGCACAGAAATTCAAGTTTTAGTTTTTGAAAATTCAGTTTTTGGCTGCTTTTGCTGCCTTGTAGTTGACCTAGGACCTTAAGATTTTGCATGAACCGAACTCTGGCAGCCACATTACACGAGAATCAGCGAGAAGTGGTAATTCGTAGTAAAAACCGCAGAAAACATAACGTTTTCAACATTTGTTTTCGAATTGACGTAACTGAAAATCTTCACATTGGACGCATTACTCTCAGAAACGTTTACATTTATCGTCTGGCAACTAATGCCGCGTGATGACGTTTGCCGTCGCACCACTCTGTACGAAGTAGAAGCTTCTAAGTTGTTGCAGTCACCAAGAAAGAGGCACAGAAATTCAAGTTTTAGTTTTTGAAAATTCAGTTTTTGGCTGCTTTTGCTGCCTTGTAGTTGACCTAGGACCTTAAGATTTTGCATGAACCGAACTCTGGCAGCCACATTACACGAGAAAAAGCGAGAAGTGGTAATTCGTAGTAAGAACCGCAGAAAACATAACGTTTTCAACATTTGTTTTCGAAATGACGTAACTGAAAATCTTCACATTGGACGCATTACTCTCAGAAACGTTTACATTTATCGTCTGGCAACTAATGCCGCGTGATGACGTTTGCCGTCGCACCACTCTGTACGAAGTAGAAGCTTCTAAGATGTTGCAGTCACCAAGAAAGAGGCACTGAAATTCAATTTTAGTTTCTGAAAATTCAGTTTTTGGCTGCTTTTGCTGCCTTGTAGTTGACCTAGGACCTTAAGATTTTGCATGAACCGAACTCTGGCAGCCACATTACACGAGAAAAAGCGAGAAGTGGTAATTCGTAGTAAAAACCGCAGAAAACATAACGTTTTCAACATTTGTTTTCGAAATGACGTAACTGAAAATCTTCACATTGGACGCATTACTCTCAGAAACGTTTACATTTATCGTCTGGCAACTAATGCCGCGTGATGACGTTTGCGGTCGCACCACTCTGTACGAAGTAGAAGCTTCTAAGTTGTTGCCGTCACCAAGAAAGAGGCACAGAAATTCAAGTTTTTGTTTTTGAAAATTCAGTTTTTGGCTGCTTTTGCTGCCTTGTAGTTGACCTAGGACCTTAAGATTTTGCATGAACCGAACTCTGGCAGCCACATTACACGAGAAAAGCGAGAAGTGGTAATTCGTAGTAAAAACCGCAGAAAACATAACGTTTTCTACATCGTTTTCGTATCGACGTAACTGAAAATCTTCACATTGGACGCATTACTCTCAGAACCTTTTACATTTATCGTCTGGCAACTAATGCAGCGTGATGAGTTTTGCGGTCGCACCACTCTGTACGAAGTTCAAGCTTCTAAGTTGCTGCAGTCACCAAGAAAGAGGCACAGAATTCAAGTTTTAGTTTTTGAAAATTCAGTTTTTTGCTGCTTTTGCTGCCTTGTAGTTGACCTAGGACCTTAAGATTTTGCATGAACCGAACTCTGGCAGCCACATTACACGACAAAAAGCGAGAAGTAGTAATTCGTAGTAAAAACCGCAGAAAACATAACGTTTTCTACATTGTTTTCGTATCGACGTAACTGAAAATCTTCACATTGGACGCATTACTCTCAGAAACGTTTACATTTATCGTCTGGCAACTAATGCCGCGTGATGACGTTTGCGGTCGCACCACACTGTCCGAAGTAGAAGCTTCTAAGTTGTTGCCGTCACCAAGAAAGAGGCACAGAAATTCAAGTTTTAGTTTTTGAAAATTCAGTTTTTGGCTGCTTTTGCTGCCTTGTAGTTGACCTAGGACCTTAAGATTTTGCAAGAACCGAACTCTGGCAGCCACATTACACGAGAAAAAGCGAGAAGTGGTAATTCGTAGTAAAAACCGCAGAAAACATAACGTTTTCAACATTTGTTTTCGAAATGACGTAACTGAAAATCTTCACATTGGACGCATTACTCTCAGAAACGTTTACATTTATCGTCTGGCAACTAATGCCGCGTGATGAAGTTTGCGGTCGCACCACTCTGTACGAAGTAGAAGCTTCTAAGTTGTTGCCGTCACCAAGAAAGAGGCACAGAAATTCAAGTTTTTGTTTTTGAAAATTCAGTTTTTGGCTGCTTTTGCTGCCTTGTAGTTGACCTAGGACCTTAAGATTTTGCATGAACCGAACTCTGGCAGCCACATTACACGAGAAAAAGCGAGAAGTGGTAATTCGTAGTAAAAACCGCAGAAAACATAACGTTTTCTACATTGTTTTCGTATCGACGTAACTGAAAATCTTCACATTGGACGCATTACTCTCAGAACCTTTTACATTTATCGTCTGGCAACTAATGCCGCGTGTTGACGTTTGCTGTCGCACCACTCTGTACGAAGTAGATGCTTCTAAGTTATTGCAGTCACCAAGAAAGAGGCACAGAAATTCAAGTTTTAGTTTTTGAAAATTCAGTTTTTGGCTGCTTTTGCTGCCTTGTAGTTGACCTAGGACCTTAAGATTTTGCATGAACTGAACTCTGGCAGCCACATTACACGAGAAAAAGCGAGAAGTGGTAATTCGTAGTAAAAACCGCAGAAAACATAACGTTTTCTACATTGTTTTCGTATCGACGTAACTGAAAATCTTCACATTGGACGCATTACTCTCAGAAACGTTTACATTTATCGTCTGGCAACTAATGCCGCGTGATGACGTTTGCGGTCGCACCACTCTGTACGAAGTAGAAGCTTCTAAGTTGTTGCAGTCACCAAGAAAGAGGCACAGAAATTCAAGTTTTTGTTTTTGAAAATTCAGTTTTTGGTTGCTTTTGCTGCCTTGTAGTTGACCTAGGACCTTAAGATTTTGCATGAACCGAACTCTGGCAGCCACATTACACGAGAAAAAGCGAGAAGTGGTAATTCGTAGTAAAAACCGCAGAAAACATAACGTTTTCTACATTGTTTTCGTATCGACGTAACTGAAAATCTTCACATTGGACGCATTACTCTCAGAAACGTTTACATTTACCGTCTGGCAACTAATGCCGTGTGATGAGTTTTGCGGTCGCACCACTCTGTACGAAGTACAAGCTTCTAAGTTGTTGCAGTCACCAAGAAAGAGGCACAGAATTCAAGTTTTAGTTTTTGAAAATTCAGTTTTTGGCTGCTTTTGCTGCCTTGTAGTTGACCTAGGACCTTAAGATTTTGCATGAACCGAACTCTGGCAGCCACATTACACGAGAAAAAGCGAGAAGTAGTAATTCGTAGTAAAAACCGCAGAAAACATAACGTTTTCTACATTGTTTTCGTATCGACGTAACTGAAAATCTTCACATTGGACGCATTAGTCTCAGAAACGTTTACATTTATCGTCTGGCAACTAATGCCGCGTGATGACGTTTGCGGTCGCACCACACTGTCCGAAGTAGAAGCTTCTAAGTTGTTGCCGTCACCAAGAAAGAGGAACAGAAATTCAAGTTTTAGTTTTTGAAAATTCAGTTTTTGGCTGCTTTTGCTGCCTTGTAGTTGACCTAGGACCTTAAGATTTTGCAAGAACCGAACTCTGGCAGCCACATTACACGAGAAAAAGCGAGAAGTGGTAATTCGTAGTAAAAACCGCAGAAAACATAACGTTTTCTACATTGTTTTCGTATCGACGTAACTGAAAATCTTCACATTGGACGCATTACTCTTAGAAACGTTTACATTTATCGTCTGGCAACTAATGCCGCGTGATGACGTTTGCGGTCGCACCACTCTGTACGAAGTAGAAGCTTCTAAGTTGTTGCAGTCACCAAGAAAGAGGCACAGAAATTCAAGTTTTAGTTTTTGAAAATTCAGTTTTTGGCTGCTTTTGCTGCCCTGTAGTTGACCTAGGACCTTAAGATTTTGCATGAACCGAACTCTGGCAGCCACATTACACGAGAAAAAGCGAGAAGTGGTAATTCGTAGTAAAAACCGCAGAAAACATAACGTTTTCAACATTTGTTTTCGAAATGACGTAACTGAAAATCTTCACATTGGACGCATTACTCTCAGAAACGTTTACATTTATCGTCTGGCAACTAATGCCGCGTGATGACGTTTGCCGTCGCACCACTCTGTACGAAGTAGAAACTTCTAAGTTGTTGCAGTCACCAAGAAAGAGGCACAGAAATTCAAGTTTTTGTTTTTGAAAATTCAGTTTTTGGCTGCTTTTGCTGCCTTGTAGTTGACCTAGGACCTTAAGATTTTGCATGAACCGAACTCTGGCAGCCACATTACACGAGAAAAAGCGAGAAGTGGTAATTCGTAGTAAAAACCGCAGAAAACATAACGTTTTCAACATTTGTTTTCGAAATGACGTAACTGAAAATCTTCACATTTGACGCATTACTCTCAGAAACGTTTACATTTATCGTCTGGCAACTAATGCCGCGTGATGACGTTTGCGGTCGCACCACTCTGTACGAAGTAGAAGCTTCTAAGTTGTTGCCGTCACCAAGAAAGAGGCACAGAAATTCAAGTTTTTGTTTTTGAAAATTCAGTTTTTGGCTGCTTTTGCTGCCTTTTAGTTGACCTAGGACCTTAAGATTTTGCATGAACTGAACTCTGGCAGCCACATTACACGAGAAAAAGCGAGAAGTGGTAATTCGTAGTAAAAACCGCAGAAAACATAACGTTTTCTACATTGTTTTCGTATCGACGTAACTGAAAATCTTCACATTGGACGCATTACTCTCAGAAACGTTTACATTTATCGTACGTTTACATTTATCGTCTGGTAACTAATGCCGCGTGATGACGTTTGCGGTCGCACCACTCTGTACGAAGTAGAAGCTTCTAAGTTGTTGCAGTCACCAAGAAAGAGGCACAGAAATTCAAGTTTTAGTTTTTGAAAATTCAGTTTTTGGCTGCTTATGCTGCCTTGTAGTTGACCTAGGACCTTACGATTTTGCATGAACCGAACTCTGGCAGCCACATTACACGAGAAAAAGCAAGAAGTGGTAATTCGTAGTAAAAACCGCAGAAAACATAACGTTTTCAACATTTGTTTTCGTATCGACGTAACTGAAAATCTTCACATTGGACGCATTACTCTCAGAAACGTTTACATTTATCGTCTGGCAACTAATGCAGCGTGATTACGCTTGCGGTCGCACCACTCTGTACGAAGTGGAAGCTTCTAAGTTGTTGCAGTCACCAAGAAAGAGGCACAGAAATTCAAGTTTTAGTTTTTGAAAATTCAGTTTTTGGCTGCTTTTGCTGCCTTGTAGTTGACCTAGGACCTTAAGATTTTGCATGAACCGAACTCTGGCAGCCACATTACACGAGAAAAAGCGAGAAGTGGTAATTCTTGGTGAAAACCGCAGAAAACATAACGTTTTCAACATTTGTTTTCGAAATGACGTAACTGAAAATCTTCACATTGGACGCATTACTCTCAGAAACGTTTACATTTATCGTCTGGCAACTAATGCAGCGTGATTACGTTTGCGGTCGCACCACTCTGTACGAAGTAGAAGCTTCTAAGTTGTTGCAGTCACCAAGAAAGAGGCACAGAAATTCAAGTTTTAGTTTTTGAAAATTCAGTTTTTGGCTGCTTTTGCTGCCTTGTAGTTGACCTAGGACCTTAAGATTTTGCGTGAACCGAACTCTGGCAGCCACATTACACGAGAAAAAGCGAGAAGTGGTAATTCGTAGTAAAAACCCCAGAAAACATAACGTTTTCAACATTTGTTTTCGTATCGACGTAACTGAAAATCTTCACATTGGACGCATTACTCTCAGAAACGTTTACATTTATCGTCTGGCAACTAATGCAGCGTGATGACGTTTGCGGTCGCACCACTCTGTACGAAGTAGAAGCTTCTAAGTTGTTGCAGTCACCAAGAAAGAGGCACAGAAATTCAAGTTTTTGTTTTTGAAAATTCAGTTTTTGGCTGCTTTTGCTGCCTTTTAGTTGACCTAGGACCTTAAGATTTTGCATGAACCGAACTCTGGCAGCCACATTACTCGAGAAAAAGCTAGAAGTGGTAATTCGTAGTAAAAACCGCAGAAAACATAACGTTTTCTACATTGTTTTCGTATCGACGTAACTGAAAATTTTCACATTGGACGCATTACTCTCAGAAACGTTTACATTTATCGTCTGGCCACTAATGCCGCGTGATGACGTTTGCGGTCGCACCACTCTTTACGAAGTAGAAGCTTCTAAGTTGTTGCAGTCACCAAGAAAGAGGCACAGAAATTCAAGTTTTTGTTTTTGAAATTTCAGTTTTTGGCTGCTTTTGCTGCCTTGTAGTTGACCTAGGACCTCAAGATTTTGCATGAACCGAACTCTGGCAGCCACATTACACGAGAAAAAGCGAGAAGTGGTAATTCGTAGTAAAAACTGCAGAAAACATAACGTTTTCTACATTGTTTTCGTATCGACGTAACTGAAAATCTACACATTGGACGCATTACTCTCAGAAACGTTTACATTTATCGTCTGGCAACTAATGCCGCGTGATGACGTTTGCGGTCGCACCACTCTGTACGAAGTAGAAGCTTCTAAGTTGTTGCCGTCACCAAGAAAGAGGCACAGAAATTCAAGTTTTAGTTTTTGAAAATTCAGTTTTTGGCTACTTTTGCTGCCTTGTAGGTGACCTAGGACCTTAAGATTTTGCATGAACCGAACTCTGGCAGCCACATTACACGAGAAAAAGCGAGAAGTGGTAATTCGTAGTAAAAACCCCAGAAAACATAACGTTTTCAACATTTGTTTTCGAAAAGACGTAACTGAAAATCTTCACATTGGACGCAATACTCTCAGAGACGTTTACATTTATCGTCTGGCAACTAATGCCGCGTGATGAAGTTTGCGGTCGCACCACTCTGTACGAAGTAGAAGCTTCTAAGTTGTTGCAGTCACCAAGAAAGAGGCACAGAAATTCAAGTTTTAGTTTGTGAAAATTCAGTTTTTGGCTGCTTTTGCTGCCTTGTAGTTGACCTAGGACCTTAAGATTTTGCATGAACCGAACTCTGGCAGCCACATTACACGAGAAAAAGCGAGAAGTGGTAATTCGTAGTAAAAACCGCAGAAAACATAACGTTTTCAACATTTGTTTTCAAAATGACGTAACTGAAAATCTTCACATTGGACGCATTACTCTCAGAAACGTTTACATTTATCGTCTGGCAACTAATGCCGCGTGATGACGTTTGCGGTCGCACCACTCTGTACGAAGTAGTAGCTTCTAAGTTGTTGCAGTCACCAAGAAAGAGGCATAGAAATTCAAGTTTTAGTTTTTGAAAATTCAGTTTTTGGCTGCTTTTGCTGCCTTGTAGTTGACCTAGGACCTTAAGATTTTGCATGAACCGAACTCTGGCAGCCACATTACACGAGAAAAAGCGAGAAGTGGTAATTCGTAGTAAAAACGGGAGAAAACATAACGTTTCCTACATTGTTTTCGTATCGACGTAACTGAAAATCTTCACATTGGACGCAATACTCTCAGAAACGTTTACATTTATCGTCTGGCAACTAATGCCGCGTGATGACGTTTGCGGTCGCACCACTCTGTACGAAGTAGAAGCTTCTAAGTTGTTGCAGTCACCAAGAAAGAGGCACAGAAATTCAAGTATTTGTTTTTGAAAATTCCGTTTTTGGCTGCTTTTGCTGCCTTGTAGTTGACCTAGGACTTTAAGATTTTGCATGAACCGAACTCTGGCAGCCACATTACACGAGAAAAAGCGAGAAGTGGTAATTCGTAGTAAAAAGCGCAGAAAACATAACGTTTTCTACATCGTTTTCGTATCGACGTAACTGAAAATCTTCACATTGGACGCATTACTCTCAGAAACGTTTACATTTATCGTCTGGCAACTAATGCCGCGTGATGACGTTTGCGGTCGCACCACTCTGTACGAAGTAGAAGCTTCTAAGTTGTTGCAGTCAGCAAGAAAGAGGCACAGAAATTCAAGTTTTAGATTTTGAAAATTCAGTTTTTGGCTGCTTTTGCTGCCTTGTAGTTGACCTAGGACCTTTAGATTTTGTATGAACCGAACTCTGGCAGCCACATTACACGAGGAAAAGCGAGAAGTGGTAATTCATAGTAAAAACCGCAGAAAACATAACGTTTTCTACATTGTTTTCGTATCGACGTAACTGAAAATCTTCACATTGGACGCATTACTCTCAGAAACGTTTACATTTATCGTCTGGCAACTAATGCCGCGTGATGACGTTTGCGGTCGCACCACTCTGTACGAAGTAGAAGCTTCTAAGTTGTTGCAGTCACCAAGAAAGAGGCACAGAAATTCAAGTTTTAGTTTTTGAAAATTCAGTTTTTGGCTGCTTTTGCTGCCTTGTAGTTGACCTAGGACCTTAAGATTTTGCATGAACCGAACTCTGGCAGCCACATTACACGAGAAAAAGCGAGAAGTGGTAATTCGTAGTAAAAACCGCATAAAACATAACGTTTTCAACATTTGTTTTCGAAATGACGTAACTTAAAATCTTCACATTGGACGCATTACTCTCAGAAACGTTTACATTTATCGTCTGGCAACTAATTCCGCGTGATGACGTTTGCGGTCGCACCACTATGTACGAAGTAGAAGCTTCTAAGTTGTTGCAGTCACCAAGAAAGGGGCACAGAAATTCAAGTTTTAGTTTTTGAAAATTCAGTTTCTGGCTGCTTTTGCTGCCTTGTAGTTGACCTAGGACCTTAAGATTTTGCATGAACCGAACTCTGGCAGCCACATTACACGAGAAAAAGCGAGAAGTGGTAATTCGTAGTAAAAACCGCAGAAAACATAACGTTTTCAACATTTGTTTTCAAAATGACGTAACTGAAAATCTTCACATTGGACGCATTACTCTCAGAAACGTTTACATTTATCGTCTGGCAACTAATGCAGCGTGATTACGCTTGCGGTCGCACCACTCTGTACGAAGTAGAAGCTTCTAAGTTGTTGCAGTCACCAAGAAAGAGGCACAGAAATTCAAGTTTTAGTTTTTGAAAATTCAGTTTTTGGCTGCTTTTGCTGCCTTGTAGATGACCTAGGACCTTAAGATTTTGCATGAACCGAACTCTGGCAGCCACATTACACGAGAAAAAGCGAGAAGTGGTAATTCTTGGTGAAAACCGCAGAAAACATAACGTTTTCAACATTTGTTTTCGAAATGACGTAACTGAAAATCTTCACATTGGACGCATTACTCTCAGAAACGTTTACATTTATCGTCTGGCAACTAATGCAGCGTGATTACGTTTGCGGTCGCACCACTCTGTACGAAGTAGAAGCTTCTAAGTTGTTGCAGTCACCAAGAAAGAGGCACAGAAATTCAAGTTTTAGTTTTTGAAAATTCAGTTTTTGGCTGCTTTTGCTGCCTTGTAGTTGACCTAGGACCTTAAGATTTTGCGTGAACCGAACTCTGGCAGCCACATTACACGAGAAAAAGCGAGAAGTGGTAATTCGTAGTAAAAACCCCAGAAAACATAACGTTTTCAACATTTGTTTTCGTATCGACGTAACTGAAAATCTTCACATTGGACGCATTACTCTCAGAAACGTTTACATTTATCGTCTGGCAACTAATGCAGCGTGATGACGTTTGCGGTCGCACCACTCTGTACGAAGTAGAAGCTTCTAAGTTGTTGCAGTCACCAAGAAAGAGGCACAGAAATTCAAGTTTTTGTTTTTGAAAATTCAGTTTTTGGCTGCTTTTGCTGCCTTTTAGTTGACCTAGGACCTTAAGATTTTGCATGAACCGAACTCTGGCAGCCACATTACTCGAGAAAAAGCTAGAAGTGGTAATTCGTAGTAAAAACCGCAGAAAACATAACGTTTTCTACATTGTTTTCGTATCGACGTAACTGAAAATCTTCACATTGGACGCATTACTCTCAGAAACGTTTACATTTATCGTCTGGCCACTAATGCCGCGTGATGACGTTTGCGGTCGCACCACTCTTTACGAAGTAGAAGCTTCTAAGTTGTTGCAGTCACCAAGAAAGAGGCACAGAAATTCAAGTTTTTGTTTTTGAAAATTCAGTTTTTGGCTGCTTTTGCTGCCTTGTAGTTGACCTAGGACCTCAAGATTTTGCATGAACCGAGCTCTGGCAGCCACATTACACGAGAAAAAGCGAGAAGTGGTAATTCGTAGTAAAAACCGCTGAAAACATAACGTTTTCTACATTGTTTTCGTATCGACGTAACTGAAAATCTTCACATTGGACGCATTACTCTCATAAACGTTTACATTTATCGTCTGGCAACTAATGCCGCGTGATGACGTTTGCGGTCGCACCACTCTGTACGAAGTAGAAGCTTCTAAGTTGTTGCCGTCACCAAGAAAGAGGCACAGAAATTCAAGTTTTAGTTTTTGAAAATTCAGTTTTTGGCTGCTTTTGCTGCCTTGTAGGTGACCTAGGACCTTAAGATTTTGCATGAACCGAACTCTGGCAGCCACATTACACGAGAAAAAGCGAGAAGTGGTAATTCGTAGTAAAAACCCCAGAAAACATAACGTTTTCAACATTTGTTTTCGAAATGACGTAACTGAAAATCTTCACATTGGACGCAATACTCTCAGAAACGTTTACATTTATCGTCTGGCAACTAATGCCGCGTGATGAAGTTTGCGGTCGCACCACTCTGTACGAAGTAGAAGCTTCTAAGTTGTTGCAGTCACCAAGAAAGAGGCACAGAAATTCAAGTTTTAGTTTGTGAAAATTCAGTTTTTGGCTGCTTTTGCTGCCTTGTAGTTGACCTAGGACCTTTAGATTTTGCATGAACCGAACTCTGGCAGCCACATTACACGAGAAAAAGCGAGAAGTGGTAATTCGTAGTAAAAACCGCAGAAAACATAACGTTTTCAACATTTGTTTTCAAAATGACGTAACTGAAAATCTTCACATTGGACGCATTACTCTCAGAAACGTTTACATTTATCGTCTGGCAACTAATGCCGCGTGATGACGTTTGCGGTTGCATCACTCTGTACGAAGTAGTAGCTTCTAAGTTGTTGCAGTCACCAAGAAAGAGGCATAGAAATTCAAGTTTTAGTTTTTGAAAATTCAGTTTTTGGCTGCTTTTGCTGCCTTGTATTTGACCTAGGACCTTAAGATTTTGCGTGAACCGAACTCTGGCAGCCACATTACACGAGAAAAAGCGAGAAGTGTTAATTCGTAGTAAAAACCGCAGAAAACATAACGTTTTCTACATTGTTTTCGTATCGACGTAACTGAAAATCTTCACATTGGACGCAATACTCTCAGAAACGTTTACATTTATCGTCTGGCAACTAATGCCGCGTGATGACGTTTGCGGTCGCACCACTCTGTACGAAGTAGAAGCTTCTAAGTTGTTGCAGTCACCAAGAAAGAGGCACAGAAATTCAAGTTTTTGTTTTTGAAAATTCAGTTTTTGGCTGCTTTTGCTGCCTTGTAGTTGACCTAGGACCTCAAGATTTTGCATGAACCGAGCTCTGGCAGCCACATTACACGAGAAAAAACGAGAAGTGGTAATTCGTAGTAAAAACTGCAGAAAACATAACGTTTTCTACATTGTTTTCGTATCGACGTAACTGAAAATCTTCACATTGGACGCATTACTCTCAGAAACGTTTACATTTATCGTCTGGCAACTAATGCCGCGTGATGACGTTTGCGGTCGCACCACTCTGTACGAAGTAGAAGCTTCTAAGTTGTTGCCGTCACCAAGAAAGAGGCACAGAAATTCAAGTTTTAGTTTTTGAAAATTCAGTTTTTGGCTGCTTTTGCTGCCTTGTAGGTGACCTAGGACCTTAAGATTTTGCATGAACCGAACTCTGGCAGCCACATTACACGAGAAAAAGCGAGAAGTGGTAATTCGTAGTAAAAACCCCAGAAAACATAACGTTTTCAACATTTGTTTTCGAAATGACGTAACTGAAAATCTTCACATTGGACGCAATACTCTCAGAAACGTTTACATTTATCGTCTGGCAACTAATGCCGCGTGATGACGTTTGCGGTCGCACCACTCCTTACGAAGTAGAAGCTTCTAAGTTGTTGCAGTCACCAAGAAAGAGGCACAGAAATTCAAGTTTTTGTTTGTGAAAATTCAGTTTTTGGCTGCTTTTGCTGCCTTGTAGTTGACCTAGGACCTTTAGATTTTGCATGAACCGAACTCTGGCAGCCACATTACACGAGAAAAAGCGAGAAGTGGTAATTCGTAGTAAAAACCGCAGAAAACATAACGTTTTCAACATTTGTTTTCAAAATGACGTAACTGAAAATCTTCACATTGGACGCATTACTCTCAGAAACGTTTACATTTATCGTCTGGCAACTAATGCCGCGTGATGACGTTTGCGGTTGCATCACTCTGTACGAAGTAGTAGCTTCTAAGTTGTTGCAGTCACCAAGAAAGAGGCATAGAAATTCAAGTTTTAGTTTTTGAAAATTCAGTTTTTGGCTGCTTTTGCTGCCTTGTAGTTGACCTAGGACCTTAAGATTTTGCATGAACCGAACTCTGGCAGCCACATTACACGAGAAAAAGCGAGAAGTGGTAATTCGTAGTAAAAACCGCAGAAAACATAACGTTTTCTACATTGTTTTCGTATCGACGTAACTGAAAATCTTCACATTGGACGCAATACTCTCAGAAACGTTTACATTTATCGTCTGGCAACTAATGCCGCGTGATGACGTTTGCGGTCGCACCACTCTGTACGAAGTAGAAGCTTCTAAGTTGTTGCAGTCACCAAGAAAGAGGCACAGAAATTCAAGTATTTCTTTTTGAAAATTCCGTTTTTGGCTGCTTTTGCTGCCTTGTAGTTGACCTAGGACTTTAAGATTTTGCATGAACCGAACTCTGGCAGCCACATTACACGAGAAAAAGCGAGAAGTGGTAATTCGTAGTAAAAAAAGCAGAAAACATAACGTTTTCAACATTTGTTTTCAAAATGACGTAACTGAAAATCTTCACATTGGACGCATTACTCTCAGAAACGTTTACATTTATCGTCTGGCAACTAATGCCGCGTGATGACGTTTGCGGTCGCACCACTCTGTACGAAGTAGAAGCTTCTAAGTTGTTGCAGTCACCAAGAAAGAGGCACAGAAATTCAAGTTTTAGATTTTGAAAATTCAGTTTTTGGCTGCTTTTGCTGCCTTGTAGTTGACCTAGGACCCTTAGATTTTGTATGAACCGAACTCTGGCAGCCACATTACACGAGGAAAAGCGAGAAGTGGTAATTCATAGTAAAAACCGCAGAAAACATAACGTTTTCTACATTGTTTTCGTATCGACGTAACTGAAAATCTTCACATTGGACGCATTACTCTCAGAAACGTTTACATTTATCGTCTGGCAACTAATGCCGCGTGATGACGTTTGCGGTCGCACCACTCTGTACGAAGTGGAAGCTTCTAACTTGTTGCAGTCACCAAGAAAGAGGCACAGAAATTCAAGTTTTAGTTTTTGAAAATTCAGTTTTTGGCTGCTTTTGCTGCCTTGTAGTTGACCTAGGACCTTAAGATTTTGCATGAACCGAACTCTGGCAGCCACGTTACACGAGAAAAAGCGAGAAGTGGTAATTCGTAGTAAAAACCGCATAAAATATAACGTTTTCAACATTTGTTTTCGAAATGACGTAACTTAAAATCTTCACATTGGACGCATTACTCTCAGAAACGTTTACATTTATCGTCTGGCAACTAATTCCGCGTGATGACGTTTGCGGTCGCACCACTATGTACGAAGTAGAAGCTTCTAAGTTGTTGCAGTCACCAAGAAAGAGGCACAGAAATTCAAGTTTTAGTTTTTGAAAATTCAGTTTTTGGCTGCTTTTGCTGCCTTGTAGTTGACCTAGGACCTTAAGATTTTGCATGAACCGAACTCTGGCAGCCACATTACACGAGAAAAAGCGAGAAGTGGTAATTCTTGGTGAAAACCGCAGAAAACATAACGTTTTCAACATTTGTTTTCGAAATGACGTAACTGAAAATCTTCACATTGGACGCATTACTCTCAGAAACGTTTACATTTATCGTCTGGCAACTAATGCAGCGTGATGACGTTTGCGGTCGCACCACTCTGTACGAAGTAGAAGCTTCTAAGTTGTTGCAGTCACC
The DNA here is from genome assembly GCF_023864345.2 of Schistocerca serialis cubense. NCBI lineage: Eukaryota > Metazoa > Arthropoda > Insecta > Orthoptera > Acrididae > Schistocerca > Schistocerca serialis. The sequence goes on from NC_064649.1 coordinate 53,301,105, forward strand.
AAGAAAGAGGCACAGAAATTCAAGTTTTAGTTTTTGAAAATTCAGTTTTTGGCTGCTTTTGCTGCCTTGTAGTTGACCTAGGACCTTAAGATTTTGCGTGAACCGAACTCTGGCAGCCACATTACACGAGAAAAAGCGAGAAGTGGTAATTCGTAGTAAAAACTCCAGAAAACATAACGTTTTCAACATTTGTTTTCGTATCGACGTAACTGAAAATCTTCACATTGGACGCATTAATCTCAGAAACGTTTACATTTATCGTCTGGCAACTAATGCAGCGTGATGACGTTTGCGGTCGCACCACTCTGTACGAAGTAGAAGCTTCTAAGTTGTTGCAGTCACCAAGAAAGAGGCACAGAAATTCAAGTTTTTGTTTTTGAAAATTCAGTTTTTGGCTGCTTTTGCTGCCTTTTAGTAGACCTAGGACCTTAAGATTTTGCATGAACCGAACTCTGGCAGCCACATTACTCGAGAAAAAGCTAGAAGTGGTAATTCGTAGTAAAAACCGCAGAAAACATAACGTTTTCTACATTGTTTTCGTATCGACGTAACTGAAAATCTTCACATTGGACGCATTACTCTCAGAAACGTTTACATTTATCGTCTGGCCACTAATGCCGCGTGATGACGTTTGCGGTCGCACCACTCTTTACGAAGTAGAAGCTTCTAAGTTGTTGCAGTCACCAAGAAAGAGGCACAGAAATTCAAGTTTTTGTTTTTGAAAATTCAGTTTTTGGCTGCTTTTGCTGCCTTGTAGTTGACCTAGGACCTCAAGATTTTGCATGAACCGAGCTCTGGCAGCCACATTACACGAGAAAAAGCGAGAAGTGGTAATTCGTAGTAAAAACTGCAGAAAACATAACGTTTTCTACATTGTTTTCGTATCGACGTAACTGAAAATCTTCACATTGGACGCATTACTCTCAGAAACGTTTACATTTATCGTCTGGCAACTAATGCCGCGTGATGACGTTTGCGGTCGCACCACTCTGTACGAAGTAGAAGCTTCTAAGTTGTTGCCGTCACCAAGAAAGAGGCACAGAAATACAAGTTTTAGTTTTTGAAAATTCAGTTTTTGGCTGCTTTTGCTGCCTTGTAGGTGACCTAGGACCTTAAGATTTTGCATGAACCGAACTCTGGCAGCCACATTACACGAGAAAAAGCGAGAAGTGGTAATTCGTAGTAAAAACCCCAGAAAACATAACGTTTTCAACATTTGTTTTCGAAATGACGTAACTGAAAATCTTCACATTGGACGCAATACTCTCAGAAACGTTTACATTTATCGTCTGGCAACTAATGCCGCGTGATGAAGTTTGCGGTCGCACCACTCTGTACGAAGTAGAAGCTTCTAAGTTGTTGCAGTCACCAAGAAATAGGCACAGAAATTCAAGTTTTAGTTTGTGAAAATTCAGTTTTTGGCTGCTTTTGCTGCCTTGTAGTTGACCTAGGACCTTTAGATTTTGCATGAACCGAACTCTGGCAGCCACATTACACGAGAAAAAGCGAGAAGTGGTAATTCCTAGTAAAAACCGCAGAAAACATAACGTTCTCAACATTTGTTTTCAAAATGACGTAACTGAAAATCTTCACATTGGACGCATTACTCTCAGAAACGTTTACATTTATCGTCTGGCAACTAATGCCGCGTGATGACGTTTGCGGTTGCATCACTCTGTACGAAGTAGTAGCTTCTAAGTTGTTGCAGTCACCAAGAAAGAGGCATAGAAATTCAAGTTTTAGTTTTTGAAAATTCAGTTTTTGGCTGCTTTTGCTGCCTTGTAGTTGACCTAGGACCTTAAGATTTTGCATGAACCGAACTCTGGCAGCCACATTACACGAGAAAAAGCGAGAAGTGGTAATTCGTAGTAAAAACCGCAGAAAACATAACGTTTTCTACATTGTTTTCGTATCGACGTAACTGAAAATCTTCACATTGGACGCAATACTCTCAGAAACGTTTACATTTATCGTCTGGCAACTAATGCCGCGTGATGACGCTTGCGGTCGCACCACTCTGTACGAAGTAGAAGCTTCTAAGTTGTTGCAGTCACCAAGAAAGAGGCACAGAAATTCAAGTTTTAGTTTTTGAAAATTCCGTTTTTGGCTGCTTTTGCTGCCTTGTAGTTGACCTAGGACTTTAAGATTTTGCATGAACCGAACTCTGGCAGCCACATTACACGAGAAAAAGCGAGAAGTGGTAATTCGTAGTAAAAAAAGCAGAAAACATAACGTTTTCAACATTTGTTTTCAAAATGACGTAACTGAAAATCTTCACATTGGACGCATTACTCTCAGAAACGTTTACATTTATCGTCTGGCAACTAATGCTGCGTGATGACGTTTGCGGTCGCACCACTCTGTACGAAGTAGAAGCTTCTAAGTTGTTGCAGTCACCAAGAAAGAGGCACAGAAATTCAAGTTTTAGATTTTGAAAATTCAGTTTTTGGCTGCTTTTGCTGCCTTGTAGTTGACCTAGGACCCTTAGATTTTGTATGAACCGAACTCTGGCAGCCACATTACACGAGGAAAAGCGAGAAGTGGTAATTCATAGTAAAAACCGCAGAAAACATAACGTTTTCTACATTGTTTTCGTATCGACGTAACTGAAAATCTTCACATTGGACGCATTACTCTCAGAAACGTTTACATTTATCGTCTGGCAACTAATGCCGCGTGATGACGTTTGCGGTCGCACCACTCTGTACGAAGTGGAAGCTTCTAAGTTGTTGCAGTCACCAAGAAAGAGGCACAGAAATTCAAGTTTTAGTTTTTGAAAATTCAGTTTTTGGCTGCTTTTGCTGCCTTGTAGTTGACCTAGGACCTTAAGATTTTGCATGAACCGAACTCTGGCAGCCACATTACACGAGAAAAAGCGAGAAGTGGTAATTCGTAGTAAAAACCGCATAAAACATAACGTTTTCAACATTTGTTTTCGAAATGACGTAACTTAAAATCTTCACATTGGACGCATTACTTTCAGAAACGTTTACATTTATCGTCTGGCAACTAATTCCGCGTGATGACGTTTGCGGTCGCACCACTATGTACGAAGTAGAAGCTTCTAAGTTGTTGCAGTCACCAAGAAAGGGGCACAGAAATTCAAGTTTTAGTTTTTGAAAATTCAGTTTTTGGCTGCTTTTGCTGCCTTGTAGTTGACCTAGGACCTTAAGATTTTGCATGAACCGAACTCTGGCAGCCACATTACACGAGAAAAAGCGAGAAGTGGTAATTCGTAGTAAAAACCGCAGAAAACATAACGTTTTCTACATTGTTTTCGTATCGACGTAACTGAAAATCTTCACATTGGACGCAATACTCTCAGAAACGTTTACATTTATCGTCTGGCAACTAATGCCGCGTGATGACGCTTGCGGTCGCACCACTCTGTACGAAGTAGAAGCTTCTAAGTTGTTGCAGTCACCAAGAAAGAGGCACAGAAATTCAAGTTTTAGTTTTTGAAAATTCCGTTTTTGGCTGCTTTTGCTGCCTTGTAGTTGACCTAGGACTTTAAGATTTTGCATGAACCGAACTCTGGCAGCCACATTACACGAGAAAAAGCGAGAAGTGGTAATTCGTAGTAAAAAAAGCAGAAAACATAACGTTTTCAACATTTGTTTTCAAAATGACGTAACTGAAAATCTTCACATTGGACGCATTACTCTCAGAAACGTTTACATTTATCGTCTGGCAACTAATGCTGCGTGATGACGTTTGCGGTCGCACCACTCTGTACGAAGTAGAAGCTTCTAAGTTGTTGCAGTCACCAAGAAAGAGGCACAGAAATTCAAGTTTTAGATTTTGAAAATTCAGTTTTTGGCTGCTTTTGCTGCCTTGTAGTTGACCTAGGACCCTTAGATTTTGTATGAACCGAACTCTGGCAGCCACATTACACGAGGAAAAGCGAGAAGTGGTAATTCATAGTAAAAACCGCAGAAAACATAACGTTTTCTACATTGTTTTCGTATCGACGTAACTGAAAATCTTCACATTGGACGCATTACTCTCAGAAACGTTTACATTTATCGTCTGGCAACTAATGCCGCGTGATGACGTTTGCGGTCGCACCACTCTGTACGAAGTGGAAGCTTCTAAGTTGTTGCAGTCACCAAGAAAGAGGCACAGAAATTCAAGTTTTAGTTTTTGAAAATTCAGTTTTTGGCTGCTTTTGCTGCCTTGTAGTTGACCTAGGACCTTAAGATTTTGCATGAACCGAACTCTGGCAGCCACATTACACGAGAAAAAGCGAGAAGTGGTAATTCGTAGTAAAAACCGCATAAAACATAACGTTTTCAACATTTGTTTTCGAAATGACGTAACTTAAAATCTTCACATTGGACGCATTACTTTCAGAAACGTTTACATTTATCGTCTGGCAACTAATTCCGCGTGATGACGTTTGCGGTCGCACCACTATGTACGAAGTAGAAGCTTCTAAGTTGTTGCAGTCACCAAGAAAGGGGCACAGAAATTCAAGTTTTAGTTTTTGAAAATTCAGTTTTTGGCTGCTTTTGCTGCCTTGTAGTTGACCTAGGACCTTAAGATTTTGCATGAACCGAACTCTGGCAGTCACATTACACGAGAAAAAGCGAGAAGTGGTAATTCGTAGTAAAAACCGCAGAAAACATAACGTTTTCAACATTTGTTTTCAAAATGACGTAACTGAAAATCTTCACATTGGACGCATTACTCTCAGAAACGTTTACATTTATCGTCTGGCAACTAATGCCGCGTGATGACGTTTGCGGTCGCACCACTCTGTACGAAGTAGAAGCTTCTAAGTTGTTGCAGTCACCAAGAAAGAGGCACAGAAATTCAAGTTTTTGTTTTTGAAAATTCAGTTTTTGGTTGCTTTTGCTGCCTTGTAGTTGACCTAGGACCTTAAGATTTTGCATGAACCGAACTCTGGCAGCCACATTACACGAGAAAAAGCGAGAAGTGGTAATTCGTAGTAAAAACCGCAGAAAACATAACGTTTTCTACATTGTTTTCGTATCGACGTAACTGAAAATCTTCACATTGGACGCAATACTCTCAGAAACGTTTACATTTATCGTCTGGCAACTAATGCCGCGTGATGACGTTTGCGGTCGCACCACTCTGTACGAAGTAGAAGCTTCTAAGTTGTTGCAGTCACCAAGAAAGAGGCACAGAAATTCAAGTATTTGTTTTTGAAAATTCCGTTTTTGGCTGCTTTTGCTGCCTTGTAGTTGACCTAGGACTTTAAGATTTTGCATGAACCGAACTCTGGCAGCCACATTACACGAGAAAAAGCGAGAAGTGGTAATTCGTAGTAAAAACCGCAGAAAACATAACGTTTTCTACATTGTTTTCGTATCGACGTAACTGAAAATCTTCACATTGGACGCATTACTCTCAGAATCGTTTACATGTATCGTCTGGCAACTAATGCCGCGTGATGACGTTTGCGGTCGCACCACTCTGTACGAAGTAGAAGCTTCTAAGTTGTTGCAGTCACCAAGAAAGAGGCACAGAAATTCACGTTTTAGATTTTGAAAATTCAGTTTTTGGCTGCTTTTGCTGCCTTGTAGTTGACCTAGGACCTTTAGATTTTGTATGAACCGAACTCTGGCAGCCACATTACACGAGGAAAAGCGAGAAGTGGTAATTCGTAGTAAAAACCGCAGAAAACATAACGTATTCTACATTGTTTTCGTATCGACGTAACTGAAAATCTTCACATTGGACGCATTACTCTCAGAAACGTTTACATTTATCGTCTGGCAACTAATGCCGCGTGATGACGTTTGCGGTCGCACCACTCTGTACGAAGTAGAAGCTTCTAAGTTGTTGCAGTCACCAAGAAAGAGGCACAGAAATTCAAGTTTTAGTTTTTGAAAATTCAGTTTTTGGCTGTTTTTGCTGCCTTGTAGTTGACCTAGGACCTTAAGATTTTGCATGAACCGAACTCTGGCAGCCACATTACACGAGAAAAAGCGAGAAGTGGTAATTCGTAGTAAAAACCGCAGAAAACATAACGTTTTCAACATTTGTTTTCGAAATGACGTAACTTAAAATCTTCACATTGGACGCATTACTCTCAGAAACGTTTACATTTATCGTCTGGCAACTAATTCCGCGTGATGACGTTTGCGGTCGCACCACTATGTACGAAGTAGAAGCTTCTAAGTTGTTGCAGTCACCAAGAAAGGGGCACAGAAATTCAAGTTTTAGTTTTTGAAAATTCAGTTTTTGGCTGCTTTTGCTGCCTTGTAGTTGACCTAGGACCTTAAGATTTTGCATGAACCGAACTCTGGCAGCCACATTACACGAGAAAAAGCGAGAAGTGGTAATTCGTAGTAAAAACCGCAGAAAACATAACGTTTTTAACATTTGTTTTCAAAATGACGTAACTGAAAATCTTCACATTGGACGCATTACTCTCAGAATCGTTTACATTTATCGTCTGGCAACTAATGCCGCGTGATGACGTTTGCGGTCGCACCACTCTGTACGAAGTAGAAGCTTCTAAGTTGTTGCAGTCACCAAGAAAGAGGCACAGAAATTCAAGTCTTAGTTTTTGAAAATTCAGTTTTTGGCTGCTTTTGCTGCCTTGTAGTTGACCTTGGACCTTAAGATTTTGTATGAACCGAACTCTGGCAGCCACATTACACGAGAAAAAGCGAGAAGTGGTAATTCGTAGTAAAAACCGCAGAAAACATAACGTTTTCTACATTGTTTTCGTATCGACGTAACTGAAAATCTTCACATTGGACGCATTACTCTCAGAAACGTTTACATTTATCGTCTGGCAACTAATTCCGCGTGATGACGTTTGCGGTCGCACCACTCTGTACGAAGTAGAAGCTTCTAAGTTGTTGCAGTCACCAAGAAAGAGGCACAGAAATTCAAGTTTTAGTTTTTGAAAATTCAGTTTTTGGCTGCTTTTGCTGCCTTGTAGTTGACCTAGGACCTTAAGATTTTGCATGAACCGAACTCTGGCTGCCACATTACACGAGAAAAAGCGAGAAGTGGTAATTCGTAGTAAAAACCGCAGAAAACATAACGTTTTCAACATTTGTTTTCGAAATGACGTAGCTGAAAATCTTCACATTGGACGCATTACTCTCAGAAACGTTTACATTTATCGTCTGGCAACTAATGCCGCGTGATGACGTTTGCGGTCGCACCACTCTGTACGAAGTAGAAGCTTCTAAGTTGTTGCAGTCACCAAGAAAGAGGCACAGAAATTCATGTTTTTGTTTTTGAAAATTCAGTTTTTGGCTGCTTTTGCTGCCTTGTAGTTGACCTAGGACCTCAAGATTTTGCATGGACCGAACTCTGGCAGCCACATTACACGAGAAAAAGCGAGAAGTGGTAATTCGTAGTAAAAACCGCAGAAAACATAACGTTTTCTACATTGTTTTCGTATCGACGTAACTGAAAATCTTCACATTGGACGCAATACTCTCAGAAACGTTTACATTTATCGACTGGCAACTAATGCCGCGTGATGACGTTTGCGGTCGCACCACTCTGTACGAAGTAGAAGCTTCTAAGTTGTTGCAGTCACCAAGAAAGAGGCACAGAAATTCAATTTTAGTTTTTGAAAATTCAGTTTTTGGCTGCTTTTGCTGCCTTGTAGTTGACCTAGGACCTCAAGATTTTGCATGAACCGAACTCTGGCAGCCACATTACACGAGAAAAAGCGAGAAGTGGTAATTCGTAGTAAAAACCGCAGAAAACATAACGTTTTCAACATTTGTTTTCGAAATGACGTAACTGAAAATCTTCACATTGGACGCATTACTCTCAGAAACGTTTACATTTATCGTCTGGCAACTAATGCCGCGTGATGACGTTTGCGGTCGCACCACTCTGTACGAAGTAGAAGCTTCTAAGTTGTTGCAGTCACCAAGAAAGAGGCACAGAAATTCAAGTTTTTGTTTTTGAAAATTCAGTTTTTGGCTGCTTTTGCTGCCTTGTAGTTGACCTAGGACCTTAAGATTTTGCATGAACCGAACTCTGGCAGCCACATTACGCGAGAAAAAGCGAGAAGTGGTAATTCGTAGTGAAAACCGCAGAAAACATAACGTTTTCAATATTTGTTTTCGAAATGACGTAACTGAAAATCTTCACATTGGACGCATTACTCTCAGAAACGTTTACATTTATCGTCTGGCAACTAATGCAGCGTGATTACGTTTGCGGTCGCACCACTCTGTACGAAGTAGAACCTTCTAAGTTGTTGCAGTCACCAAGAAAGAGGCACAGAAATTCAAGTTTTAGTTTTTGAAAATTCAGTTTTTGGCTGCTTTTGCTGCCTTGTAGTTGACCTAGGACCTTAAGATTTTGCGTGAACCTAACTCTGGCAGCCACATTACACGAGAAAAAGCGAGAAGTGGTAATTCGTAGTAAAAACCGCAGAAAACATAACGTTTTCAACATTTGTTTTCGAAATGACGTAACTGAAAATCTTCACATTGGACGCATTACTCTCAGAAACGTTTACATTTATCGTCTGGCAACAAATGCAGCGTGATGACGTTTGCGGTCGCACCACTCTGTACGATGTAGATGCTTCTAAGTTATTGCAGTCACCAAGAAAGAGGCACAGAAATTCAAGTTTTAGTTTTTGAAAATTCAGTTTTTGGCTGCTTTTGCTGCCTTGTAGTTTACCTAGGACCTTAAGATTTTGCATGAACCGAACTCTGGCAGCCACATTACACGAGAAAAAGCGAGAAGTGGTAATTCGTAGTAAAAACCGCAGAAAACATAACGTTTTCTACATTGTTTTCGTATCGACGTAACTGAAAATCTTCACATTGGACGCATTACTCTCAGAAACGTTTACATTTATCGTCTGGCAACTAATGCCGCGTGATGACGTTTGCGGTCGCACCACTCTGTACGAAGTAGAAGCTTCTAAGTTGTTGCAGTCACCAAGAAAGAGGCACAGAAATTCAAGTTTTTGTTTTTGAAAATTCAGTTTTTGGCTGCTTTTGCTGCCTTGTAGTTGACCTAGGACCTTAAGATTTTGCATGAACCGAACTCTGGCAGCCACATTACACGAGAAAAAGCGAGAAGTGGTAATTCGTAGTAAAAACCGCAGAAAACATAATGTTTTCTACATTGTTTTCGTATCGACGTAACTGAAAATCTTCACATTGGACGCATTACTCTCAGAAACGTTTACATTTATCGTCTGGCAACTAATGCCGCGTGATGACGTTTGCGGTCGCACCACTCTTTACGAAGTAGAAGCTTCTAAGTTGTTGCAGTCACCAAGAAAGAGGCACAGAAATTCAAGTTTTTGTTTTTGAAAATTCAGTTTTTGGCTGCTTTTGCTGCCTTGTAGATGACCTAGGAGCTTAAGATTTTGCATGAACCGAACTCTGGCAGCCACATTACACGAGAAAAAGCGAGAAGTGGTAATTCGTAGTAAAAACCGCAGAAAACATAACGTTTTCTACATTGTTTTCGTATCGACGTAACTGAAAATCTTCACATTGGACGCATTACTCTCAGAAACGTTTACATTTATCGTCTGGCAACTAATGCCGCGTGATGACGTTTGCGGTCGCACCACTCTGTACGAAGTAGAAGCTTCTAAGTTGTTGCAGTCACCGAGAAAGAGGCACAGAAATTCAAGTTTTAGTTTTTGAAAATTCAGTTTTTGGCTGCTTTTGCTGCCTTGTAGTTGACCTAGGACCTTAAGATTTTGCATGAACCGAACTCTGTCAGCCACTTTACACGAGAAAAAGCGAGAAGTGGTAATTCGTAGTAAAAACCGCAGAAAACATAACGTTTTCAACATTTGTTTTCAAAATGACGTAACTGAAAATCTTCACATTGGACGCATTACTCTCAGAAAAGTTTACATTTATCGTCTGGCAACTAATGCCGCGTGATGACGTTTGCGGGCGCACCACTCTGTACGAAGTAGAAGCTTCTAAGTTGTTGCAGTCACCAAGAAAGAGGCACAGAAATTCAAGTATTTGTTTTTGAAAATTCCGTTTTTGGCTGCTTTTGCTGCCTTGTAGTTGACCTAGGACTTTAAGATTTTGCATGAACCGAACTCTGGCAGCCACATTACACGAGAAAAAGGGAGAAGTGGTAATTCGTAGTAAAAACCGCAGAAAACATAACGTTTTCTAAATCGTTTTCGTATCGACGTAACTAAAAATCTTTACATTGGACGCATTACTCTCAGAAACGTTTACATTTATCGTCTGGCAACTAATGCCGCGTGATGACGTTTGCGGTCGCACCACTCTGTACGTAGTAGAAGCTTCTAAGTTGTTGCAGTCACCAAGAAAGAGGCACAGAAATTCAAGTTTTTGTTTTTGAAAATTCAGTTTTTGGCTGCTTTTGCTGCCTTGTAGTTGACCTAGGACCTTAAGATTTTGCATGAACCGAACTCAGGCAGCCACATTACACGAGAAAAAGCGAGAAGTGGTAATTCGTAGTAAAAACCGCAGAAAACATAACGTTTTCAACATTTGTTTTCAAAATGACGTAACTGAAAATCTTCACGTTGGACGCATTACTCTCAGAAAAGTTTACATTTATCGTCTGGCAACTAATGCCGCGTGATGACGTTTGCGGGCGCACCACTCTGTACGAAGTAGAAGCTTCTAAGTTGTTGCAGTCACCAAGAAAGAGGCACAGAAATTCAAGTATTTGTTTTTGAAAATTCCGTTTTTGGCTGCTTTTGCTGCCTTGTAGTTGACCTAGGACTTTAAGATTTTGCATGAACCGAACTCTGGCAGCCACATTACACGAGAAAAAGCGAGAAGTGGTAATTCGTAGTAAAAACCGCAGAAAACATAACGTTTTCAACATTTGTTTTCGAAATGACGTAACTGAAAATCTTCACATTGGACGCATTACTCTCAGAAACGTTTACATTTATCGTCTGGCAACTAATGCAGCGTGATGACGTTTGCGGTCGCACCACTCTGTACGATGTAGATGCTTCTAAGTTATTGCAGTCACCAAGAAAGAGGCACAGAAATTCAAGTTTTAGTTTTTGAAAATTCAGTTTTTGGCTGCTTTTGCTGCCTTGTAGTTTACCTAGGACCTTAAGATTTTGCATGAACCGAACTCTGGCAGCCACATTACACGAGAAAAAGCGAGAAGTGGTAATTCGTAGTAAAAACCGCAGAAAACATAACGTTTTCTACATTGTTTTCGTATCGACGTAACTGAAAATCTTCACATTGGACGCATTACTCTCAGAAACGTTTACATTTATCGTCTGGCAACTAATGCCGCGTGATGACGTTTGCGGTCGCACCACTCTGTACGAAGTAGAAGCTTCTAAGTTGTTGCAGTCACCAAGAAAGAGGCACAGAAATTCAAGTTTTTGTTTTTGAAAATTCAGTTTTTGGCTGCTTTTGCTGCCTTGTAGTTGACCTAGGACCTTAAGATTTTGCATGAACCGAACTCTGGCAGCCACATTACACGAGAAAAAGCGAGAAGTGGTAATTCGTAGTAAAAACCGCAGAAAACATAATGTTTTCTACATTGTTTTCGTATCGACGTAACTGAAAATCTTCACATTGGACGCATTACTCTCAGAAACGTTTACATTTATCGTCTGGCAACTAATGCCGCGTGATGACGTTTGCGGTCGCACCACTCTTTACGAAGTAGAAGCTTCTAAGTTGTTGCAGTCACCAAGAAAGAGGCACAGAAATTCAAGTTTTTGTTTTTGAAAATTCAGTTTTTGGCTGCTTTTGCTGCCTTGTAGATGACCTAGGAGCTTAAGATTTTGCATGAACCGAACTCTGGCAGCCACATTACACGAGAAAAAGCGAGAAGTGGTAATTCGTAGTAAAAACCGCAGAAAACATAACGTTTTCTACATTGTTTTCGTATCGACGTAACTGAAAATCTTCACATTGGACGCATTACTCTCAGAAACGTTTACATTTATCGTCTGGCAACTAATGCCGCGTGATGACGTTTGCGGTCGCACCACTCTGTACGAAGTAGAAGCTTCTAAGTTGTTGCAGTCACCGAGAAAGAGGCACAGAAATTCAAGTTTTAGTTTTTGAAAATTCAGTTTTTGGCTGCTTTTGCTGCCTTGTAGTTGACCTAGGACCTTAAGATTTTGCATGAACCGAACTCTGTCAGCCACTTTACACGAGAAAAAGCGAGAAGTGGTAATTCGTAGTAAAAACCGCAGAAAACATAACGTTTTCAACATTTGTTTTCAAAATGACGTAACTGAAAATCTTCACATTGGACGCATTACTCTCAGAAAAGTTTACATTTATCGTCTGGCAACTAATGCCGCGTGATGACGTTTGCGGGCGCACCACTCTGTACGAAGTAGAAGCTTCTAAGTTGTTGCAGTCACCAAGAAAGAGGCACAGAAATTCAAGTATTTGTTTTTGAAAATTCCGTTTTTGGCTGCTTTTGCTGCCTTGTAGTTGACCTAGGACTTTAAGATTTTGCATGAACCGAACTCTGGCAGCCACATTACACGAGAAAAAGGGAGAAGTGGTAATTCGTAGTAAAAACCGCAGAAAACATAACGTTTTCTAAATCGTTTTCGTATCGACGTAACTAAAAATCTTTACATTGGACGCATTACTCTCAGAAACGTTTACATTTATCGTCTGGCAACTAATGCCGCGTGATGACGTTTGCGGTCGCACCACTCTGTACGTAGTAGAAGCTTCTAAGTTGTTGCAGTCACCAAGAAAGAGGCACAGAAATTCAAGTTTTTGTTTTTGAAAATTCAGTTTTTGGCTGCTTTTGCTGCCTTGTAGTTGACCTAGGACTTTAAGATTTTGCATGAACCGAACTCTGGCAGCCACATTACACGAGAAAAAGCGAGAAGTGGTAATTCGTAGTAAAAACCGCAGAAAACATAACGTTTTCAACATTTGTTTTCGAAATGACGTAACTGAAAATCTTCACATTGGACGCATTACTCTCAGAAACGTTTACATTTATCGTCTGGCAACTAATGCAGCGTGATGACGTTTGCGGTCGCACCACTCTGTACGATGTAGATGCTTCTAAGTTATTGCAGTCACCAAGAAAGAGGCACAGAAATTCAAGTTTTAGTTTTTGAAAATTCAGTTTTTGGCTGCTTTTGCTGCCTTGTAGTTTACCTAGGACCTTAAGATTTTGCATGAACCGAACTCTGGCAGCCACATTACACGAGAAAAAGCGAGAAGTGGTAATTCGTAGTAAAAACCGCAGAAAACATAACGTTTTCTACATTGTTTTCGTATCGACGTAACTGAAAATCTTCACATTGGACGCATTACTCTCAGAAACGTTTACATTTATCGTCTGGCAACTAATGCCGCGTGATGACGTTTGCGGTCGCACCACTCTGTACGAAGTAGAAGCTTCTAAGTTGTTGCAGTCACCAAGAAAGAGGCACAGAAATTCAAGTTTTTGTTTTTGAAAATTCAGTTTTTGGCTGCTTTTGCTGCCTTGTAGTTGACCTAGGACCTTAAGATTTTGCATGAACCGAACTCTGGCAGCCACATTACACGAGAAAAAGCGAGAAGTGGTAATTCGTAGTAAAAACCGCAGAAAACATAATGTTTTCTACATTGTTTTCGTATCGACGTAACTGAAAATCTTCACATTGGACGCATTACTCTCAGAAACGTTTACATTTATCGTCTGGCAACTAATGCCGCGTGATGACGTTTGCGGTCGCACCACTCTTTACGAAGTAGAAGCTTCTAAGTTGTTGCAGTCACCAAGAAAGAGGCACAGAAATTCAAGTTTTTGTTTTTGAAAATTCAGTTTTTGGCTGCTTTTGCTGCCTTGTAGATGACCTAGGAGCTTAAGATTTTGCATGAACCGAACTCTGGCAGCCACATTACACGAGAAAAAGCGAGAAGTGGTAATTCGTAGTAAAAACCGCAGAAAACATAACGTTTTCTACATTGTTTTCGTATCGACGTAACTGAAAATCTTCACATTGGACGCATTACTCTCAGAAACGTTTACATTTATCGTCTGGCAACTAATGCCGCGTGATGACGTTTGCGGTCGCACCACTCTGTACGAAGTAGAAGCTTCTAAGTTGTTGCAGTCACCGAGAAAGAGGCACAGAAATTCAAGTTTTAGTTTTTGAAAATTCAGTTTTTGGCTGCTTTTGCTGCCTTGTAGTTGACCTAGGACCTTAAGATTTTGCATGAACCGAACTCTGTCAGCCACTTTACACGAGAAAAAGCGAGAAGTGGTAATTCGTAGTAAAAACCGCAGAAAACATAACGTTTTCAACATTTGTTTTCAAAATGACGTAACTGAAAATCTTCACATTGGACGCATTACTCTCAGAAAAGTTTACATTTATCGTCTGGCAACTAATGCCGCGTGATGACGTTTGCGGGCGCACCACTCTGTACGAAGTAGAAGCTTCTAAGTTGTTGCAGTCACCAAGAAAGAGGCACAGAAATTCAAGTATTTGTTTTTGAAAATTCCGTTTTTGGCTGCTTTTGCTGCCTTGTAGTTGACCTAGGACTTTAAGATTTTGCATGAACCGAACTCTGGCAGCCACATTACACGAGAAAAAGGGAGAAGTGGTAATTCGTAGTAAAAACCGCAGAAAACATAACGTTTTCTAAATCGTTTTCGTATCGACGTAACTAAAAATCTTTACATTGGACGCATTACTCTCAGAAACGTTTACATTTATCGTCTGGCAACTAATGCCGCGTGATGACGTTTGCGGTCGCACCACTCTGTACGTAGTAGAAGCTTCTAAGTTGTTGCAGTCACCAAGAAAGAGGCACAGAAATTCAAGTTTTTGTTTTTGAAAATTCAGTTTTTGGCTGCTTTTGCTGCCTTGTAGTTGACCTAGGACCTTAAGATTTTGCATGAACCGAACTCAGGCAGCCACATTACACGAGAAAAAGCGAGAAGTGGTAATTCGTAGTAAAAACCGCAGAAAACATAACGTTTTCAACATTTGTTTTCAAAATGACGTAACTGAAAATCTTCACGTTGGACGCATTACTCTCAGAAAAGTTTACATTTATCGTCTGGCAACTAATGCCGCGTGATGACGTTTGCGGGCGCACCACTCTGTACGAAGTAGAAGCTTCTAAGTTGTTGCAGTCACCAAGAAAGAGGCACAGAAATTCAAGTATTTGTTTTTGAAAATTCCGTTTTTGGCTGCTTTTGCTGCCTTGTAGTTGACCTAGGACTTTAAGATTTTGCATGAACCGAACTCTGGCAGCCACATTACACGAGAAAAAGCGAGAAGTGGTAATTCGTAGTAAAAACCGCAGAAAACATAACGTTTTCTACATCGTTTTCGTATCGACGTAACTAAAAATCTTCACATTGGACGCATTACTCTCAGAAACGTTTACATTTATCGTCTGGCAACTAATGCCGCGTGATGACGTTTGCGGTCGCACCACTCTGTACGAAGTAGAAGCTTATAAGTTGTTGCAGTCACCAAGAAAGAGGCACAGAAATTCAAGTTTTAGATTTAGAAAATTCAGTTTTTGGCTGCTTTTGCTGCCTTGTAGTTGACCTAGGACCTTTAGATTTTGTATGAACCGAACTCTGGCAGCCACATTACACGAGGAAAAGCGAGAAGTGGTAATTCGTAGTAAAACCGCAGAAAGCATAACGTTTTCTACATTGTTTTCGTATCGACGTAACTGAAAATCTTCACATTGGACGCATTACTCTCAGAAACGTTTACATTTATCGTCTGGCAACTAATGCCGCGTGATGACGTTTGCGGTCGCACCACTCTGTACGAAGTAGAAGCTTCTAAGTTGTTGCAGTCACCAAGAAAGAGGCACAGAAATTCAAGTTTTAGTTTTTGAAAATTCAGTTTTTGGCTGCTTTTGCTGCCTTGTAGTTGACCTAGGACCTTAAGATTTTGCATGAACCGAACTCTGGCAGCCACATTACACGAGAAAAAGCGAGAAGTGGTAATTCGTAGTAAAAAAAGCAGAAAACATAACGTTTTCAACATTTGTTTTCAAAATGACGTAACTGAAAATCTTCACATTGGACACATAACTCTCAGAAACGTTTACATTTATCGTCTGGCAACTAATGCCGCGTGATGTCGTTTGCGGTCGCACCACTCTGTACGAATAAGGAGCTTCTAAGTTGTTGCAGTCACCAAGAAAGAGGCACAGAAATTCATGTTTTTGTTTTTGAAAATTCAGTTTTTGGCTGCTTTTGCTGCCTTGTAGTTGACCTAGGACCTTAAGATTTTGCATGAACCGAACTCTGGCAGCCACATTACACGAGAAAAAGCGAGAAGTGGTAATTCGTAGTAAAAACCGCAGAAAACATGACGTTTTCTACATTGCTTTCGTATCGACGTAACTGAAAATCTTCACATTGGACGCAATACTCTCAGAAACGTTTACATTTATCGTCTGGCAACTAATGCCGCGTGATGACGTTTGCGGTCGCACCACTCTGTACGAAGTAGAAGCTTCTAAGTTGTTGCAGTCACCAAGAAAGAGGCACAGAAATTCGATTTTAGTTATTGAAAATTCAGTTTTTGGCTGCTTTTGCTGCCTTGTAGTTGACCTAGGACCTTAAGATTTTGCATGAACCGAACTCTGGCAGCCACATTACACGAGAAAAAGCGAGAAGTGGTAATTCGTAGTAAAAACCGCAGAAAACATAACGTTTTCAACATTTGTTTTCGAAACGGCGTAACTGAAAATCTTCACATTGGACGCATTACTCTCAGAAACGTTTACATTTATCGTCTGGCAACTAATGCCGCGTGATGTCGTTTGCGGTCGCACCACTCTGTACGAATAAGGAGCTTCTAAGTTGTTGCAGTCACCAAGAAAGAGGCACAGAAATTCATGTTTTTGTTTTTGAAAATTCAGTTTTTGGCTGCTTTTGCTGCCTTGTAGTTGACCTAGGACCTTAAGATTTTGCATGAACCGAACTCTGGCAGCCACATTACACGAGAAAAAGCGAGAAGTGGTAATTCGTAGTAAAAACCGCAGAAAACATGACGTTTTCTACATTGCTTTCGTATCGACGTAACTGAAAATCTTCACATTGGACGCAATACTCTCAGAAACGTTTACATTTATCGTCTGGCAACTAATGCCGCGTGATGACGTTTGCGGTCGCACCACTCTGTACGAAGTAGAAGCTTCTAAGTTGTTGCAGTCACCAAGAAAGAGGCACAGAAATTCGATTTTAGTTATTGAAAATTCAGTTTTTGGCTGCTTTTGCTGCCTTGTAGTTGACCTAGGACCTTAAGATTTTGCATGAACCGAACTCTGGCAGCCTTATTACACGAGAAAAAGCGAGAAGTGGTAATTCGTAGTAAAAACCGCAGAAAACATAACGTTTTCAACATTTGTTTTCGAAATGACGTATCTGAAAATCTTCACATTGGACGCATTACTCTCAGAAACGTTTACATTTATCGTCTGGCAACTAATTCCGCGTGATGACGTTTGCGGTCGCACCACTCTGTACGAAGTAGAAGCTTCTAAGTTGTTGCAGTCACCAAGAAAGAGGCACAGAAATTCAAGTTTTTGTTTTTGAAAATTCAGTTTTTGGCTGCTTTTGCTGCCTTGTAGTTGACCTAGGACCTTAAGATTTTGCATGAACCGAACTCTGGCAGCCACATTACACGAGAAAAAGCGAGAAGTGGTAATTCGTAGTAAAAACCGCAGAAAACATAACGTTTTCAACATTTGTTTTCGAAATGACGTAACTGAAAATCTTCACATTGGACGCATTACTCTCAGAAACGTTTACATTTATCGTCTGGCAACTAATGCCGCGTGATGACGTTTGCGGTCGCACCACTCTTTACGAAGTAGCAGCTTCTAAGTTGTTGCAGTCACCAAGAAAGAGGCACAGAAATTCAAGTTTTAGTTTTTGAAAATTCAGTTTTTGGCTGCTTTTGCTGCCTTGTAGTTGACCTAGGACCTTAAGATTTTGCATGAACCGAACTCTGGCAGCCACATTACACGAGAAAAAGCGAGAAGTGGTAATTCGTAGTAAAAACTGCAGAAAACATAACGTTTTCTACATTGTTTTCGTATCGACGTAACTGAAAATCTTCACATTGGACGCATTACTCTCAGAAACGTTTACATTTATCGTCTGGCAACTAATGCCGCGTGATGACGTTTGCGGTCGCACCACTCTGTACGAAGTAGAAGCTTCTAAGTTGTTGCAGTCACCAAGAAAGAGGCACAGAAATTCAAGTTTTAGTTTTTGAAAGATTCAGTTTTTGGCTGCTTTTGCTGCCTTATAGTTGACCTAGGACCTTAAGATTTTGCATGAACCGAACTCTGGCAGCCACATTACACGAGAAAAAGCGAGAAGTGGTAATTCGTAGTAAAAACCCAAGAAAACATAACGTTTTCAACATTTGTTTTCGAAATGACGTAACTGAAAATCTTCACATTGGACGCATTACTCTCAGAAACGTTTACATTTATCGTCTGGCAACTAATGCCGCGTGATGACGTTTGCGGTCGCACCACTCTGTACGAAGTAGAAGCTTCTAAGTTGTTGCAGTCACCAAGAAAAAGGCACAGAAATTCAAGTTTTTGTTTTTGAAAATTCAATTTTTGGCTGCTTTTGCTGCCTTGTAGTTGACCTAGGACCTTAAGATTTTGCATGAACCGAACTCTGGCAGCCACATTACACGAGAAAAAGGGAGAAGTGGTAATTCGTAGTAAAAACCGCAGAAAACATAACGTTTTCTACACCGTTTTCGTATCGACGTAACTGAAAATCTTCACATTGGACGCATTACTCTCAGAAACGTTTACATTTATCGTCTGGCAACTAATGCCGCGTGATGACGTTTGCGGTCGCACCACTCTGTACGAAGTAGAAGCTTCTAAGTTGTTGCAGTCACCAAGAAAGAGGCACAGAAATTCGATTTTAGTTATTGAAAATTCAGTTTTTGGCTGCTTTTGCTGCCTTGTAGTTGACCTAGGACCTTAAGATTTTGCATGAACCGAACTCTGGCAGCCACATTACACGAGAAAAAGCGAGAAGTGGTAATTCGTAGTAAAAACCGCAGAAAACATAACGTTTTCAACATTTGTTTTCGAAATGACGTATCTGAAAATCTTCACATTGGACGCATTACTCTCAGAAACGTTTACATTTATCGTCTGGCAACTAATTCCGCGTGATGACGTTTGCGGTCGCACCACTCTGTACGAAGTAGAAGCTTCTAAGTTGTTGCAGTCACCAAGAAAGAGGCACAGAAATTCAAGTTTTTGTTTTTGAAAATTCAGTTTTTGGCTGCTTTTGCTGCCTTGTAGTTGACCTAGGACCTTAAGATTTTGCATGAACCGAACTCTGGCAGCCACATTACACGAGAAAAAGCGAGAAGTGGTAATTCGTAGTAAAAACCGCAGAAAACATAACGTTTTCAACATTTGTTTTCGAAATGACGTAACTGAAAATCTTCACATTGGACGCATTACTCTCAGAAACGTTTACATTTATCGTCTGGCAACTAATGCCGCGTGATGACGTTTGCGGTCGCACCACTCTTTACGAAGTAGCAGCTTCTAAGTTGTTGCAGTCACCAAGAAAGAGGCACAGAAATTCAAGTTTTTGTTTTTGAAAATTCAGTTTTTGGCTGCTTTTGCTGCCTTGTAGTTGACCTAGGACCTTAAGATTTTGCATGAACCGAACTCTGGCAGCCACATTACACGAGAAAAAGCGAGAAGTGGTAATTCGTAGTAAAAACTGCAGAAAACATAACGTTTTCTACATTGTTTTCGTATCGACGTAACTGAAAATCTTCACATTGGACGCATTACTCTCAGAAACGTTTACATTTATCGTCTGGCAACTAATGCCGCGTGATGACGTTTGCGGTCGCACCACTCTGTACGAAGTAGAAGCTTCTAAGTTGTTGCAGTCACCAAGAAAGAGGCACAGAAATTCAAGTTTTAGTTTTTGAAAGATTCAGTTTTTGGCTGCTTTTGCTGCCTTATAGTTGACCTAGGACCTTAAGATTTTGCATGAACCGAACTCTGGCAGCCACATTACACGAGAAAAAGCGAGAAGTGGTAATTCGTAGTAAAAACCCAAGAAAACATAACGTTTTCAACATTTGTTTTCGAAATGACGTAACTGAAAATCTTCACATTGGACGCATTACTCTCAGAAACGTTTACATTTATCGTCTGGCAACTAATGCCGCGTGATGACGTTTGCGGTCGCACCACTCTGTACGAAGTAGAAGCTTCTAAGTTGTTGCAGTCACCAAGAAAAAGGCACAGAAATTCAAGTTTTTGTTTTTGAAAATTCAATTTTTGGCTGCTTTTGCTGCCTTGTAGTTGACCTAGGACCTTAAGATTTTGCATGAACCGAACTCTGGCAGCCACATTACACGAGAAAAAGCGAGAAGTGGTAATTCGTAGTAAAAACCGCAGAAAACATAACGTTTTCTACACCGTTTTCGTATCGACGTAACTGAAAATCTTCACATTGGACGCATTACTCTCAGAAACGTTTACATTTATCGTCTGGCAACTAATGCCGCGTGATGACGTTTGCGGTCGCACCACTCTGTACGAAGTAGAAGCTTCTAAGTTGTTGCAGTCACCAAGAAAGAGGCACAGAAATTCAAGTTTTAGATTTTGAAAATTCAGTTTTTGGCTGCTTTTGCTGCCTTGTAGTTGACGGACCTTTAGATTTTGTATGAACCGAACTCTGGCAGCCACATTACACGAGGAAAAGCGAGAAGTGGTAATTCGTAGTAAAAACCGCAGAAAGCATAAAGTTTTCTACATTGTTTTCGTATCGACGTAACTGAAAATCTTCACATTGGACGCATTACTCTCAGAAACGTTTACATTTATCGTCTGGCAACTAATGCCGCGTGATGACGTTTGCGGTCGCACCACTCTGTACGAAGTAGAAGCTTCTAAGTTGTTGCAGTCACCAAGAAAGAGGCACAGAAATTCAAGTTTTAGTTTTTGAAAATTCAGTTTTTGGCTGCTTTTGCTGCCTTGTAGTTGACCTAGGACCTTAAGATTTTGCATGAACCGAACTCTGGCAGCCACATTACACGAGAAAAAGCGAGAAGTGGTAATTCGTAGTAAAAACCGCAGAAAACATAACGTTTTCTACATTGTTTTCGTATCGACGTAACTGAAAATCTTCACTTTGGACGCATTACTCTCAGAAACGTTTACATTTATCGTCTGGCAACTAATGCCGCGTGATGACGTTTGCGGTCGCACCACTCTTTACGAAGTAGAAGCTTCTAAGTTGTTGCAGTCACCAAGAAAGAGGCACAGAAATTCAAGTTTTTGTTTTTGAAAATTCTGTTTTTGGCTGCTTTTGCTGCCTTGTAGTTGACCTAGGACCTTAAGATTTTGCATGAACCGAACTCTGGCAGCCACATTACAGGAGAAAAAGCGAGAAGTGGTAATTCGTAGTAAAAACTGCAGAAAACATAACGTTTTCTACATTGTTTTCGTATCGACGTAACTGAAAATCTTCACACTGGACGCATTACTCGCAGAAACGTTTACATTTATCGTCTGGCAACTAATGCCGCGTGATGACGTTTGCGGTCGCACCACTCTGTACGAAGTAGAAGCTTCTAAGTTGTTGCAGTCACCGAGAAAGAGGCACAGAAATTCAAGTTATAGTTTTTGAAAATTCAGTTTTTGGCTGCTTTTGCTGCCTTGTAGTTGACCTAGGACCTTAAGATTTTGCATGAACCGAACTCTGGCAGCCACATTACACGAGAAAAAGCGAGAAGTGGTAATTCGTAGTAAAAACCCCAGAAAACATAACGTTTTCAACATTTGTTTTCGAAATGACGTAACTGAAAATCTTCACATTGGACGCATTACTCTCAGAAACGTTTACATTTATCGTCTGGCAACTAATGCCGCGTGATGACGTTTGCGGTCGCACCACTCTGTACGAAGTAGAAGCTTCTAAGTTGTTGCAGTCACCAAGAAAGAGGCACAGAAATTCAAGTTTTTGTTTTTGAAAATTCAGTTTTTGGCTGCTTTTGCTGCCTTGTAGGTGACCTAGGACCTTAAGATTTTGCATGAACCGAACTCTGGCAGCCGCATTACACGAGAAAAAGCGAGAAGTGGTAATTCGTAGTAAAAACCGCAGAAAACATAACGTTTTCAACATTTGTTTTCAAAATGACGTAACTGAAAATCTTCACATTGGACGCATTACTCTCAGAAACGTTTACATTTATCGTCTGGCAACTAATGCAGCGTGATTACGTTTGCGGTCGCACCACTCTGTACGAAGTAGAACCTTCTAAGTTGTTGCAGTCACCAAGAAAGAGGCACAGAAATTCAAGTATTTGTTTTTGAAAATTCCGTTTTTGGCTGCTTTTGCTGCCTTGTAGTTGACCTAGGACTTTAAGATTTTGCATGAACCGAACTCTGGCAGCCACATTACACGAGAAAAAGCGAGAAGTGGTAATTCGTAGTAAAAACCGCAGAAAACATAACGTTTTCTACATCGTTTTCGTATCGACGTAACTGAAAATCTTCACATTGGACGCATTACTCTCAGAAACGTTTACATTTATCGTCTGGCAACTAATGCCGCGTGATGACGTTTGCGGTCGCACCACTCTGTACGAAGTAGAAGCTTCTAAGTTGTTGCAGTCACTAAGAAAGAGGCACAGAAATTCAAGTTTTAGATTTTGAAAATTCAGTTTTTGGCTGCTTTTGCTGCCTTGTAGTTGACCTAGGACCTTTAGATTTTGTATGAACCGAACTCTGGCAGCCACATTACACGAGGAAAAGCAAGAAGTGGTAATTCGTAGTAAAAACCGCAGAAAGCATAACGTTTTCTACATTGTTTTCGTATCGACGTAACTGAAAATCTTCACATTGGACGCATTACTCTCAGAAACGTTTACATTTATCGTCTGGCAACTAATGCCGCGTGATGACGTTTGCGGTCGCACCACTCTGTACGAAGTAGAAGCTTCTAAGTTGTTGCAGTCACCAAGAAAGGGGCACAGAAATTCAAGTTTTAGTTTTTGAAAATTCAGTTTTTGGCTGCTTTTGCTGCCTTGTAGTTGACCTAGGACCTTAAGATTTTGCATGAACCGAACTCTGGCAGCCACATTACACGAGAAAAAGCGAGAAGTGGTAATTCGTAGTAAAAAAAGCAGAAAACATAACGTTTTCAACATTTGTTTTCAAAATGACGTAACTGAAAATCTTCACATTGGACGCATTACTCTCAGAAACGTTTACATTTATCGTCTGGCAACTAATGCCGCGTGATGACGTTTGCGGTCGCACCACTCTGTACGAAGTAGAAGCTTCTAAGTTGTTGCAGTCACCAAGAAAGAGGCACAGAAATTCAAGTTTTAGTTTTTGAAAATTCAGTTTTTTTCTGCTTTTGCTGCCTTGTAGTTGACCTTGGACCTTAAGATTTTGCATGAACCGAACTCTGCCAGCCACATTACAGGAGAAAAAGCGAGAAGTGGTAATTCGTAGTAAAAACTGCAGAAAACATAACGTTTTCTACATTGTTTTCGTATCGACGTAACTGAAAATCTTCACATTGGACGCATTACTCTCAGAAACGTTTACATTTTTCGTCTGGCAACTAATGCCGCGTGATGACGTTTGCGGTCGCACCACTCTGTACGAAGTAGAAGCTTCTAAGTTGTTGCAGTCACCGAGAAAGAGGCACAGAAATTCAAGTTTTAGTTTTTGAAAATTCAGTTTTTGGCTGCTTTTGCTGCCTTGTAGTTGACCTAGGACCTTAAGATTTTGCATGAACCGAACTCTGGCAGCCACATTACACGAGAAAAAGCGAGAAGTGGTAATTCGTAGTAAAAACCCCAGAAAACATAACGTTTTCAACATTTGTTTTCGAAATGACGTAACTGAAAATCTTCACATTGGACGCATTACTCTCAGAAACGTTTACATTTATCGTCTGGCAACTAATGCCGCGTGATGACGTTTGCGGTCGCACCACTCTGTACGAAGTAGAAGCTTCTAAGTTGTTGCAGTCACCAAGAAAGAGGCACAGAAATTCAAGTTTTTGTTTTTGAAAATTCAGTTTTTGGCTGCTTTTGCTGCCTTGTAGGTGACCTAGGACCTTAAGATTTTGCATGAACCGAACTCTGGCAGCCACATTACACGAGAAAAAGCGAGAAGTGTTAATTCGTAGTAAAAACCGCAGAAAACATAACGTTTTCAACATTTGTTTTCAAAATGACGTAACTGAAAATCTTCACATTGGACGCATTACTCTCAGAAACGTTTACATTTATCGTCTGGCAACTAATGCCGCGTGATGACGTTTGCGGTCGCACCACTCTGTACGAAGTAGAAGCTTCTAAGTTGTTGCAGTCACCAAGAAAGAGGCACAGAAATCCAAGTATTTGTTTTTGAAAATTCCGTTTTTGGCTGCTTTTGCTGCCTTGTAGTTGACCTAGGACTTTAAGATTTTGCATGAACCGAACTCTGGCAGCCACATTACACGAGAAAAAGCGAGAAGTGGTAATTCGTAGTAAAAACCGCAGAAAACATAACGTTTTCTACATCGTTTTCGTATCGACGTAACTGAAAATCTTCACATTGGACGCATTACTCTCAGAAACGTTTACATTTATCGTCTGGCAACTAATGCCGCGTGATGACGTTTGCGGTCGCACCACTCTGTACGAAGTAGAAGCTTCTAAGTTGTTGCAGTCACCAAGAAAGGGGCACAGAAATTCAAGTTTTAGTTTTTGAAAATTCAGTTTTTGGCTGCTTTTGCTGCCTTGTAGTTGACCTAGGACCTTAAGATTTTGCATGAACCGAACTCTGGCAGCCACATTACACGAGAAAAAGCGAGAAGTGGTAATTCGTAGTAAAAAAAGCAGAAAACATAACGTTTTCAACATTTGTTTTCAAAATGACGTAACTGAAAATCTTCACATTGGACGCATTACTCTCAGAAACGTTTACATTTATCGTCTGGCAACTAATGCCGCGTGATGACGTTTGCGGTCGCACCACTCTGTACGAAGTAGAAGCTTCTAAGTTGTTGCAGTCACCAAGAAAGAGGCACAGAAATTCAAGTTTTAGTTTTTGAAAATTCAGTTTTTTTCTGCTTTTGCTGCCTTGTAGTTGACCTTGCACCTTAAGATTTTGCATGAACCGAACTCTGCCAGCCACATTACACGAGAAAAAGCAAGAAGTGGTAATTCGTAGTAAAAACCGCAGAAAACGTAACGTTTTCTACATTGTTTTCGTATCGACGTAACTGAAAATCTTCACATTGGACGCAATACTCTCAGAAACGTTTACATTTATCGTCTGGCAACTAATGCCGCGTGATGACGTTTGCGGTCGCACCACTCTGTACGAAGTAGAAGCTTCTAAGTTGTTGCAGTCACCAAGAAAGAGGCACAGAAATTCAAGTTTTAGTTTTTGAAAATTCAGTTTTTGGCTGCTTTTGCTGCCTTGTAGTTGACCTAGGACCTTAAGATTTTGCATGAACCGAACTCTGGCAGCCACATTACACGAGAAAAAGCGAGAAGTGGTAATTCGTAGTAAAAACCGCAGAAAACATAACGTTTTCAAAATTTGTTTTCGAAACGACGTAACTGAAAATCTTCACATTGCACGCATTACTCTCAGAAACGTTTACATTTATCGTCTGGCAACTAATGCCGCGTGATGACGTTTGCGGTCGCACCACTCTGTACGAAGTAGGAGCTTCTAAGTTGTTGCAGTCACCAAGAAAGAGGCACAGAAATTCATGTTTTTGTTTTTGAAAATTCAGTTTTTGGCTGCTTTTGCTGCCTTGTGGTTGACCTAGGACCTTAAGATTTTGCATGAACCGAACTCTGGCAGCCACATTACACGAGAAAAAGCGAGAAGTGGTAATTCGTAGTAAAAACCGCAGAAAACATAACGTTTTCTACATTGCTTTCGTATCGACGTAACTGAAAATCTTCACATTGGACGAAATACTCTCAGAAACGTTTACATTTATCGTCTGGCAACTAATGCCGCGTGATGACGTTTGCGGTCGCACCACTCTGTACGAAGTAGAAGCTTCTAAGTTGTTGCAGTCACCAGGAAAGAGGCACAGAAATTCGATTTTAGTTTTTGAAAATTCAGTTTTTGGCTGCTTTTGCTGCCTTGTAGTTGACCTAGGACCTTAAGATTTTGCATGAACCGAACTCTGGCAGCCACATTACACGAGAAAAAGCGAGAAGTGGTAATTCGTAGTAAAAACCGCAGAAAACATAACGTTTTCAACATTTGTTTTCGAAATGACGTAACTGAAAATCTTCACATTGGACGCATTACTCTCAGAAACGTTTACATTTATCGTCTGGCAACTAATTCCGCATGATGACGTTTGCGGTCGCACCACTCTGTACGAAGTAGAAGCTTCTAAGTTGTTGCAGTCACCAAGAAAGAGGCACAGAAATTCACGTTTTTGTTTTTGAAAATTCAGTTTTTGGCTGCTTTTGCTGCCTTGTAGTTGACCTAGGACCTTAAGATTTTGAATGAACCGAACTCTGGCAGCCACATTACACGAGAAAAAGCGAGAAGTGGTAATTCGTAGTAAAAACCGCAGAAAACATAACGTTTTCAACATTTGTTTTCAAAATGACGTAACTGAAAATCTTCACATTGGACGCATTACTCTCAGAAACGTTTACATTTATCGTCTGGCAACTAATGCCGCGTGATGACGTTTGCGGTCGCACCACTCTGTACGAAGTAGGAGCTTCTAAGTTGTTGCAGTCACCAAGAAAGAGGCACAGAAATTCATGTTTTTGTTTTTGAAAATTCAGTTTTTGGCTGCTTTTGCTGCCTTGTAGTTGACCTAGGACCTTAAGATTTTGCATGAACCGAACTCTGGCAGCCACATTACACGAGAAAAAGCGAGAAGTGGTAATTCGTAGTAAAAACCGCAGAAAACATAACGTTTTCTACATTGCTTTCGTATCGACGTAACTGAAAATCTTCACATTGGACGCAATACTCTCAGAAACGTTTACATTTATCGTCTGGCAACTAATGCCGCGTGATGACGTTTGCGGTCGCACCACTCTGTACGAAGTAGAAGCTTCTAAGTTGTTGCAGTCACCAAGAAAGAGGCACAGAAATTCGATTTTAGTTTTTGAAAATTCAGTTTTTGGCTGCTTTTGCTGCCTTGTAGTTGACATAGGACCTTAAGATTTTGCATGAACCGAACTCTGGCAGCCACATTACACGAGAAAAAGCGAGAAGTGGTAATTCGTAGTAAAAACCGCAGAAAACATAACGTTTTCAACATTTGTTTTCGAAATGACGTAACTGAAAATCTTCACATTGGACGCATTACTCTCAGAAACGTTTACATTTATCGTCTGGCAACTAATGCAGCGTGATTACGTTTGCGGTCGCACCACTCTGTACGAAGTAGAAGCTTCTAAGTTGTTGCAGTCACCAAGAAAGAGGCACAGAAATTCAAGTTTTAGTTTTTGAAAATTCAGTTTTTGGCTGCTTTTGCTGCCTTGTAGTTGACCTAGGACCTTAAGATTTTGCGTGAACCGATCTCTGGCAGCCACATTACACGAGAAAAAGCGAGAAGTGGTAATTCGTAGTAAAAACCGCAGAAAACATAACGTTTTCAACATTTGTTTTCGTATCGACGTAACTGAAAATCTTCACATTGGACGCATTACTCTCAGAAACGTTTACATTTATCGTCTGGCAACTAATGCAGCGTGATGACGTTTGCGGTCGCACCACTCTGTACGAAGTAGAAGCTTCTAAGTTGTTGCAGTCACCAAGAAAGAGGCACAGAAATTCAAGTTTTTGTTTTTGAAAATTCAGTTTTTGGCTGCTTTTGCTGCCTTTTAGTTGACCTAGGACCTTAAGATTTTGCATGAACCGAACTCTGGCAGCCACATTACTCGAGAAAAAGCTAGAAGTGGTAATTCGTAGTAAAAACCGCAGAAAACATAACGTTTTCTACATTGTTTTCGTATCGACGTAACTGAAAATCTCACATTGGACGCATTGGTTCATGTGGCTCTGAGCACTATGGGACTTAACATCTTAGGTCATCAGTCCCCTAGAACTTAGAACTACTTAAACCTAACTAACCTAAGGACACCACAGAACACCCAGCCATCACGAGGCAGAGAAAATCTCTGACCCCGCCGGGAATCGAACCCGGGAACCCGGGCGTGGGAAGCGAGAACGCTACCGCACGACCACGAGATGCGGGCTTGGACGCATTACTCTCAGAAACGTTTACATTTATCGTCTGGCAACTAATTCCGCGTGATGACGTTTGCGGTCGCACCACTCTTTACGAAGTAGAAGCTTCTAAGTTGTTGCAGTCACCAAGAAAGAGGCACAGAAATTCAAGTTTTTGTTTTTGAAAATTCAGTTTTTGGCTGCTTTTGCTGCCTTGTAGTTGACCTAGGACCTTAAGATTTTGCATGAACCGAACTCTGGCAGCCACATTACACGAGAAAAAGCGAGAAGTGGTAATTCGTAGTAAAAACTGCAGAAAACATAACGTTTTCTACATTGTTTTCGTATCGACGTAACTGAAAATCTTCACATTGGACGCATTACTCTCAGAAACGTTTACATTTATCGTCTGGCAACTAATGCCGCGTGATGACGTTTGCGGTCGCACCACTCTGTACGAAGTAGAAGCTTCTAAGTTGTTGCAGTCACCAAGAAAGAGGCACAGAAATTCAAGTTTTAGTTTTCGAAAATTCAGTTTTTGGCTGCTTTTGCTGCCTTGTAGTTGACCTAGGACCTTAAGATTTTACATGAACCGAACTCTGGCAGCCACATTACACGAGAAAAAGCGAGAAGTGGTAATTCGTAGTAAAAACCCCAGAAAACATAACGTTTTCAACATTTGTTTTCGAAATGACGTAACTGAAAATCTTCACATTGGACGCATTACTCTCAGAAACGTTTACATTTATCGTCTGGCAACTAATGCCGCGTGATGACGTTTGCGGTCGCACCACTCTGTACGAAGTAGAAGCTTCTAAGTTGTTGCAGTCACCAAGAAAGAGGCACAGAAATTCAAGTTTTAGTTTTTGAAAATTCAGTTTTTGGCTGCTTTTGCTGCCTTGTAGTTGACCTAGGACCATAAGATTTTGCATGAACCGAACTCTGGCAGCCACATTACACGAGAAAAAGCGAGAAGTGGTAATTCGTAGTAAAAAGCGCAGAAAACATAACGTTTTCATCATTTGTTTTCAAAATGACGTAACTGAAAATCTTCACATTGGACGCATTACTCTCAGAAACGTTTACATTTATCGTCTGGCAACTAACGCCGCGTGATGACGTTTGCGGTCGCACCACTCTGTACGAAGTGGAAGCTTCTAAGTTGTTGCAGTCACCAAGAAAGAGGCACAGAAATTCGAGTTTTAGTTTTTGAAAATTCAGTTTTTGGCTGCTTTTGCTGCCTTGTAGTTGACCTAGGACCTTAAGATTTTGCATGAACCGAACTCTGGCAGCCACATTACACGAGAAAAAGCGAGAAGTGGTAATTCGTAGTAAAAACCGCAGAAAACATAACGTTTTCTACATTGTTTTCGTATCGACGTAACTGAAAATCTTCACATTGGACGCAATACTCTCAGAAACGTTTACATTTATCGTCTGGCAACTAATGCCGCGTGATGACGTTTGCGGTCGCACCACTCTGTACGAAGTAGAAGCTTCTAAGTTGTTGCAGTCACCAAGAAAGAGGCACAGAAATTCAAGTATTTGTTTTTGAAAATTCCGTTTTTGGCTGCTTTTGCTGCCTTGTAGTTGACCTAGGACTTTAAGATTTTGCATGGACCGAACTCTGGCAGCCACATTACACAAGAAAAAGCGAGAAGTGGTAATTCGTAGTAAAAACCGCAGAAAACATAACGTTTTCTACATCGTTTTCGTATCGACGTAACTGAAAATCTTCACATTGGACGCATTACTCTCAGAAACGTTTACATTTATCGTCTGGCAACTAATGCCGCGTGATGACGTTTGCGGTCGCACCACTCTGTACGAAGTAGAAGCTTCTAAGTTGTTGCAGTCACCAAGAAAGAGGCACAGAAATTCAAGTTTTAGATTTTGAAAATTCAGTTTTTGGCTGCTTTTGCTGCCTTGTAGTTGACCTAGGACCTTCAGATTTTGTATGAACCGAACTCTGGCAGCCACATTACACGAGGAAAAGCGAGCAGTGGTAATTCGTAGTAAAAACCGCAGAAAACATAACGTTTTCTGCATTGTTTTCGTATCGACGTAACTGAAAATCTTCACATTGGACGCATTACTCTCAGAAACGTTTACATTTATCGTCTGGCAACTAATGCCACGTGATGACGTTTGCGGTCGCACCACTCTGTACGAAGTAGAAGCTTCTAAGTTGTTGCAGTCACCAAGAAAGAGGCACAGAAATTCAAGTTTTAGTTTTTGAAAATTCAGTTTTTGGCGGCTTTTGCTGCCTTGTAGTTGACCTAGGACCTTAAGATTTTGCATGAACCGAACTCTGGCAGCCACATTACACGAGAAAAAGCGAGAAGTGGTAATTCGTAGTAAAAACCGCAGAAAACATAACGTTTTCAACATTTGTTTTCGAAATGACGTAACTTAAAATCTTCACATTGGACGCATTACTCTCAGAAACGTTTACATTTATCGTCTGGCAACTAATTCCGCGTGATGACGTTTGCGGTCGCA
The DNA here is from genome assembly GCF_023864345.2 of Schistocerca serialis cubense. NCBI lineage: Eukaryota > Metazoa > Arthropoda > Insecta > Orthoptera > Acrididae > Schistocerca > Schistocerca serialis. The sequence goes on from NC_064649.1 coordinate 53,331,755, forward strand.
CCACTATGTATGAAGTAGAAGCTTCTAAGTTGTTGCAGTCACCAAGAAACGGGCACAGAAATTCAAGTTTTAGTTTTTGAAAATTCAGTTTTTGGCTGCTTTTGCTGCCTTGTAGTTGATCTAGGACCTTAAGATTTTGCATGAACCGAACTCTGGCAGCCACATTACACGAGAAAAAGCGAGAAGTGGTAATTCGTAGTAAAAACCGCAGAAAACATAACGTTTTCAACATCTGTTTTCGAAATGACGTAACCGAAAATCTTCACATTGGACGCATTACTCTCAGAAACGTTTACATTTATCGTCTGGCAACTAATGCCACGTGATGACGTTTGCGGTCGCACCACTCTGTACGAAGTAGAAGTTTCTAAGTTGTTGCAGTCACCAAGAAAGAGGCACAGAAATTCAAGTTTTAATTTTTGATAATTCCGTTTTTGGCTGCTTTTGCTGCCTTGTAGTTGACCTTGCACCTTAAGATTTTGCATGAACTGAACTCTGGCAGCCAAATTACACGAGAAAAAGCAAGAAGTGGTAATTCGTAGTAAAAACCGCAGAAAACATAACGTTTTCTACATTGTTTTCGTATCGACGTAACTGAAAATCTTCACATTGGACGCAATACTCTCAGAAACGTTTACATTTATCGTCTGGCAACTAATGCAGCGTGATGACGTTTGCGGTCGCACCACTCTGTAGGAAGTAGAAGCTTCTAAGTTGTTGCAGTCACCAAGAAAGAGGCACAGAAATTCATGTTTTAGTTTTTGAATATTCAGTTTTTGGCTGCTTTTGCTGCCTTGTAGTTGACCTAGGACCTTAAGATTTTGCATGAACCGAACTCTGGCAGCCACATTACACGAGAAAAAGTGAGATGTGGTATTTCGTAGTAAAAACCGCAGAAAACATAACGTTTTCAACATTTGTTTTCGAAACGACGTAACTGAAAATCTTCACATTGGACGCATTACTCTCAGAAACGTTTACATTTATCGTCTGGCAACTAATGCCGCGTGATGACGTTTGCGGTCGCACCACTCTGTACGAAGTAGGAGCTTCTAAGTTGTTGCAGTCACCAAGAAAGAGGCACAGAAATTCATGTTTTTGTTTTTGAAAATTCAGTTTTTGGCTGCTATTGCTGCCTTGTAGTTGACCTAGGACCTCAAGATTGTGCATGAACCGAACTCTGGCAGCCGCATTACACGAGAAAAAGCGAGAAGTGGTAATTCGCAGTAAAAACCGCAGAAAACATAACGTTTTCTACATTGTTTTCGTATCGACGTAACTGAAAATCTTCACATTGGACGCAATACTCTCAGAAACGTTTACATTTATCGTCTGGCAACTAATGCCGCGTGATGACGTTTGCGGTCGCACCACTCTGTACGAAGTAGAAGCTTCTAAGTTGTTGCAGTCACCAAGAAAGAGGCACAGAAATTCAATTTTAGTTTTTGAAAATTCAGTTTTTGGCTGCTTTTGCTGCCTTGTAGTTGACCTAGGACCTTAAGATTTTGCATGAACCGAACTCTGGCAGCCACATTACACGAGAAAAAGCGAGAAGTGGTAATTCGTAGTAAAAACCGCAGAAAACAAAACGTTTTCAACATTTGTTTTCGAAATGACGTAACTGAAAATCTTCACATTGGACGCATTACTCTCAGAAACGTTTACATTTATCGTCTGGCAACTAATTCCGCGTGATGACGTTTGCGGTCGCACCACTCTGTACGAAGTAGAAGCTTCTAAGTTGTTGCAGTCACCAAGAAAGAGGCACAGAAATTCAAGTTTTTGTTCTTGAAAATTCAGTTTTTGGCTGCTTTTACTGCCTTGTAGTTGACCTAGGACCTTAAGATTTTGCATGAACCGAACTCTGGCAGCCACATTACACGAGAAAAAGCGAGAAGTGGTAATTCGTAGTGAAAACCGCAGAAAACATAACGTTTTCAACATTTGTTTTCGAAATGACGTAACTGAAAATCTTCACATTGGACGCATTACTCTCAAAAACGTTTACATTTATCGTCTGGCAACTAATGCAGCGTGATTACGTTTGCGGTCGCACCACTCTGTACGAAGTAGAAGCTTCTAAGTTGTTGCAGTCACCAAGAAGGAGGCACAGAAATTCAAGTTTTAGTTTTTGAAAATTCAGTTTTTGGCTGCTTTTGCTGCCTTGTAGTTGACCTAGGACCTTAAGATTTTGCGTGAACCGAACTCTGGCAGCCACGTTACACGAGAAAAAAGCGACTAGTGGTAATTCGTAGTAAAAACCGCAGAAAACATAACGTTTTCAACATTTGTTTTTGTATCGACGTAACTGAAAAACTTCACATTGGACGCATTACTCTCAGAAACGTTTACATTTATCGTCTGGCAACTAATGCAGCGTGATGACGTTTGCGGTCGCACCACTCTGTACGAAGTAGAAGCTTCTAAGTTGTTGCAGTCACCAAGAAAGAGGCACAGAAATTCAAGTTTTTGTTTTTGAAAATTCAGTTTTTGGCTGCTTTTGCTGCCTTTTAGTTGACCTAGGACCTTAAGATTTTGCATGAACCGAACTCTGGCAGCCACATTACTCGAGAAAAAGCTAGAAGTGGTAATTCGTAGTAAAAACCGCAGAAAACATAACGTTTTCTACATTGTTTTCGTATCGACGTAACTGAAAATCTCACATTGGACGCATTACTCTCAGAAACGTTTACATTTATCGTCTGGCAACTAATGCCGCGTGATGACGTTTGCGGTCGCACCACTCTTTACGAAGTAGAAGCTTCTAAGTTGTTGCAGTCACCAAGAAAGAGGCACAGAAATTCAAGTTTTTGTTTTTGAGAATTCAGTTTTTGGCTGCTTTTGCTGCCTTGTAGTTGACCTAGGACCTTAAGATTTTGCATGAACCGAACTCTGGCAGCCACATTACACGAGAAAAAGCGAGAAGTGGTAATTCGTAGTAAAAACTGCAGAAAACATAACGTTTTCTACATTGTTTTCGTATCGACGTAACTGAAAATCTTCACATTGGACCCATTACTCTCAGAAACGTTTACATTTATCGTCTGGCAACTAATTCCGCGTGATGACGTTTGCGGTCGCACCACTCTGTACGAAGTAGAAGCTTCTAAGTTGTTGCAGTCACCAAGAAAGAGGCACAGAAATTCAAGTTTTTGTTTTTGAAAATTCAGTTTTTGGCTGCTTTTGCTGCCTTGTAGTTGACCTAGGACCTTAAGATTTTGCATGAACCGAACTCTGGCAGCCACATTACACGAGAAAAAGCGAGAAGTGGTAATTCGTAGTGAAAACCGCAGAAAACATAACGTTTTCAACATTTGTTTTCGAAATGACGTAACTGAAAATCTTCACATTGGACGCATTACTCTCAGAAACGTTTACATTTATCGTCTGGCAACTAATGCAGCGTGATTACGTTTGCGGTCGCACCACTCTGTACGAAGTAGAAGCTTCTAAGTTGTTGCAGTCACCAAGAAAGAGGCACAGAAATTCAAGTTTTTGTTTTTGAAAATACAGTTTTTGGCTGCTTTTGCTGCCTTGTAGTTGACCTAGGACCTTAAGATTTTGCATGAACCGAACTCTGGCAGCCACATTACACGAGAAAAATCGAGAAGTGGTAATTCGTAGTGAAAACCGCAGAAAACATAACGTTTTCAACATTTGTTTTCGAAATGACGTAACTGAAAATCTTCACATTGGACGCATTACTCTCAGAAACGTTTACATTTATCGTCTGGCAACTAATTCCGCGTGATGACGTTTGCGGTCGCACCACTCTGTACGAAGTAGAAGCTTCTAAGTTGTTGCAGTCACCAAGAAAGAGGCACAGAAATTCAAGTTTTTGTTTTTGAAAATTCAGTTTTTGGCTGCTTTTGCTGCCTTGTAGTTGACCTAGGACCTTAAGATTTTGCATGAACCGAACTCTGGCAGCCACATTACACGAGAAAAAGCGAGAAGTGGTAATTCGTAGTGAAAACCGCAGAAAACATAACGTTTTCAACATTTGTTTTCGAAATGACGTAACTGAAAATCTTCACATTGGACGCATTACTCTCAGAAACGTTTACATTTATCGTCTGGCAACTAATGCAGCGTGATTACGTTTGCGGTCGCACCACTCTGTACGAAGTAGAAGCTTCTAAGTTGTTGCAGTCACCAAGAAAGAGGCACAGAAATTCAAGTTTTTGTTTTTGAAAATACAGTTTTTGGCTGCTTTTGCTGCCTTGTAGTTGACCTAGGACCTTAAGATTTTGCATGAACCGAACTCTGGCAGCCACATTACACGAGAAAAATCGAGAAGTGGTAATTCGTAGTGAAAACCGCAGAAAACATAACGTTTTCAACATTTGTTTTCGAAATGACGTAACTGAAAATCTTCACATTGGACGCATTACTCTCAGAAACGTTTACATTTATCGTCTGGCAACTAATGCAGCGTGATGACGTTTGCGGTCGCACCACTCTGTACGAAGTAGAAGCTTCTAAGTTGTTGCAGTCACCAAGAAAGAGGCACAGAAATTCAAGTTTTTGTTTTTGAAAATTCAGTTTTTGGCTGCTTTTGCTGCCTTGTAGTTGACCTAGGACCTTAAGATTTTGCGTGAACCGAACTCTGGCAGCCACATTACACGAGAAAAAGCGAGAAGTGGTAATTCGTAGTAAAAACCGCAGAAAACATAACGTTTTCAACATTTGTTTTCGTTTCGACGTATCTGAAAAACTTCACATTGGACGCATTACTCTCAGAAACGGTTACATTTATCGTCTGGCAACTAATGCAGCGTGATGACGTTTGCGGTCGCACCACTCTGTACGAAGTAGAAGCTTCTAAGTTGTTGCAGTCACCAAGAAAGAGGCACAGAAAATCAAGTATTTGTTTTTGAAAATTCAGTTTTTGGCTGCTTTTGCTGCCTTTTAGTTGACCTAGGACCTTAAGATTTTGCGTGAACCGAACTCTGGCAGCCACATTACTCGAGAAAAAGCTAGAAGTGGTAATTCGTAGTAAAAACCGCAGAAAACATAACGTTTTCTACATTGTTTTCGTATCGACGTAACTGAAAATCTCACATTGGACACATTACTCTCAGAAACGTTTACATTTATCGTCTGGCAACTAATGCCGCGTGATGACGTTTGCGGTCGCACCACTCTTTACGAAGTAGAAGCTTCTAAGTTGTCGCAGTCACCAAGAAAGAGGCACAGAAATTCAAGTTTTTGTTTTTGAGAATTCAGTTTTTGGCTGCTTTTGCTGCCTTGTAGTTGACCTAGGACCTTAAGATTTTGCATGAACCGAACTCTGGCAGCCACATTACACGAGAAAAAGCGAGAAGTGGTAATTCGTAGTAAAAACTGCAGAAAACATAACGTTTTCTACATTGTTTTCGTATCGACGTAACTGAAAATCTTCACATTGGACCCATTACTCTCAGAAACGTTTACATTTATCGTCTGGCAACTAATTCCGCGTGATGACGTTTGCGGTCGCACCACTCTGTACGAAGTAGAAGCTTCTAAGTTGTTGCAGTCACCAAGAAAGAGGCACAGAAATTCAAGTTTTTGTTTTTGAAAATTCAGTTTTTGGCTGCTTTTGCTGCCTTGTAGTTGACCTAGGACCTTAAGATTTTGCATGAACCGAACTCTGGCAGCCACATTACACGATAAAAAGCGAGAAGTGGTAATTCGTAGTGAAAACCGCAGAAAACATAACGTTTTCAACATTTGTTTTCGAAATGAAGTAACTGAAAATCTTCACATTGGACGCATTACTCTCAGAAACGTTTACATTTATCGTCTGGCAACTAATGCAGCGTGATTACGTTTGCGGTCGCACCACTCTGTACGAAGTAGAAGTTTCTAAGTTGTTGCAGTCACCAAGAAAGAGGCACAGAAATTCAAGTTTTAGTTTTTGAAAATTCAGTTTTTGGCTGCTTTTGCTGCCTTGTAGTTGATCTAGGACCTTAAGATTTTGCATGAACCGAACTCTGGCAGCCACATTACACGAGAAAAAGCGAGAAGTGGTAATTCGTAGTAAAAACCGCAGAAAACATAACGTTTTCAACATCTGTTTTCGAAATGACGTAACCGAAAATCTTCACATTGGACGCATTACTCTCAGAAACGTTTACATTTATCGTCTGGCAACTAATGCCACGTGATGACGTTTGCGGTCGCACCACTCTGTACGAAGTAGAAGTTTCTAAGTTGTTGCAGTCACCAAGAAAGAGGCACAGAAATTCAAGTTTTAATTTTTGATAATTCCGTTTTTGGCTGCTTTTGCTGCCTTGTAGTTGACCTTGCACCTTAAGATTTTGCATGAACTGAACTCTGGCAGCCAAATTGCACGAGAAAAAGCAAGAAGTGGTAATTCGTAGTAAAAACCGCAGAAAACATAACGTTTTCTACATTGTTTTCGTATCGACGTAACTGAAAATCTTCACATTGGACGCAATACTCTCAGAAACGTTTACATTTATCGTCTGGCAACTAATGCAGCGTGATGACGTTTGCGGTCGCACCACTCTGTAGGAAGTAGAAGCTTCTAAGTTGTTGCAGTCACCAAGAAAGAGGCACAGAAATTCATGTTTTAGTTTTTGAATATTCAGTTTTTGGCTGCTTTTGCTGCCTTGTAGTTGACCTAGGACCTTAAGATTTTGCATGAACCGAACTCTGGCAGCCACATTACACGAGAAAAAGTGAGATGTGGTATTTCGTAGTAAAAACCGCAGAAAACATAACGTTTTCAACATTTGTTTTCGAAACGACGTAACTGAAAATCTTCACATTGGACGCATTACTCTCAGAAACGTTTACATTTATCGTCTGGCAACTAATGCCGCGTGATGACGTTTGCGGTCGCACCACTCTGTACGAAGTAGGAGCTTCTAAGTTGTTGCAGTCACCAAGAAAGAGGCACAGAAATTCATGTTTTTGTTTTTGAAAATTCAGTTTTTGGCTGCTATTGCTGCCTTGTAGTTGACCTAGGACCTCAAGATTGTGCATGAACCGAACTCTGGCAGCCGCATTACACGAGAAAAAGCGAGAAGTGGTAATTCGCAGTAAAAACCGCAGAAAACATAACGTTTTCTACATTGTTTTCGTATCGACGTAACTGAAAATCTTCACATTGGACGCAATACTCTCAGAAACGTTTACATTTATCGTCTGGCAACTAATGCCGCGTGATGACGTTTGCGGTCGCACCACTCTGTACGAAGTAGAAGCTTCTAAGTTGTTGCAGTCACCAAGAAAGAGGCACAGAAATTCAATTTTAGTTTTTGAAAATTCAGTTTTTGGCTGCTTTTGCTGCCTTGTAGTTGACCTAGGACCTTAAGATTTTGCATGAACCGAACTCTGGCAGCCACATTACACGAGAAAAAGCGAGAAGTGGTAATTCGTAGTAAAAACCGCAGAAAACAAAACGTTTTCAACATTTGTTTTCGAAATGACGTAACTGAAAATCTTCACATTGGACGCATTACTCTCAGAAACGTTTACATTTATCGTCTGGCAACTAATTCCGCGTGATGACGTTTGCGGTCGCACCACTCTGTACGAAGTAGAAGCTTCTAAGTTGTTGCAGTCACCAAGAAAGAGGCACAGAAATTCAAGTTTTTGTTCTTGAAAATTCAGTTTTTGGCTGCTTTTACTGCCTTGTAGTTGACCTAGGACCTTAAGATTTTGCATGAACCGAACTCTGGCAGCCACATTACACGAGAAAAAGCGAGAAGTGGTAATTCGTAGTGAAAACCGCAGAAAACATAACGTTTTCAACATTTGTTTTCGAAATGACGTAACTGAAAATCTTCACATTGGACGCATTACTCTCAAAAACGTTTACATTTATCGTCTGGCAACTAATGCAGCGTGATGACGTTTGCGGTCGCACCACTCTGTACGAAGTAGAAGCTTCTAAGTTGTTGCAGTCACCAAGAAAGAGGCACAGAAATTCAAGTTTTAGTTTTTGAAAATTCAGTTTTTGGCTGCTTTTGCTGCCTTGTAGTTGACCTAGGACCTTAAGATTTTGCGTGAACCGAACTCTGGCAGCCACGTTACACGAGAAAAAAGCGACTAGTGGTAATTCGTAGTAAAAACCGCAGAAAACATAACGTTTTCAACATTTGTTTTCGTATCGACGTAACTGAAAAACTTCACATTGGACGCATTACTCTCAGAAACGTTTACATTTATCGTCTGGCAACTAATGCAGCGTGATGACGTTTGCGGTCGCACCACTCTGTACGAAGTAGAAGCTTCTAAGTTGTTGCAGTCACCAAGAAAGAGGCACAGAAATTCAAGTTTTTGTTTTTGAAAATTCAGTTTTTGGCTGCTTTTGCTGCCTTTTAGTTGACCTAGGACCTTAAGATTTTGCATGAACCGAACTCTGGCAGCCACATTACTCGAGAAAAAGCTAGAAGTGGTAATTCGTAGTAAAAACCGCAGAAAACATAACGTTTTCTACATTGTTTTCGTATCGACGTAACTGAAAATCTCACATTGGACGCATTACTCTCAGAAACGTTTACATTTATCGTCTGGCAACTAATGCCGCGTGATGACGTTTGCGGTCGCACCACTCTTTACGAAGTAGAAGCTTCTAAGTTGTTGCAGTCACCAAGAAAGAGGCACAGAAATTCAAGTTTTTGTTTTTGAGAATTCAGTTTTTGGCTGCTTTTGCTGCCTTGTAGTTGACCTAGGACCTTAAGATTTTGCATGAACCGAACTCTGGCAGCCACATTACACGAGAAAAAGCGAGAAGTGGTAATTCGTAGTAAAAACTGCAGAAAACATAACGTTTTCTACATTGTTTTCGTATCGACGTAACTGAAAATCTTCACATTGGACCCATTACTCTCAGAAACGTTTACATTTATCGTCTGGCAACTAATTCCGCGTGATGACGTTTGCGGTCGCACCACTCTGTACGAAGTAGAAGCTTCTAAGTTGTTGCAGTCACCAAGAAAGAGGCACAGAAATTCAAGTTTTTGTTTTTGAAAATTCAGTTTTTGGCTGCTTTTGCTGCCTTGTAGTTGACCTAGGACCTTAAGATTTTGCATGAACCGAACTCTGGCAGCCACATTACACGAGAAAAAGCGAGAAGTGGTAATTCGTAGTGAAAACCGCAGAAAACATAACGTTTTCAACATTTGTTTTCGAAATGACGTAACTGAAAATCTTCACATTGGACGCATTACTCTCAGAAACGTTTACATTTATCGTCTGGCAACTAATGCAGCGTGATTACGTTTGCGGTCGCACCACTCTGTACGAAGTAGAAGCTTCTAAGTTGTTGCAGTCACCAAGAAAGAGGCACAGAAATTCAAGTTTTTGTTTTTGAAAATACAGTTTTTGGCTGCTTTTGCTGCCTTGTAGTTGACCTAGGACCTTAAGATTTTGCATGAACCGAACTCTGGCAGCCACATTACACGAGAAAAATCGAGAAGTGGTAATTCGTAGTGAAAACCGCAGAAAACATAACGTTTTCAACATTTGTTTTCGAAATGACGTAACTGAAAATCTTCACATTGGACGCATTACTCTCAGAAACGTTTACATTTATCGTCTGGAAACTAATGCAGCGTGATGACGTTTGCGGTCGCACCACTCTGTACGAAGTAGAAGCTTCTAAGTTGTTGCAGTCACCAAGAAAGAGGCACAGAAATTCAAGTTTTTGTTTTTGAAAATTCAGTTTTTGGCTGCTTTTGCTGCCTTGTAGTTGACCTAGGACCTTAAGATTTTGCGTGAACCGAACTCTGGCAGCCACATTACACGAGAAAAAGCGAGAAGTGGTAATTCGTAGTAAAAACCGCAGAAAACATAACGTTTTCAACATTTGTTTTCGTATCGACGTAACTGAAAAACTTCACATTGGACGCATTACTCTCAGAAACGGTTACATTTATCGTCTGGCAACTAATGCAGCGTGATGACGTTTGCGGTCGCACCACTCTGTACGAAGTAGAAGCTTCTAAGTTGTTGCAGTCACCAAGAAAGAGGCACAGAAAATCAAGTATTTGTTTTGAAAATTCAGTTTTTGGCTGCTTTTGCTGCCTTTTAGTTGACCTAGGACCTTAAGATTTTGCGTGAACCGAACTCTGGCAGCCACATTACTCGAGAAAAAGCTAGAAGTGGTAATTCGTAGTAAAAACCGCAGAAAACATAACGTTTTCTACATTGTTTTCGTATCGACGTAACTGAAAATCTCACATTGGACACATTACTCTCAGAAACGTTTACATTTATCGTCTGGCAACTAATGCCGCGTGATGACGTTTGCGGTCGCACCACTCTTTACGAAGTAGAAGCTTCTAAGTTGTCGCAGTCACCAAGAAAGAGGCACAGAAATTCAAGTTTTTGTTTTTGAGAATTCAGTTTTTGGCTGCTTTTGCTGCCTTGTAGTTGACCTAGGACCTTAAGATTTTGCATGAACCGAACTCTGGCAGCCACATTACACGAGAAAAAGCGAGAAGTGGTAATTCGTAGTAAAAACTGCAGAAAACATAACGTTTTCTACATTGTTTTCGTATCGACGTAACTGAAAATCTTCACATTGGTCCCATTACTCTCAGAAACGTTTACATTTATCGTCTGGCAACTAATTCCGCGTGATGACGTTTGCGGTCGCACCACTCTGTACGAAGTAGAAGCTTCTAAGTTGTTGCAGTCACCAAGAAAGAGGCACAGAAATTCAAGTTTTTGTTTTTGAAAATTCAGTTTTTGGCTGCTTTTGCTGCCTTGTAGTTGACCTAGGACCTTAAGATTTTGCATGAACCGAACTCTGGCAGCCACATTACACGATAAAAAGCGAGAAGTGGTAATTCGTAGTGAAAACCGCAGAAAACATAACGTTTTCAACATTTGTTTTCGAAATGAAGTAACTGAAAATCTTCACATTGGACGCATTACTCTCAGAAACGTTTACATTTATCGTCTGGCAACTAATGCAGCGTGATTACGTTTGCGGTCGCACCACTCTGTACGAAGTAGAAGCTTCTAAGTTGTTGCAGTCACCAAGAAAGAGGCACAGAAATTCAAGTTTTAGTTTTTGAAAATTCAGTTTTTGGCTGCTTTTGCTGCCTTGTAGTTGACCTAGGACCTTAAGATTTTGCGTGAACCGAACTCTGGCAGCCACATTACACGAGAAAAAGCGAGAAGTGGTAATTCGTAGTAAAAACCGCAGAAAACATAACGTTTTCAACATTTGTTTTCGTATCGACGTAACTGAAAAACTTCACATTGGACGAATTACTCTCAGAAACGTTTACATTTATCGTCTGGCAACTAATGCAGCGTGATGACGTTTGCGGTCGCACCACTCTGTACGAAGTAGAAGCTTCTAAGTTGTTGCAGTCACCACGAAAGAGGCACAGAAATTCAAGTTTTTGTTTTTGAAAATTCAGTTTTTGGCTGCTTTTGCTGCCTTTTAGTTGACCTAGGACCTTAAGATTTTGCATGAACCGAACTCTGGCAGCCACATTACTCGAGAAAAAGCTAGAAGTGGTAATTCGTAGTAAAAACCGCAGAAAACATAACGTTTTCTACATTGTTTTCGTATCGACGTAACTGAAAATCTCACATTGGACGCATTACTCTCAGAAACGTTTACATTTATCGTCTGGCAACTAATGCCGCGTGATGACGTTTGCGGTCGCACCACTCTTTACGAAGTAGAAGCTTCTAAGTTGTTGCAGTCACCAAGAAAGAGGCACAGAAATTCAAGTTTTTGTTTTTGAGAATTCAGTTTTTGGCTGCTTTTGCTGCCTTGTAGTTGACCTAGGACCTTAAGATTTTGCATGAACCGAACTCTGGCAGCCACATTACACGAGAAAAAGCGAGAAGTGGTAATTCGTAGTAAAAACTGCAGAAAACATAACGTTTTCTACATTGTTTTCGTATCGACGTAACTGGAAATCTTCACATTGGACCCATTACTCTCAGAAACGTTTACATTTATCGTCTGGCAACTAATGCCGCGTGATGACGTTTGCGGTCGCACCACTCTGTACGAAGTAGAAGCTTCTAAGTTGTTGCAGTCACCAAGAAAGTGGCACAGAATTTCAAGTTTTAGTTTTTGAAAATTCAGTTTTTGGCTGCTTTTGCTGCCTTGTAGTTGACCTAGGACCTTAAGATTTTGCATGAACCGAACTCTGGCAGCCACATTACACGATAAAAAGCGAGAAGTGGTAATTCGTAGTAAAAACCGCAGAAAACATAACGTTTTCAACATTTGTTTTCGAAATGACGTAACTGAAAATCTTCACATTGGACGCATTACTCTGAGAAACGTTTACATTTATCGTCTGGCAACTAATGCCGCGTGATGACGTTTGCGGTCGCACCACTCTGTACGAAGTAGAAGCTTCTAAGTTGTTGCAGTCACCAAGAAAGAGGCACAGAAATTCAAGTTTTAGTTTTTGAAAATTCAGTTTTTGGCTGCTTTTGCTGCCTTGCAGTTGACCTAGGACCTTAAGATTTTGCATGAACCGAACTCTGGCAGCCACATTACACGAGAATCAGCGAGAAGTGGTAATTCGTAGTAAAAACCGCAGAAAACATAACGTTTTCAATATTTGTTTTCAAAATGACGTAACTGAAAATCTTCACATTGGACGCATTACTCTCAGAAACGTTTACATTTATCGTCTGGCAACTAATGCCGCGTGATGACGTTTGCGGTCGCACCACTCTGTACGAAGTAGAAGCTTCTAAGTTGTTGCAGTCACCAAGAAACAGGCACAGAAATTCAAGTTTTAGTTTTTGAAAATTCAGTTTTTGGCTGCTTTTCCTGCCTTGTAGTTGACCTAGGATCTTAAGATTTTGCATGAACCGAACTCTGGCAGCCACATTACACGAGAAAAAGCGAGAAGTGGTAATTCGTAGTAAAAACCGCAGAAAACATAACGTTTTCTACATTGTTTTCGTATCGACGTAACTGAAAATCTTCACATTGGACGCAATACTCTCAGAAACGTTTACATTTATCGTCTGGCAACTAATGCCGCGTGATGACGTTTGCGGTCGCACCACTCTGTACGAAGTAGAAGCTTCTAAGTTGTTGCAGTCACCAAGAAAGAGGCACAGAAATTCAAGTATTTGTTTTTGAAAATTCCGTTTTTGGCTGCTTTTGCTGCCTTGTAGTTGACCTAGGACTTTACGATTTTGCATGAACCGAACTCTGGCAGCCACATTACACGATAAAAAGCGAGAAGTGGTAATTCGTAGTGAAAACCGCAGAAAACATAACGTTTTCAACATTTGTTTTCGAAATGAAGTAACTGAAAATCTTCACATTGGACGCATTACTCTCAGAAACGTTTACATTTATCGTCTGGCAACTAATGCAGCGTGATTACGTTTGCGGTCGCACCACTCTGTACGAAGTAGAAGCTTCTAAGTTGTTGCAGTCACCAAGAAAGAGGCACAGAAATTCAAGTTTTAGTTTTTGAAAATTCAGTTTTTGGCTGCTTTTGCTGCCTTGTAGTTGACCTAGGACCTTAAGATTTTGCGTGAACCGAACTCTGGCAGCCACATTACACGAGAAAAAGCGAGAAGTGGTAATTCGTAGTAAAAACCGCAGAAAACATAACGTTTTCAACATTTGTTTTCGTATCGACGTAACTGAAAAACTTCACATTGGACGAATTACTCTCAGAAACGTTTACATTTATCGTCTGGCAACTAATGCAGCGTGATGACGTTTGCGGTCGCACCACTCTGTACGAAGTAGAAGCTTCTAAGTTGTTGCAGTCACCACGAAAGAGGCACAGAAATTCAAGTTTTTGTTTTTGAAAATTCAGTTTTTGGCTGCTTTTGCTGCCTTTTAGTTGACCTAGGACCTTAAGATTTTGCATGAACCGAACTCTGGCAGCCACATTACTCGAGAAAAAGCTAGAAGTGGTAATTCGTAGTAAAAACCGCAGAAAACATAACGTTTTCTACATTGTTTTCGTATCGACGTAACTGAAAATCTCACATTGGACGCATTACTCTCAGAAACGTTTACATTTATCGTCTGGCAACTAATGCCGCGTGATGACGTTTGCGGTCGCACCACTCTTTACGAAGTAGAAGCTTCTAAGTTGTTGCAGTCACCAAGAAAGAGGCACAGAAATTCAAGTTTTTGTTTTTGAGAATTCAGTTTTTGGCTGCTTTTGCTGCCTTGTAGTTGACCTAGGACCTTAAGATTTTGCATGAACCGAACTCTGGCAGCCACATTACACGAGAAAAAGCGAGAAGTGGTAATTCGTAGTAAAAACTGCAGAAAACATAACGTTTTCTACATTGTTTTCGTATCGACGTAACTGGAAATCTTCACATTGGACCCATTACTCTCAGAAACGTTTACATTTATCGTCTGGCAACTAATGCCGCGTGATGACGTTTGCGGTCGCACCACTCTGTACGAAGTAGAAGCTTCTAAGTTGTTGCAGTCACCAAGAAAGTGGCACAGAATTTCAAGTTTTAGTTTTTGAAAATTCAGTTTTTGGCTGCTTTTGCTGCCTTGTAGTTGACCTAGGACCTTAAGATTTTGCATGAACCGAACTCTGGCAGCCACATTACACGATAAAAAGCGAGAAGTGGTAATTCGTAGTAAAAACCGCAGAAAACATAACGTTTTCAACATTTGTTTTCGAAATGACGTAACTGAAAATCTTCACATTGGACGCATTACTCTGAGAAACGTTTACATTTATCGTCTGGCAACTAATGCCGCGTGATGACGTTTGCGGTCGCACCACTCTGTACGAAGTAGAAGCTTCTAAGTTGTTGCAGTCACCAAGAAAGAGGCACAGAAATTCAAGTTTTAGTTTTTGAAAATTCAGTTTTTGGCTGCTTTTGCTGCCTTGCAGTTGACCTAGGACCTTAAGATTTTGCATGAACCGAACTCTGGCAGCCACATTACACGAGAATCAGCGAGAAGTGGTAATTCGTAGTAAAAACCGCAGAAAACATAACGTTTTCAATATTTGTTTTCAAAATGACGTAACTGAAAATCTTCACATTGGACGCATTACTCTCAGAAACGTTTACATTTATCGTCTGGCAACTAATGCCGCGTGATGACGTTTGCGGTCGCACCACTCTGTACGAAGTAGAAGCTTCTAAGTTGTTGCAGTCACCAAGAAACAGGCACAGAAATTCAAGTTTTAGTTTTTGAAAATTCAGTTTTTGGCTGCTTTTCCTGCCTTGTAGTTGACCTAGGATCTTAAGATTTTGCATGAACCGAACTCTGGCAGCCACATTACACGAGAAAAAGCGAGAAGTGGTAATTCGTAGTAAAAACCGCAGAAAACATAACGTTTTCTACATTGTTTTCGTATCGACGTAACTGAAAATCTTCACATTGGACGCAATACTCTCAGAAACGTTTACATTTATCGTCTGGCAACTAATGCCGCGTGATGACGTTTGCGGTCGCACCACTCTGTACGAAGTAGAAGCTTCTAAGTTGTTGCAGTCACCAAGAAAGAGGCACAGAAATTCAAGTATTTGTTTTTGAAAATTCCGTTTTTGGCTGCTTTTGCTGCCTTGTAGTTGACCTAGGACTTTACGATTTTGCATGAACCGAACTCTGGCAGCCACATTACACGAGAAAAAGCGAGAAGTGGTAATTCGTAGTAAAAACCGCAGAAAACATAACGTTTTCTACATCGTTTTCGTATCGACGTAACTGAAAATCTTCACATTGGACGCATTACTCTCAGAAACGTTTACATTTATCGTCTGGCAACTAATGCCGCGTGATGACGTTTGCGGTCGCACCACTCTGTACGAAGTAGAAGCTTCTAAGTTGTTGCAGTCACCAAGAAAGAGGCACAGAAATTCAAGTTTTAGATTTTGAAAATTCCGTTTTTGGCTGCTTTTGCTGCCTTGTAGTTGACCTAGGACCTTTAGATTTTGTATGAACCGAACTCTGGCAGCCACATTACACGAGGAAAAGCGAGAAGTGGTAATTCGTAGTAAAAACCGCAGAAAACATAACGTTTTCTGCATTGTTTTCGTATCGACGTAACTGAAAATCTTCACATTGGTCGCATTACTCTCAGAAACGTTTACATTTATCGTCTGGCAACTAATGCCGCGTGATGACGTTTGCGGTCGCATCTCTCTGTACGAAGTAGAAGCTTCTAAGTTGTTGCAGTCACCAAGAAAGAGGCACAGAAATTCAAGTTTTAGTTTTTGAAAATTCAGTTTTTGGCTGCTTTTGCTGCCTTGTAGTTGACCTAGGACCTTAAGATTTTGCATGAACCGAACTCTGGCAGCCACATTACACGAGAAAAAGCGAGAAGTGGTAATTCGTAGTAAAAACCGCAGAAAACATAACGTTTTCAACATTTGTTTTCAAAATGACGTAACTGAAAATCTTCACATTGGACGCATTACTCTCAGAAACGTTTACATTTATCGTCTGGCAACTAATGCCGCGTGATGACGTTTGCGGTCGCACCACTCTGTACGAAGTAGAAGCTTCTAAGTTGTTGCAGTCACCAAGAAAGAGGCACAGAAATTCAAGTTTTAGTTTTTGAAAATTCAGTTTTTTGCTGCTTTTGCTGCCTTGTAGTTGACCTTGGACCTTAAGATTTTGCATGAACCGAACTCTGGCAGCCACATTACACGAGAAAAAGCGAGAAGTGGTAATTCGTAGTAAAAACCGCAGAAAACATAACGTTTTCTACATTGTTTTCGTATCGACGTAACTGAAAATCTTCACATTGGACGCAATACTCTCAGAAACGTTTACATTTATCGTCTGGCAACTAATTCCGCGTGATGACGTTTGCGGTCGCACCACTCTGTACGAAGTAGAAGCTTCTAAGTTGTTGCAGTCACCAAGAAAGAGGCACAGAACATCAAGTTTTAGTTTTTGAAAATTCAGTTTTTGGCTGCTTTTGCTGCCTTGTAGTTGACCTAAGACCTTAAGATTTTGCATGAACCGAACTCTGGCAGCCACATTACACGATAAAAAGCGAGAAGTGGTAATTCGTAGTAAAAACCGCAGAAAACATAACGTTTTCAACATTTGTTTTCGAAATGACGTAACTGAAAATCTTCACATTGGACGCATTACTCTCAGAAACGTTTACATTTATCGTCTGGCAACTAATGCCGCGTGATGACGTTTGCGGTCGCACCACTCTGTACGAAGTAGAAGCTTCTAAGTTGTTGCAGTCACCAAGAAAGAGGCACAGAATTTCAAGTTTTTGTTTTTGAAAATTCAGTTTTTGGCTGCTTTTGCTGCCTTGTAGTTGACCTAGGACCTTAAGATTTTGCATGAACCGAACTCTGGCAGCCACATTACACGAGAAAAAGCGAGAAGTGGTAATTCGTAGTAAAAACCGCAGAAAACATAACGTTTTCTACATTGATTTCGTATCGACGTAACTGAAAATCTTCACATTGGACGCAATACTCTCAGAAACGTTTACATTTATCGTCTGGCAACTAATGCCGCGTGATGACGTTTGCGGTCTCACCACTCTGTACGAAGTAGAAGCTTCTAAGTTGTTGCAGTCACCAAGAAAGAGGCACAGAAATTCAATTTTAGTTTTTGAGAATTCGGTTTTTGGCTGCTTTTGCTGCCTTGTAGTTGACCTAGGACCTTAAGATTTTGCATGAACCGAACTCTGGCAGCCACATTACACGAGAAAAAGCGAGAAGTGGTAATTCGTAGTAAAAACCGCAGAAAACATAACGTTTTCAACATTTGTTTCCGAAATGACGTAACTGAAAATCTTCACATTGGACGCATTACTCTCAGAAACGTTTACATTTATCGTCTGGCAACTAATTCCGCGTGATGACGTTTGCAGTCGCACCACTCTGTACGAAGTAGAAGCTTCTAAGTTGTTGCAGTCACCAAGAAAGAGGCACAGAAATTCAAGTTTTTGTTTTTGAAAATTCAGTTTTTGGCTGCTTTCGCTGCCTTGTAGTTGACCTAGGACCTTAAGATTTTGCATGAACCGAACTCTGGCAGCCACATTACACGAGAAAAAGCGAGAAGTGGTAATTCGTAGTAAAAACCCCAGAAAACATAAAGTTTTCAACATTTGTTTTCGAAATGACGTAACTGAAAATCTTCACTTTGGACGCAATACTCTCAGAAACGTTTACATTTATCGTCTGGCAACTAATGCAGCGTGATTACGTTTGCGGTCGCACCACTCTGTACGAAGTAGAAGCTTCTAAGTTGTTGCAGTCACCAAGAAAGAGGCACAGAAATTCGATTTTAGTTTTTGAAAATTCAGTTTTTGGCTGCTTTTGCTGCCTTGTAGTTGACCTAGGACCTTAAGATTTTGCGTGAACCGAACTCTGGCAGCCACATTACACGAGAAAAAGCGAAAAGTGGTAATTCGTAGTAAAAACCGCAGAAAACATAACGTTTTCAACATTTGTTTTCGTATCGACGTAACTGAAAATCTTCACATTGGACGCATTACTCCCAGAAACGTTTACATTTATCGTCTGGCAACTAATGCAGCGTGATGACGTTTGCGGTCGCACCACTCTGTACGAAGTAGAAGCTTCTAAGTTGTTGCAGTCACCAAGAAAGAGGCACAGAAATTCAAGTTTTTGTTTTTGAAAATTCAGTTTTTGGCTGCTTTTGCTGCCTTTTAGTTGACCTAGGACCTTAAGATTTTGCATGAACCGAACTCTGGCAGCCACATTACTCGAGAAAAAGCTAGAAGTGGTAATTCGTAGTAAAAACCGCAGAAAACATAACGTTTTCTACATTGTTTTCATATCGACGTAACTGAAAATCTTCACATTGGACGCATTACTCTCAGAAACGTTTACATTTATCGTCTGGCAACTAATGCCGCGTGATGACGTTTGCGGTCGCACCACTCTTTACGAAGTAGAAGCTTCTAAGTTGTTGCAGTCACCAAGAAAGAGGCACAGAAATTCAAGTTTTAGTTTTTGAAAATTCAGTTTTTGGCTGCTTTTGCTGCCTTGTAGTTGACCTAGGACCTTAAGATTTTGCATGAACCGAACTCTGGCAGCCACATTACACGAGAAAAAGCGAGAAGTGGTAATTCGTAGTAAAAACTGCAGAAAACATAACGTTTTCTACATTGTTTTCGTATCGACGTAACTGAAAATCTTCACATTGGACGCATTACTCTCAGAAACGTTTACATTTATCGTCTGGCAACTAATGCCGCGTGATGACGTTTGCGGTCGCATTACTCTGTACGAAGTAGAAGCTTCTAAGTTGTTGCAGTCACCAAGAAAGAGGCACAGAAATTCAAGTTTTAGTTTTTGAAAATTCAGTTTTTGGCTGCTTTTGCTGCCTTGTAGTTGACCTAGGACCTTAAGATTTTGCATGAACCGAACTCTGGCAGCCATATTACACGAGAAAAAGCGAGAAGTGGTAATTCGTAGTAAAAACCGCAGAAAACATAATGTTTTCAACATTTGTTTTCGAAATGACGTAACTTAAAATCTTCACATTGGACGCATTACTCTCAGAAACGTTTACATTTATCGTCTGGCAACTAATTCCGCGTGATGACGTTTGCGGTCGCACCACTATGTACGAAGTAGAAGCTTCTAAGTTGTTGCAGTCACCAAAAAGGGGCACAGAAATTCAAGTTTTAGTTTTTGAAAATTCTGTTTTTGGCTGCTTTTGATGCCTTGTAGTTGACCTAGGACCTTAAGATTTTGCATGAACCGAACTCTGGCAGCCACATTACACGAGAAAAAGCGAGAAGTGGTAATTCGTAGTAAAAACCGCAGAAAAAAAAAACGTTTTCAACATTTGTTTTCAAAATGACGTAACTGAAAATCTTCACATTGGACGCATTACTCTCAGAAACGTTTACATTTATCGTCTGGCAACTAATGCCGCGTGATGACGTTTGCGGTCGCACCACTCTGTACGAAGTAGAAGCTTCTAAGTTGTTGCAGTCACAAAGAAAGAGGCACAGAAATTCAAGTTTTAGTTTTTGAAAATTCAGTTTTTTGCTGCTTTTGCTGCCTTGTAGTTGACCTTGGACCTTAAGATTTTGCATGAACCGAACTCTGGCAGCCACATTACACGAGAAAAAGCAAGAAGTGGTAATTCGTAGTAAAAACCGCAGAAAACATAACGTTTTCTACATTGTTTTCGTATCGACGTAACTGAAAATCTTCACATTGGACGCAATACTCTCAGAAACGTTTACATTTATCGTCTGGCAACTAATTCCGCGTGATGACGTTTGTGGTCGCACCACTCTGTACGAAGTAGAAGCTTCTAAGTTGTTGCAGTCACCAAGAAAGAGGCACAGAAATTCAAGTTTTAGTTTTTGAAAATTCAGTTTTTGGCTGCTTTTGCTGCCTTGTAGTTGACCTAGGACCTTAAGATTTTGCATGAACCGAACTCTGGCAGCCACATTACACGAGAAAAAGCGAGAAGTGGTAATTCGTAGTAAAAACCGCAGAAAACATAACGTTTTCAACATTTGTTTTCGAAATGACGTAACTGAAAATCTTCACATTGGACGCATTACTCTCAGAAACGTTTACATTTATCGTCTGGCAACTAATGCCGCGTGATGACGTTTGCGGTCGCACCACTCTGTACGAAGTAGAAGCTTCTAAGTTGTTGCAGTCACCAAGAAAGAGGCACAGAATTTCAAGTTTTTGTTTTTGAAAATTCAGTTTTTGGCTGCTTTTGCTGCCTTGTAGTTGACCTAGGACTTTAAGATTTTGCTTGAACCGAACTCTGGCAGCCACATTACACGAGAAAAAGCGAGAAGTGGTAATTCGTAGTAAAAACCGCAGAAAACATAACGTTTTCTACATTGTTTTCGTATCGACGTAACTGAAAATCTTCACATTGGACGCAATACTCTCAGAAACGTTTACATTTATCGTCTGGCAACTAATGCCGCGTGATGACGTTTGCGGTCTCACCACTCTGTACGAAGCAGAAGCTTCTAAGTTGTTGCAGTCACCAAGAAAGAGGCACAGAAATTCAATTTTAGTTTTTGAAAATTCGGTTTTTGGCTGCTTTTGCTGCCTTGTAGTTGACCTAGGACTTTAAGATTTTGCATGAACCGAACTCTGGCAGCCACATTACACGAGAAAAAGCGAGAAGTGGTAATTCGTAGTAAAAACCGCAGAAAACATAACGTTTTCAACATTTGTTTCCGAAATGACGTAACTGAAAATCTTCACATTGTACGCATTACTCTCAGAAACGTTTACATTTATCGTCTGGCAACTAATTCCGCGTGATGACGTTTGCGGTCGCACCACTCTGTACGAAGTAGAAGCTTCTAAGTTGTTGCAGTCACCAAGAAAGAGGCACAGAAATTCAAGTTTTTGTTTTTGAAAATTCAGTTTTTGGCTGCTTTCGCTGCCTTGTAGTTGACCTAGGACCTTAAGATTTTGCATGAACCGAACTCTGGCAGCCACATTACACGAGAAAAAGCGAGAAGTGGTAATTCGTAGTAAAAACCCCAGAAAACATAACGTTTTCAACATTTGTTTTCGAAATGACGTAACTGAAAATCTTCACATTGGACGCAATACTCTCAGAAACGTTTACATTTATCGTCTGGCAACTAATGCAGCGTGATTACGTTTGCGGTCGCACCACTCTGTACGAAGTAGAAGCTTCTAAGTTGTTGCAGTCACCAAGAAAGAGGCACAGAAATTCAGGTTTTAGTTTATGAAAATTCAGTTTTTGGCTGCTTTTGCTGCCTTGTAGTTGACCTAGGACCTTAAGATTTTGCGTGAACCGCATTCTGGCAGCCACATTACACGAGAAAAAGCGAAAAGTGGTAATTCGTAGTAAAAACCGCAGAAAACATAACGTTTTCAACATTTGTTTTCGTATCGACGTAACTGAAAATCTTCACATTGGACGCATTACTCTCAGAAACGTTTACATTTATCGTCTGGCAACTAATGCAGCGTGATGACGTTTGCGGTCGCACCACTCTGTACGAAGTAGAAGCTTCTAAGTTGTTGCAGTCACCAAGAAAGACGCACAGAAATTCAAGTTTTAGTTTTTGAAAAATCAGTTTTTGGCTGCTTTTGCTGCCTTTTAGTTGACCTAGGACCTTAAGATTTTGCATGAACCGAACTCTGGCAGCCACATAACTCGAGAAAAAGCTAGAAGTGGTAATTCGTAGTAAAAACCGCAGAAAACATAACGTTTTCTACATTGTTTTCATATCGACGTAACTGAAAATCTTCACATTGGACGCATTACTCTCAGAAACGTTTACATTTATCGTCTGGCAACTAATGCCGCGTGATGACGTTTGCGGTCGCACCACTCTTTACGAAGTAGAAGCTTCTAAGTTGTTGCAGTCACCAAGAAAGAGGCACAGAAATTCAAGTTTTAGTTTTTGAAAATTCAGTTTTTGGCTGCTTTTGCTGCCTTGTAGTTGACCTAGGACCTTAAGATTTTGCATGAACCGAACTCTGGCAGCCACATTACACGAGAAAAAGCGAGAAGTGGTAATTCGTAGTAAAAACTGCAGAAAACATAACGTTTTCTACATTGTTTTCGTATCGACGTAACTGAAAATCTTCACATTGGACGCATTACTCCCAGAAACGTTTACATTTATCGTCTGGCAACTAATGCCGCGTGATGACGTTTGCGGTCGCACCACTCTGTACGAAGTAGAAGCTTCTAAGTTGTTGCAGTCACCAAGAAAGAGGCACAGAAATTCAAGTTTTAGTTTTTGAAAATTCAGTTTTTGGCTGCTTTTGCTGCCATGTAGTTGACCTAGGACCTTAAGATTTTGCATGAACCGAACTCTGGCAGCCACATTACACGAGAAAAAGCGAGAAGTGGTAATTCGTAGTAAAACCCCAGGAAACATAACGTTTTCAACATTTGTTTTCGAAATGACGTAACTGAAAATCTTCACATTGGACGCATTACTCTCAGAAACGTTTACATTTATCGTCTGGCAACTAATGCCGCGTGATGAAGTTTGCGGTCGCACCACTATGTACTAAATAGAAGCTTCTAAGTTGTTGCAGTCACCAAGAAAGAGGCACAGAAATTCAAGTTTTAGTTTTTGAAAATTCAGTTTTTGGCTGCTTTTGCTGCCTTGTAGTTGACCTAGGACCTTAAGATTTTGCATGAACCGAACTCTGGCAGCCACATTACACGAGAAAAAGCGAGAAGTGGTAATTCGTAGTAAAAACCCTAGAAAACATAACGTTTTCAACATTTGTTTTCAAAATGACGTAACTGAAAACCTTCACATTGGACGCATTACTCTCAGAAACGTTTACATTTATCGTCTGGCAACTAATGCCGCGTGATGACGTTTGCGGTCGCACCACTCTGTACGAAGTAGAAGCTTCTAAGTTGTTGCAGTCACCAAGAAAGAGGCACAGAAATTCAAGTTTTAGTTTTTGAAAATTCAGTTTTTGGCTGCTTTTGCTGCCTTGTAGTTGACCTAGGACCTTAAGATTTTGCATGAACCGAACTCTGGCAGCCACATTACACGAGAAAAAGCGAGAAGTGGTAATTCGTAGTAAAAACCGCAGAAAACATAACGTTTTCTACATTGTTTTCGTATCGACGTAACTGAAAATCTTCACATTGGACGCAATACTCTCAGAAACGTTTACATTTATCGTCTGGCAACTAATGCCGCGTGATGACGTTTGCGGTCGCACCACTCTGTACGAAGTAGAAGCTTCTAAGTTGTTGCAGTCACCAAGAAAGAGGCACAGAAATTCAAGTATTTGTTTTTGAAAATTACGTTTTTGGCTGCTTTTGCTGCCTTGTAGTTGACCTAGGACCTTAAGATTTTGCATGAACCGAACTCTGGCAGCCACATTACACGAGAAAAAGCGAGAAGTGGTAATTCGTAGTAAAAACCGCAATAAACATAACGTTTTCAACATTTGTTTTCGAAATGACGTAACTGAAAATCTTCACATTGGACGCATTACTCTCAGAAACGTTTACATTTATCGTCTGGCAACTAATGCCGCGTGATGACGTTTGCGGTCGCACCACTCTGTACGAAGTAGAAGCTTCTAAGTTGTTGCAGTCACCAAGAAAGAGGCACAGAAATTCAATTTTAGTTTTTGAAAATTCAGTTTTTGGCTGCTTTTGCTGCCTTGTAGTTGACCTAGGACCTTAAGATTTTGCATGAACCGAACTCTGGCAGCCACATTACACGAGAAAAAGCGAGAAGTGGTAATTCGTAGTAAAAACCGCAGAAAACATAACGTTTTCAACATTTGTTTTCGAAATGACGTAACTGAAAATCTTCACATTGGACGCATTACTCTCAGAAACGTTTACATTTATCGTCTGGCAACTAATTCCGCGTGATGACGTTTGCGGTCGCACCACTCTGTACGAAGTAGAAGCTTCTAAGTTGTTGCAGTCACCAAGAAAGAGGCACAGAAATTCAAGTTTTTGTTTTTGAAAATTCAGTTTTTGGCTGCTTTTGCTGCCTTGTAGTTGACCTAGGACCTTAAGATTTTGCATGAACTGAACTCTGGCAGCCACATTACACGAGAAAAAGCGAGAAGTGGTAATTCGTAGTAAAAACCGCAGAAAACATAACGTTTTCTACATTGTTTTCGTATCGACGTAACTGAAAATCTTCACATTGGACGCATTACTCTCAGAAACGTTTACATTTATCGTCTGGCAACTAATGCCGCGTGATGACGTTTGCGTTCGCACCACTCTTTACGAAGTAGAAGCTTCTAAGTTGTTGCAGTCACCAAGAAAGAGGCACAGAAATTCAAGTTTTTGTTTTTGAAAATTCAGTTTTTGGCTGCTTTTGCTGCCTTGTAGTTGACCTAGGACCTTAAGATTTTGCATGAACCGAACTCTGGCAGCCACATTACACGAGAAAAAGCGAGAAGTGGTAATTCGTAGTAAAAACCGGAGAAAACATATAGTTTTCTACATTGTTTTCGTATCGACGTAACTGAAAATCTTCACATTGGACGCAATACTCTCAGAAACGTTTACATTTATCGTCTGGCAACTAATGCCGCGTGATGACGTTTGCGGACGCACCACTCTGTACGAAGTAGAAGCTTCTAAGTTGTTGCAGTCACCAATAAAGAGGCACAGAAATTCAAGTATTTGTTTTTGAAAATTCCGTTTTTGGCTGCTTTTGCTGCCTTGTAGTTGACCTAGGACCTTAAGATTTTGCATGAACCGAACTCTGGCAGCCACATTACACGAGAAAAAGCGAGAAGTGGTAATTCGTAGTAAAAACTGCAGAAAACATAACGTTTTCTACATTGTTTTCGTATCGACGTAACTGAAAATCTTCACATTGGACGCATTACTCTCAGAAACGTTTACATTTATCGTCTGGCAACTAATGCCGCGTGATGACGTTTGCGGTCGCACCACTCTGTACGAAGTAGAAGCTTCTAAGTTGTTGCAGTCACCAAGAAAGAGGCACAGAAATTCAAGTTTTAGTTTTTGAAAATTCAGTTTTTGGCTGCTTTTGCTGCCTTGTAGTTGACCTAGGACCTTAAGATTTTGCATGAACCGAACTCTGGCAGCCACATTACACGAGAAAAAGCGAGAAGTGGTAATTCGTAGTAAAAACCCCAGAAAACATAACGT
Source organism: Schistocerca serialis cubense (assembly GCF_023864345.2). Lineage (NCBI taxonomy): Eukaryota > Metazoa > Arthropoda > Insecta > Orthoptera > Acrididae > Schistocerca > Schistocerca serialis. Next base: position 53,357,316 of record NC_064649.1, read on the forward strand.
TTTCAACATTTGTTTTCGAAATGACGTAACTGAAAATCTTCACATTGGACGCATTACTCTCAGAAACGTTTACATTTATCGTCTGGCAACTAATGCCGCGTGATGACGTTTGCGGTCGCACCACTCTGTACGAAGTAGAAGCTTCTAAGTTGTTGCAGTCACCAAGAAAGAGGCACAGAAATTCAAGTTTTAGTTTTTGAAAATTCAGTTTTTGGCTGCTTTTGCTGCCTTGTAGTTGACCTAGGACCTTAAGATTTTGCATGAACCGAACTCTGGCAGCCACATTACACGAGAAAAAGCGAGAAGTGGTAATTCGTAGTAAAAACCCTAGAAAACATAACGTTTTCAACATTTGTTTTCAAAATGACGTAACTGAAAATCTTCACATTGGACGCATTACTCTCAGAAACGTTTACATTTATCGTCTGGCAACTAATGCCGCGTGATGACGTTTGCGGTCGCACCACTCTGTACGAAGTAGAAGCTTCTAAGTTGTTGCAGTCACCAAGAAAGAGGCACAGAAGTTCAAGTTTTAGTTTTTGAAAATTCAGTTTTTGGCTGCTTTTGCTGCCTTGTAGTTGACCTAGGACCTTAAGATTTTGCATGAACCGAACTCTGGCAGCCACATTACACGAGAAAAAGCGAGAAGTGGTAATTCGTAGTAAAAACCGCAGAAAACATAACGTTTTCTACATTGTTTTCGTATCGACGTAACTGAAAATCTTCACATTGGACGCAATACTCTCAGAAACGTTTACATTTATCGTCTGGCAACTTATGCAGCGTGATGACGTTTGCGGTCGCACCACTCTGTACGAAGTAGAAGCTTCTAAGTTGTTGCAGTCACCAAGAAAGAGGCACAGAAATTCAAGTATTTGTTTTTGAAAATTACGTTTTTGGCTGCTTTTGCTGCCTTGTAGTTGACCTAGGACTTTAAGATTTTGCATGAACCGAACTCTGGCAGCCACATTACACGAGAAAAAGCGAGAAGTGGTAATTCGTAGGAAAAACCGCAGAAAACATAACGTTTTCAACATTTGTTTTCGAAATGACGTAACTGAAAATCTTCACATTGGACGCATTACTCTCAGAAACGTTTACACTTATCGTCTGGCAACTAATGCCGCGTGATGACGTTTGCGGTCGCACCACTCTGTACGAAGTAGAAGCTTCTAAGTTGTTGCAGTCACCAAGAAAGAGGCACAGAAATTAAAGTTTTAGTTTTTGAAAATTCATTTTTTGGCTGCTTTTGCTGCCTTGTAGTTGACCTAGGACCTTAAGATTTTGCATGAACCGAACTCTGGCAGCCACATTACACGAGAAAAAGCGAGAAGTGGTAATTCGTAGTAAAAACCGCAGAAAACATAACGTTTTCTACATTGTTTTCGTATCGACGTAACTGAAAATCTTCACATTGGACGCAATACTCTCAGAAACGTTTACATTTATCGTCTGGCAACTAATGCCGCGTGATGACGTTTGCGGTCGCACCACTCTGTACGAAGTAGAAGCTTCTAAGTTGTTGCAGTCACCAAGAAAGAGGCACAGAAATTCAATTTTAGTTTTTGAAAATTCAGTTTTTGGCTGCTTTTGCTGCCTTGTAGTTGACCTAGGACCTTAAGATTTTGCACGAACCGAACTCTGGCAGCCACATTACACGAGAAAAAGCGAGAAGTGGTAATTCGTAGTAAAAACCGCAGAAAACATAACGTTTTCAACATTTGTTTTCGAAATGACGTAACTGAAAATCTTCACATTGGACGCATTACTCACAGAAACGTTTACATTTATCGTCTGGCAACTAATTCCGCGTGATGACGTTTGCGGTCGCACCACTCTGTACGAAGTAGAAGCTTCTAAGTTGTTGCAGTCACCAAGAAAGAGGCACAGAAATTCAATTTTAGTTTTTGAAAATTCAGTTTTTGGCTTCTTTTGCCGCCTTGTAGTTGACCTAGGACCTTAAGATTTTGCATGAACCGAACTCTGGCAGCCACATTACACGAGAAAAAGCGAGAAGTGGTAATTCGTAGTAAAAACCGCAGAAAACATAACGTTTTCAACATTTGTTTTCGAAATGACGTAACTGAAAATCTTCACATTGGACGCATTACTCTCAGAAACGTTTACATTTATCGTCTGGCAACTAATTCCGCGTGATGACGTTTGCGGTCGCACCACTCTGTACGAAGTAGAAGCTTCTAAGTTGTTGCAGTCACCAAGAAAGAGGCACAGAAATTCAAGTTTTTGTTTTTGAAAATTCAGTTTTTGGCTGCTTTTGCTGCCTTGTAGTTGACCTAGGACCTTAAGATTTTGCATGAACCGAACTCTGGCAGCCACATTACACGAGAAAAAGCGAGAAGTGGTAATTCGTAGTAAAAACCGCAGAAAACATAACGTTTTCTACATTGTTTTCGTATCGACGTAACAGAAAATCTTCACATTGGACGCATTACTGTCAGAAACGTTTACATTTATCGTCTGGCAACTAATGCCGCGTGATGACGTTTGCGGTCGCACCACTCTTTACGAAGTAGAAGCTTCTAAGTTGTTGCAGTCACCAAGAAAGAGGCACAGAAATTCAAGTTTTTGTTTTTGAAAATTCAGTTTTTGGCTGCTTTTGCTGTCTTGTAGTTGACCTAGGACCTTAAGATTTTGCATGAACCGAACTCTGGCAGCCACATTACACGAGAAAAAGCGAGAAGTGGTAATTCGTAGTAAAAACCGCAGAAAACATAACGTTTTCTACATTGTTTTCGTATCGACGTAACTGAAAATCTTCACATTGGACGCATTACACACAGAAACGTTTACATTTATCATCTGGCAACTAATGCCGCGTGATGACGTTTGCGGTCGCACCACTCTGTACGAAGTAGAAGCTTCTAAGTTGTTGCAGTCACCAAGAAAGAGGCACAGAAATTCAAGTTTTAGTTTTTGAAAATTCAGTTTTTGGCTGCTTTTGCTGCCTTGTAGTTGACCTAGGACCTTAAGATTTTGCATGAACCGAACTCTGGCAGCCACATTACACGAGAAAAAGCGAGAAGTGGTAATTCGTAGTAAAAACCCTAGAAAACATAACGTTTTCAACATTTGTTTTCAAAATGACGTAACTGAAAATCTTCACATTGGACGCATTACTCTCAGAAACGTTTACATTTATCGTCTGGCAACTAATGCCGCGTGATGACGTTTGCGGTCGCACCACTCTGTACGAAGTAGAAGCTTCTAAGTTGTTGCAGTCACCAAGAAAGAGGCACAGAAATTCAAGTTTTAGTTTTTGAAAAGTCAGTTTTTGGCTGCTTTTGCTGCCTTGTAGTTGACCTAGGACCTTAAGATTTTGCATGAACCGAACTCTGGCAGCCACATTACACGAGAAAAAGCGAGAAGTGGTAATTCGTAGTAAAAACCCTAGAAAACATAACGTTTTCAACATTTGTTTTCAAAATGACGTAACTGAAAATCTTCACATTGGACGCATTACTCTCAGAAACGTTTACATTTATCGTCTGGCAACTAATGCCGCGTGATGACGTTTGCGGTCGCACCACTCTGTACGAAGTAGAAGCTTCTAAGTTGATGCAGTCACCAAGAAAGAGGCACAGAAATTAAAGTTTTAGTTTTTGAAAATTCATTTTTTGGCTGCTTTTGCTGCCTTGTAGTTGACCTAGGACCTTAAGATTTTGCATGAACCGAACTCTGGCAGCCACATTACACGAGAAAAAGCGAGAAGTGGTAATTCGTAGTAAAAACCGCAGAAAACATAACGTTTTCTACATTGTTTTCGTATCGACGTAACTGAAAATCTTCACATTGGACGCAATACTCTCAGAAACGTTTACATTTATCGTCTGGCAACTAATGCCGCGTGATGACGTTTGCGGTCGCACCACTCTGTACGAAGTAGAAGCTTCTAAGTTGTTGCAGTCACCAAGAAAGAGGCACAGAAATTCAATTTTAGTTTTTGAAAATTCAGTTTTTGGCTGCTTTTGCTGCCTTGTAGTTGACCTAGGACCTTAAGATTTTGCACGAACCGAACTCTGGCAGCCACATTACACGAGAAAAAGCGAGAAGTGGTAATTCGTAGTAAAAACCGCAGAAAACATAACGTTTTCAACATTTGTTTTCGAAATGACGTAACTGAAAATCTTCACATTGGACGCATTACTCACAGAAACGTTTACATTTATCGTCTGGCAACTAATTCCGCGTGATGACGTTTGCGGTCGCACCACTCTGTACGAAGTAGAAGCTTCTAAGTTGTTGCAGTCACCAAGAAAGAGGCACAGAAATTCAATTTTAGTTTTTGAAAATTCAGTTTTTGGCTTCTTTTGCCGCCTTGTAGTTGACCTAGGACCTTAAGATTTTGCATGAACCGAACTCTGGCAGCCACATTACACGAGAAAAAGCGAGAAGTGGTAATTCGTAGTAAAAACCGCAGAAAACATAACGTTTTCAACATTTGTTTTCGAAATGACGTAACTGAAAATCTTCACATTGGACGCATTACTCTCAGAAACGTTTACATTTATCGTCTGGCAACTAATTCCGCGTGATGACGTTTGCGGTCGCACCACTCTGTACGAAGTAGAAGCTTCTAAGTTGTTGCAGTCACCAAGAAAGAGGCACAGAAATTCAAGTTTTTGTTTTTGAAAATTCAGTTTTTGGCTGCTTTTGCTGCCTTGTAGTTGACCTAGGACCTTAAGATTTTGCATGAACCGAACTCTGGCAGCCACATTACACGAGAAAAATCGAGAAGTGGTAATTCGTAGTAAAAACCGCAGAAAACATAACGTTTTCTACATTGTTTTCGTATCGACGTAACAGAAAATCTTCACATTGGACGCATTACTGTCAGAAACGTTTACATTTATCGTCTGGCAACTAATGCCGCGTGATGACGTTTGCGGTCGCACCACTCTTTACGAAGTAGAAGCTTCTAAGTTGTTGCAGTCACCAAGAAAGAGGCACAGAAATTCAAGTTTTAGTTTTTGAAAATTCAGTTTTTGGCTGCTTTTGCTGCCTTGTAGTTGACCTAGGACCTTAAGATTTTGCATGAACCGAACTCTGGCAGCCACATTACACGAGAAAAAGCGAGAAGTGGTAATTCGTAGTAAAAACCGCAGAAAACATAACGTTTTCTACATTGTTTTCGTATCGACGTAACTGAAAATCTTCACATTGGACGCATTACACTCAGAAACGTTTACATTTATCATCTGGCAACTAATGCCGCGTGATGACGTTTGCGGTCGCACCACTCTGTACGAAGTAGAAGCTTCTAAGTTGTTGCAGTCACCAAGAAAGAGGCACAGAAATTCAAGTTTTAGTTTTTGAAAATTCAGTTTTTGGCTGCTTTTGCTGCCTTGTAGTTGACCTAGGACCTTAAGATTTTGCATGAACCGAACTCTGGCAGCCACATTACACGAGAAAAAGCGAGAAGTGGTAATTCGTAGTAAAAACCCTAGAAAACATAACGTTTTCAACATTTGTTTTCAAAATGACGTAACTGAAAATCTTCACATTGGACGCATTACTCTCAGAAACGTTTACATTTATCGTCTGGCAACTAATGCCGCGTGATGACGTTTGCGGTCGCACCACTCTGTACGAAGTAGAAGCTTCTAAGTTGTTGCAGTCACCAAGAAAGAGGCACAGAAATTCAAGTTTTAGTTTTTGAAAATTCAGTTTTTGGCTGCTTTTGCTGCCTTGTAGTTGACCTAGGACCTTAAGATTTTGCATGAACCGAACTCTGGCAGCCACATTACACGAGAAAAAGCGAGAAGTGGTAATTCGTAGTAAAAACCGCAGAAAACATAACGTTTTCTACATTGTTTTCGTATCGACGTAACTGAAAATCTTCACATTGGACGCAATACTCTCAGAAACGTTTACATTTATCGTCTGGCAACTTATGCAGCGTGATGACGTTTGCGGTCGCACCACTCTGTACGAAGTAGAAGCTTCTAATTTGTTGCAGTCACCAAGAAAGAGGCACAGAAATTCAAGTATTTGTTTTTGAAAATTACGTTTTTGGCTGCTTTTGCTGCCTTGTAGTTGACCTAGGACTTTAAGATTTTGCATGAACCGAACTCTGGCAGCCACATTACACGAGAAAAAGCGAGAAGTGGTAATTCGTAGTAAAAACCGCAGAAAACATAACGTTTTCAACATTTGTTATCGAAATGACGTAACTGAAAATCTTCACATTGGACGCATTACTCTCAGAAACGTTTACATTTATCGTCTGGCAACTAATGCCGCGTGATGACGTTTGCGGTCGCACCACTCTGTACGAAGTAGAAGCTTCTAAGTTGTTGCAGTCACCAAGAAAGAGGCACAGAAATTAAAGTTTTAGTTTTTGAAAATTCATTTTTTGGCTGCTTTTGCTGCCTTGTAGTTGACCTAGGACCTTAAGATTTTGCATGAACCGAACTCTGGCAGCCACATTACACGAGAAAAAGCGAGAAGTGGTAATTCGTAGTAAAAACCGCAGAAAACATAAGGTTTTCTACATTGTTTTCGTATCGACGTAACTGAAAATCTTCACATTGGACGCAATACTCTCAGAAACGTTTACATTTATCGTCTGGCAACTAATGCCGCGTGATGACGTTGGCGGTCGCACCACTCTGTACGAAGTAGAAGCTTCTAAGTTGTTGCAGTCACCAAGAAAGAGGCACAGAAATTCAATTTTAGTTTTTGAAAATTCAGTTTTTGGCTGCTTTTGCTGCCTTGTAGTTGACCTAGGACCTTAAGATTTTGCACGAACCGAACTCTGGCAGCCACATTACACGAGAAAAAGCGAGAAGTGGTAATTCGTAGTAAAAACCGCAGAAAACATAACGTTTTCAACATTTGTTTTCGAAATGACGTAACTGAAAATCTTCACATTGGACGCATTACTCACAGAAACGTTTACATTTATCGTCTGGCAACTAATTCCGCGTGATGACGTTTGCGGTCGCACCACTCTGTACGAAGTAGAAGCTTCTAAGTTGTTGCAGTCACCAAGAAAGAGGCACAGAAATTCAATTTTAGTTTTTGAAAATTCCGTTTTTGGCTTCTTTTGCTGCCTTGTAGTTGACCTAGGACCTTAAGATTTTGCATGAACCGAACTCTGGCAGCCACATTACACGAGAAAAAGCGAGAAGTGGTAATTCGTAGTAAAAACCGCAGAAAACATAACGTTTTCAACATTTGTTTTCGAAATGACGTAACTGAAAATCTTCACATTGGACGCATTACTCTCAGAAACGTTTACATTTATCGTCTGGCAACTAATGCCGCGTGATGACGTTTGCGGTCGCACCACTCTGTACGAAGTAGTAGCTTCTAAGTTGTTGCAGTCACCAAGAAAGAGGCATAGAAATTCAAGTTTTAGTTTTTGAAAATTCAGTTTTTGGCTGCTTTTGCTGCCTTGTAGTTGACCTAGGACCTTAAGATTTTGCATGAACCGAACTCTGGCAGCCACATTACACGAGAAAAAGCGAGAAGTGGTAATTCGTAGTAAAAACCGCAGAAAACATAAGGTTTTCTACATTGTTTTCGTATCGACGTAACTGAAAATCTTCACATTGGACGCAATACTCTCAGAAACGTTTACATTTATCGTCTGGCAACTAATGCCGCGTGATGACGTTGGCGGTCGCACCACTCTGTACGAAGTAGAAGCTTCTAAGTTGTTGCAGTCACCAAGAAAGAGGCACAGAAATTCAATTTTAGTTTTTGAAAATTCAGTTTTTGGCTGCTTTTGCTGCCTTGTAGTTGACCTAGGACCTTAAGATTTTGCACGAACCGAACTCTGGCAGCCACATTACACGAGAAAAAGCGAGAAGTGGTAATTCGTAGTAAAAACCGCAGAAAACATAACGTTTTCAACATTTGTTTTCGAAATGACGTAACTGAAAATCTTCACATTGGACGCATTACTCACAGAAACGTTTACATTTATCGTCTGGCAACTAATTCCGCGTGATGACGTTTGCGGTCGCACCACTCTGTACGAAGTAGAAGCTTCTAAGTTGTTGCAGTCACCAAGAAAGAGGCACAGAAATTCAATTTTAGTTTTTGAAAATTCAGTTTTTGGCTTCTTTTGCTGCCTTGTAGTTGACCTAGGACCTTAAGATTTTGCATGAACCGAACTCTGGCAGCCACATTACACGAGAAAAAGCGAGAAGTGGTAATTCGTAGTAAAAACCGCAGAAAACATAACGTTTTCAACATTTGTTTTCGAAATGACGTAACTGAAAATCTTCACATTGGACGCATTACTCTCAGAAACGTTTACATTTATCGTCTGGCAACTAATGCCGCGTATTGACGTTTGCGGTCGCACCACTCTGTACGAAGTAGAAGCTTCTAAGTTGTTGCAGTCACCAAGAAAGAGGCACAGAAATTAAAGTTTTAGTTTTTGAAAATTCATTTTTTGGCTGCTTTTGCTGCCTTGTAGTTGACCTAGGACCTTAAGATTTTGCATGAACCGAACTCTGGCAGCCACATTACACGAGAAAAAGCGAGAAGTGGTAATTCGTAGTAAAAACCGCAGAAAACATAAGGTTTTCTACATTGTTTTCGTATCGACGTAACTGAAAATCTTCACATTGGACGCAATACTCTCAGAAACGTTTACATTTATCGTCTGGCAACTAATGCCGCGTGATGACGTTGGCGGTCGCACCACTCTGTACGAAGTAGAAGCTTCTAAGTTGTTGCAGTCACCAAGAAAGAGGCACAGAAATTCAATTTTAGTTTTTGAAAATTCAGTTTTTGGCTGCTTTTGCTGCCTTGTAGTTGACCTAGGACCTTAAGATTTTGCACGAACCGAACTCTGGCAGCCACATTACACGAGAAAAAGCGAGAAGTGGTAATTCGTAGTAAAAACCGCAGAAAACATAACGTTTTCAACATTTGTTTTCGAAATGACGTAACTGAAAATCTTCACATTGGACGCATTACTCACAGAAACGTTTACATTTATCGTCTGGCAACTAATTCCGCGTGATGACGTTTGCGGTCGCACCACTCTGTACGAAGTAGAAGCTTCTAAGTTGTTGCAGTCACCAAGAAAGAGGCACAGAAATTCAATTTTAGTTTTTGAAAATTCAGTTTTTGGCTTCTTTTGCTGCCTTGTAGTTGACCTAGGACCTTAAGATTTTGCATGAACCGAACTCTGGCAGCCACATTACACGAGAAAAAGCGAGAAGTGGTAATTCGTAGTAAAAACCGCAGAAAACATAACGTTTTCAACATTTGTTTTCGAAATGACGTAACTGAAAATCTTCACATTGGACGCATTACTCTCAGAAACCTTTACATTTATCGTCTGGCAACTAATTCCGCGTGATGACGTTTGCGGTCGCACCACTCTGTACGAAGTAGAAGCTTCTAAGTTGTTGCAGTCACCAAGAAAGAGGCACAGAAATTCAAGTTTTTGTTTTTGAAAATTCAGTTTTTGGCTGCTTTTGCTGCCTTGTAGTTGACCTAGGACCTTAAGATTTTGCATGAACCGAACTCTGGCAGCCACATTACACGAGAAAAAGCGAGAAGTGGTAATTCGTAGTAAAAACCGCAGAAAACATAACGTTTTCTACATTGTTTTCGTATCGACGTAACAGAAAATCTTCACATTGGACGCATTACTCTCAGAAACGTTTACATTTATCGTCTGGCAACTAATGCCGCGTGATGACGTTTGCGGTCGCACCACTCTTTACGAAGTAGAAGCTTCTAAGTTGTTGCAGTCACCAAGAAAGAGGCACAGAAATTCAAGTTTTTGTTTTTGAAAATTCAGTTTTTGGCTGCTTTTGCTGCCTTGTAGTTGACCTAGGACCTTAAGATTTTGCATGAACCGAACTCTGGCAGCCACATTACACAAGAAAAAGCGAGAAGTGGTAATTCGTAGTAAAAACCGCAGAAAACATAACGTTTTCTACATTGTTTTCGTATCGACGTAACTGAAAATCTTCACATTGGACGCAATACTCTCAGAAACGTTTACATTTATCGTCTGGCAACTAATGCCGCGTGATGACGTTTGCGGTCGCACCACTCTGTACGAAGTAGAAGCTTCTAAGTTGTTGCAGTCACCAAGAAAGAGGCACAGAAATTCAAGTATTTGTTTTTGAAAATTCCGTTTTTGGCTGCTTTTGCTGCCTTGTAGTTGACCTAGGACTTTAAGATTTTGCATGAACCGAACTCTGGCAGCCACATTACACGAGAAAAAGCGAGAAGTGGTAATTCGTAGTAAAAACCGCAGAAAACATAACGGTTTCTACATCGTTTTCGTATCGACGTAACTGAAAATCTTCACATTGGACGCATTACTCTCAGAAACGTTTACATTTATCGTCTGGCAACTAATGCCGCGTGATGACGTTTGCGGTCGCACCACTCTGTACGAAGTAGAAGCTTCTAAGTTGTTGCAGTCACCAAGAAAGAGGCACAGAAATTCAAGTTTTAGTTTTTGAAAATTCAGTTTTTTGCTGCTTTTGCTGCCTTGTAGTTGACATTGGACCTTAAGATTTTGCATGATCCGAACTCTGGCAGCCACATTACACGAGAAAAAGCAAGAAGTGGTAATTCGTAGTAAAAACCGCAGAAAACATAACGTTTTCTACATTGTTTTCGTGTCGACGTAACTGAAAATCTTCACATTGGACGCAATACTCTCAGAAACGTTTACATTTATCGTCTGGCAACTAATTCCGCGTGATGACGTTTGCGGTCGCACCACTCTGTACAAAGTAGAAGCTTCTAAGTTGTTGCAGTTACCAAGAAAGAGGCACAGAAATTCAAGTTTTAGTTTTTGAAAAATCAGTTTTTGGCTGCTTTTGCTGCCTTGTAGTTGACCTAGGACCTTAAGATTTTGCATGAACCGAACTCTGGCAACCACATTACACGAGAAAAAGCGAGAAGTGGTAATTCGTAGTAAAAACCGCAGAAAACATAACGTTTTCAACATTTGTTTTCGAAATGACGTAACTGAAAATCTTCACATTGGACGCATTACTCTCAGAAACGTTTACATTTATCGTCTGGCAACTAATGCCGCGTGATGACGTTTGCGGTCGCACCACTCTGTACGAAGTAGAAGCTTCTAAGTTGTTGCAGTCACCAAGAAAGAGACACAGAAATTCATGTTTTTGTTTTTGAAAATTCAGTTTTTGGCTGCTTTTGCTGCCTTGTAGTTGACCTAGGACCTTAAGATTTTGCATGAACCGAACTCTGGCAGCCACATTACACGAGAAAAAGCGAGAAGTGGTTATTCGTAGTAAAAACCGCAGAAAACATAACGTTTTCTACATTGTTTTCGTATCGACGTAACTGAAAATCTTCACATTGGACGCAATACTCTCAGAAACGTTTACATTTATCGTCTGGCAACTAATGCCGCGTGATGACGTTTGCGGTCGCACCACTCTGTACGAAGTAGAAGCTTCTAAGTTGTTGCAGTCACCAAGAAAGAGGCACAGAAATTCAAGTTTTAGTTTTTGAAAATTCAGTTTTTGGCTGCTTTTGCTGCCTTGTAGTTGACCTAGGAGTATAAGATTTTGCATGAACCGAACTCTGGCAGCCACATTACACGAGAAAAAGGGAGAAGTGGTAATTCGTAGTAAAAACCGCAGAAAACATAACGTTTTCTACATTGTTTTCGTATCGACGTAACTGAAAATCTTCACATTGGACGCATTACACTCAGAAACGTTTACATTTATCGTCTGGCAACTAATGCCGCGTGATGACGTTTGCGGTCGCACCACTCTGTACGAAGTAGAAGCTTCTAAGTTGTTGCAGTCACAAAGAAAGAGGCACAGAAATTCTAGTTTATGATTTTGAAAATTCAGTTTTTGGCTGCTTTTGCTGCCTTGTAGTTGACCTAGGACCTTTAGATTTTGTATGAACCGAACTCTGGCAGCCACATTACACGAGGAAAAGCGAGAAGTGGTAATTCGTAGTAAAAACCGCAGAAAACATAACATTTTCTACATTGTTTTCGTATCGACGTAACTGAAAATCTTCATATTGGACGCATTACTCTCAGAAACGTTTACATTTATCGTCTGGCAACTAATGCCGCGTGATGACGTTTGCGGTCGCACCACTCTGTACGAAGTAGAAGCTTCTAAGTTGTTGCAGTCACCAAGAAAGAGGCACAGAAATTCAAGTTTTAGTTTTAAAAAACTCAGTTTTTGGCTGCTTTTGCTGCCTTGTAGTTGACCTAGGACCTTAAGATTTTGTATGAACCGAACTCTGGCAGCCACATTACACGAGAAAAAGCGAGAAGTGGTAATTCGTAGTAAAAACTGCAGAAAACATAACGTTTTCTACATTGTTTTCGTATCGACGTAACTGAAAATCTTCACATTGGACGCATTACTCTCAGAAACGTTTACATTTATCGTCTGGCAACTAATGCCGCGTGATGACGTTTGCGGTCGCACCACTCTGTACGAGGTAGAAGCTTCTAAGTTGTTGCAGTCACCAAGAAAGAGGCACAGAAATTCAAGTTTTTGTTTTTGAAAATTCAGTTTTTGGCTGCTTTTGCTGCCTTGTAGTTGACCTAGGACTTTAAGATTTTGCATGAACCGAACTCTGGCAGCCACATTACACGAGAAAAAGCGAGAAGTGGTAATTCGTAGTAAAAACTGCAGAAAACATAACGTTTTCTACATTGTTTTCGTATCGACGTAACTGAAAATCTTCACATTGGACGCATTACTCTCAGAAACGTTTACATTTATCGTCTGGCAACTAATGCCGCGTGATGACGTTTGCGGTCGCACCACTCTGTACGAAGTAGAAGCTTCTAAGTTGTTGCAGTCACCAAGAAAGAGGCACGGAAATTCAAGTTTTAGTTTTGGAAAATTCAGTTTTTAGCTGCTTTTGCTGCCTTGTAGTTGACCTAGGACCTTAAGATTTTGCATGAACCGAAGTCTGGCAGCCACATTACACGAGAAAAAGCGAGAAGTGGTAATTCGTAGTAAAAACCGCAGAAAACATAACGTTGTCAACATTTGTTTTCGAAATGACGTAACTGAAAATCTTCACATTGGACGCATTACTCTCAGAAACGTTTACATTTATCGTCTGGCAACTAATGCCGCGTGATGACGTTTGCGGTCGCACCACTCTGTACGAAGTAGAAGCTTCTAAGTTGTTGCAGTCACCAAGAAAGAGGCACAGAAATTCAAGTATTAGTTTCTGAAAATTCAGTTTTTGGCTGCTTTTGCTGCCTTGTAGTTGACCTAGGACCTTAAGATTTTGCATGAACCGAACTCTGGCAGCCACATTACACGAGAAAAAGCGAGAAGTGGTAATTCGTAGTAAAAACCGCAGAAAACATAACGTTTTCAACATTTGTTTTCGAAATGACGTAATTGAAAATCTTCACATTGGACGCATTACTCTCAGAAACGTTTACATTTATCGTCTGGCAACTAATGCCGCGTGATGACGTTTGCGGTCGCACCACTCTGTACGAAGTAGAAGCCTCTAAGTTGTAGCAGTCACCAAGAAAGAGGCACAGAAATTCAAGTTTTTGTTTTTGAAAGTTCAGTTTTTGGCTGCTTTTGCTGCCTTGTAGTTGACCTAGGACCTTAAGATTTTGCATGAACCGAACTCTGGCAGCCACATTACACGAGAAAAAGCGAGAAGTCGTAATTCGTAGTAAAAACCGCAGAAAACATAACGTTTTCTACATTGTTTTCGTATCGACGTAACTGAAAATCTTCACATTGGTCGCAATACTCTCAGAAACGTTTACATTTATCGTCTGGCAACTAATTCCGCGTGATGACGTTTGCGGTCGCACCACTCTGTACGATGTAGAAGCTTCTAAGTTGTTGCAGTCACCAAGAAAGAGGCACAGAAATTCAAGTTTCAGTTTTTGAAAATTCAGTTTTTGGCTGCTTTTGCTGCCTTGTAGTTGACCTAGGACCTTAAGATTTTGCATGAACCGAACTCTGGCAGCCACATTACACAAGAAAAAGCGAGAAGTTGTAATTCGTAGTAAAAACCGCAGAAAACATAACGTTTTCTACATTGTTTTCGTATCAACGTAACTGAAAATCTTCACATTGGACGCATTACTCTCAGAAACGTTTACATTTATCGTCTGGCAACTAATGCCGCGTGATGACGTTTGCGGTCGCACCACTCTGTACGAAGTAGAAGCTTCTAAGTTGTTGCAGTCACCAAGAAAGAGGCACAGAAATTCAAGTTTTAGTTTTTGAAAATTCAGTTTTTGGCTCCTTTTGCTGCCTTGTAGTTGACCTAGGACTTTAAGATTTTGCATGAACCGAACTCTGGCAGCCACATTACACGAGAAAAAGCGAGAAGTGGTAATTCGTAGTAAAAACCGCAGAAAACATAACGTTTTCTACATTGTTTTCGTATCGACGTAACTGAAAATCTTCACATTGGACGCATTACTCTCAGAAACGTTTACATTTATCGTCTGGCAACTAATGCCGCGTGATGACGTTTGCGGTCGCACCACTCTGTATGAAGTAGAAGCTTCTAAGTTGTTGCAGTCACCAAGAAAGAGGCACGGAAATTCAAGTTTTAGTTTTTGAAAATTCAGTTTTTAGCTGCTTTTGCTGCCTTGTAGTTGACCTAGGACCTTAAGATTTTGCATGAACCGAAGTCTGGCAGCCACATTACACGAGAAAAAGCGAGAAGTGGTAATTCGTAGTAAAAACCGCAGAAAACATAACGTTGTCAACATTTGTTTTCCAAATGACGTAACTGAAAATCTTCACATTGGACGCATTACTCTCAGAAACGTTTACATTTATCGTCTGGCAACTAATGCCGCGTGATGACGTTTGCGGTCGCACCACTCTGTACGAAGTAGAAGCTTCTAAGTTGTTGCAGTCACCAAGAAAGAGGCACAGAAATTCAAGTTTTAGTTTTTGAAAATTCAGTTTTTGGCTGCTTTTGCTGCCTTGTAGTTGACCTAGGACCTTAAGATTTTGCATGAACCGAACTCTGGCAGCCACATTACACAAGAAAAAGCGAGAAGTTGTAATTCGTAGTAAAAACCGCAGAAAACATAACGTTTTCTACATTGTTTTCGTATCAACGTAACTGAAAATCTTCACATTGGACGCATTACTCTCAGAAACGTTTACATTTATCGTCTGGCAACTAATGCCGCGTGATGACGTTTGCGGTCGCATCACTCTGTACGAAGTAGAAGCTTCTAAGTTGTTGCAGTCACCAAGAAAGAGGCACAGAAATTCAAGTTTTAGTTTTTGAAAATTCAGTTTTTGGCTGCTTTTGCTGCCTTGTAGCTGACCTAGGACGTTAAGATTTTGCATGAACCGAACTCTGGCAGCCACATTACACGAGAAAAAGCGAGAAGTGGTAATTCGTAGTAAAAACCCCAGAAAACATAACGTTTTCAACATTTGTTTTCGAAATGACGTAACTGAAAATCTTCACATTGGACGCATTACTCTCAGAAACGTTTACATTTATCGTCTGGCAACTAATGCCGCGTGATGACGTTTGCGGTCGCACCACTCTGTACGAAGTAGAAGCTTCTAAGTTGTTGCAGTCACCAAGAAAGAGGCACAGAAATTCAAGTTTTAGTTTTTGAAAATTCAGTTTTTGGCTGCATTTGCTGCCATTGAGTTGACCTAGGACCTTAACATTTTGCATGAACCGAACTCTGGCAGCCACATTACACGAGAAAAAGCAAGAAGTGGTAATTCGTAGTAAAAACCGCAGAAAACATAACGTTTTCAACATTTGTTTTCAAAATGACGTAACTGAAAATCTTCACATTGGACGCATTACTCTCAGAAACGTTTACATTTATCGTCTGGCAACTAATGCCGCGTGATGACGTTTGCGGTCGCACCACTCTGTACGAAGTAGAAGCTTCTAAGTTGTTGCAGTCACCAAGAAAGAGGCACAGAAATTCAAGTATTTGTTTTTGAAAATTCCGTTTTTGGTTGCTTTTGCTGCCTTGTAGTTGACCTAGGACTTTAAGATTTTTCATGAACCGAACTCTGGCAGCCACATTACACGAGATAAAGCGAGAAGTGGTAATTCGTAGTAAAAACCGCAGAAAACATAACGTTTTCTACATTGTTTTCGTATCGACGTAACTGAAAATCTTCACATTGGACGCAATACTCTCAGAAACGTTTACATTTATCGTCTGGGAACTAATGCCGCGTGATGACGTTTGCGGTCGCACCACTCTGTACGAAGTAGAAGCTTCTAAGTTGTTGCAGTCACCAAGAAAGAGGCACAGAAATTCAAGTATTTGTTTTTGAAAATTCCGTTTTTGGCTGCTTTTGCTGCCTTGTAGTTGACCTAGGACTTTAAGATTTTGCATGAACCGAACTCTGGCAGCCACATTACACGAGAAAAAGCGAGAAGTGGTAATTCGTAGTAAAAACCGCAGAAAACATAACGGTTTCTACATCGTTTTCGTATCGACGTAACTGAAAATCTTCACATTGGACGCATTACTCTCAGAAACGTTTACATTTATCGTCTGGCAACTAATGCCGCGTGATGACGTTTGCGGTCGCACCACTCTGTACGAAGTAGAAGCTTCTAAGTTGTTGCAGTCACCAAGAAAGAGGCACAGAAATTCAAGTTTTAGTTTTTGAAAATTCAGTTTTTGGCTGCTTTTGCTGCCTTGTAGTTGACCTTGGACCTTAAGATTTTGCATGAACCGAACTCTGGCAGCCACATTACACGAGAAAAAGCAAGAGGTGGTAATTCGTAGTAAAAACCGCAGAAAACATAACGTTTTCTACATTGTTTTCGTATCGACGTAACTAAAAATCTTCACATTGGACGCAATACTCTCAGAAACGTTTACATTTATCGTCTGGCAACTAATTCCGCGTGATGACGTTTGCGGTCGCACCACTCTGTACGAAGTAGAAGCTTCTAAGTTGT
Source organism: Schistocerca serialis cubense (assembly GCF_023864345.2). Classification (NCBI taxonomy): domain Eukaryota; kingdom Metazoa; phylum Arthropoda; class Insecta; order Orthoptera; family Acrididae; genus Schistocerca; species Schistocerca serialis. Next base: position 53,374,239 of record NC_064649.1, read on the forward strand.
TGCAGTCACCAAGAAAGAGGCACAGAAATTCAAGTTTTAGTTTTTGAAAATTCAGTTTTTGGCTGCTTTTGCTGCCTTGTAGTTGACCTAGGAGTTTAAGATTTTGCATGAACCGAACTCTGGCAGCCACATTACACGAGAAAAAGGGAGAAGTGGTAATTCGTAGTAAAAACCGCAGAAAACATAACGTTTTCTACATTGTCTTCGTATCGACGTAACTGAAAATCTTCACATTGGACGCATTACACTCAGAAACGTTTACATTTATCGTCTGGCAACTAATGCCGCGTGATGACGTTTGCGGTCGCACCACTCTGTACGAAGTAGAAGCTTCTAAGTTGTTGCAGTCACCAAGAAAGAGGCACAGAAATTCTAGTTTTTGATTTTGAAAATTCAGTTTTTGGCTGCTTTTGCTGCCTTGTAGTTGATCTAGGACCTTTAGATTTTGTATGAACCGAACTCTGGCAGACACATTACACGAGGAAAAGCGAGAAGTGGTAATTCGTAGTAAAAACCGCAGAAAACATAACATTTTCTACATTGTTTTCGTATCGACGTAACTGAAAATCTTCACATTGGACGCATTACTCTCAGAAACGTTTACATTTATCGTCTGGCAACTAATGCCGCGTGATGACGTTTGCGGTCGCACCACTCTGTACGAAGTAGAAGCTTCTAAGTTGTTGCAGTCACCAAGAAAGAGGCACAGAAATTCAAGTTTTAGTTTTTAAAAACTCAGTTTTTGGCTGCTTTTGCTGCCTTGTAGTTGACCTAGGACCTTAAGATTTTGCATGAACCGAACTCTGGCAGCCACATTACACGAGAAAAAGCGAGAAGTGGTAATTCGTAGTAAAAACCGCAGAAAACATAACGTTTTCAACATTTGTTTTCGAAATGACGTAACTTAAAATCTTCACATTGGACGCATTACTCTCAGAAACGTTTATATTTATCGTCTGGCAACTAATACCGCGTGATGACGTTTGCGGTCGCATCACTCTGTACGAAGTAGAAGCTTCTAAGTTGTTGCAGTCACCAAGAAAGAGGCACAGAAATTCAATTTTAGTTTTTGAAAATTCAGTTTTTGGCTGCTTTTGCTGCCTTGTAGTTGACCTAGGACCTTAAGATTTTGCATGAACCGAAGTTTGGCAGCCACATTACACGAGAAAAAGCGAGAAGTGGTAATTCGTAGTAAAAACCGCAGAAAACATAACGTTGTCAACATTTGTTTTCGAAATGACGTAACTGAAAATCTTCACATTGGACGCATTACTCTCAGAAACGTTTACATTTATCGTCTGGCAACTAATGCCGCGTGATGACGTTTGCGGTCGCACCACTCTGTACGAAGTAGAAGCTTCTAAGTTGTTGCAGTCACCAAGAAAGAGGCACAGAAATTCAAGTATTTGTTTTTGAAAATTCCGTTTTTGGCTGCTTTTGCTGCCTTGTAGTTGACCTAGGACTTTAAGATTTTGCATGAACCGAACTCTGGCAGCCACATTACACGAGAAAACGCGAGAAGTGGTAATTCGTAGTAAAAACCGCAGAAAACATAACGGTTTCTACATCGTTTTCGTATCGACGTAACTGAAAATCTTCACATTGGACGCAATACTCTCAGAAACGTTTACATTTATCGTCTGGCAACTAATGCCGCGTGATGACGTTTGCGGTCGCACCACTCTGTACGAGGTAGAAGCTTCTAAGTTGTTGCAGTCACCAAGAAAGAGGCACAGAAATTCAAGTTTTTGTTTTTGAAAATTCAGTTTTTGGCTGCTTTTGCTGCCTTGTAGTTGACCTAGGACTTTAAGATTTTGCATGAACCGAACTCTGGCAGCCACATTACATGAGAAAAAGCGAGAAGTGGTAATTCGTAGTAAAAACCGCAGAAAACATAACGTTTTCTACATTGTTTTCGTATCGACGTAACTGAAAATCTTCACATTGGACGCATTACTCTCAGAAACGTTTACATTTATCGTCTGGCAACTAATGCCGCGTGATGACGTTTGCGGTCGCACCACTCTGTACGAAGTAGAAGCTTCTAAGTTGTTGCAGTCACCAAGAAAGAGGCACGGAAATTCAAGTTTTAGTTTTTGAAAATTCAGTTTTTAGCTGCTTTTGCTGCCTTGTAGTTGACCTAGGACCTTAAGATTTTGCATGAACCGAAGTTTGGCAGCCACATTACACGAGAAAAAGCGAGAAGTGGTAATTCGTAGTAAAAACCGCAGAAAACATAACGTTGTCAACATTTGTTTTCGAAATGACGTAACTGAAAATCTTCACATTGGACGCATTACTCTCAGAAACGTTTACATTTATCGTCTGGCAACTAATGCCGCGTGATGACGTTTGCGGTCGCACCACTCTGTACGAAGTAGAAGCTTCTAAGTTGTTGCAGTCACCAAGAAAGAGGCACAGAAATTCAAGTATTTGTTTTTGAAAATTCCGTTTTTGGCTGCTTTTGCTGCCTTGTAGTTGACCTAGGACTTTAAGATTTTGCATGAACCGAACTCTGGCAGCCACATTACACGAGAAAAAGCGAGAAGTGGTAATTCGTAGTAAAAACCGCAGAAAACACAACGGTTTCTACATCGTTTTCGTATCGACGTAACTGAAAATCTTCACATTGGACGCATTACTCTCAGAAACGTTTACATTTATCGTCTGGCAACTAATGCCGCGTGATGACGTTTGCGGTCGCACCACTCTGTACGAAGTAGAAGCTTCTAAGTTGTTGCAGTCACCAAGAAAGAGGCACAGAAATTCAAGTTTTAGTTTTTGAAAATTCAGTTTTTGGCTGCTTTTGCTGCCTTGTAGTTGACCTTGGACCTTAAGATTTTGCATGAACCGAACTCTGGCAGCCACATTACTCGAGAAAAAGCAAGAGGTGGTAATTCGTAGTAAAAACCGCAGAAAACATAACGTTTTCTACATTGTTTTCGTATCGACGTAACTGAAAATCTTCACATTGGACGCAATACTCTCAGAAACGTTTACATTTATCGTCTGGCAACTAATTCCGCGTGATGGAGTTTGCGGTCGCACCACTCTGTACGAAGTAGAAGCTTCTAAGTTGTTGCAGTCACCAAGAAAGAGGCACAGAAATTCAAGTTTTAGTTTTTGAAAATTCAGTTTTTGGCTGCTTTTGCTGCCTTCTAGTTGACCTAGGAGTTTAAGATTTTGCATGAACCGAACTCTGGCAGCCACATTACACGAGAAAAAGGGAGAAGTGGTAATTCGTAGTAAAAACCGCAGAAAACATAACGTTTTCTACATTGTTTTCGTATCGACGTAACTGAAAATCTTCACATTGGACGCATTACACTCAGAAACGTTTACATTTATCGTCTGGCAACTAATGCCGCGTGATGACGTTTGCGGTCGCACCACTCTGTACGAAGTAGAAGCTTCTAAGTTGTTGCAGTCACCAAGAAAGAGGCACAGAAATTCTAGTTTTTGATTTTGAAAATTCAGTTTTTGGCTGCTTTTGCTGCCTTGTAGTTGACCTAGGACCTTTAGATTTTGTATGAACCGAACTCTGGCAGCCACATTACACGAGGAAAAGCGAGAAGTGGTAATTCGTAGTAAAAACCGCAGAAAACATAACATTTTCTACATTGTTTTCGTATCGACGTAACTGAAAATCTTCACATTGGACGCATTACTCTCAGAAACGTTTACATTTATCGTCTGGCAACTAATGCCGCGTGATGACGTTTGCGGTCGCACCACTCTGTACGAAGTAGAAGCTTCTAAGTTGTTGCAGTCACCAAGAAAGAGGCACAGAAATTCAAGTTTTAGTTTTTAAAAACTCAGTTTTTGGCTGCTTTTGCTGCCTTGTAGTTGACCTAGGACCTTAAGATTTTGCATGAACCGAACTCTGGCAGCCACATTACACGAGAAAAAGCGAGAAGTGGTAATTCGTAGTAAAAACCGCAGAAAACATAACGTTTTCAACATTTGTTTTCGAAATGACGTAACTTAAAATCTTCACATTGGACGCATTACTCTCAGAAACGTTTATATTTATCGTCTGGCAACTAATACCGCATGATGACGTTTGCGGTCGCATCACTCTGTACGAAGTAGAAGCTTCTAAGTTGTTGCAGTCACCAAGAAAGTGGCACAGAAATTCAATTTTAGTTTTTGAAAATTCAGTTTTTGGCTGCTTTTGCTGCCTTGTAGTTGACCTAGGACCTTAAGATTTTGCATGAACCGAACTCTGGCAGCCACATTACACAAGAAAAAGCGAGAAGTTGTAATTCGTAGTAAAAACCGCAGAGAACATAACGTTTTCTACATTGTTTTCGTATCAACGTAACTGAAAATCTTCACATTGGACGCATTACTCTCAGAAACGTTTACATTTATCGTCTGGCAACTAATGCCGCGTGATGACGTTTGCGGTCGCACCACTCTGTACGAAGTAGAAGCTTCTAAGTTGTTGCAGTCACCAAGAAAGAGGCACAGAAATTCAAGTTTTTGTTTTTGAAAATTCAGTTTTTTGCTGCTTTTGCTGCCTTGTAGTTGACCTAGGACCTTAAGATTTTGCATGAACCGAACTCTGGCAGCCACATTACACGAGAAAAAGCGAGAAGTGGTAATTCGTAGTAAAAACCGCAGAAAACATAACGTTTTCTACATTGTTTTCGTATCGACGTAACTGAAAATCTTCACATTGGACGCAATACTCTCAGAAACGTTTACATTTATCGTCTGGCAACTAATGCCGCGTGATGACGTTTGCGGTCGCACCACTCTGTACGAGGTAGAAGCTTCTAAGTTGTTGCAGTCACCAAGAAAGAGGCACAGAAATTCAAGTTTTTGTTTTTGAAAATTCAGTTTTTGGCTGCTTTTGCTGCCTTGTAGTTGACCTAGGACTTTAAGATTTTGCATGAACCGAACTCTGGCAGCCGCATTACATGAGAAAAAGCGAGAAGTGGTAATTCGTAGTAAAAACCGCAGAAAACATAACGTTTTCTACATTGTTTTCGTATCGACGTAACTGAAAATCTTCACATTGGACGCATTACTCTCAGAAACGTTTACATTTATCGTCTGGCAACTAATGCCGCGTGATGACGTTTGCGGTCGCACCACTCTGTACGAAGTAGAAGCTTCTAAGTTGTTGCAGTCACCAAGAAAGAGGCACAGAAATTCAAGTTTTAGTTTTTGAAAATTCAGTTTTTGGCTGCTTTTGCTGCCTTGTAGTTGACCTAGGACCTTAAGATTTTGCATGAACCGAAGTTTGGCAGCCACATTACACGAGAAAAAGCGAGAAGTGGTAATTCGTAGTAAAAACCGCAGAAAACATAACGTTGTCAACATTTGTTTTCGAAATGACGTAACTGAAAATCTTCACATTGGACGCATTACTCTCAGAAACGTTTACATTTATCGTCTGGCAACTAATGCCGCGTGATGACGTTTGCGGTCGCACCACTCTGTACGAAGTAGAAGCTTCTAATTTGTTGCAGTCACCAAGAAAGAGGCACAGAAATTCAAGTTTTTGTTTTTGAAAATTCAGTTTTTTGCTGCTTTTGCTGCCTTGTAATTGACCTAGGACCTTAAGATTTTGCATGAACCGAACTCTGGCAGCCACATTACACGAGAAAAAGCGAGAAGTGGTAATTCGTAGTAAAAACCGCAGAAAACATAACGTTTTCTACATTGTTTTCGTATCGACGTAACTGAAAATCTTCACATTGGACGCAATACTCTCAGAAACGTTTACATTTATCGTCTGGCAACTAATGCCGCGTGATGACGTTTGCGGTCGCACCACTCTGTACGAGGTAGAAGCTTCTAAGTTGTTGCAGTCACCAAGAAAGAGGCACAGAAATTCAAGTTTTTGTTTTTGAAAATTCAGTTTTTGGCTGCTTTTGCTGCCTTGTAGTTGACCTAGGACTTTAAGATTTTGCATGAACCGAACTCTGGCAGCCACATTACATGAGAAAAAGCGAGAAGTGGTAATTCGTAGTAAAAACCGCAGAAAACATAACGTTTTCTACATTGTTTTCGTATCGACGTAACTGAAAATCTTCACATTGGACGCATTACTCTCAGAAACGTTTACATTTATCGTCTGGCAACTAATGCCGCGTGATGACGTTTGCGGTCGCACCACTCTGTACGAAGTAGAAGCTTCTAAGTTGTTGCAGTCACCAAGAAAGAGGCACGGAAATTCAAGTTTTAGTTTTTGAAAATTCAGTTTTTAGCTGCTTTTGCTGCCTTGTAGTTGACCTAGGACCTTAAGATTTTGCATGAACCGAAGTTTGGCAGCCACATTACACGAGAAAAAGCGAGAAGTGGTAATTCGTAGTAAAAACCGCAGAAAACATAACGTTGTCAACATTTGTTTTCGAAATGACGTAACTGAAAATCTTCACATTGGACGCATTACTCTCAGAAACGTTTACATTTATCGTCTGGCAACTAATGCCGCGTGATGACGTTTGCGGTCGCACCACTCTGTACGAAGTAGAAGCTTCTAAGTTGTTGCAGTCACCAAGAAAGAGGCACAGAAATTCAAGGATTAGTTTCTGAAAATTCTGTTTTTGGCTGCTTTTGCTGCCTTGTAGTTGACCTAGGACCTTAAGATTTTGCATGAACCGAACTCTGGCAGCCACATTACACGAGAAAAAGCGAGAAGTGGTAATTCGTAGTAAAAACCGCAGAAAACATAACGTTTTCAACATTTGTTTTCGAAATGACGTAATTGAAAATCTTCACATTGGACGCATTACTCTCAGAAACGTTTACATTTATCGTCTGGCAACTAATGCCGCGTGATGACGTTTGCGGTCGCACCACTCTGTACGAAGTAGAAGCCTCTAAGTTGTTGCAGTCACCAAGAAAGAGGCACAGAAATTCAAGTTTTTGTTTTTGAAAGTTCAGTTTTTGGCTGCTTTTGCTGCCTTGTAGTTGACCTAGGACCTTAAGATTTTGCATGAACCGAACTCTGGCAGCCACATTACACGAGAAAAAGCGAGAAGTGGTAATTCGTAGTAAAAACCGCAGAAAACATAACGTATTCCACATTTGTTTTCGAAATCACGTAACTGAAAATCTTCACATTGGTCGCAATACTCTCAGAAACGTTTACATTTATCGTCTGGCAACTAATGCCACGTGATGACGTTTGCGGTCGCACCACTCTGTACGAAGTAGAAGCTTCTAAGTTGTTGCAGTCACCAAGAAAGAGGCACAGAAATTCAAGTTTCAGTTTTTGAAAATTCAGTTTTTGGCTGCTTTTGCTGCCTTGTAGCTGACCTAGGACCTTAAGATTTTGCATGAACCGAACTCTGGCAGCCACATTACACAAGAAAAAGCGAGAAGTTGTAATTCGTAGTAAAAACCGCAGAAAACATAACGTTTTCTACATTGTTTTCGTATCAACGTAACTGAAAATCTTCACATTGGACGCATTACTCTCAGAAACGTTTACATTTATCGTCTGGCAACTAATGCCGCGTGATGACGTTTGCGGTCGCACCACTCTGTACGAAGTAGAAGCTTCTAAGTTGTTGCAGTCACCAAGAAAGAGGCACAGAAATTCAAGTTTTAGTTATTGAAAATTCAGTTTTTGGCTGCTTTTGCAGCCTTGTAGCTGACCTAGGACGTTAAGATTTTGGATGAACCGAACTCTGGCAGCCACATTACACGAGAAAAAGCGAGAAGTGGTAATTCGTAGTAAAAACCCCAAAAAACATAACGTTTTCAACATTTGTTTTCGAAATGACGTAACTGAAAATCTTCACATTGGACGCATTACTCTCAGAAACGTTTACATTTATCGTCTGGCAACTAATGCCGCGTGATGACGTTTGCGGTCGCACCACTCTGTACGAAGTAGAAGCTTCTAAGTTGTTGCAGTCACCAATAAAGAGGCACAGAAATTCAAGTTTTAGTTTTTGAAAATTCAGTTTTTGGCTGCTTTTGCTGCCTTTGAGTTGATCTAGGACCTTAACATTTTGCATGAACCGAACTCTGGCAGCCACATTACACGAGAAAAAGCAAGAAGTGGTAATTCGTAGTAAAAACCGCAGAAAACATAACGTTTTCAACATTTGTTTTCAAAATGACGTAACTGAAAATCTTCACATTGGACGCATTACTCTCAGAAACGTTTACATTTATCGTCTGGCAACTAATTCCGCGTGATGACGTTTGCGGTCGCACCACTCTGTACGAAGTAGAAGCTTCTAAGTTGTTGCAGTCACCAAGAAAGAGGCACAGAAATTTAAGTTTTAGTTTTTGAAAATTCAGATTTTGGCTGCTTTTGCTGCCTTGTAGTTGACCTAGGACCTTAAGATTTTGCATGAACCGAACTCTGGCAGCCACATTACACGAGAAAAAGCGAGAAATAGTAATTCGTAGTAAAAACCGCAGAAAACATAACGTTTTCTACATTGTTTTCGTATCGACGTAACTGAAAATCTTCACATTGGACGCAATACTCTCAGAAACGTTTACATTTATCGTCTGGCAACTAATGCCGCGTGATGACGTTTGCGGTCGCACCACTCTGTACGAAGTAGAAGCTTCTAAGTTGTTGCAGTCACCAAGAAAGCGGCACAGAAATTCAAGTATTTGTTTTTGAAAATTCCGTTTTTGGCTGCTTTTGCTGCCTTGTAGTTGACCTAGGACTTTAAGATTTTGCATGAACCGAACTCTGGCAGCCACATTACAAGAGAAAAAGCGAGAAGTGGTAATTCGTAGTAAAAACTGCAGAAAACATAACGTTTTCTACATTGTTTTCGTATCGACGTAACTGAAAATCTTCACATTGGACGCATTACTCTCAGAAACGTTTACATTTATCGTCTGGCAACTAATGCCGCGTGATGACGTTTGCGGTCGCACCACTCTGTACGAAGTAGAAGCTTCTAAGTTGTTGCAGTCACCAAGAAAGAGGCACAGAAATTCAAGTTTTAGTTATTGAAAATTCAGTTTTTGGCTGCTTTTGCAGCCTTGTAGCTGACCTAGGACGTTAAGATTTTGGATGAACCGAACTCTGGCAGCCACATTACACGAGAAAAAGCGAGAAGTGGTAATTCGTAGTAAAAACCCCAAAAAACATAACGTTTTCAACATTTGTTTTCGAAATGACGTAACTGAAAATCTTCACATTGGACGCATTACTCTCAGAAACGTTTACATTTATCGTCTGGCAACTAATGCCGCGTGATGACGTTTGCGGTCGCACCACTCTGTACGAAGTAGAAGCTTCTAAGTTGTTGCAGTCACCAATAAAGAGGCACAGAAATTCAAGTTTTAGTTTTTGAAAATTCAGTTTTTGGCTGCTTTTGCTGCCTTTGAGTTGACCTAGGACCTTAACATTTTGCATGAACCGAACTTTGGCAGCCACATTACACGAGAAAAAGCAAGAAGTGGTAATTCGTAGTAAAAACCGCAGAAAACATAACGTTTTCAACATTTGTTTTCAAAATGACGTAACTGAAAATCTTCACATTGGACGCATTACTCTCAGAAACGTTTACATTTATCGTCTGGCAACTAATTCCGCGTGATGACGTTTGCGGTCGCACCACTCTGTACGAAGTAGAAGCTTCTAAGTTGTTGCAGTCACCAAGAAAGAGGCACAGAAATTTAAGTTTTAGTTTTTGAAAATTCAGATTTTGGCTGCTTTTGCTGCCTTGTAGTTGACCTAGGACCTTAAGATTTTGCATGAACCGAACTCTGGCAGCCACATTACACGAGAAAAAGCGAGAAATGGTAATTCGTAGTAAAAACCGCAGAAAACATAACGTTTTCTACATTGTTTTCGTATCGACGTAACTGAAAATCTTCACATTGGACGCAATACTCTCAGAAACGTTTACATTTATCGTCTGGCAACTAATGCCGCGTGATGACGTTTGCGGTCGCACCACTCTGTACGAAGTAGAAGCTTCTAAGTTGTTGCAGTCACCAAGAAAGCGGCACAGAAATTCAAGTATTTGTTTTTGAAAATTCCGTTTTTGGCTGCTTTTGCTGCCTTGTAGTTGACCTAGGACTTTAAGATTTTGCATGAACCGAACTCTGGCAGCCACATTACACGAGAAAAAGCGAGAAGTGGTAATTCGTAGTAAAAACCGCAGAAAACATAACGTTTTCTACATCGTTTTCGTATCGACGTAACTGAAAATCTTCACATTGGACGCATTACTCTCAGAAACGTTTACATTTATCGTCTGGCAACTAATGCCGCGTGATGACGTTTGCGGTCGCACCACTCTGTACGAAGTAGAAGCTTCTAAGTTGTTGCAGTCACCAAGAAAGAGGCACAGAAATTCAAGTTTTAGATTTTGAAAATTCAGTTTTTGGCTGCTTTTGCTGCCTTGTAGTTGACCTAGGACCTTTAGATTTTGTATGAACCGAACTCTGGCAGCCACATTACACGAGGAAAAGCGAGAAGTGGTAATTCGTAGTAAAAACCGCAGAAAACATAACGTTTTCTGCATTGTTTTCGTATCGACGTAACTGAAAATCTTCACATTGGACGCATTACTCTCAGAAACGTTTACATTTATCGTCTGGCAACTAATGCCGCGTGATGACGTTTGCGGTCGCATCACTCTGTACGAAGTAGAAGCTTCTAAGTTGTTGCAGTCACCAAGAAAGAGGCACAGAAATTCAAGTTTTAGTTTTTGAAAATTCAGTTTTTGGCTGCTTTTGCTGCCTTGTAGTTGACCTAGGACCTTAAGATTTTGCATGAACCGAACTCTGGCAGCCACATTACACGAGAAAAAGCGAGAAGTGGTAATTCGTAGTAAAAACCGCAGAAAACATAACGTTTTCAACATTTGTTTTCGAAATGACGTAACTTAAAATCTTCACATTGGACGCATTACTCTCAGAAACGTTTACATTTATCGTCTGGCAACTAATTCCGCGTGATGACGTTTGCGGTCGCACCACTATGTACGAAGTAGAAGCTTCTAAGTTGTTGCAATCACCAAAAAGGAGCACAGAAATTCAAGTTTTAGTTTTTGAAAATTCTGTTTTTGGCTGCTTTTGCTGCCTTGTAGTTGACCTAGGACCTTAAGATTTTGCATGAACCGAACTCTGGCAGCCACATTACACGAGAAAAAGCGAGAAGTGGTAATTCGTAGTAAAAACCGCAGAAAACATAACGTTTTCAACATTTGTTTTCAAAATGACGTAACTGAAAATCTTCACATTGGACGCATTACTCTCAGAAACGTTTACATTTATCGTCTGGCAACTAATGCCGCGTGATGACGTTTGCGGTCGCTCCACTCTGTACGAAGTAGAAGCTTCTAAGTTGTTGCAGTCACCAAGAAAGAGGCACAGATATTCAAGTTTTAGTTTTTGAAAATTCAGTTTTTTGCTGCTTTTGCTGCCTTGTAGTTGACCTTGGACCTTAAGATTTTGCATGAACCGAACTCTGGCAGCCACATTACACGAGAAAAAGCAAGAAGTGGTAATTCGCAGTAAAAACCGCAGAAAACATAACGTTTTCTACATTGTTTTCGTATCGACGTAACTGAAAATCTTCACATTGGACGCAATACTCTCAGAAACGTTTACATTTATCGTCTGGCAACTAATTCCGCGTGATGACGTTTGCGGTCGCACCACTCTGTACGAAGTAGAAGCTTCTAAGTTGTTGCAGTGACCAAGAAAGAGGCACAGAAATTTAAGTTTTAGTTTTTGAAAATTCAGTTTTTGGCTGCTTTTGCTGCCTTGTAGTTGACCTAGGACCTTAAGATTTTGCATGAACCGAACTCTGGCTGCCACATTACACGAGAAAAAGCGAGAAATGGTAATTCGTAGTAAAAACCGCAGAAAACATAACGTTTTCTACATTGTTTTCGTATCGACGTAACTGAAAATCTTCACATTGGACGCAATACTCTCAGAAACGTTTACATTTATCGTCTGGCAACTAATGCCGCGTGATGACGTTTGCGGTCGCACCACTCTGTACGAAGTAGAAGCTTCTAAGTTGTTGCAGTCACCAAGAAAGCGGCACAGAAATTCAAGTATTTGTTTTTGAAAATTCCGTTTTTGGCTGCTTTTGCTGCCTTGTAGTTGACCTAGGACTTTAAGATTTTGCATGAACCGAACTCTGGCAGCCACATTACACGAGAAAAAGCGAGAAGTGGTAATTCGTAGTAAAAACCGCAGAAAACATAACGTTTTCTACATCGTTTTCGTATCGACGTAACTGAAAATCTTCACATTGGACGCATTACTCTCAGAAACGTTTACATTTATCGTCTGGCAACTAATGCCGCCTGATGACGTTTGCGGTCGCACCACTCTGTACGAAGTAGAAGCTTCTAAGTTGTTGCAGTCACCAAGAAAGAGGCACAGAAATTCAAGATTTAGATTTTGAAAATTCAGTTTTTGGCTGCTTTTGCTGCCTTGTAGTTGACCTAGGACCTTTAGATTTTGTATGAACAGAACTCTGGCAGCCACATTACACGAGGAAAAGCGAGAAGTGGTAATTCGTAGTAAAAACCGCAGAAAACATAACGTTTTCTGCATTGTTTTCGTATCGACGTAACTGAAAATCTTCACATTGGACGCATTACTCTCAGAAACGTTTACATTTATCGTCTGGCAACTAATGCCGCGTGATGACGTTTGCGGTCGCATCACTCTGTACGAAGTAGAAGCTTCTAAGTTGTTGCAGTCACCAAGAAAGAGGCACAGAAATTCAAGTTTTAGTTTTTGAAAATTCAGTTTTTGGCTGCTTTTGCTGCCTTGTAGTTGACATTGGACCTTAAGATTTTGCATGAACCGAACTCTGGCAGCCACATTACACGAGAAAAAGCGAGAAGTGGTAATTCGTAGTAAAAACCGCAGAAAACATAACGTTTTCAACATTTGTTTTAGAAATGACGTAACTTAAAATCTTCACATTGGACGCATTACTCTCAGAAACGTTTACATTTATCGTCTGGCAACTAATTCCGCGTGATGACGTTTGCGGTCGCACCACTATGTACGAAGTAGAAGCTTCTAAGTTGTTGCAATCACCAAAAAGGAGCACAGAAATTGAAGTTTTAGTTTTTGAAAATTCTGTTTTTGGCTGCTTTTGCTGCCTTGTAGTTGACCTAGGACCTTAAGATTTTGCATGAACCGAACTCTGGCAGCCACATTACACGAGAAAAAGCGAGAAGTGGTAATTCGTAGTAAAAACCGCAGAAAACATAACGTTTTCAACATTTGTTTTCAAAATGACGTAACTGAAAATCTTCACATTGGACGCATTACTCTCAGAAACGTTTACATTTATCGTCTGGCAACTAATGCCGCGTGATGACGTTTGCGGTCGCTCCACTCTGTACGAAGTAGAAGCTTCTAAGTTGTTGCAATCACCAAGAAAGAGGCACAGAAATTCAAGTTTTAGTTTTTGAAAGTTCAGTTTTTTGCTGCTTTTGCTGCCTTGTAGTTGACCTTGGACCTTAAGATTTTGCATGAACCGAACTCTGGCAGCCACATTACACGAGAAAAAGCAAGAAGTGGTAATTCGCAGTAAAAACCGCAGAAGACATAACGTTTTCTACATTGTTTTCGTATCGACGTAACTGAAAATCTTCACATTGGACGCAATACTCTCAGAAACGTTTACATTTATCGTCTGGCAACTAATTCCGCGTGATGACGTTTGCGGTCGTACCACTCTGTACGAAGTAGAAGCTTCTAAGTTGTTGCAGTCACCAAGAAAGAGGCACAGTAATTCAGGTTTTAGTTTTTGAAAATTCAGTTTTTGGCTGCTTTTGCTGCCTTGTAGCTGACCTAGGACCTTAAGATTTTGCGTGAACCGAACTCTGGCAGCCACATTACACGAGAAAAAGCGAAAAGTGGTAATTCGTAGTAAAAACCGCAGAAAACATAACGTTTTCAACATTTGTTTTCGTATCGACGTAACTGAAAATCTTCACATTGGACGCATTACTCTCAGAAACGTTTACATTTATCGTCTGGCAACTAATGCCGCGTGATGACGTTTGCGGTCGCACCACTCTGTACGAAGTAGAAGCTTCTAAGTTGTTGCAGTCACCAAGAAAGAGGCACAGAAATTCAAGTTTTTGTTTTTGAAAATTCAGTTTTTGGCTGCTTTTGCTGCCTTTTAGTTGACCTAGGACCTTAAGATTTTGCATGAACCGAACTCTGGCAGCCACATTACTCGAGAAAAAGCTAGAAGTGGTAATTCGTAGTAAAAACCGCAGAAAACATAACATTTTCTACATTGTTTTCATATCGACGTAACTGAAAATCTTCACATTGGACGCATTACTCTCAGAAACGTTTACATTTATCGTCTGGCAACTAATACCGCGTGCTGACGTTTGCGGTCGCACCACTCTTTACGAAGTAGAAGCTTCTAAGTTGTTGCAGTCACCAAGAAAGAGGCACAGAAATTCAAGTTTTAGTTTTTGAAAATTCAGTTTTTGGCTGCTTTTGCTGCCTTGTAGTTGACCTAGGACCTTAAGATTTTGCATGAACCGAACTCTGGCAGCCACATTACACGAGAAAAAGCGAGAAGTGGTAATTCGTAGTAAAAACTGCAGAAAACATAACGTTTTCTACATTGTTTTCGTATCGACGTAACTGAAAATCTTCACATTGGACGCATTACTCTCAGAAACGTTTACATTTATCGTCTGGCAACTAATGCCGCGTGATGACGTTTGCGGTCGCACCACTCTGTACGAAGTAGAAGCTTCTAAGTTGTTGCAGTCACCAAGAAAGAGGCACAGAAATTCAAGTTTTAGTTTTTGAAAATTCAGTTTTTGGCTGCTTTTGCTGCATTGTAGTTGACCTAGGACCTTAAGATTTTGCATGAACCTAACTCTGGCAGCCACATTACACGAGAAAAAGCGAGAAGTGGTAATTCGTAGTAAAAACCCCAGAAAACATAACGTTTTCAACATTTGTTTTCGAAATGACGTAACTGAAAATCTTCACATTGGACGCATTACTCTCAGAAACGTTTACATTTATCGTCTGGCAACTAATGCCGCGTGATGACGTTTGCGGTCGCACCACTCTGTACGAAGTAGAAGCTTCTAAGTTGTTGCAGTCACCAAGAAAGAGGCACAGAAATTCAAGTTTTAGTTTTTGAAAATTCAGTTTTTGGCATCTTTTGCTGCCTTGTAGTTGACCTAGGACCTTAAGATTTTGAATGAACCGAACTCTGGCAGCCACATTACACGAGAAAAAGCGAGAAGTGGTAATTCGTAGTAAAAACCCTAGAAAACATAACGTTTTCAACATTTGTTTTCAAAATGACGTAACTGAAAATCTTCACATTGGACGCATTACTCTCAGAAACGTTTACATTTATCGTCTGGCAACTAATGCCGCGTGATGACGTTTGCGGTCGCACCACTCTGTACAAAGTAGAAGCTTCTAAGTTGTTGCAGTCACCAAGAAAGAGGCACAGAAATTCATGTTTTTGTTTTTGAAAATTCAGTTTTTGGCTGCTTTTGCTGCCTTGTAGTTGACCTAGGACCTTAAGATTTTGCATGAACCGAACTCTGGCAGCCACATTACACGAGAAAAAGCGAGAAGTGGTAATTCGTAGTAAAAACCGCAGAAAACATAACGTTTTCTACATTGTTTTCGTATCGACGTAACTGAAAATCTTCACATTGGACGCAATACTCTCAGAAACGTTTACATTTATCGTCTGGCAACTAATGCCGCGTGATGACGTTTGCGGTCGCACCACTCTGTACGAAGTAGAAGCTTCTAAGTTGTTGCAGTCACCAAGAAAGAGGCACAGAAATTCAAGTATTTGTTTTTGAAAATTACGTTTTTGGCTGCTTTTGCTGCCTTGTAGTTGACCTAGGACTTTAAGATTTTGCATGAACCGAACTCTGGCAGCCACATTACACGAGAAAAAGCGAGAAGTGGTAATTCGTAGTAAAAACCGCAGAAAACATAACGTTTTCAACATTTGTTTTCGAAATGACGTAACTGAAAATCTTCACATTGGACGCATTACTCTCAGAAACGTTTACATTTATCGTCTGGCAACTAATGCCGCGTGATGACGTTTTCGGTCGCACCACTCTGTACGAAGTAGAAGCTTCTAAGTTGTTGCAGTCACCAAGAAAGAGGCACAGAAAGTAAAGTTTTAGTTTTTGAAATTTCATTCTTTGGCTGCTTTTGCTGCCTTGTAGTTGACCTAGGACCTTAAGATTTTGCATGAACCGAACTCTGGCAGCCACATTACACGAGAAAAAGCGAGAAGTGGTAATACGTAGTAAAAACCGCAGAAAACATAACGTTTTCTACATTGTTTTCGTATCGACGTAACTGAAAATCTTCACATTGGACGCATTACTCTCAGAAACGTTTACATTTATCGTCTGGCAACTAATGCCGCGTGATGACGTTTGCGGTCGCACCACTCTGTACGAAGTAGAAGCTTCTAAGTTGTTGCAGTCACCAAGAAAGAGGCACAGAAATTCAAGTTTTAGTTTTTGAAAATTCAGTTTTTGGCTGCTTTTGCTGCCTTGTAGTTGACCTAGGACCTTAAGATTTTGCATGAACCTAACTCTGGCAGCCACATTACACGAGAAAAAGCGAGAAGTGGTAATTCGTAGTAAAAACCCTAGAAAACATAACGTTTTCAACATTTGTTTTCAAAATGACGTAACTGAAAATCTTCACATTGGACGCATTACTCTCAGAAACGTTTACATTTATCGTCTGGCAACTAATGCCGCGTGATGACGTTTGCGGTCGCACCACTCTGTACGAAGTAGAAGCTTCTAAGTTGTTGCAGTCACCAAGAAAGAGGCACAGAAATTCATGTTTTTGTTTTTGAAAATTCAGTTTTTGGCTGCTTTTGCTGCCTTGTAGTTGACCTAGGACCTTAAGATTTTGCATGAACCGAACTCTGGCAGCCACATTACACGAGAAAAAGCGAGAAGTGGTAATTCGTAGTAAAAACCGCAGAAAACATAACGTTTTCTACATTGTTTTCGTATCGACGTAACTGAAAATCTTCACATTGGACGCAATACTCTCAGAAACGTTTACATTTATCGTCTGGCAACTAATGCCGCGTGATGACGTTTGCGGTCGCACCACTCTGTACGAAGTAGAAGCTTCTAAGTTGTTGCAGTCACCAAGAAAGACGCACAGAAATTCAAGTATTTGTTTTTGAAAATTACGTTTTTGGCTGCTTTTGCTGCCTTGTAGTTGACCTAGGACTTTAAGATTTTGCATGAACCGAACTCAGGCAGCCACATTACACGAGAAAAAGCGAGAAGTGGTAATTCGTAGTAAAAACCGCAGAAAACATAACGTTTTCATCATTTGTTTTCGAAATGACGTAACTGAAAATCTTCACATTGGACGCATTACTCTCAGAAACGTTTACATTTATCGTCTGGCAACTAATGCCGCGTGATGACGTTTGCGGTCGCACCACTCTGTACGAAGTAGAAGCTTCTAAGTTGTTGCAGTCACCAAGAAAGAGGCACAGAAAGTAAAGTTTTAGTTTTTGAAATTTCATTCTTTGGCTGCTTTTGCTGCCTTGTAGTTGACCTAGGACCTTAAGATTTTGCATGAACCGAACTCTGGCAGCCACATTACACGAGAAAAAGCGAGAAGTGGTAATTCGTAGTAAAAACCACAGAAAACATAACGTTTTCTACATTGTTTTCGTATCGACGTAACTGAAAATCTTCACATTGGACGCAATACTCTCAGAAACGTTTACATTTATCGTCTGGCAACTAATGCCGCGTGATGACGTTTGCGGTCGCACCACTCTGTACGAAGTAGAAGCTTCTAAGTTGTTGCAGTCACCAAGAAAGAGGCACAGAAATTCAACTTTAGTTTTTGAAAATTCAGTTTTTGGCTGCTTTTGCTGCCTTGTAGTTGACCTAGGACCTTAAGATTTTGCATGAACCGAACTCTGGCAGCCACATTACACGAGAAAAAGCGAGAAGTGGTAATTCGTAGTAAAAACCGCAGAAAACATAACGTTTTCAACATTTGTTTTCGAAATGACGTAACTGAAAATCTTCACATTGGACGCATTACTCTCAGAAACGTTTACATTTATCGTCTGGCAACTAATTCCGCGTGATGACGTTTGCGGTCGCACCACTCTGTACGAAGTAGAAGCTTCTAAGTTGTTGCAGTCACCAAGAAAGAGGCACAGAAATTCAATTTTAGTTTTTGAAAATTCAGTTTTTGGCTGCTTTTGCTGCCTTGTAGTTGACCTAGGACCTTAAGATTTTGCATGAACCGAACTCTGGCAGCCACATTACACGAGAAAAAGCGAGAAGTGGTAATCCGTAGTAAAAACCGCAGAAAACATAACGTTTTCAACATTTGTTTTCGAAATGACGTAACTGAAGATCTTCACATTGGACGCATTACTCTCAGAAACGTTTACATTTATCGTCTGGCAACTAATTCCGCGTGATGACGTTTGCGGTCGCACCACTCTGTACGAAGTAGAAGCTTCTAAGTTGTTGCAGTCACCAAGAAAGAGGCACAGAAATTCAAGTTTTTGTTTTTGAAAATTCAGTTTTTGGCTGCTTTTGCTGCCTTGTAGTTGACCTAGGACCTTAAGATTTTGCATGAACCGAACTCTGGCAGCCACATTACACGAGAAAAAGCGAGAAGTGGTAATTCGAAGTAAAAACCGCAGAAAACATAACGTTTTCTACATTGTTTTCGTATCGACGTAACTGAAAATCTTCACATTGGACGCATTACTCTCAGAAACGTTTACATTTATCGTCTGGCAACTAATGCCGCGTGATGACGTTTGCGGTCGCACCACTCTTTACGAAGTAGAAGCTTCTAAGTTGTTGCAGTCACCAAGAAAGAGGCACAGAAATTCAAGTTTTTGTTTTTGAAAATTCAGTTTTTGGCTGCTTTTGCTGCCTTGTAGTTGACCTAGGACCTTAAGATTTTGCATGAACCGAACTCTGGCAGCCACATTACACGAGAAAAAGCGAGAAGTGGTATTTCGTAGTAAAAACCGCAGAAAACATAACGTTTTCTACATTGTTTTCGTATCGACGTAACTGAAAATCTTCACATTGGACGCAATACTCTCAGAAACGTTTACATTTATCGTCTGGCAACTAATGCCGCGTGATGACGTTTGCGGTCGCACCACTCTGTACGAAGTAGAAGCTTCTAAGTTGTTGCAGTCACCAAGAAAGAGGCACAGAAATTCAAGTATTTGTTTTTGAAAATTCCGTTTTTGGCTGCTTTTGCTGCCTTGTAGTTGACCTAGGACTTTAAGATTTTGCATGAACCGAACTCTGGCAGCCACATTACACGAGAAAAAGCGAGAAGTGGTAATTCGTAGTAAAAACAGCAGAAAACATAACGTTTTCTACATTGTTTTCGTATCGACGTAACTGAAAATCTTCACATTGGACGCATTACTCTCAGAAACGTTTACATTTATCGTCTGGCAACTAATGCCGCGTGATGACGTTTGCGGTCGCACCACTCTGTACGAAGTAGAAGCTTCTAAGTTGTTGCAGTCACCAAGAAAGAGGCACAGAAATTCAAGTTTTAGTTTTTGAAAATTCAGTTTTTGGCTGCTTTTGCTGCCTTGTAGTTGACCTAGGACCTTAAGATTTTGCATGAACCGAACTCTGGCAGCCACATTACACGAGAAAAAGCGAGAAGTGGTAATTCGTAGTAAAAACCGCAGAAAACATAACGTTTTCAACACTTGTTTTCGAAATGACGTAACTTAAAATCTTCACATTGGACGCATTACTCTCAGAAACGTTTACATTTATCGTCTGGCAACTAATTCCGCGTGATGACGTTTGCGGTCGCACCACTCTGTACGAAGTAGAAGCTTCTAAGTTGTTGCAGTCACCAAGAAAGGGGCACAGAAATTCAAGTTTTAGTTTTGGAAAATTCAGTTTTTGGCTGCTTTTGCTGCCTTGTAGTTGACCTAGGACCTTAAGATTTTGCATGAACCGAACTCTGGCAGCCACATTACACGAGAAAAAGCAAGAAGTGTTAATTCGTAGTAAAAACCGCAGAAAACATAACGTTTTCTACATTGTTTTCGTATCGACGTAACTGAAAATCTTCACATTGGACGCAATACTCTCAGAAACGTTTACATTTATCGTCTGGCAACTAATTCCGCGTGATGACGTTTGCGGTCGCACCACTCTGTACAAAGTAGAAGCTTCTAAGTTGTTGCAGTCACCAAGAAAGAGGCACAGAAATTCAAGTTTTAGTTTTTGAAAATTCAGTTTTTGGCTGCTTTTGCTGCCTTGTAGTTGACCTAGGACCTTAAGATTTTGCATGAACCGAACTCTGGCAGCCACATTACACGAGAAAAAGCGAGAAGTGGTAATTCGTAGTAAAAACCGCAGAAAACATAACGTTTTCTACATTGTTTTCGTATCGACGTAACTGAAAATCTTCACATTGGACGCAATACTCTCAGAAACGTTTACATTTATCGTCTGGCAACTAATGCCGCGTGATGACGTTTGCGGTCGCACCACTCTGTACGAAGTAGAAGCTTCTAAGTTGTTGCAGTCACCAAGAAAGAGGCACAGAAATTCAATTTTAGTTTTTGAAAATTCAGTTTTTGGCTGCTTTTGCTGCCTTGTAGTTGACCTAGGACCTTAAGATTTTGCATGAACCGAACTCTGGCAGCCACATTACACGAGAAAAAGCGAGAAGTGGTAATTCGTAGTAAAAACCGCAGAAAACATAACGTTTTCAACATTTGTTTTCGAAATGACGTAACTGAAAATCTTCACATTGGACGCATTACTCTCAGAAACGTTTACATTTATCGTCTGGCAACTAATTCCGCGTGATGACGTTTGCGGTCGCACCACTCTGTACGAAGTAGAAGCTTCTAAGTTGTTGCAGTCACCAAGAAAGAGGCACAGAAATTCAATTTTAGTTTTTGAAAATTCAGTTTTTGGCTGCTTTTGCTGCCTTGTAGTTGACCTAGGACCTTAAGATTTTGCATGAACCGAACTCTGGCAGCCACATTACACGAGAAAAAGCGAGAAGTGGTAATCCGTAGTAAAAACCGCAGAAAACATAACGTTTTCAACATTTGTTTTCGAAATGACGTAACTGAAGATCTTCACATTGGACGCATTACTCTCAGAAACGTTTACATTTATCGTCTGGCAACTAATTCCGCGTGATGACGTTTGCGGTCGCACCACTCTGTACGAAGTAGAAGCTTCTAAGTTGTTGCAGTCACCAAGAAAGAGGCACAGAAATTCAAGTTTTTGTTTTTGAAAATTCAGTTTTTGGCTGCTTTTGCTGCCTTGTAGTTGACCTAGGACCTTAAGATTTTGCATGAACCGAACTCTGGCAGCCACATTACACGAGAAAAAGCGAGAAGTGGTAATTCGAAGTAAAAACCGCAGAAAACATAACGTTTTCTACATTGTTTTCGTATCGACGTAACTGAAAATCTTCACATTGGACGCATTACTCTCAGAAACGTTTACATTTATCGTCTGGCAACTAATGCCGCGTGATGACGTTTGCGGTCGCACCACTCTTTACGAAGTAGAAGCTTCTAAGTTGTTGCAGTCACCAAGAAAGAGGCACAGAAATTCAAGTTTTTGTTTTTGAAAATTCAGTTTTTGGCTGCTTTTGCTGCCTTGTAGTTGACCTAGGACCTTAAGATTTTGCATGAACCGAACTCTGGCAGCCACATTACACGAGAAAAAGCGAGAAGTGGTAATTCGTAGTAAAAACCGCAGAAAACATAACGTTTTCTACATTGTTTTCGTATCGACGTAACTGAAAATCTTCACATTGGACGCAATACTCTCAGAAACGTTTACATTTATCGTCTGGCAACTAATGCCGCGTGATGACGTTTGCGGTCGCACCACTCTGTACGAAGTAGAAGCTTCTAAGTTGTTGCAGTCACCAAGAAAGAGGCACAGAAATTCAAGTATTTGTTTTTGAAAATTCCATTTTTGGCTGCTTTTGCTGCCTTGTAGTTGACCTAGGACTTTAAGATTTTGCATGAACCGAACTCTGGCAGCCACATTACACGAGAAAAAGCGAGAAGTGGTAATTCGTAGTAAAAACCGCAGAAAACATAACGTTTTCTACATTGTTTTCGTATCGACGTAACTGAAAATCTTCACATTGGACGCATTACTCTCAGAAACGTTTACATTTATCGTCTGGCAACTAATGCCGCGTGATGACGTTTGCGGTCGCACCACTCTGTACGAAGTAGAAGCTTCTAAGTTGTTGCAGTCACCAAGAAAGAGGCACAGAAATTCAAGTTTTAGTTTTTGAAAATTCAGTTTTTGGCTGCTTTTGCTGCCTTGTAGTTGACCTAGGACCTTACGATTTTGCATGAACCGAACTCTGGCAGCCACATTACACGAGAAAAAGCGAGAAGTGGTAATTCGTAGTAAAAACCGCAGAAAACATAACGTTTTCAACATTTGTTTTCGAAATGACGTAACTGAAAATCTTCACATTGGACGCATTACTCTCAGAAACGTTTACATTTATCGTCTGGCAACTAATGCCGCGTGATGACGTTTGCGGACGCACCACTCTGTACGAAGTAGAAGCTTCTAAGTTGTTGCAGTCACCAAGAAAGAGGCACAGAAATTCATGTTTTTGTTTTTGAAAATTCAGTTTTTGGCTGCTTTTGCTGCCTTGAAGTTGACCTAGGACCTTAAGATTTTGCATGAACCGAACTCTGGCGCCACATTACACGAGAAAAAGCGAGAAGTGGTAATTCGTAGTAAAAACCGCAGAAAACATAACGTTTTCTACATTGTTTTCGTATCGACGTAACTGAAAATCTTCACATTGGACGCAATACTCTCAGAAACGTTTACATTTATCGTCTGGCAACTAATGCCGCGTGATGACGTTTGCGGTCGCACCACTCTGTACGAAGTAGAAGCTTCTAAGTTGTTGCAGTCACCAAGAAAGAGGCACACAAATTCAAGTTTTAGTATTTGAAAATTCAGTTTTTGGCTGCTTTTGCTGCCTTGTAGTTGACCTAGGACTTAAAGATTTTGCATGAACCGAACTCTGGTAGCCACATTACACGAGAAAAAGGGAGAAGTGGTAATTCGTAGTAAAAACCGCAGAAAACATAACGTTTTCTACATTGTTTTCGTATCGACGTAACTGAAAATCTTCACATTGGACGCATTAAACTCAGAAACGTTTACATTTATCGTCTGGCAACTAATGCCGCGTGATGACGTTTGCGGTCGCACCACTCTGTACGAAGTAGAAGCTTCTAAGTTGTTGCAGTCACCAAGAAAGAGGCACAGAAATTCTAGTTTTTGATTTTGAAAATTCAGTTTTTGGCTGCTTTTGCTGCCTTGTAGTTGACCTAGGACCTTTAGATTTTGTATGAACCGAACTCTGGCAGCCACATTACACGAGGAAAGGCGAGAAGTGGTAGTTCGTAGTAAAAACCGCAGAAAACATAACATTTTCTACATTGTTTTCGTATCGACGTAACTGAAAATCTTCACATTGGACGCATTACTCTCAGAAACGTTTACATTTATCGTCTGGCAACTAATGCCGCGTGATGACGTTTGCGGTCGCACCACTCTGTACGAAGTAGAAGCTTCTAAGTTGTTGCAGTCACCAAGAAAGAGGCACAGAAATTCAAGTTTTAGTTTTTGAAAATTCAGTTTTTGGCTGCTTTTGCTGCCTTGTAGTTGACCTAGGACCTTAAGATTTTGCATGAACCGAAGTCTGGCAGCCACATTACACGAGAAAAAGCGAGAAGTGGTAATTCGTAGTAAAAACCGCAGAAAACATAACGTTTTCAACATTTGTTTTCGAAATGACGTAACTTAAAATCTTCACATTGGACGCATTACTCTCAGAAACGTTTATATTTATCGTCTGGCAACTAATACCGCGTGATGACGTTTGCGGTCGCATCACTCTGTACGAAGTAGAAGCTTCTAAGTTGTTGCAGTCACCAAGAAAGAAGCACAGAAATTCAATTTTAGTTTTTGAAAATTCAGTTTTTGGCTGCTTTTGCTGCCTTGTAGTTGACCTAGGACCTTAAGATTTTGCATGAACCCAACTCTGGCAGCCACATTACACGAGAAAAAGCGAGAAGTGGTAATTCGTAGTAAAAACCGCAGAAAACATAACGCTTTCAACATTTGTTTTCGAAATGACGTAACTGAAAATCTTCACATTGGACGCATTACTCTCAGAAACGTTTACATTTATCGTCTGGCAACTAATTCCGCGTGATGACGTTTGCGGTCGCACCACTCTGTACGAAGTAGAAGCTTCTAAGTTGTTGCAGTCACCAAGAAAGAGGCACAGAAATTCAAGTTTTTGTTTTTGAAAATTCAGTTTTTTGCTGCTTTTGCTGCCTTGTAGTTGACCTAGGACCTTAAGATTTTGCATGAACCGAACTCTGGCAGCCACATTACACGAGAAAAAGCGAGAAGTGGTAATTCGTAGTAAAAACCGCAGAAAACATAACGTTTTCTACATTGTTTTCGTATCGACGTAACTGAAAATCTTCACATTGGACGCAATACTCTCAGAAACGTTTACATTTATCGTCTGGCAACTAATGCCGCGTGATGACGTTTGCGGTCGCACCACTCTGTACGAGGTAGAAGCTTCTAAGTTGTTGCAGTCACCAAGAAAGAGGCACAGAAATTCAAGTTTTTGTTTTTGAAAATTCAGTTTTTGGCTGCTTTTGCTGCCTTGTAGTTGACCTAGGACCTTAAGATTTTGCATGAACCGAACTCTGGCAGCCACATTACACGAGAAAAAGCGAGAAGTGGTAATTCGTAGTAAAAACTGCAGAAAACATAACGTTGTCAACATTTGTTTTCGAAATGACGTAACTGAAAATCTTCACATTGGACGCATTACTCTCAGAAACGTTTACATTTATCGTCTGGCAACTAATGCCGCGTGATGACGTTTGCGGTCGCACCACTCTGTACGAAGTAGAAGCTTCTAAGTTGTTGCAGTCACCAAGAAAGAGGCACAGAAATTCAAGTTTTAGTTTTTGAAAATTCAGTTTTTGGCTGCTTTTGCTGCCTTGTAGTTGACCTAGGACCTTACGATTTTGCATGAACCGAACTCTGGCAGCCACATTACACGAGAAAAAGCGAGAAGTGGTAATTCGTAGTAAAAACCGCAGAAAACATAACGTTTTCAACATTTGTTTTCGAAATGACGTAACTGAAAATCTTCACATTGGACGCATTACTCTCAGAAACGTTTACATTTATCGTCTGGCAACTAATGCCGCGTGATGACGTTTGCGGACGCACCACTCTGTACGAAGTAGAAGCTTCTAAGTTGTTGCAGTCACCAAGAAAGAGGCACAGAAATTCATGTTTTTGTTTTTGAAAATTCAGTTTTTGGCTGCTTTTGCTGCCTTGAAGTTGACCTAGGACCTTAAGATTTTGCATGAACCGAACTCTGGCGCCACATTACACGAGAAAAAGCGAGAAGTGGTAATTCGTAGTAAAAACCGCAGAAAACATAACGTTTTCTACATTGTTTTCGTATCGACGTAACTGAAAATCTTCACATTGGACGCAATACTCTCAGAAACGTTTACATTTATCGTCTGGCAACTAATGCCGCGTGATGACGTTTGCGGTCGCACCACTCTGTACGAAGTAGAAGCTTCTAAGTTGTTGCAGTCACCAAGAAAGAGGCACACAAATTCAAGTTTTAGTATTTGAAAATTCAGTTTTTGGCTGCTTTTGCTGCCTTGTAGTTGACCTAGGACTTAAAGATTTTGCATGAACCGAACTCTGGTAGCCACATTACACGAGAAAAAGGGAGAAGTGGTAATTCGTAGTAAAAACCGCAGAAAACATAACGTTTTCTACATTGTTTTCGTATCGACGTAACTGAAAATCTTCACATTGGACGCATTAAACTCAGAAACGTTTACATTTATCGTCTGGCAACTAATGCCGCGTGATGACGTTTGCGGTCGCACCACTCTGTACGAAGTAGAAGCTTCTAAGTTGTTGCAGTCACCAAGAAAGAGGCACAGAAATTCTAGTTTTTGATTTTGAAAATTCAGTTTTTGGCTGCTTTTGCTGCCTTGTAGTTGACCTAGGACCTTTAGATTTTGTATGAACCGAACTCTGGCAGCCACATTACACGAGGAAAGGCGAGAAGTGGTAGTTCGTAGTAAAAACCGCAGAAAACATAACATTTTCTACATTGTTTTCGTATCGACGTAACTGAAAATCTTCACATTGGACGCATTACTCTCAGAAACGTTTACATTTATCGTCTGGCAACTAATGCCGCGTGATGACGTTTGCGGTCGCACCACTCTGTACGAAGTAGAAGCTTCTAAGTTGTTGCAGTCACCAAGAAAGAGGCACAGAAATTCAAGTTTTAGTTTTTGAAAATTCAGTTTTTGGCTGCTTTTGCTGCCTTGTAGTTGACCTAGGACCTTAAGATTTTGCATGAACCGAAGTCTGGCAGCCACATTACACGAGAAAAAGCGAGAAGTGGTAATTCGTAGTAAAAACCGCAGAAAACATAACGTTTTCAACATTTGTTTTCGAAATGACGTAACTTAAAATCTTCACATTGGACGCATTACTCTCAGAAACGTTTATATTTATCGTCTGGCAACTAATACCGCGTGATGACGTTTGCGGTCGCATCACTCTGTACGAAGTAGAAGCTTCTAAGTTGTTGCAGTCACCAAGAAAGAAGCACAGAAATTCAATTTTAGTTTTTGAAAATTCAGTTTTTGGCTGCTTTTGCTGCCTTGTAGTTGACCTAGGACCTTAAGATTTTGCATGAACCCAACTCTGGCAGCCACATTACACGAGAAAAAGCGAGAAGTGGTAATTCGTAGTAAAAACCGCAGAAAACATAACGCTTTCAACATTTGTTTTCGAAATGACGTAACTGAAAATCTTCACATTGGACGCATTACTCTCAGAAACGTTTACATTTATCGTCTGGCAACTAATTCCGCGTGATGACGTTTGCGGTCGCACCACTCTGTACGAAGTAGAAGCTTCTAAGTTGTTGCAGTCACCAAGAAAGAGGCACAGAAATTCAAGTTTTTGTTTTTGAAAATTCAGTTTTTTGCTGCTTTTGCTGCCTTGTAGTTGACCTAGGACCTTAAGATTTTGCATGAACCGAACTCTGGCAGCCACATTACACGAGAAAAAGCGAGAAGTGGTAATTCGTAGTAAAAACCGCAGAAAACATAACGTTTTCTACATTGTTTTCGTATCGACGTAACTGAAAATCTTCACATTGGACGCAATACTCTCAGAAACGTTTACATTTATCGTCTGGCAACTAATGCCGCGTGATGACGTTTGCGGTCGCACCACTCTGTACGAGGTAGAAGCTTCTAAGTTGTTGCAGTCACCAAGAAAGAGGCACAGAAATTCAAGTTTTTGTTTTTGAAAATTCAGTTTTTGGCTGCTTTTGCTGCCTTGTAGTTGACCTAGGACCTTAAGATTTTGCATGAACCGAACTCTGGCAGCCACATTACACGAGAAAAAGCGAGAAGTGGTAATTCGTAGTAAAAACTGCAGAAAACATAACGTTGTCAACATTTGTTTTCGAAATGACGTAACTGAAAATCTTCACATTGGACGCATTACTCTCAGAAACGTTTACATTTATCGTCTGGCAACTAATGCCGCGTGATGACGTTTGCGGTCGCACCACTCTGTACGAAGTAGAAGCTTCTAAGTTGTTGCAGTCACCAAGAAAGAGGCACAGAAATTCAAGTATTAGTTTCTGAAAATTCAGTTTTTGGCTGCTTTTGCTGCCTTGTAGTTGACCTAGGACCTTAAGATTTTGCATGAACCGAACTCTGGCAGCCACATTACACGAGAAAAAGCGAGAAGTGGTAATTCGTAGTAAAAACCGCAGAAAACATAACGTTTTCAACATTTGTTTTCGAAATGACGTAATTGAAAATCTTCACATTGGACGCATTACTCTCAGAAACGTTTACATTTATCGTCTGGCAACTAATGCCGCGTGATGACGTTTGCGGTCGCACCACTCTGTACGAAGTAGAAGCCTCTAAGTTGTTGCAGTCACCAAGAAAGAGGCACAGAAATTCAAGTTTTTGTTTTTGAAAATTCAGTTTTTGGCTGCTTTTGCTGCCTTGTAGTTGACCTAGGACCTTAAGATTTTGCATGAACCGAACTCTGGCAGTTACATTACACGAGAAAAAGCGAGAAGTGGTAATTCGTAGTAAAAACCGCAGAAAACATAACGTTTTCTACATTGTTTTCGTATCGACGTAACTGAAAATCTTCACATTGGTCGCAATACTCTCAGAAACGTTTACATTTATCGTCTGGCAACTAATGCCGCGTGATGACGTTTGCGGTCGCACCACTCTGTACGAAGTAGAAGCTTCTAAGTTGTTGCAGTCACCAAGAAAGAGGCACAGAAATTCAAGTATTTGTCTTTGAAAATTACGTTTTTGGCTGCTTTTGCTGCCTTGTAGTTGACCTAGGACCTTAAGATTTTGCATGAACCAAACTCTGGCAGCCACATTACACAAGAAAAAGCGAGAAGTTGTAATTCGTAGTAAAAACCGCAGAAAACATAACGTTTTCTACATTGTTTTCGTATCAACGTAACTGAAAATCTTCACATGGGACGCATTACTCTCAGAAACGTTTACATTTATCGTCTGGCAACTAATGCCGCGTGATGACGTTTGCGGTCGCACCACTCTGTACGAAGTAGAAGCTTCTAAGTTGTTGCAGTCACCAAGAAAGAGGCACAGAAATTCAAGTTTTAGTTTTTGAAAATTCAGTTTTTGGCTCCTTTTGCTGCCTTGTAGTTGACCTAGGACTTTAAGATTTTGCATGAACCGAACTCTGGCAGCCACATTACACGAGAAAAAGCGAGAAGTGGTAATTCGTAGTAAAAACCGCAGAAAACATAACGTTTTCTACATTGTTTTCGTATCGACGTAACTGAAAATCTTCACATTGGACGCATTACTCTCAGAAACGTTTACATTTATCGTCTGGCAACTAATGCCGCGTGATGACGTGTGCGGTCGCACCACTCTGTACGAAGTAGAAGCTTCTAAGTTGTTGCAGTCACCAAGAAAGAGGCACGGAAATTCAAGTTTTAGTTTTTGAAAATTCAGTTTTTGGCTGCTTTTGCTACCTTGTAGTTGACCTAGGACCTTAAGATTTTGCATGAACCGAAGTCTGGCAGCCACATTACACGAGAAAAAGCGAGAAGTGGTAATTCGTAGTAAAAACCGCAGAAAACATAACGTTGTCAATATTTGTTTTCGAAATGACGTAACTGAAAATCTTCACATTGGACGCATTACTCTCAGAAACGTTTACATTTATCGTCTGGCAACTAATGCCGCGTGATGACGTTTGCGGTCGCACCACTCTGTACGAAGTAGAAGCTTCTAAGTTGTTGCAGTCACCAAGAAAGAGGCACAGAATTTCAAGTTTCAGTTTTTGAAAATTTAGTTTTTGGCTGCTTTTGCTGCCTTGTAGTTGACCTAGGACCTTAAGATTTTGCATGAACCGAACTCTGGCAGCCACATTACACAAGAAAAAGCGAGAAGTTGTAATTCGTAGTAAAAACCGCAGAAAACATAACGTTCTCTACATTGTTTTCGTATCAACGTAACTGAAAATCTTCACATTGGACGCATTACTCTCAGAAACGTTTACATTTATCGTCTGGCAACTAATGCCGCGTGATGACGTTTGCGGTCGCACCACTCTGTACGAAGTAGAAGCTTCTAAGTTGTTGCAGTCACCAAGAAAGAGACACAGAACTTCAAGTTTCAGTTTTCGAAAATTCAGTTTTTGGCTGCTTTTGCTGCCTTGTAGTTGACCTAGGACCTTAAGATTTTGCATGAACCGTACTCTGGCAGCCACATTACAAGAGAAAAAGCGAGAAGTGGTAATTCGTAGTAAAAACTGCAGAAAACATAACGTTTTCTACATTGTTTTCGTATCGACGTAACTGAAAATCTTCACATTGGACGCATTACTCTCAGAAACGTTTACATTTATCGTCTGGCAACTAATGCCGCGTGATGACGTTTGCGGTCGCACCACTCTGTACGAAGTAGAAGCTTCTAAGTTGTTGCAGTCATCAAGAAAGAGGCACAGAAATTCAAGTTTCAGTTTTTGAAAATTCAGTTTTTGGCTGCTTTTGCTGCCTTGTAGCTGACCTAGGACCTTAAGATTTTGCATGAACCGAACTCTGGCAGCCACATTACACGAGAAAAAGCGAGAAGTGGTAATTCGTAGTAAAAACCGCAGAAAACATAACGTTTTCTACATTGTTTTCGTATCGACGTAACTGAAAATCTTCACATTGGACGCAATACTCTCAGAAACGTTTACATTTATCGTCTGGCAACTAATGCCGCGTGATGACGTTTGCGGTCGCACCACTCTGTACGAAGTAGAAGCTTCTAAGTTGTTGCAGTCACCAAGAAAGAGGCACAGAAATTCAAGTATTTGTTTTTGAAAATTCCGTTTTTGGCTGCTTTTGCTGCCTTGTAGTTGACCTAGGACTTTAAGATTTTGCATGAACCGAACTCTGGCAGCCACATTACACGAGAAAAAGCGAGAAGTGGTAATTCGTAGTAAAAACCGCAGAAAACATAACGTTTTCTACATTGTTTTCGTATCGACGTAACTGAAAATCTTCACATTGGACGCATTACTCTCAGAAACGTTTACATTTATCGTCTGGCAACTGATGCCGCGTGATGACGTTTGCGGTCGCACCACTCTGTACGAAGTAGAAGCTTCTAAGTTGTTGCAGTCACCAAGAAAGAGGCACAGAAATTCAAGTTTTAGTTTTTGAAAATTCAGTTTTTGGCTGCTTTTGCTGCCTTGTAGTTGACCTAGGACCTTAAGATTTTGCATGAACCGAACTCTGGCAGCCACATTACACGAGAAAAAGCGAGAAGTGGTAATTCGTAGTAAAAACCGCAGAAAACATAACGTTTTCAACACTTGTTTTCGAAATGACGTAACTTAAAATCTTCACATTGGACGCATTACTCTCAGAAACGTTTACATTTATCGTCTGGCAACTAATTCCGCGTGATGACGTTTGCGGTCGCACCACTCTGTACGAAGTAGAAGCTTCTAAGTTGTTGCAGTCACCAAGAAAGGGGCACAGAAATTCAAGTTTTAGTTTTGGAAAATTCAGTTTTTGGCTGCTTTTGCTGCCTTGTAGTTGACCTAGGACCTTAAGATTTTGCATGAACCGAACTCTGGCAGCCACATTACACGAGAAAAAGCAAGAAGTGTTAATTCGTAGTAAAAACCGCAGAAAACACAACGTTTTCTACATTGTTTTCGTATCGACGTAACTGAAAATCTTCACATTGGACGCAATACTCTCAGAAACGTTTACATTTATCGTCTGGCAACTAATTCCGCGTGATGACGTTTGCGGTCGCACCACTCTGTACAAAGTAGAAGCTTCTCAGTTGTTGCAGTCACCAAGAAAGAGGCACAGAAATTCAAGTTTTAGTTTTTGAAAATTCAGTTTTTGGCTGCTTTTGCTGCCTTGTAATTGACCTAGGACCTTAAGATTTTGCATGAACCGAACTCTGGCAGCCACATTACACGAGAAAAAGCGAGAAGTGGTAATTCGTAGTAAAAACCGCAGAAAACATAACGTTTTCAACATTTGTTTTCGAAATGACGTAACTGAAAATCTTCACATTGGACGCATTACTCTCAGAAACGTTTACATTTATCGTCTGGCAACTAATGCCGCGTGATGACGTTTGCGGACGCACCACTCTGTACGAAGTAGAAGCTTCTAAGTTGTTGCAGTCACCAAGAAAGAGGCACAGAAATTCATGTTTTTGTTTTTGAAAATTCAGTCTTTGGCTGCTTTTGCTGCCTTGTAGTTGACCTAGGACCTTAAGATTTTGCATGAACCGAACTCTGGCAGCCACATTACACGAGAAAAAGCGAGAAGTGGTAATTCGTAGTAAAAACCGCAGAAAACATAACGTTTTCTACATTGTTTTCGTATCGACGTAACTGAAAATCTTCACATTGGACGCAATACTCTCAGAAACGTTTACATTTATCGTCTGGCAACTAATGCCGCGTGATGACGTTTGCGGTCGCACCACTCTGTACGAAGTAGAAGCTTCTAAGTTGTTGCAGTCACCAAGAAAGAGGCACAGAAATTCAAGTTTTAGTATTTGAAAATTCAGTTTTTGGCTGCTTTTGCTGCCTTGTAGTTGACCTAGGACTTAAAGATTTTGCATGAACCGAACTCTGGTAGCCACATTACACGAGAAAAAGGGAGAAGTGGTAATTCGTAGTAAAAACCGCAGAAAACATAACGTTTTCTACATTGTTTTCGTATCGACGTAACTGAAAATCTTCACATTGGACGCATTACACTCAGAAACGTTTACATTTATCGTCTGGCAACTAATGCCGCGTGATGACGTTTGCGGTCGCACCACTCTGTACGAAGTAGAAGCTTCTAAGTTGTTGCAGTCACCAAGAAAGAGGCACAGAAATTCTAGTTTTTGATTTTGAAAATTCAGTTTTTGGCTGCTTTTGCTGCCTTGTAGTTGACCTAGGACCTTTAGATTTTGTATGAACCGAACTCTGGCAGCCACATTACACGAGGAAAGGCGAGAAGTGGTAGTTCGTAGTAAAAACCGCAGAAAACATAACATTTTCTACATTGTTTTCGTATCGACGTAACTGAAATTCTTCACATTGGACGCATTACTCTCAGAAACGTTTACATTTATCGTCTGGCAACTAATGCCGCGTGATGACGTTTGCGGTCGCACCACTCTGTACGAAGTAGAAGCTTCTAAGTTGTTGCAGTCACCAAGAAAGAGGCACAGAAATTCAAGTTTTAGTTTTTGAAAATTCAGTTTTTGGCTGCTTTTGCTGCCTTGTAGTTGACCTAGGACCTTAAGATTTTGCATGAACCGAAGTCTGGCAGCCACATTACACGAGAAAAAGCGAGAAGTGGTAATTCGTAGTAAAAACCGCAGAAAACATAACGTTTTCAACATTTGTTTTCGAAATGACGTAACTTAAAATCTTCACATTGGACGCATTACTCTCAGAAACGTTTATATTTATCGTCTGGCAACTAATACCGCGTGATGACGTTTGCGGTCGCATCACTCTGTACGAAGTAGAAGCTTCTAAGTTGTTGCAGTCACCAAGAAAGAGGCACAGAAATTCAATTTTAGTTTTTGAAAATTCAGTTTTTGGCTGCTTTTGCTGCCTTGTAGTTGACCTAGGACCTTAAGATTTTGCCTGAACCCAACTCTGGCAGCCACATTACACGAGAAAAAGCGAGAAGTGGTAATTCGTAGTAAAAACCGCAGAAAACATAACGCTTTCAACATTTGTTTTCGAAATGACGTAACTGAAAATCTTCACATTGGACGCATTACTCTCAGAAACGTTTACATTTATCGTCTGGCAACTAATTCCGCGTGATGACGTTTGCGGTCGCACCACTCTGTACAAAGTAGAAGCTTCTAAGTTGTTGCAGTCACCAAGAAAGAGGCACAGAAATTCAAGTTTTTGTTTTTGAAAATTCAGTTTTTTGCTGCTTTTGCTGCCTTGTAGTTGACCTAGGACCTTAAGATTTTGCATGAACCGAACTCTGGCAGCCACATTACACGAGAAAAAGCGAGAAGTGGTAATTCGTAGTAAAAACCGCAGAAAACATAACGTTTTCTACATTGTTTTCGTATCGACGTAACTGAAAATCTTCACATTGGACGCAATACTCTCAGAAACGTTTACATTTATCGTCTGGCAACTAATGCCGCGTGATGACGTTTGCGGTCGCACCACTCTGTACGAGGTAGAAGCTTCTAAGTTGTTGCAGTCACCAAGAAAGAGGCACAGAAATTCAAGTTTTTGTTTTTGAAAATTCAGTTTTTGGCTGCTTTTGCTGCCTTGTAGTTGACCTAGGACCTTAAGATTTTGCATGAACCGATGTCTGGCAGCCACATTACACGAGAAAAAGCGAGAAGTGGTAATTCGTAGTAAAAACTGCAGAAAACATAACGTTATCAACATTTGTTTTCGAAATGACGTAACTGAAAATCTTCACATTGGACGCATTACTCTCAGAAACGTTTACATTTATCGTCTGGCAACTAATGCCGCGTGATGACGTTTGCGGTCGCACCACTCTGTACGAAGTAGAAGCTTCTAAGTTGTTGCAGTCACCAAGAAAGAGGCACAGAAATTCAAGTATTAGTTTCTGAAAATTCAGTTTTTGGCTGCTTTTGCTGCCTTGTAGTTGACCTAGGACCTTAAGATTTTGCATGAACCGAACTCTGGCAGCCACATTACACGAGAAAAAGCGAGAAGTGGTAATTCGTAGTAAAAACCGCAGAAAACATAACGTTTTCAACATTTGTTTTCGAAATGACGTAATTGAAAATCTTCACATTGGACGCATTACTCTCAGAAACGTTTACATTTATCGTCTGGCAACTAATGCCGCGTGATGACGTTTGCGGTCGCACCACTCTGTACGAAGTAGAAGCCTCTAAGTTGTTGCAGTCACCAAGAAAGAGGCACAGAAATTCAAGTTTTTGTTTTTGAAAATTCAGTTTTTGGCTGCTTTTGCTGCCTTGTAGTTGACCTAGGACCTTAAGATTTTGCATGAACCGAACTCTGGCAGCCACATTACACGAGAAAAAGCGAGAAGTGGTAATTCGTAGTAAAAACCGCAGAAAACATAACGTTTTCTACATTGTTTTCGTATCGACGTAACTGAAAATCTTCACATTGGTCGCAATACTCTCAGAAACGTTTATATTTATCGTCTGGCAACTAATGCCGCGTGATGACGTTTGCGGTCGCACCACTCTGTACGAAGTAGAAGCTTCTAAGTTGTTGCAGTCACCAAGAAAGAGGCACAGAAATTCAAGTATTTGTTTTTGAAAATTACGTTTTTGGCTGCATTTGCTGCCTTGTAGTTGACCTAGGACCTTAAGATTTTGCATGAACCAAACTCTGGCAGCCACATTACACAAGAAAAAGCGAGAAGTTGTAATTCGTAGTAAAAACCGCAGAAAACATAACGTTTTCTACATTGTTTTCGTACCAACGTAACTGAAAATCTTCACATTGGACGCATTACTCTCAGAAACGTTTACATTTATCGTCTGGCAACTAATGCCGCGTGATGACGTTTGCGGTCGCACCACTCTGTACGAAGTAGAAGCTTCTAAGTTGTTGCAGTCACCAAGAAAGAGGCACAGAAATTCAAGTTTTAGTTTTTGAAAATTCAGTTTTTGGCTGCTTTTGCTGCCTTGTAGTTGACCTAGGACTTTAAGATTTTGCATGAACCGAACTCTGGCAGCCACATTACACGAGAAAAAGCGAGAAGTGGTAATTCGTAGTAAAAACCGCAGAAAACATAACGTTTTCTACATTGTTTTCGTATCGACGTAACTGAAAATCTTCACATTGGACGCATTACTCTCAGAAACGTTTACATTTATCGTCTGGCAACTAATGCCGCGTGATGACGTGTGCGGTCGCACCACTCTGTACGAAGTAGAAGCTTCTAAGTTGTTGCAGTCACCAAGAAAGAGGCACGGAAATTCAAGTTTTAGTTTTTGAAAATTCAGTTTTTTGCTGCTTTTGCTGCCTTGTAGTTGACCTAGGACCTTAAGATTTTGCATGAACCGAAGTCTGGCAGCCACATTACACGAGAAAAAGCGAGAAGTGGTAATTCGTAGTAAAAACCGCAGAAAACATAACGTTGTCAACATTTGTTTTCGAAATGACGTAACTGAAAATCTTCACATTGGACGCATTACTCTCAGAAACGTTTACATTTATCGTCTGGCAACTAATGCCGCGTGATGACGTTTGCGGTCGCACCACTCTGTACGAAGTAGAAGCTTCTAAGTTGTTGCAGTCACCAAGAAAGAGGCACAGAAATTCAAGTTTCAGTTTTTGAAAATTTGGTTTTTGGCTGCTTTTGCTGCCTTGTAGTTGACCTAGGACCTTAAGATTTTGCATGAACCGAACTCTGGCAGCCACATTACACAAGAAAAAGCGAGAAGTTGTAATTCGTAGTAAAAACCGCAGAAAACATAACGTTTTCTACATTGTTTTCGTATCAACGTAACTGAAAATCTTCACATTGGACGCATTACTCTCAGAAACGTTTACATTTATCGTCTGGCAACTAATGCCGCGTGATGACGTTTGCGGTCGCACCACTCTGTACGAAGTAGAAGCTTCTAAGTTGTTGCAGTCACCAAGAAAGAGGCACAGAAATTCAAGTTTCAGTTTTCGAAAATTCAGTTTTTGGCTGCTTTTGCTGCCTTGTAGTTGACCTAGGACCTTAAGATTTTGCATGAACCGAACTCTGGCAGCCACATTACAAGAGAAAAAGCGAGAAGTGGTAATTCGTAGTAAAAACTGCAGAAAACATAACGTTTTCTACATTGTTTTCGTATCGACGTAACTGAAAATCTTCACATTGGACGCATTACTCTCAGAAACGTTTACATTTATCGTCTGGCAACTAATGCCGCGTGATGACGTTTGCGGTCGCACCACTCTGTACGAAGTAGAAGCTTCTAAGTTGTTGCAGTCACCAAGAAAGAGGCACAGAAATTCAAGTTTCAGTTTTTGAAAATTCAGTTTTTGGCTGCTTTTGCTGCCTTGTAGCTGACCTAGGACGTTAAGATTTTGCATGAACCGAACTCTGGCAGCCACATTACACGAGAAAAAGCGAGAAGTGGTAATTCGTAGTAAAAACCCCAGAAAACATAACGTTTTCAACATTTGTTTTCGAAATGACGTAACTGAAAATCTTCACATTGGACGCATTACTCTCAGAAACGTTTACATTTATCGTCTGGCAACTAATGCCGCGTGATGACGTTTGCGGTCGCACCACTCTGTACGAAGTAGAAGCTTCTAAGTTGTTGCAGTCACCAAGAAAGAGGCACAGAAATTCAAGTTTTAGTTTTTGAAAATTCAGTTTTTGGCTGCTTTTGCTGCCTTTGAGTTGACCTAGGACCTTAACATTTTGCATGAACCGAACTCTGGCAGCCACATTACACGAGAAAAAGCAAGAAGTGGTAATTCGTAGTAAAAACCGCAGAAAACATAACGTTTTCAACATTTGTTTTCAAAATGACGTAACTGAAAATCTTCACATTGGACGCATTACTCTCAGAAACGTTTACATTTATCGTCTGGCAACTAATGCCGCGTGATGACGTTTGCGGTCGCACCACTCTGTACGAAGTAGAAGCTTCTAAGTTGTTACAGTCACCAAGAAAGAGGCACAGAAATTCAAGTTTTAGTTTTTGAAAATTCAGTTTTTGGCTGCTTTTGCTGCCTTGTAGTTGACCTAGGACCTTAAGATTTTGCATGAACCGAACTCTGGCAGCCACATTACACGAGAAAAAGCGAGAAGTGGTAATTCGTAGTAAAAACCGCAGAAAACATAACGTTTTCTACATTGTTTTCGTATCGACGTAACTGAAAATCTTCACATTGGACGCAATACTCTCAGAAACGTTTACATTTATCGTCTGGCAACTAATGCCGCGTGATGACGTTTGCGGTCGCACCACTCTGTACGAAGTAGAAGCTTCTAAGTTGTTGCAGTCACCAAGAAAGAGGCACAGAAATTCAAGTATTTGTTTTTGAAAATTCCGTTTTTGGCTGCTTTTGCTGCCTTGTAGTTGACCTAGGACTTTAAGATTTTGCAAGAACCGAACTCTGGCAGCCACATTACACGAGGAAAAGCGAGAAGTGGTAATTCGTAGTAAAAACCGCAGAAAACATAACGTTTTCTACATCGTTTTCGTATCGACGTAACTGAAAATCTTCACATTGGACGCATTACTCTCAGAAACGTTTACATTTATCGTCTGGCAACTAATGCCGCGTGATGACGTTTGCGGTCGCACCACTCTGTACGAAGTAGAAGCTTCTAAGTTGTTGCAGTCACCAAGAAAGAGGCACAGAAATTCAAGTTTTAGTTTTTGAAAATTCAGTTTTTGGCTGCTTTTGCTGCCTTGTAGTTGACCTAGGACCTTAAGATTTTGCATGAACCGAACTCTTGCAGCCACATTACACGAGAAAAAGCGAGAAGTGGTAATTCGTAGTAAAAACCGCAGAAAACATAACGTTTTCAACATTTGTTTTCAAAATGCAGTAACTGAAAATCTTCACATTGGACGCATTACTCTCAGAAACGTTTACATTTATCGTCTGGCAACTAATGCCGCGTGATGACGTTTGCGGTCGCACCACTCTGTACGAAGTAGAAGCTTCTACGTTGTTGCAGTCACCAAGAAAGAGGCACAGAAATTCAAGTTTTAGTTTTTGAAAATTCAGTTTTTTGCTGCTTTTGCTGCCTTGTAGTTGACCTTGGACCTTAAGATTTTGCATTAACCGAACTCTGGCAGCCACATTACACGAGAAAAAGCAAGAAGTGGTAATTCGTAGTAAAAACCGCAGAAAACATAACGTTTTCTACATCGTTTTCGTATCGACGTAACTGAAAATCTTCACATTGGACGCATTACTCTCAGAAACGTTTACATTTATCGTCTGGCAACTAATGCCGCGTGATGACGTTTTGCGGTCGCACCACTCTGTACGAAGTAGAAGCTTCTAAGTTGTTGCAGTCACCAAGAAAGAGGCACAGAAATTCAAGTTTTAGTTTTTGAAAATTCAGTTTTTGGCTGCTTTTGCTGCCTTGTAGTTGACCTAGGACCTTAAGATTTTGCATGAACCGAACTCTGGCAGCCACATTACACGAGAAAAAGCGAGAAGTGGTAATTCGTAGTAAAACCGCAGAAAACATAACGTTCTCAACATTTGTTTTCGTAATGACGTAACTTAAAATCTTCACATTGGACGCATTACTCTCAGAAACGTTTACATTTATCGTCTGGCAACTAATGACTCGTGATGACGATTGCGGTCGCACCACTATGTACGAAGTAGAAAATTCTAAGTTGTTGCAGTCACCAAGAAAGGGGCACAGAAATTCAAGTTTTAGATTTTGAAAATTCAGTTTTTGGCTGCTTTTGCTGCCTTGTAGTTGACCTAGGACCTTAAGATTTTGCATGAACCGACCTCTGGCAGCCGCATTACACGAGAAAAAGCGAGAAGTGGTAATTCGTAGTAAAAACCGCAGAAAACATAACGTTTTCAACATTTGTTTTCAAAATGACGTAACTGAAAATCTTCACATTGGACGCATTACTCTCAGAAACGTTTACATTTATCGTCTGGCAACTAATGCCGCGTGATGGCGTTTGCGGTCGCACCACTCTGTACGAAGTAGAAGCTTCTAAGTTGTTGCAGTCACCAAGAAAGAGGCACAGACATTCAAGTTTCAGTTTTTGAAAATTCAGTTTTTGGCTGCTTTTGCTGCCTTGTAGTTGAACTAGGACCTTAAGATTTTGCATGAACCGAACTCTGGCAGCCACATTACACGAGAAAAAGCGAGAAGTGGTAATTCGTAGTAAAAACTGCAGAAAACATTACGTTTTCTACATTGTTTTCGTATCGACGTAACTGAAAATCTTCACATTGGACGCATTACTCTCAGAAACGTTTACATTTATCGTCTGGCAACTAATGCCGCGTGATGACGTTTGCGGTCGCACCACTCTGTACGAAGTAGAAGTTTCTAAGTTGTTGCAGTCACCAAGAAAGAGGCACAGAAATTCAAGTTTTAGTTTTTGAAAATTCAGTTTTTGGCTGCTTTTGCTGCCTTGTAGTTGACATAGGACCTTAAGATTTTGCATGAACCGAACTCCGGCAGCCACATTACACGAGAAAAAGCGAGAAGTGGTAATTCGTAGTAAAAACCGCAGAAAACATAACGTTTTCTACATTGTTTTCGTATCGACGTAACTGAAAATCTTCACATTGGGCGCAATACTCTCAGAAACGTTTACATTTATCGTCTGGCAACTAATGCCGCGTGATGTCGTTTACGGTCGCACCACTCTGTACGAAGTAGAAGCTTCTAAGTTGTTGCAGTCACCAAGAAAGAGGCACAGAAATTCAAGTTTTAGTTTTTGAAAATTCAGTTTTTGGCTGCTTTTGCTGCCTTGTAGTTGACCTAGGACCTTAAGATTTTGCATGAACCGAACTCTGGCAGCCACATTACACGAGAAAAAGCGAGAAGTGGTAATTCATAGTAAAAACCGCAGAAAACATAACGTTTTCAACATTTGTTTTCGAAATGACGTAACTGAAAATCCTCACATTGGACGCATTACTCTCAGAAACGTTTACATTTATCGTCTGGCAACTAATGCCGCGTGATGACGTTTGCGGTCGCACCACTCTGTACGAAGTAGAAGCTTCTAAGTTGTTGCAGTCACCAAGAAAGAGGCACAGAAATTCAAGTTTCAGTTTTTGAAAATTCAGTTTTTGGCTGCTTTTGCTGCCTTGTAGTTGACCTAGGACCTTAAGATTTTGCATGAACCGAACTCTGGCAGCCACATTACACGAGAAAAAGCGAGAAGTGGTAATTCGTAGTAAAAACTGCAGAAAACATTACGTTTTCTACATTGTTTTCGTATCGACGTAACTGAAAATCTTCACATTGGACGCATTACTCTCAGAAACGTTTACATTTATCGTCTGGCAACTAATGCCGCGTGATGACGTTTGCGGTCGCACCACTCTGTACGAAGTAGAAGTTTCTAAGTTGTTGCAGTCACCAAGAAAGAGGCACAGAAATTCAAGTTTTAGTTTTTGAAAATTCAGTTTTTGGCTGCTTTTGCTGCCTTGTAGTTGACATAGGACCTTAAGATTTTGCATGAACCGAACTCCGGCAGCCACATTACACGAGAAAAAGCGAGAAGTGGTAATTCGTAGTAAAAACCGCAGAAAACATAACGTTTTCTACATTGTTTTCGTATCGACGTAACTGAAAATCTTCACATTGGGCGCAATACTCTCAGAAACGTTTACATTTATCGTCTGGCAACTAATGCCGCGTGATGACGTTTGCGGTCGCACCACTCTGTACGAAGTAGAAGCTTCTAAGTTGTTGCAGTCACCAAGAAAGAGGCCAGAAATTCAAGTTTTAGTTTTTGAAAATTCAGTTTTTGGCTGCTTTTGCTGCCCTGTAGTTGACCTAGGACCTTAAGATTTTGCATGAACCGAAGTCTGGCAGCCACATTACACGAGAAAAAGCGAGAAGTGGTAATTCGTAGTAAAAACCGCAGAAAACATAACGTTTTCAACATTTGTTTTCGAAATGACGTAACTTAAAATCTTCACATTGGACGCATTACTCTCAGAAACGTTTACATTTATCGTCTGGCAACTAATGCCGCGTGATGACGTTTGCGGTCGCACCACTCTGTACGAAGTAGAAGCTTCTAAGTTGTTGCAGTCACCAAGAAAGAGGCACAGAAATTCAAGTTTTAGTTTTTGAAAATTCAGTTTTTTGCTGCTTTTGCTGCCTTGTAGTTGACCTTGGACCTTAAGATTTTGCATGAACCGAACTCTGGCAGCCACATTACACGAGAAAAAGCAAGAAGTGGTAATTCGTAGTAAAAACCGCAGAAAACATAACGTTTTCTACATTGTTTTCGTATCGACGTAACTGGAAATCTTCACATTCGACGCAATACTCTGAGAAACGTTTACATTTATCGTTTGCCAACTAATTCCGCGTGATGACGTTTGTGGTCGCACCACTCTGTACGAAGTAGAAGCTTCTAAGTTGTTACAGTCACCAAGAAAGAGGCACAGAAATTCAAGTTTTAGTTTTTGAAAATTCAGTTTTTGGCTGCTTTTGCTGCCTTGTAGTTGACCTAGGACCTTAAGATTTTGCATGAACCGAACTCTGGCAGCCACATTACACGAGAAAAAGCGAGAAGTGGTAATTCGTAGTAAAAACCGCAGAAAACATAACGTATTCTACATTGTTTTCGTATCGACGTAACTGAAAATCTTCACATTGGACGCAATACTCTCAGAAACGTTTACATTTATCGTCTGGCAACTTATGCCGCGTGATGTCGTTTGCGGTCGCACCACTCTGTACGAAGTAGAAGCTTCTAAGTTGTTGCAGTCACCAAGAAAGAGGCACAGAAATTCAAGTTTTAGTTTTTGAAAATTCAGTTTTTGGCTGCTTTTGCTGCCTTGTAGTTGACCTAGGACCTTACGATTTTGCATGAACCGAACTCTGGCAGCCACATTACACGAGAAAAAGCGAGAAGTGGTAATTCATAGTAAAAACCGCAGAAAACATAACGTTTTCAACATTTGTTTTCGAAATGACGTAACTGAAAATCTTCACATTGGACGCATTACTCTCAGAAACGTTTACATTTATCGTCTGGCAACTAATGCCGCGTGATGACGTTTGCGGTCGCACCACTCTGTACGAAGTAGAAGCTTCTAAGTTGTTGCAGTCACCAAGAAAGAGGCACAGAAATTCAAGTTTTAGTTTTTGAAAATTCAGTTTTTGGCTGCTTTTGCTGCCATGTAGTTGACCTAGGACCTTAAGATTTTGCATGAACCGAACTCTGGCAGCCACATTACACGATAAAAAGGGAGAAGTGGTAATTCGTAGTAAAAACCGCAGAAAACATAACGTTTTCTACATTGTTTTCGTATCGACGTAACTGAAAATCTTCACATTGGACGCAATACTCTCAGAAACGTTTACATTTATCGTCTGGCAACTAATGCCGCGTGATGACGTTTGCGGTCGCACCACTCTGTACGAGGTAGAAGCTTCTAAGTTGTTGCAGTCACCAAGAAAGAGGCACAGAAATTCAAGTTTTAGTTTTTGAAAATTCAGTTTTTGGCTGCTTTTGCTGCCTTGTAGTTGACCTAGGACTTTAAGATTTTGCATGAACCGAACTCTGGCAGCCACATTACACGAGAAAAAGCGAGAAGTGGTAATTCGTAGTAAAAACCGCAGAAAACATAACGTTTTCTACATTGTTTTCGTATCGACGTAACTGAAAATCTTCACATTGGACGCATTACTCTCAGAAACCTTTACATTTATCGTCTGGCAACTAATGCCGCGTGATGACGTTTGCGGTCGCACCACTCTGAACGAAGTAGAAGCTTCTAAGTTTTTGCAGTCACCAAGAAAGAGGCACGGAAATTCAAGTTTTAGTTTTTGAAAATTCAGTTTTTAGCTGCTTTTGCTGCCTTGTAGTTGACCTAGGACCTTAAGATTTTGCATGAACCGAAGTCTGGCAGCCACATTACACGAGAAAAAGCGAGAAGTGGTAATTCGTAGTAAAAACCGCAGAAAACACAACGTTGTCAACATTTGTTTTCGAAATGACGTAACTGAAAATCTTCACATTGGACGCATTACTCTCAGAAACGTTTACATTTATCGTCTGGCAACTAATGCTGCGTGATGACGTTTGCGGTCGCACCACTCTGTACGAAGTAGAAGCTTCTAAGTTGTTGCAGTCACCAAGAAAGAGGCACAGAAATTCAAGTATTAGTTTTTGAAAATTCAGTTTTTGGCTGCTTTTGCTGCCTTGTAGTTGACCTAGGACCTTAAGATTTTGCATGAACCGAACTCTGGCAGCCACATTACACGAGAAAAAGCGAGAAGTGGTAATTCGTAGTAAAAACCGCAGAAAACATAACGTTTTCAACATTTGTTTTCGAAATGACGTAATTGAAAATCTTCACATTGGACGCATTACTCTCAGAAACGTTTACATTTATCGTCTGGCAACTAATGCCGCGTGATGACGTTTGCGGTCGCACCACTCTGTACGAAGTAGAAGCTTCTAAGTTGTTGCAGTCACCAAGAAAGAGGCACAGAAATTCAAGTTTTTGTTTTTGAAAATTCAGTTTTTGGCTGCTTTTGCTGCCTTGTAGTTGACCTAGGACCTTAAGATTTTGCATGAACCGAACTCTGGCAGCCACATTACACGAGAAAAAGCGAGAAGTGGTAATTCGTAGTAAAAACCGCAGAAAACATAACGTTTTCTACATTGTTTTCGCATCGACGTAACTGAAAATCTTCACATTGGTCGCAATACTCTCAGAAACGTTTACATTTATCGTCTGGCAACTAATGCCGCGTGATGACGTTTGCGGTCGCACCACTCTGTACGAAGTAGAAGCTTCTAAGTTGTTGCAGTCACCAAGAAAGAGGCACAGAAATTCAAGTTTCAGTTTTTTAAAATTCAGTTTTTGGCTGCTTTTGCTGCCTTGTAGTTGACCTAGGACCTTAAGATTTTGCATGAACCGAACTCTGGCAG
The DNA here is from genome assembly GCF_023864345.2 of Schistocerca serialis cubense. Taxonomy (NCBI): domain Eukaryota; kingdom Metazoa; phylum Arthropoda; class Insecta; order Orthoptera; family Acrididae; genus Schistocerca; species Schistocerca serialis. Next base: position 53,418,523 of record NC_064649.1, read on the forward strand.
CCACATTACACGAGAAAAAGCGAGAAGTGGTAATTCGTAGTATAAACCCCAGAAAACATAACGTTTTCAACATTTGTTTTCGAAATGACGTAACTGAAAATCTTCACATTGGACGCATTACTCTCAGAAACGTTTACATTTATCGTCTGGCAACTAATGCCGCGTGATGACGTTTGCGGTCGCACCACTCTGTACGAAGTAGAAGCTTCTAAGTTGTTGCAGTCACCAAGAAAGAGGCACAGAAATTCAAGTTTTAGTTTTTGAAAATTCAGTTTTTGGCTGCTTTTGCTGCCTTGTAGTTGACCTAGGTACCTTAAGATTTTGCATGAACCGAACTCTGGCAGCCACATTACACGAGAAAAAGCGAGAAGTGGTAATTCGTAGTAAAAACCGCAGAAAACACAACGTTTTCAACATTTGTTTTCAAAATGACGTAACTGAAAATCTTCACATTGGACGCATTACTCTCAGAAACGTTTACATTTATCGTCTGGCAACTAATGCCGCGTGATGATGTTTGCGGTTGCACCACTCTGTACGAAGTAGAAGCTTCTAAGTTGTTGCAGTCACCAAGAAAGAGGCACAGAAATTCAAGTTTTAGTTTTTGAAAATTCAGTTTTTGGCTGCTTTTGCTGCCTTGTAGTTGACCTAGGACTTTAAGATTTAGCATGAACCGAACTCTGGCAGCCACATTACACGAGAAAAAGCGAGAAGTGGTAATTCGTAGTAAAAACCTCAGAAAACATAACGTTTTCTACATCGTTTTCGAATCGACGTAACTGAAAATCTTCACATTGGACGCATTACTCTCAGAAACGTTTACATTTATCGTCTGGCAACTAATGCCGCGTGATGACGTTTGCGGTCGCACCACTCTGTACGAAGTAGAAGCTTCTAAGATGTTGCAGTCACCAAGAAAGAGGCACAGAAATTCAAGTTTTAGATTTTGAAAATTCAGTTTTTGGCTGCTTTTGCTGCGTTGTAGTTGACCTAGGACCTTTAGATTTTGTATGAACCGAACTCTGGCAGCCACATTACACGAGGAAAAGCGAGAAGTGGTAATTCGTAGTAAAAACCGCAGAAAACATAACGTTTTCAACATTTGTTTTCGAAATGACGTAACTTAAAATCTTCACAGTGGACGTGCTACTCTCAGAAACGTTTACATTTATCGTCTGGCAACTAATTCCGCGTGATGACGTTTGCGGTCGCACCATTCTGTACGAAGTAGAAGCTTCTAAGTTGTTGCAGTCACCAAGAAAGGGGCACAGAAATTCAAGTTTTAGTTTTTGAAAATTCAGTTTTTGGCTGCTTTTGCTGCCTTGTAGTTGACCTAGGACCTTAAGATTTTGCATGAACCGAACTCTGGCAGCCACATTACACGAGAAAAAGCGAGAAGTGGTAATTCGTAGTAAAAACCGTAAAAAACATAACGTTTTCAACATTTGTTTTCAAAATGACGTAACTGAAAATCTTCACATTGGACGCATTACTCTCAGAAACGTTTACATTTATCGTCTGGCAACTAATGCCGCGTGATGACGTTTGCGGTCGCACCACTCTGTACGAAGTAGAAGCTTCTAAGTTGTTGCAGTCACCAAGAAAGAGGCACAGAAGTTCAAGTTTTAGTTTTTGAAAATTCAGTTTTTTGCTGCTTTTGCTGCCTTGTAATTGACCTTGGACCTTAAGATTTTGCATGAACCGAACTCTGGCAGCCACATTACACGAGAAAAAGCAAGAAGTGGTAATTCGTAGTAAAAACCGCAGAAAACATAACGTTTTCTACATTGTTTTCGTATCGACGTAACTGGAAATCTTCACATTGGACGCAATACTCTCAGAAACGTTTACATTTATCGTCTGCCAACTAATTCCGCGTGATGACGTTTGTGGTCGCACCACTCTGTACGAAGTAGAAGCTTCTAAGTTGTTGCAGTCACCAAGAAAGAGGCACAGAAATTCAAGTTTTAGTTTTTGAAAATTCAGTTTTTGGCTGCTTTTGCTGCCTTGTAGTTGACCTAGGACCTTAAGATTTTGCATGAACCGAACTCTGGCAGCCACATTACACGAGAAAAAGCGAGAAGTGGTAATTCGTAGTAAAAACCGCAGAAAACATAACGTATTCTACATTGTTTTCGTATCGACGTAACTGAAAATCTTCACATTGGACGCAATACTCTCAGAAACGTTTACATTTATCGTCTGGCAGCTAATGCCGCGTGATGTCGTTTGCGGTCGCACCACTCTGTACGAAGTAGAAGCTTCTAAGTTGTTGCAGTCACCAAGAAAGAGGCACAGAAATTCAAGTTTTAGTTTTTGAAAATTCAGTTTTTGGCTGCTTTTGCTGCCTTGTAGTTGACCTAGGACCTTAAGATTTTGCATGAACCGAACTCTTGCAGCCACATTACACGAGAAAAAGGGAGAAGTGGTAATTCGTAGTAAAAACCGCAGAAAACATAGCGTTTTCTACATTGTTTTCGTATCGACGTAACTGAAAATCTTCACATTGGACGCATTACACTCAGAAACGTTTACATTTATCGTCTGGCAACTAATGCCGCGTGATGACGTTTGCGGTCGCACCACTCTGTACGAAGTAGAAGCTTCTAAGTTGTTGCAGTCACCAAGAAAGAGGCACAGAAATTCTAGTTTTTGATTTTGAAAATTCAGTTTTTGGCTGCTTTTGCTGCCTTGTAGTTGAACTAGGACCTTTAGATTTTGTATGAACCGAACTCTGGCAGCCACATTACACGAGGAAAAGCGAGAAGTGGTAATTCGTAGTAAAAACCGCAGAAAACATAACATTTTCTACATTGTTTTCGTATCGACGTAACTGAAAATCTTCACATTGGACGCATTACTCTCAGAAACGTTTACATTTATCGTCTGGCAACTAATGCCGCGTGATGACGTTTGCGGTCGCACCACTCTGTACGAAGTAGAAGCTTCTAAGTTGTTGCACTCACCAAGAAAGAGGCACAGAAATTCAAGTTTTAGTTTTTGAAAATTCAGTTTTTGGCTGCTTTTGCTGCCTTGTAGTTGACCTAGGACCTTAAGATTTTGCATGAACCGAACTCTGGCAGCCACATTACACGAGAAAAAGCGAGAAGTGGTATATCGTAGTAAAAACCGCAGAAGACATAACGTTTTTAACATTTGTTTTCGAAATGACGTAACTTAAAATCATCACATTGGACGCATTACTCTCAGAAACGTTTACATTTATCGTCTGGCAACTAATACCGCGTGATGACGTTTGCGGTCGCACCACTCTGTACGAAGTAGAAGCTTCTAAGTTGTTGCAGTCACCAAGAAAGAGGCACAGAAATTCAATTTTAGTTTTTGAAAATTCAGTTTTTGGCTGCTTTTGCTGCCTTGTAGTTGACCTAGGACCTTAAGATTTTGCATGAACCGAACTCTGGCAGCCACATTACACGAGAAAAAGCGAGAAGTGGTAATTCGTAGTAAAAACCGCAGAAAACATAACGTTTTCAACATTTGTTTTCGAAATGACGTAACTGAAAATCTTCACATTGGACGCATTACTCTCAGAAACGTTTACATTTATCGTCTGGCAACTAATGCCGCGTGATGACGTTTGCGGTTGCACCACTCTGTACGAAGTAGAAGCTTCTAAGTTGTTGCAGTCACCAAGAAAGAGGCACAGAAATTCAAGTATTAGTTTTTGAAAATTCAGTTTTTGGCTGCTTTTGCTGCCTTGTAGTTGACCTAGGACCTTAAGATTTTGCATGAACCGAACTCTGGCAGCCACATTACACGAGAAAAAGCGAGAAGTGGTAATTCGTAGTAAAAACCGCAGAAAACAAACGTTTTCAACATTTGTTTTCGAAATGATGTAATTGAAAATCTTCACATTGGACGCATTACTCTCAGAAACGTTTACATTTATTGTCTGGCAACTAATGCCGCGTGATGACGTTTGCAGTCGCACCACTCTGTACGAAGTAGAAGCTTCTAAGTTGTTGCAGTCACCAAGAAAGAGGCACAGAAATTCTAGTTTTTGATTTTGAAAATTCAGTTTTTGGCTGCTTTTGCTGCCTTGTAGTTGACCTAGGACCTTTAGATTTTGTATGAACCGAACTCTGGCAGCCACATTACACGAGGAAAAGCGAGAAGTGGTAATTCGTAGTAAAAACCGCAGAAAACATAACATTTTCTACATTGTTTTCGTATCGACGTAACTGAAAACCTTCACATTGGACGCATTACTCTCAGAAACGTTTACATTTATCGTCTGGCAACTAATGCCGCGTGATGACGTTTGCGGTCGCACCACTCTGTACGAAGTAGAAGCTTCTAAGTTGTTGCAGTCACCAAGAAAGAGGCACAGAAATTCAAGTTTTAGTTTTTGAAAATTCAGTTTTTGGCTGCTTTTGCTGCCTTGTAGTTGACCTAGGACCTTAAGATTTTGCATGAACCGAACTCTTGCAGCCACATTAAACGAGAAAAAGGGAGAAGTGGTAAGTCGTAGTAAAAACCGCAGAAAACATAACGTTTTCTACATTGTTTTCGTATCGACGTAACTGAAAATCTTCACATTGGACGCATTACACTCAGAAACGTTTACATTTATCGTCTGGCAACTAATGCCGCGTGATGACGTTTGCGGTCGCACCACTCTGTACGAAGTAGAAGCTTCTAAGTTGTTGCAGTCACCAAGAAAGAGGCACAGAAATTCTAGTTTTTGATTTTGAAAATTCAGTTTATGGCTGCTTTTGCTGCCTTGTAGTTGACCTAGGACCTTTAGGTTTTGTATGAACCGAACTCTGGCAGCCACATTACACGAGGAAAAGCGAGAAGTGGTAATTCGTAGTAAAAACCGCAGAAAACATAACATTTTCTACATTGTTTTCGTATCGACGTAACTGAAAATCTTCACATTGGACGCATTACTCTCAGAAACGTTTACATTTATCGTCTGGCAACTAATGCCGCGTGATGACGTTTGCGGTCGCACCACTCTGTACGAAGTAGAAGCTTCTAAGTTGTTGCACTCACCAAGAAAGAGGCACAAAAATTCAAGTTTTAGTTTTTGAAAATTCAGTTTTTGGCTGCTTTTGCTGCCTTGTAGTTGACCTAGGACCTTAAGATTTTGCATGAACCGAAGTCTGGCAGCCACATTACACGAGAAAAAGCGAGAAGTGGTAATTCGTAGTAAAAACCGCAGAAAACATAACGTTTTCAACACTTGTTTTCGAAATGACGTAACTTAAAATCTTCACATTGGACGCATTACTCTCAGAAACGTTTACATTTATCGTCTGGCAACTAATACCGCGTGATGACGTTTGCGGTCGCACCACTCTGTACGAAGTAGAAGCTTCTAAGTTGTTGCAGTCACAAAGAAAGAGGCACAGAAATTCAATTTTAGTTTTTGAAAATTCAGTTTTTGGCTGCTTTTGCTGCCTTGTAGTTGACCTAGGACCTTAAGATTTTGCATGAACCGAACTCTGGCAGCCACATTACACGAGAAAAAGCGAGAAGTGGTAATTCGTAGTAAAAACCGCAGAAAACATAACGTTTACAACATTTGTTTTCGAAATGACGTAACTGAAAATCTTCACATTGGACGCATTACTCTCAGAAACGTTTACATTTATCGTCTGGCAACTAATTCCGCGTGATGACGTTTGCGGTCGCACCACTCTGTACGCAGTAGAAGCTTCTAAGTTGTTGCAGTCACCAAGAAAGAGGCACAGAAATTCAAGTTTTTGTTTTTGAAAATTCAGTTTTTTGCTGCTTTTGCTGCCTTGTAGTTGACCTAGGACCTTAAGATTTTGCATGAACCGAACTCTGGCAGCCACATTACACGAGAAAAAGCGAGAAGTGGTAATTCGTAGTAAAAACCGCAGAAAACATAACGTTTTCTACATTGTTTTCGTATCGACGTAAGTGAAAATCTTCACATTGGACGCAATACTCTCAGAAACGTTTACATTTATCGTCTGGCAACTAATGCCGCGTGATGACGTTTGCGGTCGCACCACTCTGTACGAGGTAGAAGCTTCTAAGTTGTTGCAGTCACCAAGAAAGAGGCACAGGAATTCAAGTTTTTGTTTTTGAAAATTCAGTTTTTGGCTGCTTTTGCTGCCTTGTAGTTGACCTAGGACCTTAAGATTTTGCATGAACCGAACTCTGGCAGCCACATTACACGAGAAAAAGCGAGAAGTGGTAATTCGTAGTAAAAACCGCAGAAAACATAACGTTTTCTACATTGTTTTCGTATCGACATAACTGAAAATCTTCACATTGGACGCATTACTCTCAGAAACGTTTACATTTATCGTCTGGCAACTAATGCCGCGTGATGACGCTTGCGGTCGCACCACTCTGTACGAAGTAGAAGCTTCTAAGTTGTTGCAGTCACCAAGAAAGAGGCACGGAAATTCAAGTTATAGTTTTTTGAAAATTCGGTTTTTTGCTGCTTTTGCTGCCTTGTAGTTGACCTAGGACCTTAAGATTTTGCATGAACCGAACTCTGGCAGCCACATTACACGAGAAAAAGCGAGACGTGGTAATTCGTAGTAAAAACCGCAGAAAACATAACGTTGTCAACATTTGTTTTCGAAATGACGTAACTGAAAATCTTCACATTGGACGCATTACTCTCAGAAACGTTTACATTTATCGTCTGGCAACTAATGCCGCGTGATGACGTTTGCGGTCGCACCACTCTGTACGAAGTAGAAGCTTCTAAGTTGTTGCAGTCACCAAGAAAGAGGCACAGAAATTCAAGCATTAGTTTTTGAAAATTCTGTTTTTGGCTGCTTTTGCTGCCTTGTAGTTGACCTAGGACCTTAAGATTTTGCATGAACCGAACTCTGGCAGCCACATTACACGAGAAAAAGCGAGAAGTGGTAATTCGTAGTAGAAACCGCAGAAAACATAACGTTTTCAACATTTGTTTTCGAAATGACGTAATTGAAAATCTTCACATTGGACGCATTACTCTCAGAAACGTTTACATTTATCGTCTGGCAACTAATGCCGCGTGATGACGTTTGCGGTCGCACCACTCTGTACGAAGTAGAAGCTTCTAAGTTGTTGCAGTCACCAAGAAAGAGGCACAGAAATTCAAGTTTTTGTTTTTGAAAATTCAGTTTTTGGCTGCTTTTGCTGCCTTGTAGTTGACCTAGGACCTTAAGATTTTGCATGAACCGAACTCTGGCAGCCACATTACACGAGAAAAAGCGAGAAGTGGTAATTCGTAGTAAAAACCGCAGAAAACATAACGTTTTCTACATTGTTTTCGTATCGACGTAACTGAAAATCTTGACATTGGTCGCAATACTCTCAGAAACGTTTACATTTATCGTCTGGCAACTAATGCCGCGTGATGACGTTTGCGGTCGCACCACTCTGTACGAAGTAGAAGCTTCTAAGTTGTTGCAGTCACCAAGAAAGAGGCACAGAAATTCAAGTTTCAGTTTTTGAAAATTCAGTTTTTGGCTGCTTTTGCTGCCTTGTAGTTGACCTAGGACCTTAAGATTTTGCATGAACCGAACTCTGGCAGCCACATTACACAAGAAAAAGCGAGAAGTTGTAATTCGTAGTAAAAACCGCAGAAAACATAACGTTTTCTACATTGTTTTCGTATCAACGTAACTGAAAATCTTCACATTGGACGCATTACTCTCAGAAACGTTTACATTTATCGTCTGGCAACTAATTCCGCGTGATGACGTTTGCGGTCGCACCACTCTGTACGAAGTAGAAGCTTCTAAGTTGTTGCAGTCACCAAGAAAGAGGCACAGAAATTCAAGTTTTAGTTTTTGAAAATTCAGTTTTTGGCTGCTTTTGCTGCCTTGTAGTTGACCTAGGACTTTAAGATTTTGCATGAACCGAACTCTGGCAGCCACATTACACGAGAAAAAGCGAGAAGTGGTAATTCGTAGTAAAAACCGCAGAAAAAATAACGTTTTCTACATTGTTTTCGAAATGACGTAACTGAAAATCTTCACATTGGACGCATTACTCTCAGAAACGTTTACATTTATCGTCTGGCAACTAATTCCGCGTGTTGACGTTTGCGGTCGCACCACTCTGTACGAAGTGGAAGCTTCTAAGTTGTTGCAGTCACCAAGAAAGAGGCACAGAAATTCAAGTTTTTGTTTTTGAAAATTCATTTTTTTGCTGCTTTTGCTGCCTTGTAGTTGACCTAGGACCTTAAGATTTTGCATGAACCGAACTCTGGCAGCCACATTACACGAGAAAAAGCGAGACGTGGTAATTCGTAGTAAAAACCGCAGAAAACATAACGTTTTCAACATTTGTTTTCGAAATGACGTAACTTAAAATCTTCACATTGGACTCATTACTCTCAGAAACGTTTACATTTATCGTCTGGCAACTAATACCGCGTGATGACGTTTGCGGTCGCACCACTCTGTACGAAGTAGAAGCTTCTAAGTTGTTGCAGTCACCGAGAAAGAGGCACAGAAATTCAATTTTAGTTTTTGAAAATTCAGTTTTTGGCTGCTTTTGCTGCCTTGTAGTTGACCTAGGACCTTAAGATTTTGCATGAACCGAACTCTGGCAGCCACATTACACGAGAAAAAGGGAGAAGTGGTAATTCGTAGTAAAAACCGCAGAAAACATAACGTTTTCTACATTGTTTTCGTATCGACGTAACTGAAAATCTTCACTTTGGACGCATTACACTCAGAAACGTTTACATTTATCGTCTGGCAACTAATGCCGCGTGAAGACGTTTGCGGTCGCACCACTCTGTACGAAGTAGAAGCTTCTAAGTTGTTGCAGTCACCAAGAAAGAGGCACAGAAATTCTAGTTTTTGATTTTGAAAATTCAGTTTTTGGCTGCTTTTGCTGCCTTGTAGTTGACCTAGGACCTTTAGATTTTGTATGAACCGAACTCTGGCAGCCACATTACACGAGGAAAAGCGAGAAGTGGTAATTCGTAGTAAAAACCGCAGAAAACATAACATTTTCTACATTGTTTTCGTATCGACGTAACTGAAAATCTTCACATTGGACGCATTACTCTCAGAAACGTTTACATTTATCGTCTGGCAACTAATGCCGCGTGATGACGTTTGCGGTCGCAATACTCTGTACGAAGTAGAAGCTTCTAAGTTGTTGCAGTCACCAAGAAAGAGGCACAGAAATTCAAGTTTTAGTTTTTGAAAATTCAGTTTTTGGCTGCTTTTGCTGCCTTGTAGTTGACCTAGGACCTTAAGATTTTGCATGAACAGAACTCTGGCAGCCACATTACACGAGAAAAAGCGAGAAGTGGTAATTCGTAGTAAAAATCGCAGAAAACATAACGTTTTCAACATTTGTTTTCGAAATGACGTAACTTAAAATCTTCACATTGGACGCATTACTCCCAGAAACGTTTACATTTATCGTCTGGCAACTAATACCGCGTGATGACGTTTGCGGTCGCACCACTCTGTACGAAGTAGAAGCTTCTAAGTTGTTGCAGTCACCAAGAAAGAGGCACAGAAATTCAAGTTTTTGTTTTTGAAAATTCATTTTTTTGCTGCTTTTGCTGCCTTGTAGTTGACCTAGGACCTTAAGATTTTGCATGAACCGAACTCTGGCAGCCACATTACACGAGAAAAAGCGAGACGTGGTAATTCGTAGTAAAAACCGCAGAAAACATAACGTTTTCAACATTTGTTTTCGAAATGACGTAACTTAAAATCTTCACATTGGACTCATTACTCTCAGAAACGTTTACATTTATCGTCTGGCAACTAATACCGCGTGATGACGTTTGCGGTCACACCACTCTGTACGAAGTAGAAGCTTCTAAGTTGTTGCAGTCACCGAGAAAGAGGCACAGAAATTCAATTTTAGTTTTTGAAAATTCAGTTTTTGGCTGCTTTTGCTGCCTTGTAGTTGACCTAGGACCTTAAGATTTTGCATGAACCGAACTCTGGCAGCCACATTACACGAGAAAAAGGGAGAAGTGGTAATTCGTAGTAAAAACCGCAGAAAACATAACGTTTTCTACATTGTTTTCGTATCGACGTAACTGAAAATCTTCACTTTGGACGCATTACACTCAGAAACGTTTACATTTATCGTCTGGCAACTAATGCCGCGTGAAGACGTTTGCGGTCGCACCACTCTGTACGAAGTAGAAGCTTCTAAGTTGTTGCAGTCACCAAGAAAGAGGCACAGAAATTCTAGTTTTTGATTTTGAAAATTCAGTTTTTGGCTGCTTTTGCTGCCTTGTAGTTGACCTAGGACCTTTAGATTTTGTATGAACCGAACTCTGGCAGCCACATTACACGAGGAAAAGCGAGAAGTGGTAATTCGTAGTAAAAACCGCCGAAAACATAACATTTTCTACATTGTTTTCGTATCGACGTAACTGAAAATCTTCACATTGGACGCATTACTCTCAGAAACGTTTACATTTATCGTCTGGCAACTAATGCCGCGTGATGACGTTTGCGGTCGCAATACTCTGTACGAAGTAGAAGCTTCTAAGTTGTTGCAGTCACCAAGAAAGAGGCACAGAAATTCAAGTTTTAGTTTTTGAAAATTCAGTTTTTGGCTGCTTTTGCTGCCTTGTAGTTGACCTAGGACCTTAAGATTTTGCATGAACAGAACTCTGGCAGCCACATTACACGAGAAAAAGCGAGAAGTGGTAATTCGTAGTAAAAATCGCAGAAAACATAACGTTTTCAACATTTGTTTTCGAAATGACGTAACTTAAAATCTTCACATTGGACGCATTACTCCCAGAAACGTTTACATTTATCGTCTGGCAACTAATACCGCGTGATGACGTTTGCGGTCGCACCACTCTGTACGAAGTAGAAGCTTCTAAGTTGTTGCAGTCACCAAGAAAGAGGCACAGAAATTCAAGTTTTAGTTTTTGTAAATTCAGTTTTTGGCTGCTTTTGCTGCCTTGTAGTTGACCTAGGACCTTAAGATTTTGCATGAACCGAACTCTGGCAGCCACATTACACGAGAAAAAGCGAGAAGTGGTAATTCGTAGTAAAAACCGCAGAAAACATAACGTTTTCAACATTTGTTTTTGAAATGACGTAACTGAAAATCTTCACATTGGACGCATTACTCTCAGAAACGTTTACATTTATCGTCTGGCAACTAATTCCGCGTGATGACGTTTGCGGTCGCACCACTCTGTACGAAGTAGAAGCTTCTAAGTTGTTGCAGTCACCAAGAAAGAGGCACAGAAATTCAAGTTTTTGTTTTTGAAAATTCAGTTTTTGGCTGCTTTTGCTGCCTTGTAGTTGACCTAGGACCTTAAGATTTTGCATGAACCGAACTCTGGCAGCCACATTACACGAGAAAAAGCGAGAAGTGGTAATTCGTAGTAAAAACCGCAGAAAACATAACGTTTTCTACATTGTTTTCGTATCGACGTAACTGAAAATCTTCACATTGGACGCAATACTCTCAGAAACGTTTACATTTATCGTCTGGCAACTAATGCCGCGTGATGACGTTTGCGGTCGCACCACTCTGTACGAAGTAGAAGCTTCTAAGTTGTTGCAGTCACCAAGAAAGAGGCACAGAAATTCAAGTTTTTGTTTTTGAAAATTCAGTTTTTGGCTGCTTTTGCTGCCTTGTAGTTGACCTAGGACCTTAAGATTTTGCATGAACCGAAGTCTGGCAGCCACATTACACGAGAAAAAGCGAGAAGTGGTAATTCGTAGTAAAAACCGCAGAAAACATAACGTTGTCAACATTTGTTTTCGAAATGACGTAACTGAAAATCTTCACATTGGACGCATTACTCTCAGAAACGTTTACATTTATCGTCTGGCAACTAATACCGCGTGATGACGTTTGCGGTCGCACCACTCTGTACGAAGTAGAAGCTTCTAAGTTGTTGCAGTCACCAAGAAAGAAGCACAGAAATTCAAGTATTAGTTTTTGAAAATTCAGTTTTTGGCTGCTTTTGCTGCCTTGTAGTTGACCTAGGACCTTAAGATTTTGCATGAACCGAACTCTGGCAGCCACATTACACGAGAAAAAGCGAGAACTGGTAATTCGTAGTAAAAACCGCAGAAAACATAACGTTTTCAACATTTGTTTTCGGTATGACGTAATTGAAAATCTTCACATTGGACGCATTACTCTCAGAAACGTTTACATTTATCGTCTGGCAACTAATGCCGCGTGATGACGTTTGCGGTCGCACCACTCTGTACGAAGTAGAAGCTTCTAAGTTGTTGCAGTCACCAAGAAAGAGGCACAGAAATTCAAGTTTTTGTTTTTGAAAATTCAGTTTTTGGCTGCTTTTGCTGCCTTGTAGTTGACCTAGGACCTTAAGATTTTGCATGAACCAAACTCTGGCGGCCACATTACACGAGAAAAAGCGAGAAGTGGAAATTCGGAGTAAAAACCGCAGAAAACATAACGTTTTCTATATTGTTTTCGTATCGACGTAACTGAAAATCTTCACATTGGTCGCAATACTCTCAGAAACGTTTACATTTATCGTCTGGCAACTAATGCCGCGTGATGACGTTTGCGGTCGCACCACTCTGTACGAAGTAGAAGCTTCTAAGTTGTTGCAGTCACCAAGAAAGAGGCACAGAAATTCTAGTTTCAGTTTTTGAAAATTCAGTTTTTGGCTGCTTTTGCTGCCTTGTAGTTGACCTAGGACCTTAAGATTTTGCATGAACCGAACTCTGGCAGCCACATTACACAAGAAAAAGCGAGAAGTTGTAATTCGTAGTAAAAACCGCAGATAACATAACGTTTTCTACATTGTTTTCGAAATGACGTAACCGACAATCTTCACATTGGACGCATTACTCTCAGAAACGTTTACATTTATCGTCTGGCAACTAATTCCGCGTGATGACGTTTGCGGTCGCACCACTCTGTACGAAGTAGAAGCTTCTAAGTTGTTGCAGTCACCAAGAAAGAGGCACAGAAATTCAAGTTTTTGTTTTTGAAAATTCAGTTTTTTGCTGCTTTTGCTGCCTTGTAGTTGACCTAGGACCTTAAGATTTTGCATGAACCGAACTCTGGCAGCCACATTACACGAGAAAAAGCGAGAAGTGGTAATTCGTAGTAAAAACCGCAGAAAACATAACGTTTTCAACATTTGTTTTCGAAATGACGTAACTTAAAATCTTCACATTGGACGCATTACTCTCAGAATCGTTTACATTTATCGTCTGGCAACTAATACCGCGTGATGACGTTTGCGGTCGCACCACTCTGTACGAAGTAGAAGCTTCTAAGTTGTTGCAGTCACCAAGAAAGAGGCACAGAAATTCAATTTTAGTTTTTGAAAATTCAGTTTTTGGCTGCTTTTGCTGCCTTGTAGTTGACCTAGGACCTTAAGATTTTGCATGAACAGAACTCTGGCAGCCACATTACACGAGAAAAAGCGAGAAGTGGTAATTCGTAGTAAAAACCGCAGAAAACATAACGTTTTCAACATTTGTTTTCGAAATGACGTATCTGAAAATCTTCACATTGGACGCATTACTCTCAGAAACGTTTACATTTATCGTCTGGCAACTAATTCCGCGTGATGACGTTTGCGGTCGCACCACTCTGTACGAAGTAGAAGCTTCTAAGTTGTTGCAGTCACCAAGAAAGAGGCACAGAAATTCAAGTTTTTGTTTTTGAAAATTCAGTTTTTTGCTGCTTTTGCTGCCTTGTAGTTGACCTAGGACCTTAAGATTTTGCTTAACCGAACTATGGCAGCCACATTACACGAGAAAAAGCGAGAAGTGGTAATTCGTAGTAAAAACCGCAGAAAACATAACGTTTTCAACATTTGTTTTCGAAATGACGTAACTTAAAATCTTCACATTGGACGCATTACTCTCAGAAACGTTTACATTTATCGTCTGGCAACTAATACCGCGTGATGACGTTTGCGGTCGCACCACTCTGTACGAAGTAGAAGCTTCTAAGTTGTTGCAGTCACCAAGAAAGAGGCACAGAAATTCAATTTTAGTTTTTGAAAATTCAGTTTTTGGCTGCTTTTGCTGCCTTGTAGTTGACCTAGGACCTTAAGATTTTGCATGAACCGAACTCTGGCAGCCACATTACACGAGAAAAAGCGAGAAGTGTTAATTCGTAGTAAAAACCGCAGAAAACATAACGTTTTCTACATTGTTTTCGTATCGACGTAACAGAAAATCTTCACATTGGACGCATTACTCTCAGAAACGTTTACATTTATCGTCTGGCAACTAATGCCGCGTGATGACGTTTGCGGTCGCACCACTCTGTACGAAGTAGAAGCTTCTAAGTTGTTGCAGTCACCAAGAAAGAGGCACGGAAATTCAAGTTTTAGTTCTTGAAAATTCAGTTTTTAGCTGCTTTTGCTGCCTTGTAGTTGACCTAGGACCTTAAGATTTTGCATGAACCGAAGTCTGGCAGCCACATTACACGAGAAAAAGCGAGAAGTGGTAATTCGTAGTAAAAACCGCAGAAAACATAACGTTGTCAACATTTGTTTTCGAAATGACGTAACTGAAAATCTTCACATTGGACGCATTACTCTCAGAAACGTTTACATTTATCGTCTGGCAACTAATGCCGCGTGATGACGTTTGCGGTCGCACCACTCTGTACGAAGTAGAAGCTTCTAAGTTGTTGCAGTCACCAAGAAAGAGGCACAGAAATTCAAGTTTTAGTTTTTGAAAATTCAGTTTTTGGCTGCTTTTGCTGCCTTGTAGTTGACCTAGGACTTTAAGATTTTGCATGAACCGAACTCTGGCAGCCACATTACACGAGAAAAAGCGAGAAGTGGTAATTCGTAGTAAAAACCGCAGAAAACATAACGTTTTCTACATTGTTTTCGAAATGACGTAACTGACAAACTTCACATTGGACGCATTACTCTCAGAAACGTTTACATTTATCGTCTGGCAACTAATGCCGCGTGATGACGTTTGCGGTCGCACCACTCTGTACGAAGTAGAAGCTTCTAAGTTGTTGCAGTCACCAAGAAAGAGGCACAGAAATTCAAGTTTTTGTTTTTGAAAATTCAGTTTTTGGCTGCTTTTGCTGCCTTGTAGTTGACCTAGGACTTTAAGATTTTGCATGAACCGAACTCTGGCAGCCACATTACACGAGAAAAAGCGAGAAGTGGTAATTCGTAGTAAAAACCGCAGAAAACATATCGTTTTCTACATTGTTTTCGTATCGACGTAACTGAAAATCTTCACATTCGTCGCAATACTCTCAGAAACGTTTACATTTATCGTCTGGCAACTAATGCCGCGTGATGACGTTTGCGGTCGCACCACTCTGTACGAAGTAGAAGCTTCTAAGTTGTTGCAGTCACCAAGAAAGAGGCACAGAAATTCAAGTTTCAGTTTTGAAAATTCAGTTTTTGGCTGCTTTTGCTGCCTTGTAGTTGACCTAGGACCTTAAGATTTTGCATGAACCGAACTCTGGCAGCCACATTACACAAGAAAAAGCGAGAAGTTGTAATTCGTAGTAAAAACCGCAGAAAACATAACGTTTTCTACATTGTTTTCGTATCAACGTAACTGAAAATCTTCACATTGGACGCATTACTCTCAGAAACGTTTACATTTATCGTCTGGCAACTAATTCCGCGTGATGACGTTTGCGGTCGCACCACTCTGTACGAAGTAGAAGCTTCTAAGTTGTTGCAGTCACCAAGAAAGAGGCACAGAAATTCAAGTTTTTGTTTTTGAAAATTCAGTTTTTTGCTGCTTTTGCTGCCTTGTAGTTGACCTAGGACCTTAAGATTTTGCATGAACCGAACTCTGGCAGCCACATTACACGAGAAAAAGCGAGGAGTGGTAATTCGTAGTAAAAACCGCAGAAAACATAACGTTTTCTACATTTGTTTTCGAAATGACGTAACTTAAAATCTTCACATTGGACGCATTACTCTCAGAAACGTTTACATTTATCGTCTGGCAACTAATACCGCGTGATGACGTTTGCGGTCGCACCACTCTGTACGAAGTAGAAGCTTCTAAGTTGTTGCAGTCACCAAGAAAGAGGCACGGAAATTCAAGTTTTAGTTTTTGAAAATTCAGTTTTTGGCTGCTTTTGCTGCCTTGTAGTTGACCTAGGACCTTAACATTTTGCATGAACAGAACTCTGGCAGCCACATTACACGAGAAAAAACGAGAAGTGGTAATTCGTAGTAAAAACCGCAGAAAACATAACGTTTTCAACATTTGTTTTCGAAATGACGTAACTGAAAATCTTCACATTGGTCGCATTACTCTCAGAAACGTTTACATTTATCGTCTGGCAACTAATTCCGCGTGATGACGTTTGCGGTCGCACCACTCTGTACGAAGTAGAAGCTTCTAAGTTGTTGCAGTCACCAAGAAAGAGGCACAGAAATTCAAGTTTTTGTTTTTGAAAATTCAGTTTTTTACTGCTTTTGCTGCCTTGTAGTTGACCAAGGACCTTAAGATTTTGCATGAACCGAACTCTGGCAGCCACATTACACGAGAAAAAGCGAGAAGTTGTAATTCGTAGTAAAAACCGCAGAAAACATAACGTTTTCTACATTGTTTTCGTATCGACGTAACTGAAAATCTTCACATTGGACGCAATACTCTCAGAAACGTTTACATTTATCGTCTGGCAACTAATGCCGCGTGATGACGTTTGCGGTCGCACCACTCTGTACGAGGTAGAAGCTTCTAAGTTGTTGCAGTCACAAAGAAAGAGCCACAGAAAATCAAGTTTTTGTTTTTGAAAATTCAGTTTTTGGCTGCTTTTGCTGCCTTGTAGTTGACCTAGGACCTTAAGATTTTGCATGAACCGAACTCTGGCAGCCACATTACACGAGAAAAAGCGAGAAGTGGTAATTCGTAGTAAAAACCGCAGAAAACATAACGTTTTCTACATTGTTTTTGTATCGACGTAACTGAAAATCTTCACATTGGACGCATTACTCTCAGAAACGTTTACATTTATCGTCTGGCAACTAATGCCGCGTGATGACGTTTGCGGTCGCACCACTCTGTACGAAGTAGAAGCTTCTAAGTTGTTGCAGTCACCAAGAAAGAGGCACGGAAATTCAAGTTTTAGTTTTTGAAAATTCAGTTTTTAGCTGCTTTTGCTGCCCTGTAGTTGACCTAGGACCTTCAGATTTTGCATGAACCGAACTCTGGCAGCCACATTACACGAGAAAAAGCGAGAAGTGGTAATTCGTAGTAAAAACCGCAGAAAACATAACGTTGTCAACATTTGTTTTCGAAATGACGGAACTGAAAATCTTCACATTGGACGCATTACTCTCAGAAACGTTTACATTTATCGTCTGGCAACTAATGCCGCGTGATGACGTTTGCGGTCGCACCACTCTGTACGAAGTAGAAGCTTCTAAGTTGTTGCAGTCACCAAGAAAGAGGCACAGAAATTCAAGTATTAGTTTTTGAAAATTCAGTTTTTGGCTGCTTTTGCTGCCTTGTAGTTGACCTAGGACCTTAAGATTTTGCATGAACCGAACTCTGGCAGCCACATTACACGAGAAAAAGCGAGAAGTGGTAATTCGTAGTAAAAACCGCAGAAAACATAACGTTTTCAACATTTGTTTTCGAAATGACGTAATTGAAAATCTTCACATTGGACGCATTACTCTCAGAAACGTTTACATTTATCGTCTGGCAACTAATGCCGCGTGATGACGTTTGCGGTCGCACCACTCTGTACGAAGTAGAAGCTTCTAAGTTGTTGCAGTCACCAAGAAAGAGGCACAGAAATTCAAGTTTTTGTTTTTGAAAATTCAGTTTTTGGCTGCTTTTGCTGCCTTGTAGTTGACCTAGGACCTTAAGATTCTGCATGAACCGAACTCTGGCAGCCACATTACACGAGAAAAAGCGAGAAGTGGTAATTCGTAGTAAAAACCGCAGAAAACATAACGTTTTCTACATTTGTTTTCGAAATGACGTAACTGAAAATCTTCACATTGGACGCATTACTCTCAGACACGTTTACATTTATCGTCTGGCAACTAATTCCGCGTGATAACGTTTGCGGTCGCACCACTCTGTACGAAGTAGAAGCTTCTAAGTTGTTGCAGTCACCAAGAAAGAGGCACAGATATTCAAGTTTTTGTTTTTGAAAATTCAGTTTTTTGCTGCTTTTGCTGCCTTGTAGTTGACCTAGGACCTTAAGATTTTGCATGAACCGAACTCTGGCAGCCACATTACACGAGAAAAAGCGAGAAGTGGTAATTCGTAGTAAAAACCGCAGAAAACATAACGTTTTCTACATTGTTTTCGTATCGACGTAACTGAAAATCTTCACATCGGACGCAATACTCTCAGAAACGTTTACATTTATCGTCTGGCAACTAATGCCGCGTGATGACGTTTGCGGTCGCACCACTCTGTACGAGGTAGAAGGTTCTAAGTTGTTGCAGTCACAAAGAAAGAGGCACAGAAATTCAAGTTTTTGTTTTTGAAAATTCAGTTTTTGGCTGCTTTTGCTGCCTTGTAGTTGACCTAGTACTTTAAGATTTTGCATGAACCGAACTCTGGCAGCCACATTACATGAGAAAAAGCGAGAAGTGGTAATTCGTAGTAAAAACCGCAGAAAACATAACGTTTTCTACATTGTTTTCGTATCGACGTAACTGAAAATCTTCACATTGGACGCATTTCTCTCAGAAACGTTTACATTTATCGTCTGGCAACTAATGCCGCGTGATGACGCTTGCGGTCGCACAACTCTGTACGAAGTAGAAGCTTCTAAGTTGTTGCAGTCACCAAGAAAGAGGCACGGAAGTTCAAGTTTTAGTTTTTGAAAATTCAGTTTTTAGCTGCTTTTGCTGCCTTGTAGTTGACCTAGGACCTTAAGATTTTGCATGAACCGAAGTCTGGCAGCCACATTACACGAGAAAAAGCGAGAAGTGGTAATTCGTAGTAAAAACCGCAGAAAACATAACGTTGTCAACATTTGTTTTCGAAATGACGTAACTGAAAATCTTCACATTGGACGCATTACTCTCAGAAACGTTTACATTTATCGTCTGGCAACTAATGCCGCGTGATGACGTTTGCGGTCGCACCACTCTGTACGAGGTAGAAGCTTCTAAGTTGTTGCAGTCACCAAGAAAGAGGCACAGAAATTCAAGTTTTTGTTTTTGAAAATTCAGTTTTTGGCTGCTTTTGCTGCCTTGTAGTTGACCTAGGACCTTAAGATTTTGCATGAACCGAACTCTGGCAGCCACATTACACGAGAAAAAGCGAGAAGTGGTAATTCGTAGTAAAAACCGCAGAAAACATAACGTTTTCTACATTGTTTTCGTATCGACGTAACTGAAAATCTTCACATTGGTCGCAATACTCTCAGAAACGTTTACATTTATCGTCTGGCAACTAATGCCGCGTGATGACGTTTGCGGTCGCACCACTCTGTACGAAGTAGAAGATTCTAAGTTGTTGCAGTCACCAAGAAAGAGGCACAGAAATTCAAGTTTCAGTTTTTGAAAATTCAGTTTTTGGCTGCTTTTGCTGCCTTGTAGTTGACCTAGGACCTTAAGATTTTGCATGAACCGAACTCTGGCAGCCACATTACACGAGAAAAAGCGAGAAGTGGTAATTCGTAGTAAAAACCGCAGAAAACATAACGTTTTCAACATTTGTTTTCGAAATGACGTAATTGAAAATCTTCACATTGGACGCATTACTCTCAGAAACGTTTACATTTATCGTCTGGCAACTAATGCCGCGTGATGACGTTTGCGATCGCACCACTCTGTACGAAGTAGAAGCTTCTAAGTTGTTGCAGTCACCAAGAAAGAGGCACAGAAATTCAAGTTTTTGTTTTTGAAAATTCAGTTTTTGGCTGCTTTTGCTGCCTTGTAGTTGACCTAGGACCTTAAGATTTTGCATGAACCGAACTCTGGCAGCCACATTACACGAGAAAAAGCGAGAAGTGGTAATTCGTAGTAAAAACCGCAGAAAACATAACGTTTTCTACATTGTTTTCGTATCGACGTAACTGAAAATCTTCACATTGGTCGCAATACTCTCAGAAACGTTTACATTTATCGTCTGGCAACTAATGCCGCGTGATGACGTTTGCGGTTGCACCACTCTGTACGAAGTAGAAGCTTCTAAGTTGTTGCAGTCACCAAGAAAGAGGCACAGAAATTCAAGTTTCAGTTTTTGAAAATTCAGTTTTTGGCTGCTTTTGCTGCCTTGTAGTTGACCTAGGACCGTAAGATTTTGCATGAACCGAACTCTGGCAGCCACATTACACGAGAGAAAGCGAGAAGTTGTAATTCGTAGTAAAAACCGCAGAAAACATAACGTTTTCTACATTGTTTTCGTATCAACGTAACTGAAAATCTTCACATTGGACGCTTTACTCTCAGAAACGTTTACATTTATCGTCTGGCAACTAATGCCGCGTGATGACGTTTGCGGTCGCACCACTCTGTACGAAGTAGAAGCTTCTAAGTTGTTGCAGTCACCAAGAAAGAGGCACAGAAATTCAAGTTTTTGTTTTTGAAAATTCAGTTTTTGGCTGCTTTTGCTGCCTTGTAGTTGACCTAGGACCTTTAGATTTTGTATGAACCGAACTCTGGCAGCCACATTACACGGGAAAAAGCGAGAAGTGGTAATTCGTAGTAAAAACCGCAGAAAACATAACGTTTTCTACATTGTTTTCGAATCTACGTAACTGAAAATCTTCACATTGGACGCATTACTCTCAGAAACGTTTACATTTTGTCGTCTGGCAACTAATGCCGCGTGATGACGTTTGCGGTCGCACCACTCTGTACGTAGTAGAAGCTTCTAAGTTGTTGCAGTCACCAAGAAAGGGGCACAGAAATTCAAGTTTTTGTTTTTGAAAATTCAGTTTTTTGCTGCTTTTGCTGCCTTGTAGTTGACCTAGGACCTTAAGATTTTGCATGAACCGAACTCCGGCAGCCACATTACACGAGAAAAAGCGAGAAGTGGTAATTCGTAGTAAAAACCGCAGAAAACATAACGTTTTCTACATTATTTTCGTATCGACGTAACTGAAAATCTTCACATTGGACGCATTACTCTCAGAAACGTTTGCATTTATCGTCTGGGAACTAATGCCGCGTGATGACGTTTGCGGTCGCACCACTCTGTACGAATTAGAAGCTTCTAAGTTGTTGCAGTCACCAAGAAAGAGGCACAGAAATTCAAGTTTTTGTTTTTGAAAATTCAGTTTTTGGCTGCTTTTGCTGCCTTGTAGTTGACCTAGGACCTTAAGATTTTGCATGAACCGAACTCTGGCAGCCACATTACACGAGAAAAAGCGAGAAGTGGTAATTCGTAGTAAAAACCGCAGAAAACATAACGTTTTCTACATTGTTTTCGTATCGACGTAACTGAAAATCTTCATATTGGACGCATTACTCTCAGAAACGTTTACATTTATCGTCTGGCAACTAATGCCGCGTGATGACGTTTGCGGTCGCACCACTCTGTACGAAGTAGAAGCTTCTAAGTTGTTGCAGTCACCAAGAAAGAGGCACAGAAATTCAAGTTTTTGTTTTTGAAAATTCAGTTTTTGGCTGCTTTTGCTGCCTTGTAGTTGACCTAGGACCTTAAGATTTTGCATGAACCGAACTCTGGCAGCCACATTACACGAGAAAAAGCGAGAAGTGGTAATTCGTAGTAAAAACCGCAGAAAACATAACGTTTTCTGTATTATTTTCGTATCGACGTAACTGAAAATCTTCACATTGGACGCATTACTCTCAGAAACGTTTACATTTATCGTCTGGCAACTAATGCCGCGTGTTGAAGTTTGCGGTCGCACCGCTCTGTACGAAGTAGAAGCTTCTAGGTTGTTGCAGTCACCAAGAAAGAGGCACAGAAATTCAAGTTTTAGTTTTTGAAAATTCAGTTTTTGGCTGCTTTTGCTGCCTTGTAGTTGACCTAGGACCTTTAGATTTTGTATTAGCCGAACTCTGGCAGGCACATTACACGAGAAAAAGCGAGAAGTGGTAATTCGTAGTAAAAACCGCAGAAAACATAACGTTTTCTACATTGTTTTCGTATCGACGTAACTGAAAATCTTCACATTGGCCGCATTACTCTCAGAAACGTTTACATTTATCGTCTGGCAACTAATGCCGCGTGATGACGTTTGCGGTCGCACCACTCTGTACGAAGTAGAAGCTTCTAAGTTGTTGCAGTCACCAAGAAAGAGGCACAGAAATTCAAGTTTTTGTTTTTGAAAATTCAGTTTTTGGCTGCTTTTGCTGCCTTGTAGTTGACCTAGGACCTTAAGATTGTGCATGAACCGAACTCTGGCAGCCACATTACACGAGAAAAAGCGAGAAGTGGTAATTCGTAGTAAAAACCGCAGAAAACATAACGTTTTCCGTATTATTTTCGTATCGACGTAACTGAAAATCTTCACATTGGACGCATTACTCTCAGAAACGTTTACATTTATCGTCTGGCAACTAATGCCGCGTGTTGAAGTTTGCGGTCGCACCACTCTGTACGAAGTAGAAGCTTCTAAGTTGTTGCAGTCACCAAGAAAGAGGCACAGAAATTCAAGTTTTAGTTTTTGAAAATTCAGTTTTTGGCTGCTTTTAATGCCTTGTAGTTGACCTAGGACCTTTAGATTTTGTATCAGCCGAACTCTGGCAGCCACATTACACGAGAAAAAGCGAGAAGTGGTAATTCGTAGTAAAAACCGCAGAAAACATAACGTTTTCTACATTGTTTTCGTATCGACGTAGCTGAAAATCTTCACATTGGACGCATTACTCTCAGAAACGTTTACATTTATCGTCTGGCAACTAATGCCTCGTGATGACGATTGCGGTCGCACCACTCTGTACGAAGTAGAAGCTTCTAAGTTGTTGCAGTCACCAAGAAAGAGGCACAGAAATTCAAGTTTTTGTTTTTGACAACTCAGATTTTGGCTGCTTTTGCTGCCTTGTAGTTGACCTAGGACCTTAAGATTTTGCATGAACCGAACTCTGGCAGCCACATTACACGAGAAAAAGCGAGAAGTGGTAATTCGTAGTAAAAACCGCAGAAAACATAACGTTTTCTACATTGTTTTCGTATCGACGTAACTGAAAATCTTCACAATGGACGCATTACTCTCAGAAACGTTTACATTTATCGTCTGGCAACTAATGCCGCGTGTTGACGTTTGCGGTAGCACCACTCTGTACGAAGTAGAAGCTTCTAAGTTGTTGCAGTCACCAAGAAAGTGGCACAGAAATTCAAGTTTTAGTTTTTGAAAATTCAGTTTTTGGCTGCTTTTACTGCCTTGTACTTGACCTAGGACTTTAAGATTTTGCATGAACCGAACTCTGGCAGCCACATTACACGAGAAAAAGCGAGAAGTGGTAATTCGTAGTAAAAACCGCAGAAAACATAACGTTTTCTACATTGTTTTCGTATCGACGTAACTGAAAATCTTCACATTGGACGCATTACTGTCAGAAACGTTTACATTTATCGTCTGGCAACTAATGCCGCGTGATGACGATTGCGATCGCACCACTCTGTACGAAGTAGAAGCTTCTAAGTTGTTGCAGTCACCAAGAAAGAGGCACAGAAATTCAAGTATTAGTTTTTGAAAATTCAGTTTTTGGCTGCTTTTGCTGCCTTGTAGTTGACCTAAGACCTTTAGATTTTGTATTAGCCGAACTCTGGCAGCCACATTACACGAGAAAAAGCGAGAAGTGGTAATTCGTAGTAAAAACCGCAGAAAACATAACGTTTTCTACATTGTTTTCGTATCGACGTAACTGAAAATCTTCACATTGGCCGCATTACTCTCAGAAACGTTTACATTTATCGTCTGGCAACTAATGCCGCGTGATGACGTTTGCGGTCGCACCACTCTGTACGAAGTAGAAGCTTCTAAGTTGTTGCAGTCACCAAGAAAGAGGCACAGAAATTCAAGTTTTTTTTTTGAAAATTCAGTTTTTGGCTGCTTTTGCTGCCTTGTAGTTGACCTAGGACCTTAAGATTGTGCATGAACCGAACTCTGGCAGCCACATTACACGAGAAAAAGCGAGAAGTGGTAATTCGTAGTAAAAACCACAGAAAACATAACGTTTTCTGTATTATTTTCGTATCGACGTAACTGAAAATCTCCACATTGGGCGCATTACTCTCAGAAACGTTTACATTTATCGTCTGGCAACTAATGCCGCGTGTTGAAGTTTGCGGTCGCACCACTCTGTACGAAGTAGAAGCTTCTAAGTTGTTGCAGTCACCAAGAAAGAGGCACAGAAATTCAAGTTTTAGTTTTTGAAAATTCAGTTTTTGGCTGCTTTTAATGCCTTGTAGTTGACCTAGGACCTTTAGATTTTGTATCAGCCGAACTCTGGCAGCCACATTACACGAGAAAAAGCGAGAAGTGGTAATTCGTAGTAAAAACCGCAGAAAACATAACGTTTTCTACATTGTTTTCGTATCGACGTAACTGAAAATCTTCACATTGGACGCATTACTCTCAGAAACGTTTACATTTATCGTCTGGCAACTAATGCCTCGTGATGACGATTGCGGTCGCACCACTCTGTACGAAGTAGAAGCTTCTAAGTTGTTGCAGTCACCAAGAAAGAGGCACAGAAATTCAAGTTTTTGTTTTTGACAACTCAGATTTTGGCTGCTTTTGCTGCCTTGTAGTTGACCTAGGACCTTAAGATTTTGCATGAACCGAACTCTGGCAGCCACATTACACGAGAAAAAGCGAGAAGTGGTAATTCGTAGTAAAAACCGCAGAAAACATAACGTTTTCTGTATTATTTTCGTATCGACGTAACTGAAAATCTTCACATTGGACGCATTACTCTCAGAAACGTTTACATTTATCGTCTGGCAACTAATGCCGCGTGTTGAAGTTTGCGGTCGCACCGCTCTGTACGAAGTAGAAGCTTCTAGGTTGTTGCAGTCACCAAGAAAGAGGCACAGAAATTCAAGTTTTAGTTTTTGAAAATTCAGTTTTTGGCTGCTTTTGCTGCCTTGTAGTTGACCTAGGACCTTTAGATTTTGTATTAGCCGAACTCTGGCAGGCACATTACACGAGAAAAAGCGAGAAGTGGTAATTCGTAGTAAAAACCGCAGAAAACATAACGTTTTCTACATTGTTTTCGTATCGACGTAACTGAAAATCTTCACATTGGCCGCATTACTCTCAGAAACGTTTACATTTATCGTCTGGCAACTAATGCCGCGTGATGACGTTTGCGGTCGCACCACTCTGTACGAAGTAGAAGCTTCTAAGTTGTTGCAGTCACCAAGAAAGAGGCACAGAAATTCAAGTATTTGTTTTTGAAAATTCAGTTTTTGGCTGCTTTTGCTGCCTTGTAGTTGACCTAGGACCTTAAGATTGTGCATGAACCGAACTCTGGCAGCCACATTACACTAGAAAAAGCGAGAAGTGGTAATTCGTAGTAAAAACCGCAGAAAACATAACGTTTTCCGTATTATTTTCGTATCGACGTAACTGAAAATCTTCACATTGGACGCATTACTCTCAGAAACGTTTACATTTATCGTCTGGCAACTAATGCCGCGTGTTGAAGTTTGCGGTCGCACCACTCTGTACGAAGTAGAAGCTTCTAAGTTGTTGCAGTCACCAAGAAAGAGGCACAGAAATTCAAGTTTTAGTTTTTGAAATTTCAGTTTTTGGCTGCTTTTAATGCCTTGTAGTTGACCTAGGACCTTTAGATTTTGTATCAGCCGAACTCTGGCAGCCACATTACACGAGAAAAAGCGAGAAGTGGTAATTCGTAGTAAAAACCGCAGAAAACATAACGTTTTCTACATTGTTTTCGTATCGACGTAACTGAAAATCTTCACATTGGACGCATTACTCTCAGAAAGGTTTACATTTATCGTCTGGCAACTAATGCCTCGTGATGACGATTGCGGTCGCACCACTCTGTACGAAGTAGAAGCTTCTAAGTTGTTGCAGTCACCAAGAAAGAGGCACAGAAATTCAAGTTTTTGTTTTTGACAACTCAGATTTTGGCTGCTTTTGCTGCCTTGTAGTTGACCTAGGACCTTAAGATTTTGCATGAACCGAACTCTGGCAGCCACATTACACGAGAAAAAGCGAGAAGTGGTAATTCGTAGTAAAAACCGCAGAAAACATAACGTTTTCTACATTGTTTTCGTATCGACGTAACTGAAAATCTTCACAATGGACGCATTACTCTCAGAAACGTTTACATTTATCGTCTGGCAACTAATGCCGCGTGTTGACGTTTGCGGTAGCACCACTCTGTACGAAGTAGAAGCTTCTAAGTTGTTGCAGTCACCAAGAAAGTGGCACAGAAATTCAAGTTTTAGTTTTTGAAAATTCAGTTTTTGGCTGCTTTTGCTGCCTTGTACTTGACCTAGGACTTTAAGATTTTGCATGAACCGAACTCTGGCAGCCACATTACACGAGAAAAAGCGAGAAGTGGTAATTCGTAGTAAAAACCGCAGAAAACATAACGTTTTCTACATTGTTTTCGTATCGACGTAACTGAAAATCTTCACATTGGACGCATTACTGTCAGAAACGGTTACATTTATCGTCTGGCAACTAATGCCGCGTGATGACGTTTGCGATCGCACCACTCTGTACGAAGTAGAAGCTTCTAAGTTGTTGCAGTCACCAAGAAAGAGGCACAGAAATTCAAGTATTAGTTTTTGAAAATTCAGTTTTTGGCTGCTTTTGCTGCCTTGTAGTTGACCTAAGACCTTTAGATTTTGTATTAGCCGAACTCTGGCAGCCACATTACACGAGAAAAAGCGAGAAGTGGTAATTCGTAGTAAAAACCGCAGAAAACATAACGTTTTCTACATTGTTTTCGTATCGACGTAACTGAAAATCTTCACATTGGCCGCATTACTCTCAGAAACCTTTACATTTATCGTCTGGCAACTAATGCCGCGTGATGACGTTTGCGGTCGCACCACTCTGTACGAAGTAGAAGCTTCTAAGTTGTTGCAGTCACCAAGAAAGAGGCACAGAAATTCAAGTTTTTTTTTTGAAAATTCAGTTTTTGGCTGCTTTTGCTGCCTTGTAGTTGACCTAGGACCTTAAGATTGTGCATGAACCGAACTCTGGCAGCCACATTACACGAGAAAAAGCGAGAAGTGGTAATTCGTAGTAAAAACCACAGAAAACATAACGTTTTCTGTATTATTTTCGTATCGACGTAACTGAAAATCTCCACATTGGGCGCATTACTCTCAGAAACGTTTACATTTATCGTCTGGCAACTAATGCCGCGTGTTGAAGTTTGCGGTCGCACCACTCTGTACGAAGTAGAAGCTTCTAAGTTGTTGCAGTCACCAAGAAAGAGGCACAGAAATTCAAGTTTTAGTTTTAAAAAATTCAGTTTTTGGCTGCTTTTGCTGCCTTGTAGTTGACCTAGGACCTTTAGATTTTGTATCAGCCGAACTCTGGCAGCCACATTACACGAGAAAAAGCGAGAAGTGGTAATTCGTAGTAAAAACCGCAGAGAACATAACGTTTTCTACATTGTTTTCGTATCGACGTAACTGAAAATCTTCACATTGGACGCATTACTCTCAGAAACGTTTACATTTATCGTCTGGCAACTAATGCCGCGTGATGACGTTTGCGGTCGCACCACTCTGTACGAAGTAGAAGCTTCTAAGTTGTTGCAGTCACCAAGAAAGAGGCACAGAAATTCAAGTTTTTGTTTTTGACAACTCAGTTTTTGGCTGCTTTTGCTGCCTTGTAGTTGACCTAGGACCTTAAGATTTTGCATGAACCGAACTCTGGCAGCCACATTACGCGAGAAAAAGCGAGAAGTGGTAATTCGTAGTAAAAACCGCAGAAAACATAACGTTTTCTACATTGTTTTCGTATCGACGTAACTGAAAATCTTCACAATGGACGCATTACTCTCAGAAACGTTTACATTTATCGTCTGGCAACTAATGCCGCGTGTTAACGTTTGCGGTCGCACCACTCTGTACGAAGTAGAAGCTTCTAAGTTGTTGCAGTCACCAAGAAAGTGGCACAGAAATTCAAGTTTTAGTTTTTGAAAATTCAGTTTTTGGCTGCTTTTGCTGCCTTGTACTTGACCTAGAACTTTAAGATTTTGCATGAACCGAACTCTGGCAGCCACATTACACGAGAAAAAGCGAGAAGTGGTAATTCGTAGTAAAAACCGCAGAAAACATAACGTTTTCTACATTGTTTTCGTATCGACGTAACTGAAAATCTTCACATTGGACGCATTACTGTCAGAAACGGTTACATTTATCGTCTGGCAACTAATGCCGCGTGATGACGTTTGCGATCGCACCACTCTGTACGAAGTAGAAGCTTCTAAGTTGTTGCAGTCACCAAGAAAGAGGCACAGAAATTCAAGTTTTAGTTTTTGAAAATTCAGTTTTTGGCTGTTTTTGCTGCCTTGTAGTTGACCTAGGACCTTAAGATTTTGCATGAACCGAACTCTGGCAGCCACATTACACGAGAAAAAGCGAGAAGTGGTAATTCGTAGTAAAAACCGCAGAAAACATAACGTTTTCTACATTGTTTTCGTATCGACGTAACTGAAAATCTTCACATTGGACGCATTACTCTCAGAAACGTTTACATTTATCGTCTGGCAACTAATGCTGCGTGATGACGTTTGCGGTCGCACCACTCTGTACGAAGTAGAAGCTTCCAAGTTGTTGCAGTCACCAAGAAAGAGGCACAGAAATTCAAGTTTTAGTTTTTGAAAATTCAGTTTTTGGCTGCTTTTGCTGCCTTGTAGTTGACCTAGGACCTTAAGATTTTTGCATGAACCGAACTCTGGCAGCCACATTACACGAGAAAAAGCGAGAAGTGGTAATTCGTAGTAAAAACCGCAGAAAACATAACGTTTTCAACATTTGTTTTCGTATCGACGTAACTGAAAATCTTCACATTGGACGCATTACTCTCAGAAACGTTTACATTTATCGTCTGGCAACTAATACCGCGTGATGACGTTTGCGGTCGCACCACTCTGTACGAAGTAGAAGCTTCTAAGTTGTTGCAGTCACCAAGAAAGAGGCACAGAAATTCAAGTTTTTGTTTTTGAAAATTCAGTTTTTGGCTGCTTTTGCTGCCTTGTAGTTGACCTAGGACCTT
This sequence comes from Schistocerca serialis cubense, assembly GCF_023864345.2. Taxonomy (NCBI): domain Eukaryota; kingdom Metazoa; phylum Arthropoda; class Insecta; order Orthoptera; family Acrididae; genus Schistocerca; species Schistocerca serialis. The sequence continues at coordinate 53,447,587 of NC_064649.1, forward strand.
AAGATTTTGCATGAACCGAACTCTGGCAGCCACATTACACAAGAAAAAGCGAGATGTGGTAATTCGTAGTAAAAACCGCAGAAAACATAACGTTTTCTACATTGTTTTCGTATCGACGTAACTGAAAATCTTCACATTGGACGCATTACTCTCAGAAACGTTTACATTTATCGTCTGGCAACTAATGCCGCGTGATGACGTTTGCGGTCGCACCACTCTGTACGAAGTAGAAGCTTCTAAGTTGTTGCAGTCACCAAGAAACAGGCACAGAAATTCAAGTTTTAGTTTTTAAAATTCAGTTTTTGGCTGCTTTTGCTGCCTTGTAGTTGACCTAGGACCTTAAGATTTTGCATGAACCGAACTCTGGCAGCCACATTACACGAGAAAAAGCGAGAAGTGGTAATTCGTAGTAAAAACCGCAGAAAACATAACGGTTTCTACATTGTTTTCGTATCGACGTAACTGAAAATCTTCACATTGGACGCATTACTCTCAGAAACGTTTACATTTATCGTCTGGCAACTAATGCCGCGTGATGACGTTTGCGGTCGCACCACTCTGTACGAAGTAGAAGCTTCCAAGTTGTTGCAGTCACCAAGAAAGAGGCACAGAAATTCAAGTTTTTGTTTTTGAAATTTCAGTTTTTGGCTTCTTTTGCTGCCTTGTAGTTGACCTAGGACCTTAAGATTTTGCATGAACCGAACTCTGGCAGCCACATTACACGAGAAAAAGCGAGAAGTGGTAATTCGTAGTAAAAACCGCAGAAAACATAACGTTTTCTACATTGTTTTCGTATCGACGTAACTGAAAATCTTCACATTGGACGCAATACTCTCAGAAACGTTTACATTTATTGTCTGGCAACTAATGCCGCGTGATGACGTTTGCGGCCGCACCACTCTGTACGAGGTAGAAGGTTCTAAGTTGTTACAGTCACCAAGAAAGAGGCACAGAAATTCAATTTTTTGTTTTTGAAAATTCAGTTTTTGGCTGCTTTTGCTGCCTTGTAGTTGACCTAGGACTTTAAGATTTTGCATGAACCGAACTCTGGCAGCCACATTACACGAGAAAAAGCGAGAAGTGGTAATTCGTAGTAAAAACCGCAGAAAACATAACGTTTTCTACATTGTTTTCGTATCGACGTAACTGAAAATCTTCACATTGGACGCATTACTCTCAGAAACGTTTACATTTATCGTCTAGCAACTAATGCCGCGTGATGACGTTTGCGGTCGCACCACTCTGTACGAAGTAGAAGCTTCTAAGTTGTTGCTGTTACCAAGAAAGAGGCACGGAAATTCAAGTTTTAGTTTTTGAAAATTCAGTTTTTAGCTGCTTTTGCTGCCTTGTAGTTGACCTAGGACCTTAAGATTTTGCATGAACCGAAGTCAGGCAGCCACATTACACGAGAAAAAGCGAGAAGTGGTAATTCGTAGTAAAAACCGCAGAAAACATAACGTTGTCAACATTTGTTTTCGAAATGACGTAACTGAAAATCTTCACATTGGACGCATTACTCTCAGAAACGTTTACATTTATCGTCTGGCAACTAATGCCGCGTGATGACGTTTGCGGTCGCACCACTCTGTACGAAGTAGAAGCTTCTAAGTTGTTGCAGTCACCAAGAAAGAGGCACAGAAATTCAAGTTTTTGTTTTTGAAAATTCAGTTTTTGGCTTCTTTTGCTGCCTTGTAGTTGACCTAGGACCTTAAGATTTTGCATGAACCGAACTCTGGCAGCCACATTACACGAGAAAAAGCGAGAAGTGGTAATTCGTAGTAAAAACCGCAGAAAACATAACGTTTTCTACATTGTTTTCGTATCGACGTAACTGAAAATCTTCACATTGGACGCAATACTCTCAGAAACGTTTACATTTATTGTCTGGCAACTAATGCCGCGTGATGACGTTTGCGGCCGCACCACTCTGTACGAGGTAGAAGGTTCTAAGTTGTTACAGTCACCAAGAAAGAGGCACAGAAATTCAATTTTTTGTTTTTGAAAATTCAGTTTTTGGCTGCTTTTGCTGCCTTGTAGTTGACCTAGGACTTTAAGATTTTGCATGAACCGAACTCTGGCAGCCACATTACACGAGAAAAAGCGAGAAGTGGTAATTCGTAGTAAAAACCGCAGAAAACATAACGTTTTCTACATTGTTTTCGTATCGACGTAACTGAAAATCTTCACATTGGACGCATTACTCTCAGAAACGTTTACATTTATCGTCTAGCAACTAATGCCGCGTGATGACGTTTGCGGTCGCACCACTCTGTACGAAGTAGAAGCTTCTAAGTTGTTGCTGTTACCAAGAAAGAGGCACGGAAATTCAAGTTTTAGTTTTTGAAAATTCAGTTTTTAGCTGCTTTTGCTGCCTTGTAGTTGACCTAGGACCTTAAGATTTTGCATGAACCGAAGTCAGGCAGCCACATTACACGAGAAAAAGCGAGAAGTGGTAATTCGTAGTAAAAACCGCAGAAAACATAACGTTGTCAACATTTGTTTTCGAAATGACGTAACTGAAAATCTTCACATTGGACGCATTACTCTCAGAAACGTTTACATTTATCGTCTGGCAACTAATGCCGCGTGATGACGTTTGCGGTCGCACCACTCTGTACGAAGTAGAAGCTTCTAAGTTGTTGCAGTCACCAAGAAAGAGGCACAGAAATTCAAGTTTTTGTTTTTGAAAATTCAGTTTTTGGCTGCTTTTGCTGCCTTGTAGTTGACCTAGGACCTTAAGATTTTGCATGAACCGAACTCTGGCAGCCACATTACACAAGAAAAAGTGAGATGTGGTAATTCGTAGTAAAAACCGCAGAAAACATAACGTTTTCTACATTGTTTTCGTATCGACGTAACTGAAAATCTTCACATTGGACGCATTACTCTCAGAAACGTTTACATTTATCGTCTGGCAACTAATGCCGCGTGATGACGTTTGCGGTCGCACCACTCTGTACGAAGTAGAAGCTTCTAAGTTGTTGCAGTCACCAAGAAACAGGCACAGAAATTCAAGTTTTAGTTTTTAAAATTCAGTTTTTGGCTGCTTTTGCTGCCTTGTAGTTGACCTAGGACCTTAAGATTTTGCATGAACCGAACTCTGGCAGCCACATTACACGAGAAAAAGCGAGAAGTGGTAATTCGTAGTAAAAACCGTAGAAAACATAACGGTTTCTACATTGTTTTCGTATCGACGTAACTGAAAATCTTCACATTGGACGCATTACTCTCAGAAACGTTTACATTTATCGTCTGGCAACTAATGCCGCGTGATGACGTTTGCGGTCGCACCACTCTGTACGAAGTAGAAGCTTCCAAGTTGTTGCAGTCACCAAGAAAGAGGCACAGAAATTCAAGTTTTTGTTTTTGAAATTTCAGTTTTTGGCTGCTTTTGCTGCCTTGTAGTTGACCTAGGACCTTAAGATTTTGCATGAACCGAACTCTGGCAGCCACATTACACGAGAAAAAGCGAGAAGTGGTAATTCGTAGTAAAAACCGCAGAAAACATAACGTTTTCTACATTGTTTTCGTATCGACGTAACTGAAAATCTTCACATTGGACGCAATGCTCTCAGAAACGTTTACATTTATTGTCTGGCAACTAATGCCGCGTGATGACGTTTGCGGTCGCACCACTCTGTACGAGGTAGAAGGTTCTAAGTTGTTGCAGTCACCAAGAAAGAGGCACAGAAATTCAATTTTTTGTTTTTGAAAATTCAGTTTTTGGCTGCTTTTGCTGCCTTGTAGTTGACCTAGGACTTTAAGATTTTGCATGAACCGAACTCTGGCAGCCACATTACACGAGAAAAAGCGAGAAGTGGTAATTCGTAGTAAAAACCGCAGAAAACATAACGTTTTCTACATTGTTTTCGTATCGACGTAACTGAAAATCTTCACATTGGACGCATTACTCTCAGAAACGTTTACATTTATCGTCTAGCAACTAATGCCGCGTGATGACGTTTGCGGTCGCACCACTCTGTACGAAGTAGAAGCTTCTAAGTTGTTATTGTTACCAAGAAAGAGGCACAGAAATTCAAGTTTTAGTTTTTGAAAATTCAGTTTTTAGCTGCTTTTGCTGCCTTGTAGTTGACCTAGGACCTTAAGATTTTGCATGAACCGAAGTCAGGCAGCCACATTACACGAGAAAAAGCGAGAAGTGGTAATTCGTAGTAAAAACCGCAGAAAACATAACGTTGTCAACATTTGTTTTCGAAATGACGTAACTGAAAATCTTCACATTGGACGCATTACTCTCAGAAACGTTTACATTTATCGTCTGGCAACTAATGCCGCGTGATGACGTTTGCGGTCGCACCACTCTGTACGAAGTAGAAGCTTCTAAGTTGTTGCAGTCACCAAGAAAGAGGCACAGAAATTCAAGTATTAGTTTTTGAAAATTCAGTTTTTGGCTGCTTTTGCTGCCTTGTAGTTGACCTAGGATCTTAAGATTTTGCATGAACCGAACTCTGGCAGCCACATTACACGAGAAAAAGCGAGAAGTGGTAATTCGTAGTAAAAACCGCAGAAAACATAACGTTTTCTGTATTGTTTTCGTATCGACGTAACTGAAAATCTTCACATTGGACGCATTACTCTCAGAAACGGTTACATTTATCGTCTGGCAACTAATGCCGCGTGATGACGTTTGCGATCGCACCACTCTGTACGAAGTAGAAGCTTCTAAGTTGTTGCAGTCACCAAGAAAGAGGCACAGAAATTCAATTTTTTGTTTTTGAAAATTCAGTTTTTGGCTGCTTTTGCTGCCTTGTAGTTGACCTAGGACTTTAAGATTTTGCATGAACCGAACTCTGGCAGCCACATTACACGAGAAAAAGCGAGAAGTGGTAATTCGTAGTAAAAACCGCAGAAAACATAACGTTTTCTACATTGTTTTCGTATCGACGTAACTGAAAATCTTCACATTGGACGCATTACTCTCAGAAACGTTTACATTTATCGTCTAGCAACTAATGCCGCGTGATGACGTTTGCGGTCGCACCACTCTGTACGAAGTAGAAGCTTCTAAGTTGTTATTGTTACCAAGAAAGAGGCACAGAAATTCAAGTTTTAGTTTTTGAAAATTCAGTTTTTAGCTGCTTTTGCTGCCTTGTAGTTGACCTAGGACCTTAAGATTTTGCATGAACCGAAGTCAGGCAGCCACATTACACGAGAAAAAGCGAGAAGTGGTAATTCGTAGTAAAAACCGCAGAAAACATAACGTTGTCAACATTTGTTTTCGAAATGACGTAACTGAAAATCTTCACATTGGACGCATTACTCTCAGAAACGTTTACATTTATCGTCTGGCAACTAATGCCGCGTGATGACGTTTGCGGTCGCACCACTCTGTACGAAGTAGAAGCTTCTAAGTTGTTGCAGTCACCAAGAAAGAGGCACAGAAATTCAAGTATTAGTTTTTGAAAATTCAGTTTTTGGCTGCTTTTGCTGCCTTGTAGTTGACCTAGGATCTTAAGATTTTGCATGAACCGAACTCTGGCAGCCACATTACACGAGAAAAAGCGAGAAGTGGTAATTCGTAGTAAAAACCGCAGAAAACATAACGTTTTCTGTATTGTTTTCGTATCGACGTAACTGAAAATCTTCACATTGGACGCATTACTCTCAGAAACGGTTACATTTATCGTCTGGCAACTAATGCCGCGTGATGACGTTTGCGATCGCACCACTCTGTACGAAGTAGAAGCTTCTAAGTTGTTGCAGTCACCAAGAAAGAGGCACAGAAATTCAAGTTTTAGTTTTTGAAAATTCAGTTTTTGGCTGTTTTTGCTGCCTTGTAGTTGACCTAGGACCTTAAGATTTTGCATGAACCGAACCCTGGCAGCCGCATTACACGAGAAAAAGCGAGAAGTGGTAATTCGTAGTAAAAACCGCAGAAAACATAACGTTTTCTACATTGTTTTCGTATCGACGTAACTGAAAATCTTCACATTGGACGCATTACTCTCAGAAACGTTTACATTTATCGTCTGGCAACTAATGCCGCGTGATGACGTTTGCGGTCGCACCACTCTGTACGAAGTAGAAGCTTCTAAGTTGTTGCAGTCACCAAGAAAGAGGCACAGAAATTCAAGTTTTAGTTTTTGAAAATTCAGTTATTGGCTGCTTTTGCTGCCTTGTAGTTGACCTAGGACCTTAAGATTTTGCATGAACCGAACTCTGGCAGCCACATTACACGAGAAAAAGCGAGAAGTGGTAATTCGTAGTAAAAACCGCAGAAAACGTAACGGTTTCTACATTGTTTTCGTATCGACGTAACTGAAAATCTTCACATTGGACGCATTACTCTCAGAAACGTTTACATTTATCGTCTGGCAACTAATGCCGCGTGATGACGTTTTCGGTCGCACCACTCTGTACGAAGTAGAAGCTTCCAAGTTGTTGCAGTCACCAAGAAAGAGGCACAGAAATTCAAGTTTTTGTTTTTGAAATTTCAGTTTTTGGCTGCTTTTGCTGCCTTGTAGTTGACCTAGGACCTTAAGATTTTGCATGAACCGAACTCTGGCAGCCACATTACACGAGAAAAAGCGAGAAGTGGTAATTCGTAGTAAAAACCGCAGAAAACATAACGTTTTCTACATTGTTTTCGTATCGACGTACGACGCAATACTCTCAGAAACGTTTACATTTATCGTCTGGCAACTAGTGCCGCGTGATGACGTTTGCGGTCGCACCACTCTGTACGAGGTAGAAGGTTCTAAGTTGTTGCAGTCACCAAGAAAGAGGCACAGAGATTCAAGTTTTTGTTTTTGAAAATTCAGTTTTTGGCTGCTTTTGCTGCCTTGTAGTTGACCTAGGACTTTAAGATTTTGCATGAACCGAACTCTGGCAGCCACGTTACACGATAAAAAGCGAGAAGTGGTAATTCGTAGTAAAAACCGCAGAAAACATACCGTTTTCTACATTGTTTTCGTATCGACGTAACTGAAAATCTTCACATTGGACGCATTACTCTCAGAAACGTTTACATTTATCGTCTGGCAACTAATGCCGCGTGATGACGTTTGCGGTCGCACCACTCTGTACGAAGTAGAAGCTTCTAAGTTGTTGCAGTCACCAAGAAAGAGGCACGGAAATTCAAGTTTTAGTTTTTGAAAATTCAGTTTTTAGCTGCTTTTGCTGCCTTGTAGTTGACCTAGGACCTTAAGATTTTGCATGAACCGAAGTCTGGCAGCCGCATTACACGAGAAAAAGCGAGAAGTGGTAATTCGTAGTAAAAACCGCAGAAAATATAACGTTGTCAACATTTGTTTTCGAAATGACGTAACTGAAAATCTTCACATTGGACGCATTACTCTCAGAAACGTTTACATTTATCGTCTGGCAACTAATGCCGCGTGATGACGTTTGCGGTCGCACCACTCTGTACGAAGTAGAAGCTTCTAAGTTGTTGCAGTCACCAAGAAAGAGGCACAAAAATTCAAGTATTAGTTTTTGAAAATTCAGTTTTTGGCTGCTTTTGCTGCCTTGTAGTTGACCTAGGACCTTAAGATTTCGCATGAACCGAACTCTGGCAGCCACATTACACGAGAAAAAGCGAGAAGTGGTAATTCGTAGTAAAAACCGCAGAAAACATAACGTTTTCAACATTTGTTTTCGAAATGACGTAATTGAAAATCTTCACATTGGACGCATTACTCTCAGAAACGTTTACATTTATCGTCTGGCAACTAATGCCGCGTGATGACGTTTGCGGTCGCACCACTCTGCACGAAGTAGAAGCTTCTAAGTTGTTGCAGTCACCAAGAAAGAGGCACAGAAATTCAAGTTTTTGTTTTTGAAAATTCAGTTTTTGGCTGCTTTTGCTGCCTTGTAGTTGACCTAGGACCTTAAGATTTTGCATGAACCGAACTCTGGCAGCCACATTACACGAGAAAAAGCGAGAAGTGGTAATTCGTAGTAAAAACCGCAGAAAACATAACGTTTTCAACATTTGTTTTCGAAATGACGTAACTGAAAATCTTCACATTGGACGCATTACTCTCAGAAACGTTTACATTTATCGTCTGGCAACTAATGCCGCGTGATGACGTTTGCGGCCGCACCACTCTGTACGAAGTAGAAGCTTCTAAGTTGTTGCAGTCACCAAGAAAGAGGCACAGAAATTCAAGTTTTAGTTTTTGAAAATTCAGTTTTTGGCTGCTTTTGCTGCCTTGTAGTTGACCTAGGACCTTAAGATTTTGCATGAACCGAACTCTGGCAGCCACATTACACGAGAAAAAGCGAGAAGTGGTAATTCGTAGTAAACACCGCAGAAAACATAACGTTTTCAACATTTGTTTTCGAAATGTCGTAACTGAAAATCTTCACATTGGACGCATTACTCTCAGAAACGTTTACATTTATCGTCTGGCAACTAATGCCGCGTGATGACGTTTGCGGTCGCACCACTCTGTACGAAGTAGAAGCTTCTAAGTTGTTTCAGTCACCAAGAAAGAGGCACAGAAATTCAAGTTTTAGTTTTTGAAAATTCAGTTTTTGGCTGCTTTTGCTGCCTTGTAGTTGACCTAGGACCTTAAGATTTTGCATGAACGGAATCTGGCAGACACATTACACGAGAAAAAGCGAGAAGTGGTAATTCGTAGTAAAAACCGCAGAAAACATAACGTTTTCTACATTGTTTTCGTATCGACGTAACTGAAAATCTTCACATTGGACGCATTACTCTCAGAAACGTATACATTTATCATCTGGCAACTAATGCCGCGTGATGACGTTTGCGGTCGCACCACTCTGTACGAAGTAGAAGCTTCTAAGTTGTTGCAGTCACCAAGAAAGAGGCACAGAAATTCAAGTTTTAGTTTTTGAAAATTCAGTTTTTGGCTGCTTATGCTGCCTTGTAGTTGACCTAGGACCTTAAGATTTTGCATGAACCGAACTCTGGCAGCCACATTACACGAGAAAAAGCGAGAAGTGGTAATTCGTAGTAAAAACCGCAGAAAACATAACGTTTTCAACATTTGTTTTCGAAATGACGTAACTGAAAATCTTCACATTGGACGCATTACTCTCAGAAACGTTTACATTTATCGTCTGGCAACTAATGCCGCGTGATGACGTTTGCGGTCGCACCACTCTGTACGAAGTAGAAGCTTCTAAGTTGTTGCAGTCACCAAGAAAGAGGCACAGAAATTCAAGTTTTAGTTTTTGAAAATTCAGTTTTTGGCTGCTTTTGCTGCCTTGTAGTTGACCTAGGACCTTAAGATTTTGCATGAACCGAACTCTGGCAGCCACATTACACGAGAAAAAGCGAGAAGTGGTAATTCGTAGTAAAAACCGCAGAAAACATAACGTTTTCTACATTGTTTTCATATCGACGTAACTGAAAATCTTCACATTGGACGCATTACTCTCAGAAACGTTTACATTTATCGTCTGGCAACTAATGCAGCTTGATTACGTTTGCGGTCGCACCACTCTCTACGAAGTAGAAGCTTCTAAGTTGTTGCAGTCACCAAGAAAGAGGCACAGAAATTCAAGTTTTAGTTTTTGAAAATTCAGTTTTTGGCTGCTTTTGCTGCCATGTAGTTGACCTAGGACCTTAAGATTTTGCATGAACCGAACTCTGGCAGCCACATTACACGAGAAAAAGCAAGAAGTGGTAATTCGTAGTAAAAACCGCAGAAAACATAACGTTTTCAACATTTGTTTTCGTATCGACGTAACTGAAAATCTTCACATTGGACGCATTACTCTCAGAAACGTTTACATTTATCGTCTGGCAACTAATGCAGCGTGATTACGATTGCGGTCGCACCACTCTGTACGAAGTAGAAGCTTCTAAGTTGTTGCAGTCACCAAGAAAGAGGCACAGAAATTCAAGTTTTAGTTTTTGAAAATTCAGTTTTTAGCTGCTTTTGCTGCCTTGTAGTTGACCTAGGACCTTAAGATTTTGCATGAACCGAACTCTGGCAGCCACATTACACGAGAAAAAGCGAGAAGTGGTAATTCGTAGTAAAAACCATAGAAAACATAACGTTTTCACCATTTGTTTTCGTATCGACGTAACTGAAAATCTTCACATTGGACGCATTACTCTCAGAAACGTTTACATTTATCGTCTGGCAACTAATGCAGCGTGATTACTTTTGCGGCAGCACCACTCTGTACGAAGTAGAAGCTTCTAAGTTGTTGCAGTCACCAAGTAAGAGGCACAGAAATTCAAGTTTTAGTTTTTGAAAATTCAGTATTTGGCTGCTTTTGCTGCCTTGTAGTTGACCTAGGACCTTAAGATTTTGCATGAACCGAACTCTGGCAGCCACATTACACGAGAAAAAGCGAGAAGTGGTAATTCGTAGTAAAAACCATAGAAAACATAAGGTTTTCACCATTTGTTTTCGTATCGACGTAACTGAAAATCTTCACATTGGACGCATTACTCTCAGAAACGTTTACATTTATCGTCTGGCAACTAATGCAGCGTGATTACTTTTGCGGCAGCACCACTCTGTACGAAGTAGAAGCTTCTAAGTTGTTGCAGTCACCAAGAAAGAGGCACAGAAATTCAAGTTTTAGTTTTTGAAAATTCAGTATTTGGCTGCTTTTGCTGCCTTGTAGTTGACCTAGGACCTTAAGATTTTGCATGAACCGAACTCTGGCAGCCACATTACACGAGAAAAAGCGAGAAGTGGTAATTCGTAGTAAAAACCATAGAAAACATAACGTTTTCACCATTTGTTTTCGTATCGACGTAACTGAAAATCTTCACATTGGACGCATTACTCTCAGAAACGTTTACATTTATCGTCTGGCAACTAATGCAGCGTGATTACTTTTGCGGCAGCACCACTCTGTACGAAGTAGAAGCTTCTAAGTTGTTGCAGTCACCAAGAAAGAGGCACAGAAATTCAAGTTTTAGTTTTTGAAAATTCAGTATTTGGCTGCTTTTGCTGCCTTGTAGTTGACCTAGGACCTTAAGATTTTGCATGAACCGAACTCTGGCAGCCACATTACACGAGAAAAAGCGATAAGTGGTAATTCGTAGTAAAAACCGCAGAAAACATAAATTTTCTACATTTGTTTTCGAAATGACGTAACCGAAAATCTTCACATTGGACGCATTACTCTCAGAAACGTTTACATTTATCGTCTGGCAACTAATGCCGCGTGATGACGTTTGCGGTCGCACCACTCTGTACGAAGTAGAAGCTTCTAAGTTGTTGCAGTCACCAAGAAAGAGGCACAGAAATTCAAGTTTTTGTTTTTGAAAATTCAGTTTTTGGCTGCTTTTGCTGCCTTGTAGTTGACCTAGGACCTTAAGATTTTGCATGAACCGAACTCTGGCAGCCACATTACACGAGAAAAGGCGAGAAGTGGTAATTCGTAGTAAAAACCGCAGAAAACATAACGTTTTCTACATTGTTTTCGTATCGACGTAACTGAAAATCTTCACATAGGACGCATTACTCTCAGAAACGTTTACATTTATCGTCTGGCAACTAATGCCGCGTGTTGACGTTTGCGGTCGCACCACTATGTACGAAGTAGAAGCTTCTAAGTTGTTGCAGTCACCAAGAAAGAGGCACAGAAATTCAAGTTTTAGTTTTTGGAAATTCGGTTTTTGGTTGCTTTTGCTGCCTTGTAGTTGACCTAGGACCTTAAGATTTTGCATGAACCGAACTCTGGCAGCCACATTACACGAGAAAAAGCGATAAGTGGTAATTCGTAGTAAAAACCGCAGAAAACATAACGTTTTCAACATTTGTTTTCGAAATGACGTAACTGAAAATCTTCACATTGGACGCATTACTCTCAGAAACGTATACATTTATCGTCTGGCAACTAATGCCGCGTGATGACGTTTGCGGTCGCACCACTCTGTACGAAGTAGAAGCTTCTAAGTTGTTGCAGTCACCAAGAAAGAGGCACAGAAATTCAAGTTTTAATTTTTAAAAATTCAGTATTTGGCTGCTTTTGCTGCCTTGTAGTTGACCTAGGCCCTTAAGATTTTGCATGAACCGAACTCTGGCAGCCACATTACACGAGAAAAAGCGAGAAGTGGTAATTCGTAGTAAAGACCGCAGAAACCATACGTTTTCTACATTGTTTCCGTATCGACGTAACTGAAAATCTTCACATTGGATGCATTACTCTCAGAAACGTTTACATTTATCGTCTGGCAACTAATGCCGCGTGATGACGTTTGCGGTCGCACCACTCTGTACGAAGTAGAAGCTTCTAAGTTGTTGCAGTCACCATGAAAGAGGCACAGAAATTCAAGTTTTAGTTTTTGAAAATTCAGTTTTTGGCTGGTTATGCTGCCTTGTAGTTGAACTAGGACCTTAAGATTTTGCATGAACCGAACTCTGGCAGCCACATTACACGAGAAAAAGCGAGAAGTGGTAATTCGTAGTAAAAACCGCAGAAAACATAACGTTTTCAACATTTGTTTTCATATCGACGTAACTGAAAATCTTCACATTGGACGCATTACTCTCAGAAACGTTTACATTTATCCTCTGGCAACTAATGCCGCGTGATGACGTTTGCGGTCGCACCACTCTGTACGAAGTAGAAGCTTCTAAGTTTTTGCAGTCACCATGAAAGAGGCACAGAAATTCAAGTTTTAGTTTTTGAAAATTCAGTTTTAGGCTGCTTTTGCTTTCTTGTAGTTGTCCTAGGACCTTAAGATTTTGCATGAACCGAACTCTGGCAGCCACATTACACGAGAAAAAGCGAAAGTGGTAATTTGAAGTAAAAACCGCAGAAAACATTACGTTTTCAACATTTGTTTTCGACGTGACGTAACTGAAAATCTTCACATTGGACGCATTACTCTCAGAAACGTTTACATTTATCGTCTGGCAACTAATGCAGCGTGATTACGTTTGCGGTCGCACCACTCTGTACGAAGTAGAAGCTTCTAAGTTGTTGCAGTCACCAAGAAAGAGGCACAGAAATTCAAGTTTTAGTTTTTGAAAATTCAGTTTTTGGCTGCTTTTGCTGCCTTGTAGTTGACCTAGGACCTTAAGATTTTGCATGAACCGAACTCTGGCAACCACATTACACGAGAAAAAGCGAGAAGTGGTAATTCGTAGTAAAAACCGCAGAAAACATTACGTTTTCAACATTTGTTTTCGAAATGACGTAACTAAAAATCTTCACATTGGACGCATTACTCTCAGAAACGTTTACATTTATCGTCTGGCAACTAATGCCGCGTGATGACGTTTGCGGTCGCACCACTCTGTACGAAGTAGAAGCTTCTAAGTTGTTGCAGTCACCAAGAAAGAGGCACAGAAATTCAAGTTTTAGTTTTTGGAAATTCAGTTTTTGGTTGCTTTTGCTGCCTTGTAGTTCACCTAGGACCTTAAGATTTTGCATGAACCGAACTCTGGCAGCCACATTACACGAGAAAAAGCGAGAAGTGGTAATTCGTAGTAAAAACCGCAGAAAACATAACGTTTTCTACATTGTTTTCGTATCGACGTAACTGAAAATCTTCACATTGGACGCATTACTCTCAGAAACGTTTACATTTATCGTCTGGCAACTAATGCCGCGTGATGACGTTTGCTGTCGCACCACTCTGTACGAAGTAGAAGCTTCTAAATTGTTGCAGTCACCAAGAAAGAGGCACAGAAATTCAAGTTTTAGTTTTTGAAAATTCTGTTTTTGGCTGCTTTTGCTGCCTTGTAGTTGACCTGGGACCTTAAGATTTTGCATGAACCGAACTCTGGCAGCCCCATTACACGAGAAAAAGCGAGAAGTGGTAATTCGTAGTAAAAACCGAAGAAAACATAACGTTTTCAACATTTGTTTTCGTATCGACGTAACTGAAAATCTTCACATTGGACGCATTACTCTCAGAAACGTTTACATTTATCGTCTGGCAACTAATGCAGCGTGATTACGTTTGCGGTCGCACCACTCTGTACGAAGTAGAAGCTTCTAAGTTGTTGCAGTCACCAAGAAAGAGGCACAGAAATTCAAGTTTTAGTTTTTGGAAATTCAGTTTTTGGTTGCTTTTGCTGCCTTGTAGTTGACCTAGGACCTTAAGCTTTTGCATGAACCGAACTCTGGCAGCCACATTACACGAGAAAAAGCGAGAATTGGTAATTCGTAGTAAAAACCGCAGAAAACATAACGTTTTCAACATTTGTTTTCGTATCGACGTAACTGAAAATCTTCACATTGGACGCATTACTCTCAGAAACGTTTACATTTATCGTCTGGCAACTAATGCAGCGTGATTACGTTTGCGGTCGCACCACTCTGTACGAAGTAGAAGCTTCTAAGTTGTTGCAGTCACCAAGAAAGAGGCACAGAAATTCAAGTTTTAGTTTTTGAAAATTCAGTTTTTGGCTGCTTTTGCTGCCTTGTAGTTGACCTAGGACCTTAAGATTTTGCATGAACCGAACTCTGGCAGCCACATTACACGAGAAAAAGCGAGAAGTGGTAAATCGTAGTAAAAACCGCAGAAAACATTACGTTTTCAACATTTGTTTTCGAAATGACGTAACTAAAAATCTTCACATTGGACGCATTACTCTCAGAAACGTTGACATTTATCGTCTGGCAACTAATGCCGCGTGATGACGTTTGCGGTCGCACCACTCTGTACGAAGTAGAAGCTTCTAAGTGGTTGCAGTCACCAAGAAAGAGGCACAGAAATTCAAGTTTTAGTTTTTGAAAATTCAGTTTTTGGCTGCTTTTGCTGCCTTGTAGTTGACCTAGGACCTTAAGATTTTGCATGAACCGAACTGTGGCAGCCCCATTACACGAGAAAAAGCGAGAAGTGGTAATTCGTAGTAAAAACCGCAGAAAACATAACGTTTTCTACATTGTTTTCGTATCGACGTAACTGAAAATCTTCACATTGGACGCATTACTCTCAGAAACATTTACATTTATCGTCTGGCAACTAATGCCGCGTGACGACGTTTGCGGTCGCACCACTCTGTACGAAGTAGAAGCTTCTAAGTTGTTGCAGTCACCAAGAAAGAGGCACAGAAATTCAAGTTTTAGTTTTTGAAAATTCAGTTTTTGGCTGCTTTTGCTGCCTTGTAGTTGACCTAGGACCTTAAGATTTTGCATGAACCGAACTCTGGCAGCCCCATTACACGAGAAAAAGCGAGAAGTGGTAATTCGTAGTAAAAACCGCAGAAAACATAACGTTTTCAACATTTGTTTTCGTATCGACGTAACTGAAAATCTTCACATTGGACGCATTACTCTCAGAAACGTTTACATTTATCGTCTGGCAACTAATGCAGCGTGATTACGTTTGCGGTCGCACCACTCTGTACGAAGTAGAAGCTTCTAAGTTGTTGCCGTCACTAAGAAAGAGGCACAGAAATTCAAGTTTTAGTTTTTGGAAATTCAGTTTTTGGTTGCTTTTGCTGCCTTGTAGTTCACATAGGACCTTACGATTTTGCATGAACCGAACTCTGGCAGCCACATTACACGAGAAAAAGCGAGAAGTGGTAATTCGTAGTAAAAACCGCAGAAAACATAACGTTTTCAACATTTGTTTTCGTATCGACGTAACTGAAAATCTTCACATTGGACGCATTACTCTCAGAAACGTTTACATTTATCGTCTGGCAACTAATGCAGCGTGATTACGTTTGCGGTCGCACCACTCTGTACGAAGTAGAAGCTTCTAAGTTGTTGCAGTCACCAAGAAAGAGGCACAGAAATTCAAGTTTTAGTTTTTGAAAATTCAGTTTTTGGCTGCTTTTGCTGCCTTGTAGTTGACCTAGGACCTTAAGATTTTGCATGAACCGAACTCTGGCAGCCACATTACACGAGAAAAAGCGAGAAGTGGTAATTCGTAGTAAAAACCGCAGAAAACATAACGTTTTCAACATTTGTTTTCGTATCGACGTAACTGAAAATCTCCACATTGGACGCATTACTCTCAGAAACGTTTACATTTATCGTCTGGCAACTAATGCAGCTTGATTACGTTTGCGGGCGCACCACTCTGTACGAAGTAGAAGCTTCTAAGTTGTTGCAGTCACCAAGAAAAAGGCACAGAAATTCATGTTTTAGTTTTTGAAAATTCAGTTTCTGGCTGCTTTTGCTGCCTTGTAGTTGACCTAGGACCTTAAGATTTTGCATGAACCGAACTCTGGCAGCCACATTACACGAGAAAAAGCGAGAAGTGGTAATTCGTAGTATAAACCGCAGGAAACATAACGTTTTCTACATTGTTTTCGTATCGACGTAACTGAAAATCTTCACATTGGACGCATTACTCTCAGAAACGTTTACATTTATCGTCTGGCAACTAATGCCGCGTGATGACGTTTGCGGTCGCACCACTCTGTACGAAGTAGAAGCTTCTAAGTTGTTGCAGTCACCAAGAAAGAGGCACAGAAATTCAAGTTTTCGTTTTTGAAAATTCAGTTTTTGGCTGCTTTTGCTGCCTTGTAGTTGACCTAGGACCTTAAGATTTTGCATGAACCGAACTCTGGCAGCCACATTACACGAGAAAAAGCGAGAAGTGGTAATTCGTAGTAAAAACCGCAGAAAACGTAACGTTTTCAACATTTGTTTTCGTATCGACGTAACTGAAAATCTTCACATTGGACGCATTACTCTCAGAAACGTTTACATTTATCGTCTGGCAACTAATGCAGCGTGATGACGTTTGCGGTCGCACCACTCTGTACGATGTAGAAGCTTCTAAGTTGTTGCAGTCACCAAGAAAGAGGCACAGAAATTCAAGTTTTAGTTTTTGAAAATTCAGTTTTTGGCTGCTTTTGCTGCCTTGTAGTTGACCTAGGACCTTAAGATTTTGCATAAACCGAACTCTGGCAGCCACATTACACGAGAAAAAGCGAGAAGTGGTAATTCGTAGTAAAAACCGCAGAAAACATAACGTTTTCAACATTTGTTTTCGTATCGACGTAACTGAAAATCTTCACATTGGACGCATTACTCTCAGAAACGTTTACATTTATCGTCTGGCAACTAATGCAGCGTGATGACGTTTGCGGTCGCACCACTCTGTACGAAGTGGAAGCTTCTAAGTTGTTGCAGTCACCAAGAAAGTGGCACAGAAATTCAAGTTTTAGATTTTGAAAATTCAGTTTTTGGCTGCTTTTGCTGCCTTGTAGTTGACCTAGGACCTTAAGATTTTGCATGAACCGAACTCTGGCAGCCACATTACACGAGAAAAAGCGAGAAGTGGTAATTCGTAGTAAAAACCGCAGAAAACATAACGTTTTCAACATTTGTTTTCGTATCGACGTAACTGAAAATCTTCACATTGGACGCATTACTCTCAGAAACGTTTACATTTATCGTCTGGCAACTAATGCAGCGTGATTACGTTTGCGGTCGCACCACTCTGTACGAAGTAGAAGCTTCTAAGTTGTTGCAGTCACCAAGAAAGAGGCACAGAAATTCAAGTTTTAGTTTTTGAAAATTCAGTTTTTGGCTGCTTTTGCTGCCTTGTAGTTGACCTAGGACCTTAAGATTTTGCATGAACCGAACTCTGGCAGCCACATTACACGAGAAAAAGCGAGAAGTGGTAAATCGTAGTAAAAACCGCAGAAAACATTACGTTTTCAACATTTGTTTTCGAAATGACGTAACTAAAAATCTTCACATTGGACGCATTACTCTCAGAAACGTTGACATTTATCGTCTGGCAACTAATGCCGCGTGATGACGTTTGCGGTCGCACCACTCTGTACGAAGTAGAAGCTTCTAAGTTGTTGCAGTCACCAAGAAAGAGGCACAGAAATTCAAGTTTTAGTTTTTGAAAATTCAGTTTTTGGCTGCTTTTGCTGCCTTGTAGTTGACCTAGGACCTTAAGATTTTGCATGAACCGAACTGTGGCAGCCCCATTACACGAGAAAAAGCGAGAAGTGGTAATTCGTAGTAAAAACCGCAGAAAACATAACGTTTTCTACATTGTTTTCGTATTGACGTAACTGAAAATCTTCACATTGGACGCATTACTCTCAGAAACATTTACATTTATCGTCTGGCAACTAATGCCGCGTGACGACGTTTGCGGTCGCACCACTCTGTACGAAGTAGAAGCTTCTAAGTTGTTGCAGTCACCAAGAAAGAGGCACAGAAATTCAAGTTTTAGTTTTTGAAAATTCAGTTTTTGGCTGCTTTTGCTGCCTTGTAGTTGACCTAGGACCTTAAGATTTTGCATGAACCGAACTCTGGCAGCCCCATTACACGAGAAAAAGCGAGAAGTGGTAATTCGTAGTAAAAACCGCAGAAAACATAACGTTTTCAACATTTGTTTTCGTATCGACGTAACTGAAAATCTTCACATTGGACGCATTACTCTCAGAAACGTTTACATTTATCGTCTGGCAACTAATGCAGCGTGATTACGTTTGCGGTCGCACCACTCTGTACGAAGTAGAAGCTTCTAAGTTGTTGCCGTCACTAAGAAAGAGGCACAGAAATTCAAGTTTTAGTTTTTGGAAATTCAGTTTTTGGTTGCTTTTGCTGCCTTGTAGTTCACATAGGACCTTACGATTTTGCATGAACCGAACTCTGGCAGCCACATTACACGAGAAAAAGCGAGAAGTGGTAATTCGTAGTAAAAACCGCAGAAAACATAACGTTTTCAACATTTGTTTTCGTATCGACATAACTGAAAATCTTCACATTGGACGCATTACTCTCAGAAACGTTTACATTTATCGTCTGGCAACTAATGCAGCGTGATTACGTTTGCGGTCGCACCACTCTGTACGAAGTAGAAGCTTCTAAGTTGTTGCAGTCACCAAGAAAGAGGCACAGAAATTCAAGTTTTAGTTTTTGAAAATTCAGTTTTTGGCTGCTTTTGCTGCCTTGTAGTTGACCTAGGACCTTAAGATTTTGCATGAACCGAACTCTGGCAGCCACATTACACGAGAAAAAGCGAGAAGTGGTAATTCGTAGTAAAAACCGCAGAAAACATAACGTTTTCAACATTTGTTTTCGTATCGACGTAACTGAAAATCTTCACATTGGACGCATTACTCTCAGAAACGTTTACATTTATCGTCTGGCAACTAATGCAGCTTGATTACGTTTGCGGGCGCACCACTCTGTACGAAGTAGAAGCTTCTAAGTTGTTGCAGTCACCAAGAAAAAGGCACAGAAATTCATGTTTTAGTTTTTGAAAATTCAGTTTTTGGCTGCTTTTGCTGCCTTGTAGTTGACCTAGGACCTTAAGATTTTGCATGAACCGAACTCTGGCAGCCACATTACACGAGAAAAAGCGAGAAGTGGTAATTCGTAGTATAAACCGCAGGAAACATAACGTTTTCTACATTGTTTTCGTATCGACGTAACTGAAAATCTTCACATTGGACGCATTACTCTCAGAAACGTTTACATTTATCGTCTGGCAACTAATGCCGCGTGATGACGTTTGCGGTCGCACCACTCTGTACGAAGTAGAAGCTTCTAAGTTGTTGCAGTCACCAAGAAAGTGGCACAGAAATTCAAGTTTTAGTTTTTGAAAATTCAGTTTTTGGCTGCTTTTGCTGCCTTGTAGTTGACCTAGGACCTTAAGATTTTGCATGAACCGAACTCTGGCAGCCACATTACACGAGAAAAAGCGAGAAGTGGTAATTCGTAGTAAAAACCGCAGAAAACATAACGTTTTCAACATTTGTTTTCGTATCGACGTAACTGAAAATCTTCACATTGGACGCATTACTCTCAGAAACGTTTACATTTATCGTCTGGCAACTAATGCAGCGTGATTACGTTTGCGGTCGCACCACTCTGTACGAAGTAGAAGCTTCTAAGTTGTTGCAGTCACCAAGAAAGAGGCACAGAAATTCAAGTTTTAGTTTTTGAAAATTCAGTTTTTGGCTGCTTTTGCTGCCTTGTAGTTGACCTAGGACCTTAAGATTTTGCATGAACCGAACTCTGGCAGCCACATTACACGAGAAAAAGCGAGAAGTGGTAAATCGTAGTAAAAACCGCAGAAAACATTACGTTTTCAACATTTGTTTTCGAAATGACGTAACTAAAAATCTTCACATTGGACGCATTACTCTCAGAAACGTTGACATTTATCGTCTGGCAACTAATGCCGCGTGATGACGTTTGCGGTCGCACCACTCTGTACGAAGTAGAAGCTTCTAAGTTGTTGCAGTCACCAAGAAAGAGGCACAGAAATTCAAGTTTTAGTTTTTGAAAATTCAGTTTTTGGCTGCTTTTGCTGCCTTGTAGTTGACCTAGGACCTTAAGATTTTGCATGAACCGAACTGTGGCAGCCCCATTACACGAGAAAAAGCGAGAAGTGGTAATTCGTAGTAAAAACCGCAGAAAACATAACGTTTTCTACATTGTTTTCGTATTGACGTAACTGAAAATCTTCACATTGGACGCATTACTCTCAGAAACATTTACATTTATCGTCTGGCAACTAATGCCGCGTGACGACGTTTGCGGTCGCACCACTCTGTACGAAGTAGAAGCTTCTAAGTTGTTGCAGTCACCAAGAAAGAGGCACAGAAATTCAAGTTTTAGTTTTTGAAAATTCAGTTTTTGGCTGCTTTTGCTGCCTTGTAGTTGACCTAGGACCTTAAGATTTTGCATGAACCGAACTCTGGCAGCCCCATTACACGAGAAAAAGCGAGAAGTGGTAATTCGTAGTAAAAACCGCAGAAAACATAACGTTTTCAACATTTGTTTTCGTATCGACGTAACTGAAAATCTTCACATTGGACGCATTACTCTCAGAAACGTTTACATTTATCGTCTGGCAACTAATGCAGCGTGATTACGTTTGCGGTCGCACCACTCTGTACGAAGTAGAAGCTTCTAAGTTGTTGCCGTCACTAAGAAAGAGGCACAGAAATTCAAGTTTTAGTTTTTGGAAATTCAGTTTTTGGTTGCTTTTGCTGCCTTGTAGTTCACATAGGACCTTACGATTTTGCATCAACCGAACTCTGGCAGCCACATTACACGAGAAAAAGCGAGAAGTGGTAATTCGTAGTAAAAACCGCAGAAAACATAACGTTTTCAACATTTGTTTTCGTATCGACGTAACTGAAAATCTTCACATTGGACGCATTACTCTCAGAAACGTTTACATTTATCGTCTGGCAACTAATGCAGCGTGATTACGTTTGCGGTCGCACCACTCTGTACGAAGTAGAAGCTTCTAAGTTGTTGCAGTCACCAAGAAAGAGGCACAGAAATTCAAGTTTTAGTTTTTGAAAATTCAGTTTTTGGCTGCTTTTGCTGCCTTGTAGTTGACCTAGGACCTTAAGATTTTGCATGAACCGAACTCTGGCAGCCACATTACACGAGAAAAAGCGAGAAGTGGTAATTCGTAGTAAAAACCGCAGAAAACATAACGTTTTCAACATTTGTTTTCGTATCGACGTAACTGAAAATCTTCACATTGGACGCATTACTCTCAGAAACGTTTACATTTATCGTCTGGCAACTAATGCAGCTTGATTACGTTTGCGGGCGCACCACTCTGTACGAAGTAGAAGCTTCTAAGTTGTTGCAGTCACCAAGAAAAAGGCACAGAAATTCATGTTTTAGTTTTTGAAAATTCAGTTTTTGGCTGCTTTTGCTGCCTTGTAGTTGACCTAGGACCTTAAGATTTTGCATGAACCGAACTCTGGCAGCCACATTACACGAGAAAAAGCGAGAAGTGGTAATTCGTAGTATAAACCGCAGGAAACATAACGTTTTCTACATTGTTTTCGTATCGACGTAACTGAAAATCTTCACATTGGACGCATTACTCTCAGAAACGTTTACATTTATCGTCTGGCAACTAATGCCGCGTGATGACGTTTGCGGTCGCACCACTCTGTACGAAGTAGAAGCTTCTAAGTTGTTGCAGTCACCAAGAAAGAGGCACAGAAATTCAAGTTTTCGTTTTTGAAAATTCAGTTTTTGGCTGCTTTTGCTGCCTTGTAGTTGACCTAGGACCTTAAGATTTTGCATGAACCGAACTCTGGCAGCCACATTACACGAGAAAAAGCGAGAAGTGGTAATTCGTAGTAAAAACCGCAGAAAACGTAACGTTTTCAACATTTGTTTTCGTATCGACGTAACTGAAAATCTTCACATTGGACGCATTACTCTCAGAAACGTTTACATTTATCGTCTGGCAACTAATGCAGCGTGATGACGTTTGCGGTCGCACCACTATGTACGAAGTAGAAGCTTCTAAGTTGTTGCAGTCACCAAGAAAGAGGCACAGAAATTCAAGTTTTAGTTTTTGAAAATTCAGTTTTTGGCTGCTTTTGCTGCCTTGTAGTTGACCTAGGACCTTAAGATTTTGCATGAACCGAACTCTGGCAGCCACATTACACGAGAAAAAGCGAGAAGTGGTAATTCGTAGTAAAAACCGCAGAAAACATAACGTTTTCAACAATTGTTTTCGTATCGACGTAACTGAAAATCTTCACATTGGACGCATTACTCTCAGAAACGTTTACATTTATCGTCTGGCAACTAATGCCGCGTGATGACGTTTGCAGTCGCACCACTCTGTACGAAGTAGAAGCTTCTAAGTTGTTGCAGTCACCAAGAAAGAGGCACAGAAATTCAAGTTTTAGTTTTTGAAAATTCAGTTTTTGGCTGCTTTTGCTGCCTTGTAGTTGACCTAGGACCTTAAGATTTTGCATGAACCGAACTCTGGCAGCCACATTACACGAGAAAAAGAGAGAAGTGGTAATTCGTAGTAAAAACCGCAGAAAACATAACGTTTTCAACATTTGTTTTCGAAATGACGTAACTGAAAATCTTCACATTGGACGCATTACTCTCAGAAACGTTTACATTTATCGTCTGGCAACTAATGCCGCGTGATGACGTTTGCGGTCGCACCACTCTGTACGAAGTAGAAGCTTCTAAGTTGTTGCAGTCCCCAAGAAAGGGGCACAGAAATTCAAGTTTTTGTTTTTGAAAATTCAGTTTTTGGCTGCTTTTGCTGCCTTGTAGTTGACCTAGGACCTTAAGATTTTGCATGAACCGAACTCTGGCAGCCACATTACACGAGAAAAAGCGAGAAGTGGTAATTCGTAGTAAAAACCGCACAAAACATAACGTTTTCTACATTATTTTCGAATCGACGTAACTGAAAATCTTCACATTGGACGCATAACTCTCAGAAACGTTTACATTTATCGTCTGGCAACTAATGCCGCGTGATGACGTTTGCGGTCGCACCACTCTGTACGAAGTAGAAGCTTCTAAGTTGTTGCAGTCACCAAGAAAGAGGCACAGAAATTCAAGTTTTTGTTTTTGAAAATTCAGTTTTTGGCTGCTTCTGCTGCCTTGTAGTTGACCTAGGACCTTAAGATTTTGCATGAACCGAACTCTGGCAGCCACATTACACGAGAAAAAGCGAGAAGTGGTAATTCGTAGTAAAAACCGCAGAAATCGTAACGTTTTCGACATTGTTTTCGTCTCGACGTAACTGAAAATCTTCACATTGGACGCATTACTCTCAGAAACGTTTACATTTATCGTCTGGCAACTAATGCCGCGTGATGACGTTTGCGGTCGCACCACTCTGTACGAAGTAGAAGCTTCTAAGTTGTTGCAGTCACCAAGAAAGTGGCACAGAACTTCAAGTTTTAGTTTTTGAAAATTCAGTTTTTGGCTGCTTTTGCTGCCTTGTAGTTGACCTAGGACCTTAAGATTTTGCATGAACCGAACTCTGGCAGCCACATTACACGAGAAAAAGCGAGAAGTGGTAATTTGTAGTAAAAACCGCAGAAAACATAACGTTTTCTACATTGTTTTCGTATCAACGTAACTGAAAATCTTCGCATTGGACACATTACTCTCAGAAACGTTTACATTTATCGTCTGGCAACTAATGCAGCGTGATTACGTTTGCGGTCGCACCACTCTGTACGAAGTAGAAGCTTCTAAGTTGTTGCAGTCACCAAGAAAGAGGCACAGAAATTCAGGTTTTAGTTTTTGAAAATTCAGTTTTTGGCTGCTTTTGCTGCCTTGTAGTTGACCTAGGACCTTAAGATTTTGCATGAACCGAACTCTGGCAGCCACATTACACGAGAAAAAGCGAGAAGTGGTAATTCGTAGTAAAAACCGCAGAAAACATAACGTTTTCAACATTTGTTTTCGTATCGACGTAACTGAAAATCTTCACATTGAACGCATTACTCTCAGAAACGTTTACATTTATCGTCTGGCAACTAATGCAGCGTGATTACGTTTGCGGTCGCAACAACTCTGTACGATGTAGAAGCTTCTAAGTTGTTGCAGTCACCAAGAAAGAGGCACAGAAATTCAAGTTTTAGTTTTTGAAAATTCAGTTTTTGGCTGCTTTTGCTGCCTTGTAGTTGACCTAGGACCTTAAGATTTTGCATGAACCGAACTCCGGCAGCCACATTACACGAGAAAAAGCGAGAAGTGGTAATTCGTAGTAAAAACCGCAGAAAACATAACGTTTTCAACATTTGTTTTCATATCGACGTATCTGAAAATCTTCACATTGGACGCATTACTCTCAGAAACGTTTACATTTATCGTCTGGCAACTAATGCAGCGTGATTACGTTTGCGGTCGCACCACTCTGTACGAAGTAAAAGCTTCTAAGTTGTTGCAGTCACCAAGAAAGAAGCACAGAAATTCAAGTTTTAGTTTTGAAAATTCAGTTTTTGGCTGCTTTTGCTGCCTTGTAGTTGACCTAGGACCTTAAGATTTTGCATGAACCGAGCTCTGGCAGCCACATTACACGAGAAAAAGCGAGAAGTGGTAATTCGTAGTAAAAACCGCAGAAAACATAACGTTTTCAACATTTGTTTTCGTATCGACGAACTGAAAATCTTCACATTGGACGCATTACTCTCAGAAACGTTTACATTTATCGTCTGGCAACTAATGCCGCGTGATTACGTTTGCAGACGCACCACTCTGTACGAAGTAGAAGCTTCTAAGTTGTTGCAGTCACCAAGAAAGAAGCACAGAAATTCAAGTTTTAGTTTTTGAAAATTCTGTTTTTGGCTGCTTTTGCTTTCTTGTAGTTCACCTAGGACCTTAAGATTTTGCATGAACCGAACTCTGGCAGCCACATTACACGAGAAAAAGCGAGAAGTGGTAATTCGTAGTAAAAACCGCAGAAAACATAACGTTTTCAACATTTGTTTTCGAAATGACGTAACTGAAAATCTTCACATTGGACGCATTACTCTCAGAAACGTTTACATTTATCGTCTGGCAACTAATGCCGCGTGATGACGTTTGCGGTCGCACCACTCTGTACGAAGTAGAAGCTTCTAAGTTGTTGCAGTCACCAAGAAAGAGGCACAGAAATTCAAGTTTTAGTTTTTGAAAATTCAGTTTTTGGCTGCTTTTGCTGCCTTGTAGTTGACCTAGGACCTTAAGATTTTGCATGAACCGAACTCTGGCAGCGACATTACACGAGAAAAAGCGAGAAGTGGTAATTCGTAGTAAAAACCGCAGAAAACATAACGTTTTCAACATTTGTATTCGTATCGACGTAACTGAGAATCTTCACATTGGACGCATTACTCTCAGAAACGTTTACATTTATCGTCTGGCAACTAATGCAGCGTGATTACGTTTGTGGTCGCACCACTCTGTACGAAGTAGAAGCTTCTAAGTTGTTGCAGTCACCAAGAAAGAAGCACAGAAATTCAAGTTTTAGTTTTTGAAAATTCAGTTTTTGGGTGCTTTTGCTGCCTTGTAGTTGACCTAGGACCTTAAGATTTTGCATGAACCGGGCTCTGGCAGCCACATTACACGAGAAAAAGCGAGACGTGGTAATTCGTAGTAAAAACCGCAGAAAACATAACGCTTTCAACATTTGTTTTCGTATCGACGTAACTGAAAATCTTCACATTGGACGCATTACTCTCAGAAACGTTTACATTTATCGTCTGGCAACTAATGCAGCGTGATTACGTTTGCGGTCGCACCACTCTGTACGAAGTAGAAGCTTCTAAGTTGTTGCAGTCACCAAGAAAGGGGCACAGAAATTCAAGTTTTAGTTTTTGAAAATTCAGTTTTTGGCTGCTTTTGCTGCCTTGTAGTTGACCTAGGACCTTAAGATTTTGCATGAACCGAACTCTGGCAGCCACATTACACGAGAAAAAGCGAGAAGTGGTAATTCGTAGTTAAAACCGCAGAAAACATAACGTTTTCAACAATTGTTTTCGTATCGACGTAACTGAAAATCTTCACATTGGACGCATTACTCTCAGAAACGTTTACATTTATCGTCTGGCAACTAATGCAGCGTGATTACGTTTGCGGTCGCACCACTTTTTACGAAGTAGAAGCTTCTAAGTTGTTGCAGTCACCAAGAAAGAGGCACAGAAATTCAAACTTTAGTTTTTGAAAATTCAGTTTTTGGCTGCTTTTGCTGCCTTGTAGTTGACCTAGGACCTTAAGATTTTGCATGAACCGAACTCTGGCAGCCACATTACACGAGAAAAAGCGAGAAGTGGTAATTCGTAGTAAAGACCGCAGAAAACATAACGTTTTCAACATTTGTTTTCGAAATGACGTAACTGAAAATCTTCACATTGGACGCATTACTCTCAGAAACGTTTACATTTATCGTCTGGCAACTAATGCCGCGTGATGACGTTTGCGGTCGCACCACTCTGTACGAAGTAGAAGCTTCTAAGTTGTTGCAGTCACCAAGAAAGAGGCACAGAAATTCAAGTTTTAGTTTTTGAAAATTCAGTTTTTGGCTGCTTTTGCTGCCTTGTAGTTGACCTAGGACCTTAAGATTTTGCATGAACCGAACTCTGGCAGCCACATTACGCGAGAAAAAGCGAGAAGTGGTAATTCGTAGTAAAAACCGCAGAAAACATAACGTTTTCAACATTTGTTTTCGTATCGACGTAACTGAAAATCTTCACATTGGACGCATTACTCTCAGAAACGTTTACATTTATCGTCTGGCAACTAATGCAGCGTGATTACGTTTGCGGTCGCACCACTCTGTACGATGTAGAAGCTACTAAGTTGTTGCAGTCACCAAGAAAGAGGCACAGAAATTCAAGTTTTAGTTTTTGAAAATTCAGTTTTTGGCTGCTTTTGCTGCCTTGTAGTTGACCTAGGACCTTAAGATTTTGCATGAACCGAACTCTGGCAGCCACATTACACGAGAAAAAGCGAGAAGTGGTAATTCGTAGTAAAAACCGCAGATAACATAACGTTTTCAACATTTGTTTTCGTATCGACGTAACTGAAAATCTTCACATTGGACGCATTACTCTCAGAAACGTTTACATTTATCGTCTGGCAACTAATGCAGCGTGATTACGTTTGCGGTCGCACCACTCTGCACGAAGTAGAAGCTTCTAAGTTGTTGCAGTCACCAAGAAAGTGGCACAGAAATTCAAGTTTTAGTTTTTGAAAATTCAGTTTTTGGCTGCTTTTGCTGCCTTGTAGTTGACCTAGGACCTTAAGATTTTGCATGAACCGAACTCTGGCAGCCACATTACACGAGAAAAAGCGAGAAGTGGTAATTCGTAGTAAAAACCGCAGAAAACATAACGTTTTCAACATTTGTTTTCGTATCGACGTAACTGAAAATCTTCACATTGGACGCATTACTCTCAGAAACCTTTACATTTATCGTCTGGCAACTAATGCAGCGTGATTACGTTTGCGGTCGCACCACTCTGTACGAAGTAGAAGCTTCTAAGTTGTTGCAGTCAAAAAGAAAGTGGCACAGAAATTCAAGTTTTAGTTTTTGAAAATTCATTTTTTGGCTGCTTTTGCTGCCTTGTAGTTGACCTAGGACCTTAAGATTTTGCATGAACCGAACTCTGGCAGCCACATTACACGAGAAAAAGCGAGAAGTGGTAATTCGTAGTAAAAACCGCAGAAAACATAACGTTTTCAACATTTGTTTTCGTATCGACGTAACTGAAAATCTTCACATTGGACTCATTACTCTCAGAAACGTTTACATTTATCGTCTGGCAACTAATGCAGCGTGATGGCGTTTGCGGTCGCACCACTCTGTACGAAGTAGAAGCTTCTAAGTTGTTGCAGTCACCAAGAAAGAGGCACAGAAATTCAAACTTTAGTTTTTGAAAATTCGGTTTTTGGCTGCTTTTGCTGCCTTGTAGTTGACCTAGGACCTTAAGATTTTGCATGAACCGAACTCTGGCAGCCACATTACACGAGAAAAAGCGAGAAGTGGTAATTCGTAGTAAAAACCGCAGAAAACATAACGTTTTCTACATTTGTTTTCGTATCGACGTAACTGAAAATCTTCACATTGGACGCATTACTCTCAGAAACGTTTACATTTATCGTCTGGCAACTAATGCAGCGTGATTACGTTTGCGGTCGCACCACTCTGTACGAAGTAGAAGGTTCTAAGTTGTTGCAGTCACCAAGAAAGAGGCACAGAAATTCAAGTTTTAGTTTTTGAAAATTCAGTTTTTGGCTGCTTTTGCTGCCTTGTAGTTGACCTAGGACCTTAAGATTTTGCATGAACCGAACTCTGGCAGCCACATTACACGAGAAAAAGCGAGAAGTGGTAATTCGTAGTAAAAACCGCAGAAAACATAACGTTTTCTACATTTGTTTTCGTATCGACGTAACTGAAAATCTTCACATTGGACGCATCACTCTCAGAAACGTTTACATTTATCGTCTGGCAACTAATGCAGCGTGATTACGTTTGCGGTCGCAACAACTCTGTACGATGTAGAAGCTTCTAAGTAATTGCAGTCACCAAAAAAATGGCTTAGAAATTCAAGTTTTAGTTTTTGAAAATTCAGTTTTTGGCTGCTTTTGCTGCCTTGTAGTTGACCTAGGACCTTAAGATTTTGCATGAACCGAACTCTGGCAGCCACATTACACGAGAAAAAGCGAGAAGTGGTAATTCGTAGTAAAAACCGCAGAAAACATAATGTTTTCAACATTTGTTTTCATATTGACGTAACTGAAAATCTTCACATTGGACGCATTACTCTCAGAAACGTTTACATTTATCGTCTGGCAACTATTGCAGCGTGATTACGTTTGCGGTCGCACCACTCTGTACAAAGTGGAAGCTTCTAAGTTGTTGCAGTCACCAAGAAAGAAGCACAGAAATTCAAGATTTAGTTTTTGAAAATTCAGTTTTTGGCTGCTTATGCTACCTTGTAGTAGACCTAGGACCTTAAGATTTTGCATGAACCCAGCTCTGGCAGCCACATTACACGAGAAAAAGCGAGAAGTGGTAATTCGTAGTAAAAACCGCAGAAAACATAACGTTTTCAACATTTGTTTTCGAAATGACGTAACTGAAAATCTTCACATTGGACGCATTACTCTCAGAAACGTTTACATTTATCGTCTGGCAACTAATGCAGCGTGATGACGTTTGCGGTCGCACCACTCTGTACGAAGTAGAAGCTTCTAAGTTGTTGCAGTCACCAAGAAAGAGGAACAGAAATTCAAGTTTTAGTTTTTGAAAATTAAGTTATTGGCTGCTTTTACTGCCTTTTAGTTGACCTAGGACCTTAAGATTTTGCATGAACCGAACTCTGGCAGCCACATTACACGAGAAAAAGCGAGAAGTGGTAATTCGTAGTAAAAACCGCAGAAAACATAACGTTTTCAACATTTGTTTTCGTATCGACGTAACTGAAAATCTTCACTTTGGACGCATTACTCTCAGAAACGTTTACATTTATCGTCTGGCAACTAATGCAGCGTGATTAAGTTTGCGGTCGCACCACTCTGTACGAAGTAGAAGCTTCTAAGTTGTTGCAGTCACCAAGAAAGAGGCACAGAAATTCAAGTTTTAGTTTTTGAAAATTCAGTTTTTGGCTGCTTTTGCTGCCTTGTAGTTGACCTAGGACCTTAAGATTTTGCATGAACCGAACTCTGGCAGCCACATTACACGAGAAAAAGCGAGAAGTGGTAATTCGTAGTAAAAACCGCAGAAAACATAACGTTTTCAACATTTGTTTTCGAAATGACGTAACTGAAAATCTTCACATTCGACGCATTACTCTGAGAAACGTTTACATTTATCGTCTGGCAACTAATGCCGCGTGATGACGTTTGCGGTCGCACCACTCTGTACGAAGTAGAAGGTTCTAAGTTGTTGCATTCACCAAGAAAGAGGCACAGAAATTCATGTTTTAGTTTTTGAAAATTCAGTTTTTGGCTGCTTTTGCTGCCTTGTAGTTGACCTAGGACCTTAAGATTTTGCATGAACCGAACTCTGGCAGCCACATTACACGAGAAAAAACGAGAAGTGGTAATTCGTAGTAAAAACCGCAGAAAACATAACGTTTTCTACATTGTTTTCGAAATGACGTAACTGAAAATCTTCACATTGAACGCATTACTCTCAGAAACGTTTACATTTATCGTCTGGCAACTAATGCCGCGTGATGACGTTTGCGGTCGCACCACTCTGTACAAAGTAGAAGCTTCTAAGTTGTTGCAGTCACCAAGAAAGAGGCACAGAAATTCAAGTTTTAGTTTTTGAAAATTCAGTTTTTGGCTGCTTTTGCTGCCTTGTAGTTGACCTAGGACCTTAAGATTTTGCATGAACCGAACTCTGGCAGCCACATTACACGAGAAAAAGCGAGAAGTGGTAATTCGTAGTAAAAACCGCAGAAAACATAACGTTTTCTACATTGTTTTCGTATCGACGTAACTGAAAATCTTCACATTGGACGCATTACTCTCAGAAACGTTTACATTTATCGTCTGGCAACTAATGCCGCGTGATGACGTTTGCGGTCGCACCACTCTGTACGAAGTAGAAGCTTCTAAGTTGTTGCAGTCACCAAGAAAGAGGCACAGAAATTCAAGTTTTAGTTTTTGAAAATTCTGTTTTTGGCTGCTTTTGCTGCCTTGTAGTTGACCTAGGACCTTAAGATTTTGCATGAACCGAACTCTGGCAGCCACATTACACGAGAAAAAGCGAGAAGTGGTAATTCGTAGTAAAAACCGCAGAAAACATAACGTTTTCTACATTGTTTTCGTATCGACGTAACTGAAAATCTTCACATTGGACGCATTACTCTGAGAAACGTTTACATTTATCGTCTGGCAACTAATGCCGCGTGATGACGTTTGCGGTCGCACGACTATGTACGAAGTAGAAGCTTCTAAGTTGTTGCAGTCATCAAGAAAGAGGCACAGAAATTCAAGTTTTAGTTTTTGAAAATTCAGTTTTTGGCTGCTTTTGCTGCCTTGTAGTTGACCTAGGACCTTAAGATTTTGCATGAACCGAACTCTGGCAGCCACATTACACGAGAAAGAGCGAGAAGTGGTAATTCGTAGTAAAAACCATAGAAAACATAACGTTTTCAACATTTGTTTTCGTATCGTCGTAACTGAAAATCTTCACATTGGACGCATTACTCTCAGAAACGTTTACATTTATCGTCTGGCAACTAATGCAGCGTGATTACGTTTGCGGTCGCACCACTCTGTACGATGTAGAAGCTTCTAAGTTGTTGCAGTCACCAAGAAAGAGGCACAGAAATTCAAGTTTTAGTTTTTGAAAATTCAGTTTTTGGCTGCTTTTGCTGCCTTGTAGTTGACCTAGGACCTTAAGATTTTGCATGAACCGAACTCTGGCAGCCACATTACACGAGAAAAAGCGAGAAGTGGTAATTCGTAGTAAAAACCGCAGATAACATAACGTTTTCAACATTTGTTTTCGTATCGACGTAACTGAAAATCTTCACATTGGACGCATTACTCTCAGAAACGTTTACATTTATCGTCTGGCAACTAATGCAGCGTGATTACGTTTGCGGTCGCACCACTCTGCACGAAGTAGAAGCTTCTAAGTTGTTGCAGTCACCAAGAAAGTGGCACAGAAATTCAAGTTTTAGTTTTTGAAAATTCAGTTTTTGGCTGCTTTTGCTGCCTTGTAGTTGACCTAGGACCTTAAGATTTTGCATGAACCGAACTCTGGCAGCCACATTACACGAGAAAAAGCGAGAAGTGGTAATTCGTAGTAAAAACCGCAGAAAACATAACGTTTTCAACATTTGTTTTCGTATCGACGTAACTGAAAATCTTCACATTGGACGCATTACTCTCAGAAACCTTTACATTTATCGTCTGGCAACTAATGCAGCGTGATGACGTTTGCGGTCGCACCACTCTGTACGAAGTAGAAGCTTCTAAGTTGTTGCAGTCACCAAGAAAGAGGCACAGAAATTCAAGTTTTAGTTTTTGAAAATTCTGTTTTTGGCTGCTTTTGCTGCCTTGTAGTTGACCTAGGACCTTACGATTTTGCATGAACCGAACTCTGGCAGCCACATTACACGAGAAAAAGCGAGAAGTGGTAATTCGTAGTAAAAACCGCAGAAAACATAACGTTTTCTACATTGTTTTCGTATCGACGTAACTGAAAATCTTCACATTGGACGCATTACTCTGAGAAACGTTTACATTTATCGTCTGGCAACTAATGCCGCGTGATGACGTTTGCGGTCGCACGACTATGTACGAAGTAGAAGCTTCTAAGTTGTTGCAGTCATCAAGAAAGAGGCACAGAAATTCAAGTTTTAGTTTTTGAAAATTCAGTTTTTGGCTGCTTTTGCTGCCTTGTAGTTGACCTAGGACCTTAAGATTTTGCATGAACCGAACTCTGGCAGCCACATTACACGAGAAAGAGCGAGAAGTGGTAATTCGTAGTAAAAACCATAGAAAACATAACGTTTTCAACATTTGTTTTCGTATCGTCGTAACTGAAAATCTTCACATTGGACGCATTACTCTCAGAAACGTTTACATTTATCGTCTGGCAACTAATGCAGCGTGATTACGTTTGCGGTCGCACCACTCTGTACAAAGTAGAAGCTTCTAAGTTGTTGCAGTCACCAAGAAAGAGGCACAGAAATTCAAGTTTTAGTTTTTGAAAATTCAGTTTTTGGCTGCTTTTGCTGCCTTGTAGTTGACCTAGGACCTTAAGATTTTGCATGAACCGAACTCTGGCAGCCACATTACACGAGAAAAAGCGAGAAGTGGTAATTCGTAGTAAAAACCGCAGATAACATAACGTTTTCAACATTTGTTTTCGTATCGACGTAACTGAAAATCTTCACATTGGACGCATTACTCTCAGAAACGTTTACATTTATCGTCTGGCAACTAATGCAGCGTGATTACGTTTGCGGTCGCACCACTCTGCACGAAGTAGAAGCTTCTAAGTTGTTGCAGTCACCAAGAAAGTGGCACAGAAATTCAAGTTTTAGTTTTTGAAAATTCAGTTTTTGGCTGCTTTTGCTGCCTTGTAGTTGACCTAGGACCTTAAGATTTTGCATGAACCGAACTCTGGCAGCCACATTACACGAGAAAAAGCGAGAAGTGGTAATTCGTAGTAAAAACCGCAGAAAACATAACGTTTTCAACATTTGTTTTCGTATCGACGTAACTGAAAATCTTCACATTGGACGCATTACTCTCAGAAACCTTTACATTTATCGTCTGGCAACTAATGCAGCGTGATTACGTTTGCGGTCGCACCACTCTGTACGAAGTAGAAGCTTCTAAGTTGTTGCAGTCACCAAGAAAGTGGCACAGAAATTCAAGTTTTAGTTTTTGAAAATTCATTTTTTGGCTGCTTTTGCTGCCTTGTAGTTGACCTAGGACCTTAAGATTTTGCATGAACCGAACTCTGGCAGCCACATTACACGAGAAAAAGCGAGAAGTGGTAATTCGTAGTAAAAACCGCAGAAAACATAACGTTTTCAACATTTGTTTTCGTATCGACGTAACTGAAAATCTTCACATTGGACGCATTACTCTCAGAAACGTTTACATTTATCGTCTGGCAACTAATGCAGCGTGATGGCGTTTGCGGTCGCACAACTTTGTACGAAGTAGAAGCTTCTAAGTTGTTGCAGTTTCCAAGGAAGAGGCACAGAAATTCAAACTTTAGTTTTTGAAAATTCAGTTTTTGGCTGCTTTTGCTGCCTTGTAGTTGACCTAGGATCTTAAGATTTTGCATGAACCGAACTCTGGCAGCCACATTACACGAGAAAAAGCGAGAAGTGGTAATTCGTAGTAAAAACCGCAGAAAACATAACGTTTTCTACATTTGTTTTCGTATCGACGTAACTGAAAATCTTCACATTGGACGCATTACTCTCAGAAACGTTTACATTTATCGTCTGGCAACTAATGCAGCGTGATTACGTTTGCAGTCGCACCACTCTGTACGAAGTAGAAGGTTCTAAGTTGTTGCAGTCACCAAGAAAGAGGCACAGAAATTCAAGTTTTAGTTTTTGAAAATTCAGTTTTTGGCTGCTTTTGCTGCCTTGTAGTTGACCTAGGACCTTAAGATTTTGCATGAACGGAACTCTGGCAGCCAAATTACACGAGAAAAAGCGAGAAGTGGTAATTCGTAGTAAAAACCGCAGAAAACATAACGTTTTCTACATTTGTTTTCGTATCGACGTAACTGAAAATCTTCACATTGGACGCATTACTCTCAGAAACGTTTACATTTATCGTCTGGCAACTAATGCAGCGTGATTACGTTTGCGGTCGCACCACTCTGTACGAAGTAGAAGGTTCTAAGTTGTTGCAGTCACCAAGAAAGAGGCACAGAAATTCAAGTTTTAGTTTTTGAAAATTCAGTTTTTGGCTGCTTTTGCTGCCTTGTAGTTGACCTAGGACCTTAAGATTTTGCATGAACCGAACTCTGGCAGCCACATTACACGAGAAAAAGCGAGAAGTGGTAATTCGTAGTAAAAACCGCAGAAAACATAACGTTTTCTACATTTGTTTTCGTATCGACGTAACTGAAAATCTTCACATTGGACGCATTACTCTCAGAAACGTTTACATTTATCGTCTGGCAACTAATGCAGCGTGATTACGTTTGCGGTCGCAACAACTCTGTACGAAGTAGAAGCTTCTAAGTAATTGCAGTCACCAAAAAAATGGCTTAGAAATTCAAGTTTTAGTTTTTGAAAATTCAGTTTTTGGCTGCTTTTGCTGCCTTGTAGTTGACCTAGGACCTTAAGATTTTGCATGAACCGAACTCTGGCAGCCACATTACACGAGAAAAAGCGAGAAGTGGTAATTCGTAGTAAAAACCGCAGTAAACATAATGTTTTCAACATTTGTTTTCATATCGACGTAACTGAAAATCTTCACATTGGACGCATTACTCTCAGAAACGTTTACATTTATCGTCTGGCAACTATTGCAGCGTGATTACGTTTGCGGTCGCACCACTCTGTACGAAGTGGAAGCTTCTAAGTTGTTGCAGTCACCAAGAAAGAAGCACAGAAATTCAAGATTTAGTTTTTGAAAATTCAGTTTTTGGCTGCTTATGCTACCTTGTAGTAGACCTAGGACCTTAAGATTTTGCATGAACCCAGCTCTGGCAGCCACATTACACGAGAAAAAGCGAGAAGTGGTAATTCGTAGTAAAAACCGCAGAAAACATAACGTTTTCAACATTTGTTTTCGAAATGACGTAACTGAAAATCTTCACATTGGACGCATTACTCTCAGAAACGTTTACATTTATCGTCTGGCAACTGATGCCGCGTGATGACGTTTGCGGTCGCACCACTCTGTACGAAGTAGAAGCTTCTAAGTTGTTGCAGTCACCAAGAAAGAGGCACAGAAATTCAAGTTCTACTTTTTGAAAATTCAGTTTTTGGCTGCTTTTGCTGCCTTGTAGTTGACCTAGGACCTTAAGATTTTGCATGAACCGAACTCTGGCAGCCACATTACACGAGAAAAAGCGAGAAGTGGTAATTCGTAGTAAAAACCGCAGAAAACATAACGTTTTCAACATTTGTTTTCGTATCGACGTAACTGAAAATCTTCACTTTGGACGCATTACTCTCAGAAACGTTTACATTTATCGTCTGGCAACAAATGCAGCGTGATTACGTTTGCGGTCGCACCACTCTGTACGAAGTAGAAGCTTCTAAGTTGTTGCATTCACCAAGAAAGAGGCACAGAAATTCATGTTTTAGTTTTTGAAAATTCAGTTTTTGGCTGCTTTTGCTGCCTTGTAGTTGACCTAGGACGTTAAGATTTTGCATGAACCCAACTCTGGCAGCCACATTACACGAGAAAAAACGAGAAGTGGTAATTCGTAGTAAAAACCGCAGAAAACATAACGTTTTCTACATTGTTTTCGAAATAACGTAACTGAAAATCTTTACATTGAACGCATTACTCTCAGAAACGTTTACATTTATCGTCTGGCAACTAATGCCGCGTGATGACGTTTGCGGTCGCACCACTCTGTACAAAGTAGAAGCTTCTAAGTTGTTGCAGTCACCAAGAAAGAGGCACAGAAATTCAAGTTTTAGTTTTTGAAAATTCAGTTTTTGGCTGCATTTGCTGCCTTGTAGTTGACCTAGGACCTTAAGATTTTGCATGAACCGAACTCTGGCAGCCACATTACACGAGAAAAAGCGAGAAGTGGTAATTCGTAGTAAAAACCGCAGAAAACATAACGTTTTCTACATTGTTTTCGTATCGACGTAACTGAAAATCTTCACATTGGACGCATTACTCTCAGAAACGTTTACATTTATCGTCTGGCAACTAATGCCGCGTGATGACGTTTGCGGTCGCACCACTCTGTACGAAGTAGAAGCTTCTAAGTTGTTGCAGTCACCAAGAAAGAGGCACAGAAATTCAAGTTTTAGTTTTTGAAAATTCTGTTTTTGGCTGCTTTTGCTGCCTTGTAGTTGACCTAGGACCTTAAGATTTTGCATGAACCGAACTCTGGCAGCCACATTACACGAGAAAAAGCGAGAAGTGGTAATTCGTAGTAAAAACCGCAGAAAACATAACGTTTTCTACATTGTTTTCGTATCGACGTAACTGAAAATCTTCACATTGGACGCATTACTCTGAGAAACGTTTACATTTATCGTCTGGCAACTAATGCCGCGTGATGACGTTTGCGGTCGCACGACTATGTACGAAGTAGAAGCTTCTAAGTTGTTGCAGTCATCAAGAAAGAGGCACAGAAATTCAAGTTTTAGTTTTTGAAAATTCAGTTTTTGGCTGCTTTTGCTGCCTTGTAGTTGACCTAGGACCTTAAGATTTTGCATGAACCGAACTCTGGCAGCCACATTACACGAGAAAGAGCGAGAAGTGGTAATTCGTAGTAAAAACCATAGAAAACATAACGTTTTCAACATTTGTTTTCGTATCGTCGTAACTGAAAATCTTCACATTGGACGCATTACTCTCAGAAACGTTTACATTTATCGTCTGGCAACTAATGCAGCGTGATGACGTTTGCGGTCGCACCACTCTGTACGATGTAGAAGCTTCTAAGTTGTTGCAGTCACCAAGAAAGAGGCACAGAAATTCAAGTTTTAATTTTTGAAAATTCAGTATTTGGCTGCTTTTGCTGCCTTGTAGTTGACCTAGGACCTTAAGATTTTGCATGAACCGAGCTCTGGCAGCCGCATTACACGAGAAAAAGCGAGAGGTGGTAATTCGTAGTAAAAACCGCAGAAAACATAACGTTTTCAACATTTGTTTTCGTATCGACGTAACTGAAAATCTTCACATTGGACGCATTACTCTCAGAAACGTTTACATTTATCGTCTGGCAACTAATGCCGCGTGATGACGTTTGCAGTCGCACCACTCTGTACGAAGTAGAAGCTTCTAAGTTGTTGCAGTCACCAAGAAAGAGGCACAGAAATTCAAGTTTTAGTTTTTGAAAATTCAGTTTTTGGCTGCTTTTGCTGCCTTGTAGTTGACCTAGGACCTTAAGATTTTGCATGAACCGAACTCTGGCAGCCACATTACACGAGAAAAAGCGAGAAGTGGTAATTCGTAGTAAAAACCGCAGAAAACATAACGTTTTCAACATTTGTTTTCGAACGACGTAACTGAAAATCTTCACATTGGACGCATTACTCTCAGAAACGTTTACATTTATCGTCTGGCAACTAATGCCGCGTGATGACGTTTGCAGTCGCACCACTCTGTACGAAGTAGAAGCTTCTAAGTTGTTGCAGTCACCAAGAAAGAAGCACAGAAATTCAAGTTTTAGTTTTTGAAAATTCAGTTTTTGGCTGCTTTTGCTGACTTGTAGTTGACCTAGGACCTTAAGATTTTCCATGAACCGAACTCTGGCAGCCACAATACACGAGAAAAAGCGAGAAGTTGAAATTCGTAGTAAAAACCGCAGAAAACATAACGTTTTCTACATTGTTTTCGAAATGACGTAACTGAAAATCTTCACATTGGACGCATTACTCTCAGAAACGTTTACATTTATCGTCTGGCAACTAATGCCGCGTGATGACGTTTGCAGTCGCACCACTCTGTACGAAGTAGAAGCTTCTAAGTTGTTGCAGTCACCAAGAAAGAGGCACAGAAATTCAAGTTTTAGTTTTTGAAAATTCAGTTTTTGGCTGGTTTTCCTGCCTTGTAGTTGACCTAGGACCTTAAGATTTTGCATGAACCGAACTCTGGCAGCCACATTACACGAGAAAAAGCGAGAAGTGGTAATTCGTAGTAAAAACCGCAGAAAACATAACGTTTTCTACATTGTTTTCGTATCGACGTAACTGAAAATCTTCACATTGGACGCATTACTCTCAGAAACGTTTACATTTATCGTCTGGCAACTAAAGCCGCGTGATGACGTTTGCGGTCGCACCACTCTGTACGAAGTAGAAGCTTCTAAGCTGTTGCAGTCACCAAGAAAGAGGCACAGAAATTCAAGTTTTAGTTTTTGAAAATTCAGTTTTTGGCTGCTTTTGCTGCCTTGTAGTTGACCTAGGACCTTAAGATTTTGCATGAACCGAACTCTGGCAGCCACATTACACGAGAAAAAGCGAGAAGTGGTAATTCGTAGTAAAAACCGCAGAAAACATAACGTTTTCTACATTGTTTTCGTATCGACGTAACTGAAAATCTTCACATTGGACGCATTACTCTGAGAAACGTTTACATTTATCGTCTGGCAACTAATGCCGCGTGATTACGTTTGCGGTCGCACCACTCTGTACGAAGTAGAAGCTTCTAAGTTGTTGCAGTCACCAAGAAAGAGGCACAGAAATTCAAGTTTTAGTTTTTGAAAATTCAGTTTTTGGCTGCTTTTGCTGCCTTGTAGTTGACCTAGGACCTTAGGATTTTGCATGAACCGAGCTCTGGCATCCACATTACACGAGAAAAAGCGAGTAGTGGTAATTCGTAGTAAAAACCGCAGAAAACATAACGTTTTCAACATTTGTTTTCGTATCGACGTAACTGAAAATCTTCACATTGGACGCATTACTCTCAGAAACGTTTACATTTATCGTCTGGCAACTAATGCAGCGTGATGACGTTTGCGGTCGCACCACTCTGTACGAAGTAGAAGCTTCTAAGTTGTTGCAGTCACCAAGAAAGAGGCACAGAAATTCAAGTTTTAGTTTTTGAAAATTCAGTTTTTGGCTGCTTTTGCTGCCTTGTAGTTGACCTAGGAACTTAAGATTTTGCATGAACCGAACTCTGGCAGCCACATTACACGAGAAAAAGCGAGAAGTGGTAATTCGTAGTGAAAACCGCAGAAAACATAACGTTTTCTACATTGTTTTCGAAATGACGTAACTGAAAATCTTCACATTGGACGCATTACTCTCAGAAACGTTTACATTTATCGTCTGGCAACTAATGCCGCGTGATGACGTTTGCGGTCGCACCACTCTGTACGAAGTAGAAACTTCTAAGTTGTTGCAGTCACCAAGGAAGAGGCACAGAAATTCAAGTTTTAGTTTTTGAAAATTCAGTTTTTGGCTGCTTTTGCTGCCTTGTAGTTGACCTAGGACCTTTTGATTTTGCATAAACCGAACTCTGGCAGCCACATTACACGAGAAAAAGCGAGAAGTGGTAATTCGTAGTAAAAACCGCAGAAAACATAACGTTTTCTACATTGTTTTCGTATCGACGTAACTGAAAATCTTCACATTGGACGCATTACTCTGAGAAACGTTTACATTTATCGTCTGGCAACTAATGCCGCGTGATGACGTTTGCGGTCGCACCACTCTGTACGAAGTAGAAGCTTCTAAGTTGTTGCAGTCACCAAGAAAGAGGCACAGAAATTCAAGTTTTAGTTTTTGAAAATTCAGTTTTTGGCTGCTTTTGCTGCCTTGTAGTTGACCTAGGACCTTAAGATTTTGCATGAACCGAACTCTGGCAGCCACATTACACGAGAAAAAGCGAGAAGTGGTAATTCGTAGTAAAAACCGCAGAAAACATATCGTTTTCTACATTGTTTTCGTATCGACGTAACTGAAAATCTTCACATTGGACACATTACTCTCAGAAACGTTTACATTTATCGTCTGGCAACTAATGCAGCGTGATTACGTTTGCGGTCGCACCACAGTGTACGAAGTAGAAGCTTCTAAGTTGTTGCAGTCACCAAGAAAGAGGCACAGAAATTCAAGTTTTGGTTTTTGAAAATTCAGTTTTTGGCTGTTTTTGCTGCCATGTAGTTGACCTAGGACCTTAAGATTTTGAATGAACCGAACTCTGGCAGCCACATTACACGAGAAAAAGCGAGAAGTGGTAATTCGTAGTAAAAACCGCAGAAAACATAACGTTTTCTACATTGTTTTCGTATCGACGTAACTGAAAATCTTCACATTGGACGCATTACTCTCAGAAACGTTTACATTTATCGTCTGGCAACTAATGCCGCGTGATGACGTTTGCGGTCGCACCACTCTGTACGAAGTAGAAGCTTCTAAGTTGTTGCAGTCACCAAGAAAGTGGCACAGAAATTCAGGTTTTTGTTTTTGAAAATTCAGTTTTTGGCTGCTTACGCTGCCTTGTAGATGACCTAGGACCTTAAGATTTTGCATGAACCGAACTCTGGCAGCCACATTACACGAGAAAAAGCGAGAAGTGGTAATTCGTAGTAAAAACCGAAGAAAACATAACGTTTTCTACATTGTTTTCGTATCGACGAAACTGAAAATCTTCACATTGGACGCATTACTCTCAGAAACGTTTACATTTATCGTCTGGCAACTAATGCCGCGTGATGACGTTTGCGGTCGCACCACTCTGTACGAATTAGAAGCTTCTAAGTTGTTGCAGTCACCAAGAAAGAGGCACAGAAATTCAAGTTTTAGTTTTTTAAAATTCAGTTTTTGGCTGCTTTTGCTGCCTTGTAGTTGACCTAGGACCTTAAGATTTTGCATGAACCGAACTCTGGCAACCACATTACACGAGAAAAAGCGAGAAGTGGTAATTCGTAGTAAAAACCGCAGAAAACACAACGTTTTCTACATTGTTTTCGTATCGACGTAACTGAAAATCTTCACATTGGACGCATTACTCTGAGAAACGTTTACATTTATCGTCTGGCAACTAATGCCGCGTGATGACGTTTGCGGTCGCACCACTATGTACGAAGTAGAAGCTTCTAAGTTGTTGCAGTCACCAAGAAAGAGGCACAGAAATTCAAGTTTGAGTTTTTGAAAATTCAGTTTTTGGCTGCCTTTGCTGCCTTGTAGTTGACCTAGGACCTTAAGATTTTGCATGAACCGAACTCTGGCAGCCACATTACACGAGAAAAAGCGAGAAGTGGTAATTCGTAGTAAAAACCGCAGAAAACATAACGTTTTCAACATTTGTTTTCGAATCGACGTAACTGAAAATCTTCACATTGGACGCTTTACTCTCAGAAACGTTTACATTTATCGTCTGGCAACTAATGCAGCGTGATTACGTTTGCGGTCGCACCACACTGTACGAAGTAGAAGCTTCTAAGTTGTTGCAGTCACCAAGAAAGAGGCACAGAAATTCAAGTTTTGGTTTTTGAAAATTCAGTTTTTGGCTGCTTTTGCTGCCTTGTAGTTGACCTAGGACCTTAAGATTTTGCATGAACCGAACTCTGGCAGCCACATTACACGAGAAAAAGCGAGAAGTGGTAATTCGTAGTAAAAACCGCAGAAAACATAACGTTTTCTACATTGTTTTCGTATCGACGTAACTGAAAATCTTCACATTGGACGCATTACTTTCAGAAACGTTTACATTTATCGTCTGGCAACTAATGCCGCGTGATGACGTTTGCGGTCGCACCACTCTCTACGAAGTAGAAGCTTCTAAGTTGTTGCAGTCACCAAGATAGAGGCACAGAAATTCAAGTTTTAGTTTTTGAAAATTCAGTTTTAGGCTGCTTTTGCTGCCTTGTAGTTGACCTAGGACCTTAAGATTTTGCATGAACCGAACTCTGGCAGCCACATTACACGAGAAAAAGCGAGAAGTGGTAATTCGTAGTAAAAACCGCAGAAAACATAACGTTTTCTACATTGTTTTCGTATCGACGTAACTGAAAATCTTCACATTGGACGCATTACTCTCAGAAACGTTTACATTTATCGTCTGGCAGCTAATGCCGCGTGATGACGTTTGCGGTCGCACCACTCTGTACGAAGTAGAAGCTTCTAAGTTGTTGCAGTCACCAAGAAAGAGGCACAGAAATTAAAGTTTTAGTTTTTGAAAATTCAGTTTTTGGCTGCTTT
This sequence comes from Schistocerca serialis cubense, assembly GCF_023864345.2. NCBI lineage: Eukaryota > Metazoa > Arthropoda > Insecta > Orthoptera > Acrididae > Schistocerca > Schistocerca serialis. The sequence goes on from NC_064649.1 coordinate 53,490,018, forward strand.
TGCTGCCTTGTAGTTGACCTAGGTCCTTAAGATTTTGCATGAACCGAACTCTGGCAGCCACATTACACGAGAAAAAGCGAGAAGTGTTAATTCGTAGTAAAAACCGCAGAAAACATAACGTTTTCAACATTTGTTTTCGAAATGACGTAACTGAAAATCTTCACATTGGACGCATTACTCTCAGAAACGTTTACATTTATCGTCTGGCAACTAATGCCACGTGATGACGTTTGCGGTCGCGCCACTCTGTACGAAGTAGAAGCTTCTAAGTTGTTGCAGTCACCAAGATAGAGGCACAGAAATTCAAGTTTTAGTTTTTGAAAATTCAGTTTTTGGCTGCTTTTGCTGCCTTGTAGTTGACCTAGGACCTTAAGATTTTGCATGAACCGAACTCTGGCAGCCACATTACACGAGAAAAAGCGAGAAGTGGTAATTCGTAGTAAAAACCGCAGAAAACATAACGTTTTCTACATTGTTTTCGTATCGACGTAACTGAAAATCTTCACATTGGACGCATTACTCTCAGAAACGTTTACATTTATCGTCTGGCAACTAATGCCGCGTGATGACGTTTGCGGTCGCACCACTCTGTACGAAGTAGAAGCTTCTAAGTTGTTGCAGTCACCAAGAAAGAGGCTCAGAAATTCAAGTTTTTGTTTTTGAAAATTCAGTTTTTGGCTGCTTTTGCTGCCTTGTAGCTGACCTAGGACCTTACGATTTTGCATGAACCGAACTCTGGCAGCCACATTACACGAGAAAAGGCGAGAAGTGGTAATTCGTAGTAAAAACCGCAGAAAACATAACGTTTTCAACAGTTGTTTTCGAAATGACGTAACTGAAAATCTTCACATTGGACGCATTACTCTCAGAAACGTTTACATTTATCGTCTGGCAACTAATGCCGCGTGATGACGTTTGCGGTCGCACCACTCTGTACGAAGTAGAAGCTTCTAAGTTGTTGCAGTCACCAAGAAAGAGGCACAGAAATTCAAGTTTTAGTTTTTGAAAATTCAGTTTTTGGCTGCTTTTGCTGCCTTGTAGTTGACCTAGGACCTTAAGATTTTGCATGAACCCAACTCTGGCAGCCACATTACACGAGAAAAAGCGAGAAGTGGTAATTCGTAGTAAAAACCGCAGAAAACATAACGTTTTCAACATTTGTTTTCGAAATGACGTAACTGAAAATCTTCACATTGGACGCATTACTTTCAGAAACGTTTACATTTATCGTCTGGCAACTAATGCCGCGTGATGACGTTTGCGGTCGCACCACTCTCAACGAAGTAGAAGCTTCTAAGTTGTTGCAGTCACCAAGAAAGAGGCACAGAAATTCAAGTTTTAGTTTTTGAAAATTCAGTTTTTGGCTTCTTTTGCTGCCTTGTAGTTGACCTAGGACCTTAAGATTTTGCATGAACCGAACTCTGGCAGCCACATCACACGAGAAAAAGCGAGAAGTGGTAATTCGTAGTAAAAACCGCAGAAAACATAAGGTTTTCAACATTTGTTTTCGTATCGACGTAACTGAAAATCTTCACATTGGACGCATTACTCTCAGAAACGTTTACATTTATCGTCTGGCAACTAATGCAGCGTGATTACGTTTGCGGTCGCACCACACTGTACGAAGTAGAAGCTTCTAAGTTGTTGCAGTCACCAAGAAAGAGGCACAGAAATTCAAGTTTTGGTTTTTGAAAATTCAGTTTTTGGCTGTTTTTGCTGCCTTGTAGTTGACCTAGGACCTTAAGATTTTGAATGAACCGAACTCTGGCAGCCACATTACACGAGAAAAAGCGAGAAGTGGTAATTCGTAGTAAAAACCGCAGAAAACATAACGTTTTCTACATTGTTTTCGTATCGACGTAACTGAAAATCTTCACATTGGACGCATTACTCTCAGAAACGTTTACATTTATCGTCTGGCAACTAATGCCGCGTGATGACGTTTGCGGTCGCACCACTCTGTACGAAGTAGAAGCTTCTAAGTTGTTGCAGTCACCAAGAAAGAGGCACAGAAATTCAAGTTTTTGTTTTTGAAAATTCAGTTTTTGGCTGCTTATGCTGCCTTGTAGATGACCTAGGACCTTAAGATTTTGCATGAACCGAACTCTGGCAGCCACATTACACGAGAAAAAGCGAGAAGTGGTAATTCGTAGTAAAAACAGCAGAAAACATAACGTTTTCAACATTTGTTTTCGAAATGACGTAACTGAAAATCTTCACATTGGACGCATTACTCTCAGAAACGATTACATTTATCGTCTGGCAACTAATTCCGCGTGATGACGTTTGCGGTCGCACCACTCTGAACGAAGTAGAAGCTTCTAAGTTGTTGCAGTCACCAAGAAAGAGGCACAGAAATTCAAGTTTTTGTTTTTGAAAATTCAGTTTTTGGCTGCTTATGCTGCCTTGTAGATGACCTAGGACCTTAAGATTTTGCATGAACCGAACTCTGGCAGCCACATTACACGAGAAAAAGCGAGAAGTGGTAATTCGTAGTAAAAACCGCAGAAAACATAACGTTTTCTACATTGTTTTCGTATCGACGAAACTGAAAATCTTCACATTGGACGCATTACTCTCAGAAACGTTTACATTTATCGTCTGGCAACTAATGCCGCGTGATGACGTTTGCGGTCGCACCACTCTGTACGAAGTAGAAGCTTCTAAGTTGTTGCAGTCACCAAGAAAGAGGCACAGAAATTCAAGTTTTAGTTTTTTAAAATTCAGTTTTTGGCTGCTTTTGGTGCCTTGTAGATGACCTAGGACCTTAAGATTTTGCATGAACCGAACTCTGGCAACCACATTACACGAGAAAAAGCGAGAAGTGGTAATTCGTAGTAAAAACCGCACAAAACACAACGTTTTCTACATTGTTTTCGTATCGACGTAACTGAAAATCTTCACATTGGACGCATTACTCTGAGAAACGTTTACATTTATCGTCTGGCAACTAATGCCGCGTGATGACGTTTGCGGTCGCACCACTATGTACGAAGTAGAAGCTTCTAAGTTGTTGCAGTCACCAAGAAAGAGGCACAGAAATTCAAGTTTGAGTTTTTGAAAATTCAGTTTTTGGCTTCTTTTGCTGCCTTGTAGTTGACCTAGGACCTTAAGATTTTGCATGAACCGAACTCTGGCAGCCACATTACACGAGAAAAAGCGAGAAGTGGTAATTCGTAGTAAAAACCGCAGAAAACATAACGTTTTCAACATTTGTTTTCGAATCGACGTAACTGAAAATCTTCACATTGGACGCTATACTCTCAGAAACGTTTACATTTATCGTCTGGCAACTAATGCAGCGTGATTACGTTTGCGGTCGCACCACACTGTACGAAGTAGAAGCTTCTAAGTTGTTGCAGTCACCAAGAAAGAGGCACAGAAATTCAAGTTTTGGTTTTTGAAAATTCAGTTTTTGGCTGCTTTTGCTGCCTTGTAGTTGACCTAGGACCTTAAGATTTTGCATGAACCGAACTCTGGCAGCCACATTACACGAGAAAAAGCGAGAAGTGGTAATTCGTAGTAAAAACCGCAGAAAACATAACGTTTTCTACATTGTTTTCGTATCGACGTAACTGAAAATCTTCACATTGGACGCATTACTTTCAGAAACGTTTACATTTATCGTCTGGCAACTAATGCCGCGTGATGACGTTTGCGGTCGCACCACTCTCTACGAAGTAGAAGCTTCTAAGTTGTTGCAGTCACCAAGATAGAGGCACAGAAATTCAAGTTTTAGTTTTTGAAAATTCAGTTTTAGGCTGCTTTTGCTGCCTTGTAGTTGACCTAGGACCTTAAGATTTTGCATGAACCGAACTCTGGCAGCCACATTACACGAGAAAAAGCGAGAAGTGGTAATTCGTAGTAAAAACCGCAGAAAACATAACGTTTTCTACATTGTTTTCGTATCGACGTAACTGAAAATCTTCACATTGGACGCATTACTCTCAGAAACGTTTACATTTATCGTCTGGCAGCTAATGCAGCGTGATGACGTTTGCGGTCGCACCACTCTGTACGAAGTAGAAGCTTCTAAGTTGTTGCAGTCACCAAGAAAGAGGCACAGAAATTCAAGTTTTAGTTTTTGAAAATTCAGTTTTTGGCTGCTTTTGCTGCCTTGTAGTTGACCTAGGTCCTTAAGATTTTGCATGAACCGAACTCTGGCAGCCACATTACACGAGAAAAAGCGAGAAGTGTTAATTCGTAGTAAAAACCGCAGAAAACATAACGTTTTCAACATTTGTTTTCGAAATGACGTAACTGAAAATCTTCACATTGGACGCATTACTCTCAGAAACGTTTACATTTATCGTCTGGCAACTAATGCCGCGTGATGACGTTTGCGGTCGCGCCACTCTGTACGAAGTAGAAGCTTCTAAGTTGTTGCAGTCACCAAGATAGAGGCACAGAAATTCAAGTTTTAGTTTTTGAAAATTCAGTTTTTGGCTGCTTTTGCTGCCTTGTAGTTGACCTAGGACCTTAAGATTTTGCATGAACCGAACTCTGGCAGCCACATTACACGAGAAAAGGCGAGAAGTGGTAATTCGTAGTAAAAACCGCAGAAAACATAACGTTTTCTACATTGTTTTCGTATCGACGTAACTGAAAATCTTCACATTGGACGCATTACTCTCAGAAACGTTTACATTTATCGTCTGGCAACTAATGCCGCGTGATGACGTTTGCGGTCGCACCACTCTGTACGAAGTAGAAGCTTCTAAGTTGTTGCAGTCACCAAGAAAGAGGCACAGAAATTCAAGTTTTTGTTTTTGAAAATTCAGTTTTTGGCTGCTTTTGCTGCCTTGTAGCTGACCTAGGACCTTACGATTTTGCATGAACCGAACTCTGGCAGCCACATTACACGAGAAAAGGCGAGAAGTGGTAATTCGTAGTAAAAACCGCAGAAAACATAACGTTTTCAACAGTTGTTTTCGAAATGACGTAACTGAAAATCTTCACATTGGACGCATTACTCTCAGAAACGTTTACATTTATCGTCTGGCAACTAATGCCGCGTGATGACGTTTGCGGTCGCACCACTCTGTACGAAGTAGAAGCTTCTAAGTTGTTGCAGTCACCAAGAAAGAGGCACAGAAATTCAAGTTTTAGTTTTTGAAAATTCAGTTTTTGGCTGCTTTTGCTGCCTTGTAGTTGACCTAGGACCTTAAGATTTTGCATGAACCGAACTCTGGCAGCCACATTACACGAGAAAAAGCGAGAAGTGGTAATTCGTAGTAAAAACCGCAGAAAACATAACGTTTTCTACATTTGTTTTCGAAATGACGTAACTGAAAATCTTCACATTGGACGCATTACTTTCAGAAACGTTTACATTTATCGTCTGGCAACTAATGCCGCGTGATGACGTTTGCGGTCGCACCACTCTCTACGAATTAGAAGCTTCTATGTTGTTGCAGTCACCAAGATAGAGGCACAGAAATTCAAGTTTTAGTTTTTGAAAATTCAGTTTTAGGCTGCTTTTGCTGCCTTGTAGTTGACCTAGGACCTTAAGATTTTGCATGAACCGAACTCTGGCAGCCACATTACACGAGAAAAAGCGAGAAGTGGTAATTCGTAGTAAAAACCGCAGAAAACATAACGTTTTCTACATTGTTTTCGTATCGACGTAACTGAAAATCTTCACATTGGACGCATTACTCTCAGAAACGTTTACATTTATCGTCTGGCAGCTAATGCCGCGTGATGACGTTTGCGGTCGCACCACTCTGTACGAAGTAGAAGCTTCTAAGTTGTTGCAGTCACCAAGAAAGAGGCACAGAAATTCAAGTTTTAGTTTTTGAAAATTCAGTTTTTGGCTGCTTTTGCTGCCTTGTAGTTGACCTAGGTCCTTAAGATTTTGCATGAACCGAACTCTGGCAGCCACATTACACGAGAAAAAGCGAGAAGTGTTAATTCGTAGTAAAAACCGCAGAAAACATAACGTTTTCAACATTTGTTTTCGAAATGACGTAACTGAAAATCTTCACATTGGACGCATTACTCTCAGAAACGCTTACATTTATCGTCTGGCAACTAATGCCGCGTGATGACGTTTGCGGTCGCGCCACTCTGTACGAAGTAGAAGCTTCTAAGTTGTTGCAGTCACCAAGATAGAGGCACAGAAATTCAAGTTTTAGTTTTTGAAAATTCAGTTTTTGGCTGCTTTTGCTGCCTTGTAGTTGACCTAGGACCTTAAGATTTTGCATGAACCGAACTCTGGCAGCCACATTACACGAGAAAAAGCGAGAAGTGGTAATTCGTAGTAAAAACCGCAGAAAACATAACGTTTTCTACATTGTTTTCGTATCGACGTAACTGAAAATCTTCACATTGGACGCATTACTCTCAGAAACGTTTACATTTATCGTCTGGCAACTAATGCAGCGTGATTACGTTTGCGGTCGCACCACTCTGTACGAAGTAGAAGCTTCTAAGTTGTTGCAGTCACCAAGAAAGAGGCACAGAAATTCAAGTTTTAGTTTTTGAAAATTCAGTTTTTGGCTGCTTTTGCTGCCTTGTATTTGACCTAGGACCTTAAGATTTTGCATGAACCGAACTCTGGCAGCCACATTACACGAAAAAAGGCGAGAAGTGGTAATTCGTAGTAAAAACCGCAGAAAACATAACGTTTTCAACATTTGTTTTCGTATCGACGCAACTGAAAATCTTCACATTGGACGCATTCCTCTCAGAAACGTTTACATTTATTGTCTGGCAACTAATGCAGCGTGATTACGTTTACGGTCGCACCACTCTGTACGAAGTAGAAGCTTCTAAGTTGTTGCAGTCACCAAGAAAGGGGCACAGAAATTCAAGTTTTAGTTTTTGAAAATTCAGTTTTTGGCTGCCTTTGCTGCCTTGTAGTTGACCTAGGACCTTAAGATTTTGCATGAACCGAACTCTGGCAGCCACATTACACGAGAAAAAGCGAGAAGTGGTAATTCGTAGTAAAAACCGCAGAAAACATAACGTTTTCAACATTTGTTTTCGTATCGACATAACTGAAAATCTTCACATTGGACGCATTACTCTCAGAAACGTTTACATTTATCGTCTGGCAGCTATTGCAGCGTGATGACGTTTGCTTTCGCACCACTGTGTACGAAGTAGAAGCTTCTAAGTTGTTGCAGTCACCAAGGAAGAGGCACAGAAATTCAAGTTTTAGTTTTTGAAAATTCAGTTTTTGGCTGCTTTTGCTGCCGTGTAGTTGACCTAGGACCTTAAGATTTTGCATGAACCGAACTCTGTCAGCCACATTACACGAGAAAAAGCGAGAAGTGGTAATTCGTAGTAAAAACCGCAGAAAACATAACGTTTTCAACATTTGTTTTCGAAATGACGTAACTGAAAATCTTCACATTGGACGCATTACTCTCAGAAACGTTTACATTTATCGTCTGGCAACTAATGCCGCGTGATGACGTTTGCGGTCGCACCACTCTGTACGAAGTAGAAGCTTCTAAGTTGTTGCAGTCACCAAGAAAGAGGCACAGAAATTCAAGTTTTAGTTTTTGAAAATTCAGTTTTTGGCTGCTTTTGCTGCCTTGTAGTTGACCTAGGACCTTAAGATTTTGCATGAACCGAACTCTGGCAGCCACATTACACGAGAAAAAGCGAGAAGTGGTAATTCGTAGTAAAAACCGCAGAAAACATAACGTTTTCAACATTTGTTTTCGAAATGACGTAACTGAAAATCTTCACATTGGACGCATTACTCTCAGAAACGTTTACATTTATCGTCTGGCAACTAATGCAGCGTGATGACGTTTGCGGTCGCACCACTCTGTACGAAGTAGAAGCTTCTAAGTTGTTGCAGTCACCAAGAAAGAGGCACAGAAATTCAAGTCTTAGTTTTTGAAAATTCAGTTTTTGGCTGCTTTTGCTGCCTTGTATTTGACCTAGGACCTTAAGATTTTGCTTGAACCGAACTCTGGCAGCCACATTACACGAGAAAAAGCGAGAAGTGGTAATTCGTAGTAAAAACCGCAGAAAACATAACGTTTTCAACATTTGTTTTCGTATCGACGTAACTGAAAATCTTCACATTGGACGCATTACTCTCAGAAACGTTTACATTTATCGTCTGGCAACTAATGCAGCGTGATTACGTTTGCGGTCGCACCACTCTGTACGAAGTAGAAGCTTCTAAGTTGTTGCAGTCACCAAGAAAGAGGCACAGAAATTCAAGTTTTAGTTTTTGAAAATTCAGTTTTTGGCTGCTTTTGCTGCCTTGTAGTTGACCTAGGACCTTAAGATTTTGCATGAACCGAACTCTGGCAGCCACATTACACGAGAAAAAGCGAGAAGTGGTAATTCGTAGTAAAAACCGCAAAAAACATAACGTTTTCAACATTCGTTTTCGTATCGACGTAACTGAAAATCTTCACATTGGACGCATTACTCTCAGAAACGTTTACATTTATCGTCTGGCAACTAATGCCGCGTGATGACGTTTGCGGTCGCACCACTCTGTACGAAGTAGAAGCTTCTAAGTTGTTGCAGTCACCAAGAAAGAGGCACAGAAATTCAAGTTCTACTTTTTGAAAATTCAGTTTTTGGCTGCTTATGCTGCCTTGTAGTTGACCTAGGACCTTAAGATTTTGCATGAACCAAACTTTGGCAGCCACATTACACGAGAAAAAGCGAGAAGTGGTAATTCGTAGTAAAAACCGCAGAAAACATAACATTTTCAACATTTGTTTTCGTATCGACGTAACTGAAAATCATCACATTGGACGCATTACTCTCAGAAACGTTTACATTTATCGTCTGGCAACTAATGCAGCGTGATTACGTTTGCGGTCGCACCACTCTGTACGAAGTAGAAGCTTCTAAGTTGTTGCAGTCACCAAGAAAGAGGCACAGAGATTCATGTTTTAGTTTTTGAAAATTCAGATTTTGGCTGCTTTTGCTGCCTTGTAGTTGACCTAGGACCTTAAGATTTTGCATGAACCGAACTCTGGCAGCCACATTACACGAGAAAAGGCGAGAAGTGGTAATTCGTAGTAAAAACCGCAGAAAACATAACGTTTTCAACATTTGTTTTCGTATCGACGTAACTGAAAATCTTCACATTGGACGCATTACTCTCAGAAACGTTTACATTTATCGTCTGGCAACTAATGCCGCGTGATGACGTTTGCGATCGCACCACTCTGTACGAAGTAGAAGCTTCTAAGTTGTTGCAGTCACCATGAAAGAGGCACAGAAATTCAAGTTTTAGTTTTTGAAAATTCAGTTTTTGGCTGCTTTTGCTGCCTTGTAGTTGACCTAGGACCTTAAGATTTTACATGAACCGAACTCTGGCAGCCACATTACACGAGAAAAAGCGAGAAGTGGTAATTCGTAGTAAAAACCGCAGAAAACATAACGTTTTTAACATTTGTTTTCGAAATGACGTAACTGAAAATCTTCACATTGGCCGAATTACTCTCAGAAACGTTTACATTTATTGTCTGGCAACAAATGCAGCGTGATTACGTTTGCGGTCGCACCACTCTGTACGAAGTAGAAGCTTCTAAGTTGTTGCAGTCACCAAGAAAGAGGCAAAGAAATTCAAGTTTTAGGTTTTGAAAATTCAGTTTTTGGCTGCTTTTGCTGCCTTGTTGTTGACCTAGGACCTTAAGATTTTGCATGAACCGAACTCTGGCAGCCACATTACACGAGAAAAAGTGAGAAGTGGTAATTCGTAGTAAAAACCGCAGAAAACATAACGTTTTCAACATTTGTTTTCGTATCGACGTAACTGAAAATCTTCACATTGGACGCATTACTCTCAGAAACGTTTACATTTATCGTCTGGCAACTAATGCAGCGTGATTACGTTTGCGGTCGCACCACTCTGTACGAAGTAGAAGCTTCTAAGTTGTTGCAGTCACCAAGAAAGAGGCACAGAAATTCAAGTTTTAGTTTTTGAAAATTCAGTTTTTGGCTGCTTTTGCTGCCTTGTAGTTGACCTAGGACCTTAAGATTTTGCATGAACCGAACTCTGGCAGCCACATTACACGAGAAAAAGCGAGAAGTGGTAATTCGTAGTAAAAACCGCAAAAAACATAACGTTTTCAACATTCGTTTTCGTATCGACGTAACTGAAAATATTCACATTGGACGCATTACTCTCAGAAACGTTTACATTTATCGTCTGGCAACTAATGCAGCGTGATTACGTTTGCGGTCGCACCACTCTGTACGAAGTAGAAGCTTCTAAGTTGTTGCAGTCACCAAGAAAGAGGCACAGAAATTCAAGTTTTAGTTTTTGAAAATTCAGTTTTTGGCTGCTTTTGCTGCCTTGTAGTTGACCTAGGACCTTAAGATTTTGCATGAACCGAACTCTGGCAGCCACATTACACGAGAAAAAGCGAGAAGTGGTAATTCGTAGTAAAAACCGCAAAAAACATAACGTTTTCAACATTCGTTTTCGTATCGACGTAACTGAAAATCATTACATTGGACGCATTACTCTCAGAAACGTTTACATTTATCGTCTGGCAACTAATGCAGCGTGATGACGTTTGCGGTCGCACCACTCTGTACGAAGTAGAAGCTTCTAAGTTGTTGCAGTCACCAAGAAAGAGGCACAGAAATTCAAGTTTTAGTTTTTGAAAATTCAGTTTTTGGCTGCTTTTGCTGCCTTGTAGTTGACCTAGGACCTTAAGATTTTGCATGAACCGAACTCTGGCAGCCACATTACACGAGAAAAAGCGAGAAGTGGTAATTCGTAGTAAAAACCGCAGAAAACATAACGTTTTCAACGTTTGTTTTCGTATCGACGTAACTGAAAATCTTCACATTGGACGCATTACTCTCAGAAACGTTTACATTTATCGTCTGGCAACTAATGCAGCGTGATTACGTTTGCGGTCGCACCACTCTGTACGAAGTAGAAGCTTCTAAGTTGTTGCAGTCACCAAGAAAGAGGCACAGAGATTCATGTTTTAGTTTTTGAAAATTCAGATTTTGGCTGCTTTTGCTGCCTTGTAGTTGACCTAGGACCTTAAGATTTTGCATGAACCGAACTCTGGCAGCCACATTACACGAGAAAAGGCGAGAAGTGGTAATTCGTAGTAAAAACCGCAGAAAACATAACGTTTTCAACATTTGTTTTCGTATCGACGTAACTGAAAATCTTCACATTGGACGCATTACTCTCAGAAACGTTTACATTTATCGTCTGGCAACTAATGCCGCGTGATGACGTTTGCGATCGCACCACTCTGTACGAAGTAGAAGCTTCTAAGTTGTTGCAGTCACCATGAAAGAGGCACAGAAATTCAAGTTTTAGTTTTTGAAAATTCAGTTTTTGGCTGCTTTTGCTGCCTTGTAGTTGACCTAGGACCTTAAGATTTTACATGAACCGAACTCTGGCAGCCACATTACACGAGAAAAAGCGAGAAGTGGTAATTCGTAGTAAAAACCGCAGAAAACATAACGTTTTTAACATTTGTTTTCGAAATGACGTAACTGAAAATCTTCACATTGGCCGAATTACTCTCAGAAACGTTTACATTTATTGTCTGGCAACAAATGCAGCGTGATTACGTTTGCGGTCGCACCACTCTGTACGAAGTAGAAGCTTCTAAGTTGTTGCAGTCACCAAGAAAGAGGCAAAGAAATTCAAGTTTTAGTTTTTGAAAATTCAGTTTTTGGCTGCTTTTGCTGCCTTGTTGTTGACCTAGGACCTTAAGATTTTGCATGAACCGAACTCTGGCAGCCACATTACACGAGAAAAAGCGAGAAGTGGTAATTCGTAGTAAAAACCGCAGAAAACATAACGTTTTCAACATTTGTTTTCGTATCGACGTAACTGAAAATCTTCACATTGGACGCATTACTCTCAGAAACGTTTACGTTTATCGTCTGGCAACTAATGCAGCGTGATGACGTTTGCGGTCGCACCACTCTGTACGAAGTAGAAGCTTCTAAGTTGTTGCAGTCACCAAGATAGAGGCACAGAAATTCAAGTTTTAGTTTTTGAAAATTCAGTTTTTGGCTGCTTTTGCTGCCTTGTAGTTGACCTAGGACCTTAAGATTTTGCATGAACCGAACTCTGTCAGCCACATTACACGAGAAAAAGCGAGAAGTGGTAATTCGTAGTAAAAACCGCAGAAAACATAACGTTTTCAACATTTGTTTTCGTATCGACGCAACTGAAAATCTTCACATTGGACGCATTACTCTCAGAAACGTTTACATTTATTGTCTGGCAACTAATGCAGCGTGATTACGTTTGCGGTCGCACCACTCTGTACGAAGTAGAAGCTTCTAAGTTGTTGCAGTCACCAAGAAAGAGGCACAGAAATTCAAGTTTTAGTTTTTGAAAATTCAGTTTTTGGCTGCTTTTGCTGCCTTGTAGTTGACCTAGGACCTTAAGATTTTGCATGAACCGAACTCTGGCAGCCACATTACACGAGAAAAAGCGAGAAGTGGTAATTCGTAGTAAAAACCGCAGAAAACATAACGTTTTCAACATTTGTTTTACGTATCGACATAACTGAAAATCTTCACATTGGACGCATTACTCTCAGAAACGTTTACATTTATCGTCTGGCAACTAATGCAGCGTGATGACGTTTGCGGTCGCACCACTGTGTACGAAGTAGAAGCTTCTAAGTTGTTGCAGTCACCAAGAAAGAGGCACAGAAATTCAAGTTTTAGTTTTTGAAAATTCAGTTTTTGGCTGCTTTTGCTGCCTTGTAGTTGACCTAGGACCTTAAGATTTTGCATGAACCGAACTCTGGCAGCCACAGTACACGAGAAAAAGCGAGAAGTGGTAATTCGTAGTAAAAACCGCAGAAAACATAACGTTTTCAACGTTTGTTTTCGTATCGACATAACTGAAAAACTTCACATTGGACGCATTACTCTCAGAAACGTTTACATTTATCGTCTGGGAACAAATGCAGCGTGATTACGTTTGCGGTCGCACCACTCTGTACGAAGTAGAAGCTTCTAAGTTGTTGCAGTCACCAAGAAAGATGCACAGAAATTCAAGTTTTAGTTTTTGAAAATTCAGTTCTTGGCTGCTTTTGCTACCTTGTAGTTGACCTAGAACCTTAAGATTTTGCATGAACCGAACTCTGGCAGCCACATTACACGACAAAAAGCGAGAAGTGGTAATTCGTAGTAAAAACCGCAGAAAACATAACGTTTTCAACATTTGTTTTCGTATCGACGTAACTGAAAATATTCACATTGGGCGCATTACTCTCAGAAACGTTTACATTTATCGTCTGGCAACTAATGCCGCGTGATGACGTTTGCGGTCGCACCACTCTGTACGAAGTAGAAGCTTCTAAGTTGTTGCAGTCACCAAGAAAGAGGCACAGAAATTCAAGTTTTAGTTTTTGAAAATTCAGTTTTTGGCTGCGTTTGCTGCCTTGTAGATGACCTAGGACCTTAAGATTTTGCATGAACCGAACTCTGGCAGCCACATTACACGAGAAAAAGCGAGAAGTGGTAATTCGTAGTAAAAACCGCAGAAAACATAACGTTTTCAACATTTGTTTTCGAAATGACGTAACTGAAAATCTTCACATTGGACGCATTACTCTCAGAAACGTTTACATTTATCGTCTGGCAACTAATGCAGCGTGATGACGTTTGCGGTCGCACCACTCTGTACGAAGTAGAAGCTTCTAAGTTGTTGCAGTCACCAAGAAAGAGGCACAGAAATTCAAGTTTTAGTTTTTGAAAATTCAGTTTTTGGCTGCTTTTGCTGCCTTGTAGTTGACCTAGGACCTTAAGATTTTGCTTGAACCGAACTCTGGCAGCCACATTACACGAGAAAAAGCGAGAAGTGGTAATTCGTAGTAAAAACCGCAGAAAACATAAGGTTTTCAACATTTGTTTTCGTATCGACGTAACTGAAAATCTTCACATTGGACGCATTACTCTCAGAAACGTTTACATTTATCGTCTGGCAACTAATGCAGCGTGATTACGTTTGCGGTCGCACCACTCTGTACGAAGTAGAAGCTTCTAAGTTGTTGCAGTCACCAAGAAAGAGGCACAGAAATTCAAGTTTTAGTTTTTGAAAATTCAGTTTTTGGCTGCTTTTGCTGCCTTGTAGTTGACCTAGGACCTTAAGATTTTGCATGAACCGAACTCTGGCAGCCACATTACACGAGAAAAAGCGAGAAGTGGTAATTCGTAGTAAAAACCGCAGAAAACATAACGTTTTCAACATTTGTTTTACGTATCGACATAACTGAAAATCTTCACATTGGACGCATTACTCTCAGAAACGTTTACATTTATCGTCTGGCAACTAATGCAGCGTGATGACGTTTGCGGTCGCACCACTGTGTACGAAGTAGAAGCTTCTAAGTTGTTGCAGTCACCAAGAAAGAGGCACAGAAATTCAAGTTTTAGTTTTTGAAAATTCAGTTCTTGGCTGCTTTTGCTACCTTGTAGTTGACCTAGAACCTTAAGATTTTGCATGAACCGAACTCTGGCAGCCACATTACACGACAAAAAGCGAGAAGTGGTAATTCGTAGTAAAAACCGCAGAAAACATAACGTTTTCAACATTTGTTTTCGTATCGACGTAACTGAAAATATTCACATTGGGCGCATTACTCTCAGAAACGTTTACATTTATCGTCTGGCAACTAATGCCGCGTGATGACGTTTGCGGTCGCACCACTCTGTACGAAGTAGAAGCTTCTAAGTTGTTGCAGTCACCAAGAAAGAGGCACAGAAATTCAAGTTTTAGTTTTTGAAAATTCAGTTTTTGGCTGCGTTTGCTGCCTTGTAGATGACCTAGGACCTTAAGATTTTGCATGAACCGAACTCTGGCAGCCACATTACACGAGAAAAAGCGAGAAGTGGTAATTCGTAGTAAAAACCGCAGAAAACATAACGTTTTCAACATTTGTTTTCGAAATGACGTAACTGAAAATCTTCACATTGGACGCATTACTCTCAGAAACGTTTACATTTATCGTCTGGCAACTAATGCAGCGTGATGACGTTTGCGGTCGCACCACTCTGTACGAAGTAGAAGCTTCTAAGTTGTTGCAGTCACCAAGAAAGAGGCACAGAAATTCAAGTTTTAGTTTTTGAAAATTCAGTTTTTGGCTGCTTTTGCTGCCTTGTAGTTGACCTAGGACCTTAAGATTTTGCTTGAACCGAACTCTGGCAGCCACATTACACGAGAAAAAGCGAGAAGTGGTAATTCGTAGTAAAAACCGCAGAAAACATAAGGTTTTCAACATTTGTTTTCGTATCGACGTAACTGAAAATCTTCACATTGGACGCATTACTCTCAGAAACGTTTACATTTATCGTCTGGCAACTAATGCAGCGTGATTACGTTTGCGGTCGCACCACTCTGTACGAAGTAGAAGCTTCTAAGTTGTTGCAGTCACCAAGAAAGAGGCACAGAAATTCAAGTTTTAGTTTTTGAAAATTCAGTTTTTGGCTGCTTTTGCTGCCTTGTAGTTGACCTAGGACCTTAAGATTTTGCATGAACCGAACTCTGGCAGCCACATTACACGAGAAAAAGCGAGAAGTGGTAATTCGTAGTAAAAACCGCAGAAAACATAACGTTTTCAACATTTGTTTTCGTATCGACGTAACTGAAAATCTTCACATTGGACGCATTACTCTCAGAAACGTTTACATTTATCGTCTGGCAACTAATGCAGCGTGATTACGTTTGCGGTCGCACCACTCTGTACGAAGTAGAAGCTTCTAAGTTGTTGCAGTCACCAAGAAAGAGGCACAGAGATTCATGTTTTAGTTTTTGAAAATTCAGTTTTTGGCTGCTTTTGCTGCCTTGTAGTTGACCTAGGACCTTAAGATTTTGCATGAACCGAACTCTGGCAGCCACATTACACGAGAAAAAGCGAGAAGTGGTAATTCGTAGTAAAAACCGCAGAAAACATAACGTTTTCAACATTTGTTTTCGTATCGACGTAACTGAAAATCTTCACATTGGACGCATTACTCTCAGAAACGTTTACATTTATCGTCTGGCAACTAATGCCGCGTGATGACGTTTGCGATCGCACCACTCTGTACGAAGTAGAAGCTTCTAAGTTGTTGCAGTCACCAAGAAAGAGGCACAGAAATTCAAGTTTTAGTTTTTGAAAATTCAGTTTTTGGCTGCTTTTGCTGCCTTGTAGTTGACCTAGGACCTTAAGATTTTACATGAACCGAACTCTGGCAGCCACATTACACGAGAAAAAGCGAGAAGTGGTAATTCGTAGTAAAAACCGCAGAAAACATAACGTTTTTAACATTTGTTTTCTAAATGACGTAACTGAAAATCTTCACATTGGACGCATTACTCTCAGAAACGTTTACATTTATTGTCTGGCAACAAATGCTGCGTGATTACGTTTGCGGTCGCACCACTCTGTACGAAGTAGAAGCTTCTAAGTTGTTGCAGTCACCAAGAAAGAGGCACAGAAATTCAAGTTTTAGTTTTTGAAAATTCAGTATTTGGCTGCTTTTGCTGCCTTGTTGTTGACCTAGGACCTTAAGATTTTTCATGAACCGAACTCTGGCAGCCACATTACACGAGAAAAAGCGAGAAGTGGTAATTCGTAGTAAAAACCGCAGAAAACATAACGTTTTCAACATTTGTTTTCGTATCGACGTAACTGAAAATCATCACATTTGACGCATTACTCTCAGAAACGTTTACATTTATCGTCTGGCAACTAATGCAGCGTGATTACGTTTGCGGTCGCACCACTCTGTACGAAGTAGAAGCTTCTAAGTTGTTGCAGTCACCAAGAAAGAGGCACAGAGATTCATGTTTTAGTTTTTGAAAATTCAGTTTTTGGCTGCTTTTGCTGCTTTGTAGTTGACCTAGGACCTTAAGATTTTGCATGAACCGAACTCTGGCAGCCACATTACACGAGAAAAAGCGAGAAGTGGTAATTCGTAGTAAAAACCGCAGAAAACATAACGTTTTCAACATTTGTTTTCGTATCGACGTAACTGAAAATCTTCACATTGGACGCATTACTCTCAGAAACGTTTACATTTATCGTCTGGCAACTAATGCCGCGTGATGACTTTGCGATCGCACCACTCTGTACGAAGTAGAAGCTTCTAAGTTGTTGCAGTCACCAAGAAAGAGGCACAGAAATTCAAGTTTTAGTTTTTGAAAATTCAGTTTTTGGCTGCTTTTGCTGCCTTGTAGTTGACCTAGGACCTTAAGATTTTACATGAACCGAACTCTGGCAGCCACATTACACGAGAAAAAGCGAGAAGTGGTAATTCGTAGTGAAAACCGCAGAAAACATAACGTTTTTAACATTTGTTTTCGAAATGACGTAACTGAAAATCTTCACATTGGACGCATTACTCTCAGAAACGTTTACATTTATTGTCTGGCAACAAATGCTGCGTGATTACGTTTGCGGTCGCACCACTCTGTACGAAGTAGAAGCTTCTAAGTTGTTGCAGTCACCAAGAAAGAGGCACAGAAATTCAAGTTTTAGTTTTTGAAAATTCAGTTTTTGGCTGCTTTTGCTGCCTTGTTGTTGACCTAGGACCTTAAGATTTTGCATGAACCGAACTCTGGCAGCCACATTACACGAGAAAAAGCGAGAAGTGGTAATTCGTAGTAAAAACCGCAGAAAACATAACGTTTTCAACATTTGTTTTCGTATCGACGTAACTGAAAATCTTCACATTGGACGCATTACCCTCAGAAACGTTTACGTTTATCGTCTGGCAACTAATGCAGCGTGATGACGTTTGCGGTCGCACCACTCTGTACGAAGTAGAAGCTTCTAAGTTGTTGCAGTCACCAAGAAAGAGGCACAGAAATTCAAGTTTTAGTTTTTGAAAATTCAGTTTTTGTCTGCTTTTGCTGCCTTGTAGCTGACCTAGGACCTTAACATTTTGCATGAACCGAACTCTGGCAGCCACATTACACGAGAAAAAGCGAGAAGTGGTAATTCGTAGTAAAAACCGCAGAAAACATAACGTTTTCAACGTTTGTTTTCGTATCGACGTAACTGAAAATCTTCACATTGGACGCATTACTCTCAGAAAAGTTTACATATATCGTCTGGCAACTAATGCAGCGTCATTACGTTTGCGGTCGCACCACTCTGTACGAAGTAGAAGCTTCTACGTTGTTGCAGTCACCAAGAAAGAGGCACAGAAATTCAAGTTTTAGTATTTGAAGTTTCAGTTCTTGGCTGCTTTTGCTACCTTGTAGTTGACCTAGGACCTTAAGATTTTGCATGAACCGAACTCTGGCAGCCACATTACACGAGAAAAAGCGAGAAGTGGTAATTCGTAGTAAAAACCGCAGAAAACATAACGTTTTCAACATTTGTTTTCGTATCGACGTAACTGAAAATCTTCACATTGGACGCATTACTCTCAGAAACGTTTACATTTATCGTCTGGCAACTAATGCAGCGTGATTACGTTTGCGGTCGCACCACTCTGTACGAAGTAGAAGCTTCTAAGTTGTTGCAGTCACCAAGAAAGAGGCACAGAAATTCAAGTTTTAGTTTTTGAAAATTCAGTTTTTGGCTGCTTTTGCTGCCTTGTAGTTGACCTAGGACCTTAAGATTTTGCATGAACCGAACTCTGGCAGCCACATTACACGAGAAAAAGCGAGAAGTGGTAATTCGTAGTAAAAACCGCAGAAAACATAACGTTTTCAACATTTGTTTTCGTATCGACGTAACTGAAAATCTTCACATTGGACGCATTACTCTCAGAAACGTTTACATTTATCGTCTGGCAACTAATGCAGCGTGATGACGTTTGCGGTCGCACCACTCTGTACGACGTAGAAGCTTCTAAGTTGTTGCAGTCACCAAGAAAGAGGCACAGAAATTCAAGTTTTAGTTTTTGAAAATTCAGTTCTTGGCTGCTTTTGCTGCCTTGTAGTTGACCTAGGACCTTAAGATTTTGCATGAACCGAACTCTGGCAGCCACATTACACGAGAAAAAGCGAGAAGTGGTAATTCGTAGTAAAAACCGCAGAAAACACAACGTTTTCAACATTTGTTTTCGTATCGACGTAACTGAAAATCTTCACATTGGACGCATTACTCTCAGAAACGTTTACATTTATCGTCTGGCAACTAATGCAGCGTGATTACGTTTGCGGTCGCACCACTCTGTACGAAGTAGAAGCTTCTAAGTTGTTGCAGTCACCAAGAAAGAGGCACAGAAATTCAAGTTTTAGTTTTTGAAAATTCAGTTTTTGGCTGCTTTTGCTGCCTTGTAGTTGACCTAGGACCTTAAGATTTTGCATGAACCGAAATCTGGCAGCCACATTACACGAGAAAAAGCGAGAAGTGGTAATTCGTAGTAAAAACCGCAAAAAACATAACGTTTTCAACATTCGTTTTCGTATCGACGTAACTGAAAATCTTCACATTGGACGCATTACTCTCAGAAACGTTTACATTTATCGTCTGGCAACTAATGCAGCGTGATTACGTTTGCGGTCGCACCACTCTGTACGAAGTAGAAGCTTCTAAGTTGTTGCAGTCACCAAGAAAGAGGCACAGAAATTCAAGTTTTAGTTTTTGAAAATTCAGTTTTTGGCTGCTTTTGCTGCCTTGTAGTTTACCTAGGATCTTAAGATTTGCATGAACCGAACTCTGGCAGCCACATTACACGAGAAAAAGCGAGAAGTGGTAATTCGTAGTAAGAACCGCAGAAAACATAACGTTTTCAACATTTGTTTTCGTATCGACGTAACTGAAAATCTTCACATTGGACGCATTACTCTCAGAAACGTTTTCATTTATCGTCTGGCAACTAATGCAGCGTGATGACGTTTGCGGTCGCACCACTCTGTACGAATCAGAAGCTTCTAAGTTGTTGCAGTCACCAAGAAAGAGGCACAGAAATTCAAGTTTTTGTTTTTGAAAATTCAGTTTTTGGCTGCTTTGGCTGCCTTGTAGTTGACCTAGGACCTTAAGATTTTGCATGAACCGAACTCTGGCAGCCACATTACACGAGAAAAAGCGAGAAGTGGTAATTCGTAGTAAAAACCGCAGAAAACATAACGTTTTCAACATTTGTTTTCGTATCGACGTAACTGAAAATCTTCACATAGGACGCATTACTCTCAGAAACGTTTACATTTATCGTCTGGCAACTAATGCAGCGTGATGACGTTTGCGGTCGCACCACTCTGTACGAAGTAGAAGCTTCTAAGTTGTTGCAGTCACCAAGAAAGAGGCACAGAAATTCAAGTTTTAGTTTTTGAAAATTCAGTTTTTGGCTGCTTTTGCTGCCTTGTAGTTGACCTAGGACCTTAAGATTTTGCATGAACCGAACTCTGGCAGCCACATTACACGAGAAAAAGCGAGAAGTGGGAATTCGTAGTAAAAACCGCAGAAAACATAACGTTTTCAACATTTGTTTTCGTATCGACGTAACTGAAAATCTTCACATTGGACGCATTACTCTCAGAAACGTTTACATTTATCGTCTGGCAACTAATGCAGCGTGATTACGTTTGCGGTCGCACCACTCTGTACGAAATAGAAGCTTCTAAGTTGTTGCAGTCACCAAGAAAGAGGCACAGAAATTCAAGTTTTAGTTTTTGAAAATACAGTTTTTGGCTGCTTTTGCTGCCTTGTAGTTAACCTAGGACCTTAAGATTTGCATGAACCGAACTCTGGCAGCCACATTACACGGGAAAAAGCGAGAAGTGGTAATTCGTAGTAAAAACCGCAGAAAACATAACGTTTTCAACATTTGTTTTCGTATCGACGTAACTGAAAATCTTCACATTGGACGCATTACTCTCAGAAACGTTTACATTTGTCGTCTGGCAACTAATGCAGCGTGATTACGTTTGCGGTCGCACCACTCTGTACGAAGTAGAAGCTTCTAAGTTGTTGCAGTCACCAAGAAAGAGGTACAGAAATTCAAGTTTTAGTTTTTGAAAATTCAGTTTTTGGCTGCTATTGCTGCCTTGTAGTTGACCTAGGACCTTAAGATTTTGCATGAACCGAACTCTGGCAGCCACATTACACGAGAAAAAGCGAGAAGTGGTAATTCGTAGTAAAAACCGCAGAAAACATAACGTTTTCAACATTTGTTTTCGTATCGACGTAACTGAAAATCTTCACATTGGACGCATTACTCTCAGAAACGTTTACATTTATCGTCTGGCAACTAAAGCAGCATGATGATGTTTGCGGTCGCACCACTCTGTACGAAGTAGAAGCTTCTAAGTTGTTGCAGTCACCAAGAAAGAGGCACAGAAATTCAGGATTTAGTTTTTGAAAATTTAGTTTTTGGCTGCTTTTGCTGCCTTGTAGTTGACCTAGGACCTTAAGATTTTGCATGAACCGAACTCTGGCAGCCACATTACACGAGAAAAAGCGAGAAGTGGTAATTCGTAGTAAAATCCGCAGAAAACATAACGTTTTCAACATTTGTTTTCGTATCGACGTAACTGAAAATCTTCACATTGGACGCATTACTCTCAGAAACGTTTACATTTATCGTCTGGCACCTAATGCCGCGTGATGACGTTTGCGGTCGCACCACTCTGTACGAAGTAGAAGCTTCTAAGTTGTTGCAGTCACCAAGAAAGAGGCACAGAAATTCAAGTTTTAGTTTTTGAAAATTCAGTTTTTGGCTGCTTTTGCTGCCTTGTAGTTGACCTAGGACCTTAAGATTTTGCATGAACCGAACTCTGGCAGCCACATTACACGAGAAAAAGCGAGAAGTGGTAATTCGTAGTAAAAACCGCAGAAAACATAACGTTTTCAACATTTGTTTTCGTATCGACGTAACTGAAAATCTTCACATTGGACGCATTACTCTCAGAAACGTTTACATTTATCGTCTGGCAACTAATGCAGCGTGATGACGTTTGCGGTCGCACCGCTCTGTACGAAGTAGAAGCTTCTAAGTTGTTGCAGTCACCAAGAAAGAGGCACAGAAATTCAAGTTTTAGTTTTTGAAAATTCAGTTTTTGGCTGCTTTTGTTGCCTTGTAGTTGACCTAGGACCTTACGATTTTGCATGAACCGAACTCTGGCAGCCACATTACACGAGAAAAAGCGAGAAGTGGTAATTCGTAGTAAAAGCCGCAGAAAACATAACGTTTTCAACATTTGTTTTCGTATCGACGTAACTGAAAATCTTCACATTGAACGCATTATTCTCAGAAACGTTTACATTTATCGTCTGGCAACTAATGCCGCGTGCTGAGGTTTGCGGTCGCACCACTTTGTACGAAGTAGAAGCTTCTAAGTTGTCGCAGTCACCAAGAAAGAGGCACAGAATTTCAAGTTTAAGTTTTTGAAAATTCAGTTTTTGGCTGCTTTTGCTGCCTTGTAGTTGACCTAGGACCTTAAGATTTTGCATGAACCGAACTCTGGCAGCCACATTACACGAGAAAAAGCGAGAAGTGGTAATTCGCAGTAAAAACCGCAGAAAACATAACGTTTTCAACATTTGTTTTCGTATCGACGTAACTGAAAATCTTCACATTGGACGCATTACTCTCAGAAACGTTTACATTTATCGTCTGGCAACTAATGCAGCGTGATTACGTTTGTGGTCGCACCACTCTGTACGAAGCGGAAGCTTCTAAGTTGTTGCAGTCACCAAGAAAGAGGCACAGAAATTCAAGTTTTAGTTTTTGAAAATTCAGTTTTTGGCTGCTTTTGCTGCCTTGTATTTGACCTGGGACCTTAAGATTTTGCATGAACCGAACTCTGGCAGCCACATTACACGAGAGAAAGCGAGAAGTGGTAATTCGTAGTAAAAACCGCACAAAACATAACGTTTTCAACATTTGTTTTCGTATCGACGTAACTGAAAATGTTCACATTGGACGCATTACTCTCAGAAACGTTTACATTTATCGTCTGGCAACTAATGCAGCGTGATTACGTTTGCGGTCGCACCACTCTGTACGAAGTAGAAGCTTCTAAGTTGTTGCAGTCACCAAGAAAGAGGCACAGAAATTCAAGTTTTAGTTTTTGAAAATTCAGTTTTTGGCTGCTTTTGCTGCCTTGTAGTTTACCTAGGACCTTAAGATTTGCATGAACCGAACTCTGGCAGCCACATTACACGAGAAAAAGCGAGAAGTGGTAATTCGTAGTAAGAACCGCAGAAAACATAACGTTTTCAACATTTGTTTTCGTATCGACGTAACTGAAAATCTTCACATTGGACGCATTACTCTCAGAAACGTTTACATTTATCGTCTGGCAACTAATGCAGCGTGATGACGTTTGCGGTCGCACCACTCTGTACGAATCAGAAGCTTCTAAGTTGTTGCAGTCACCAAGAAAGAGGCACAGAAATTCAAGTTTTTGTTTTTGAAAATTCAGTTTTTGGCTGCTTTTGCTGCCTTGTAGTTGACCTAGGACCTTAAGATTTTGCATGAACCGAACTCTGGCAGCCACATTACACGAGAAAAAGCGAGAAGTGGTAATTCGTAGTAAAAACCGCAGAAAACATAACGTTTTCAACATTTGTTTTCGTATCGACGTAACTGAAAATCTTCACATAGGACGCATTACTCTCAGAAACGTTTACATTTATCGTCTGGCAACTAATGCAGCGTGATGACGTTTGCGGTCGCACCACTCTGTACGAAGTAGAAGCTTCTAAGTTGTTGCAGTCACCAAGAAAGAGGCACAGAAATTCAAGTTTTAGTTTTTGAAAATTCAGTTTTTGGCTGCTTTTGCTGCCTTGTAGTTGACCTAGGACCTTAAGATTTTGCATGAACCGAACTCTGGCAGCCACATTACACGAGAAAAAGCGAGAAGTGGGAATTCGTAGTAAAAACCGCAGAAAACATAACGTTTTCAACATTTGTTTTCGTATCGACGTAACTGAAAATCTTCACATTGGACGCATTACTCTCAGAAACGTTTACATTTATCGTCTGGCAACTAATGCAGCGTGATTACGTTTGCGGTCGCACCACTCTGTACGAAATAGAAGCTTCTAAGTTGTTGCAGTCACCAAGAAAGAGGCACAGAAATTCCAGTTTTAGTTTTTGAAAATACAGTTTTTGGCTGCTTTTGCTGCCTTGTAGTTAACCTAGGACCTTAAGATTTGCATGAACCGAACTCTGGCAGCCACATTACACGGGAAAAAGCGAGAAGTGGTAATTCGTAGTAAAAACCGCAGAAAACATAACGTTTTCAACATTTGTTTTCGTATCGACGTAACTGAAAATCTTCACATTGGACGCATTACTCTCAGAAACGTTTACATTTGTCGTCTGGCAACTAATGCAGCGTGATTACGTTTGCGGTCGCACCACTCTGTACGAAGTAGAAGCTTCTAAGTTGTTGCAGTCACCAAGAAAGAGGTACAGAAATTCAAGTTTTAGTTTTTGAAAATTCAGTTTTTGGCTGCTTTTGCTGCCTTGTAGTTGACCTAGGACCTTAAGATTTTGCATGAACCGAACTCTGGCAGCCACATTACACGAGAAAAAGCGAGAAGTGGTAATTCGTAGTAAAAACCGCAGAAAACATAACGTTTTCAACATTTGTTTTCGTATCCACGTAACTGAAAATCTTCACATTGGACGCATTACTCTCAGAAACGTTTACATTTATCGTCTGGCAACTAAAGCAGCATGATGATGTTTGCGGTCGCACCACTCTGTACGAAGTAGAAGCTTCTAAGTTGTTGCAGTCACCAAGAAAGAGGCACAGAAATTCAGGATTTAGTTTTTGAAAATTTAGTTTTTGGCTGCTTTTGCTGCCTTGTAGTTGACCTAGGACCTTAAGATTTTGCATGAACCGAACTCTGGCAGCCACATTACACGAGAAAAAGCGAGAAGTGGTAATTCGTAGTAAAAACCGCAGAAAACATAACGTTTTCAACATTTGTTTTCGTATCGACGTAACTGAAAATCTTCACATTGGACGCATTACTCTCAGAAACGTTTACATTTATCGTCTGGCAACTAATGCGGCGTGATGACGTTTGCGGTCGCACCGCTCTGTACGAAGTAGAAGCTTCTAAGTTGTTGCAGTCACCAAGAAAGAGGCACAGAAATTCAAGTTTTAGTTTTTGAAAATTCAGTTTTTGGCTGCTTTTGTTGCCTTGTAGTTGACCTAGGACCTTACGATTTTGCATGAACCGAACTCTGGCAGCCACATTACACGAGAAAAAGCGAGAAGTGGTAATTCGTAGTAAAAGCCGCAGAAAACATAACGTTTTCAACATTTGTTTTCGTATCGACGTAACTGAAAATCTTCACATTGAACGCATTATTCTCAGAAACGTTTACATTTATCGTCTGGCAACTAATGCCGCGTGCTGAGGTTTGCGGTCGCACCACTTTGTACGAAGTAGAAGCTTCTAAGTTGTCGCAGTCACCAAGAAAGAGGCACAGAATTTCAAGTTTTAGTTTTTGAAAATTCAGTTTTTGGCTGCTTTTGCTGCCTTGTAGTTGACCTAGGACCTTAAGATTTTGCATGAACCGAACTCTGGCAGCCACATTACACGAGAAAAAGCGAGAAGTGGTAATTCGTAGTAAAAACCGCAGAAAACATAACGTTTTCAACATTTGTTTTCGTATCGACGTAACTGAAAATCTTCACATTGGACGCATTACTCTCAGAAACGTTTACATTTATCGTCTGGCAACTAATGCAGCGTGATTACGTTTGTGGTCGCACCACTCTGTACGAAGCGGAAGCTTCTAAGTTGTTGCAGTCACCAAGAAAGAGGCACAGAAATTCAAGTTTTAGTTTTTGAAAATTCAGTTTTTGGCTGCTTTTGCTGCCTTGTAGTTGACCTGGGACCTTAAGATTTTGCATGAACCGAACTCTGGCAGCCACATTACATGAGAGAAAGCGAGAAGTGGTAATTCGTAGTAAAAACCGCACAAAACATAACGTTTTCAACATTTGTTTTCGTATCGACGTAACTGAAAATGTTCACATTGGACGCATTACTCTCAGAAACGTTTACATTTATCGTCTGGCAACTAATGCAGCGTGATTACGTTTGCGGTCGCACCACTCTGTACGAAGTAGAAGCTTCTAAGTTGTTGCAGTCACCAAGAAAGAGGCACAGAAATTCAAGTTTTAGTTTTTGAAAATTCAGTTTTTGGCTGCTTTTGCTGCCTTGTAGTTGACCTAGGACCTTAAGATTTTGCATGAACCGAACTCTAGCAGCCACATTACACGAGAAAAAGCGAGAAGTGGTAATTCGTAGTATAAACCGCAGAAAACATTACGTTTTCAACATTTGTTTTCGTATCGACGTAACTGAAAATCTTCACATTGGACGCATTACTCTCAGAAACGTTTACATTTATCGTCTGGCAACTAATGCAGCGTGATGACGTTTGCGGTCGCACCACTCTGTACGAAGTAGAAGCTTCTAAGTTGTTGCAGTCACCAAGAAAGAGGCACAGAAATCTAAGTTTTAGTTTTTTAAAATTCAGTTTTTGGCTGCTTTTGCTGCCTTGTAGTTGACCTAGGACCTTAAGATTTTGCATGAACCGAACTCTGGCAGCCACATTACACGAGAAAAAGCGAGAAGTGGTAATTCGTAGTAAAAACCGCAGAAAACATAACGTTTTCAACATTTGTTTTCGTATCGACGTAACTGAAAATCTTCACATTGGACGCATTACTCTCAGAACGTTTACATTTATCGTCTGGCAACTAATGCAGCGTGATTACGTTTGCGGTCGCACCACTCTGTACGAAGTAGAAGCTTCTAAGTTGTTGCAGTCACCAAGAAAGAGGCACAGAAATTCAAGTTTTAGTTTTTGAAAATCAGTTTTTGGCTGCTTTTGCTGCCTTGTAATTTACCTAGGACCTTAAGATTTTGCATGAACCGAACTCTGGCAGTCACATTACACGAGAAAAAGCGAGAAGTGGTAATTCGTAGTAAAAACCGCAGAAAACATAACGTTTTCAACATTTGTTTTCGTATCGACGTAACTGAAAATCTTCACATTGGACGCATTACTCTCAGAAACATTTACATTTATCGTCTGGCAACTAACGCCGCGTGATGACGTTTGCGGTCGCACCACTCTGTACGAAGTAGAAACTTCTACGTTGTTGCAGTCACCAAGAAAGAGGCACAGAAATTAAAGTTTTAGTTTTTGAAATTTGAGTTTTTGTCTGCTTTTGCTGCCTTGTAGTTGACCTAGGAGCTTAAGATTTTGCATGAACCGAACTCTGGCAGCCACATTACACGAGAAAAAGCGAGAAGTGGTAATTCGTAGTAAAAACCGCAGAAAACATAACGTTTTCAACATTTGTTTTCGTATCGACGTAACTGAAAATCTTCACATTGGACGCATTACTCTCAGAAACGTTTACATTTATCGTCTGGCAACTAATGCAGCGTGATGACGTTTGCGGTCGCACCACTCTGTACGAAGCAGAAGCTTCTAAGTTGTTGCAGTCACCAAGAAAGAGGCACAGAAATTCAAGTTTTAGTTTTTGAAAATTCAGTTTTTGGCTGCTTTTGCTGCCTTGTAGTTGACCTAGGACCTTACGATTTTGCATGAACCGACCTCTGGCAGCCACATTACACGAGAGAAAGCGAGAAGTGGTAATTCGTAGTAAAAACCGCAGAAAACATAACGTTTTCAACATTTGTTTTCGTATCGACGTAACTGAAAATCTTCACATTGGACGCATTACTCTCAGAAACGTTTACATTTATCGTCTGGCAACTAACGCAGCGTGATGACGTTTGCGGTCTCACCACTCTGTACGAAGTAGAAGCTTCTAAGTTGTTGCAGTCACCAAGAAAGAGGCACAGAAATTCAAGTTTTAGTTTTTGAAAATTCAGTTTTTGGCTGCTTTTGCTGCCTTGTAGTTGACCTAGGACCTTAAGATTTTGCATGAACTGAACTCTGGCAGCCACATTACACGAGAAAAAGCGAGAAGTGGTAATTCGTAGTAAAAGCCGCAGAAAACATAACGTTTTCAACATTTGTTTTCGTATCGACGTAACTCAAAATCTTCACATTGAACGCATTATTCTCAGAAACGTTTACATTTATCGTCTGGCAACCAATGCCGCGTGCTGAGGTTTGCGGTCGCACCACTCTGTACGAAGTAGAAGCTTCTAAGTTGTTGCAGTCACCAAGAAAGAGGCACAGAAATTCAAGTTTTAGTTTTTGAAAATTCACTTTTTGGCTGCTTTTGCTGCCTTGTAGTTGACCTAGGACCTTAAGATTTTGCATGAGCCGAACTCTGGCAGCCACATTACACAAGAAAAAGCGAGAAGTGGTAATTCGTGGTAAAAACCGCACAAAACATAACGATTTCAACATTTGTTTTCGTATCGACGTAACTGAAAATCTTCACATTGGACGCATTACTCTCAGAAACGTTTACATTTATCGTCTGGCAACTAATGCAGCGTGATTACGTTTGCGGTCGCACCACTATGTACGAAGTAGAAGCTTCTAAGTTGTTGCAGTCACCAAGAAAGAGGCACAGAAATTCAAGTTTTTGTTTTTGAAAATTCAGTTTTTGGCTGCTTTTGCTGCCTTGTAGTTGACCTAGGACCTTAAGATTTTGCATGAACCGAACTCTGGCAGCCACATTACACGAGAAAAAGCGAGAAGTGGTAATTCGTAGTAAAAACCGCACAAAACATAACGTTTTCAACATTTGTTTTAGTATCGACGTAACTGAAAATCTTCACTTTGGACGCATTACTCTCAGAAACAATTACATTTATCGTCTGGCAACTAATGCAGCGTGATGACGTTTGCGGTCGCACCACTCTGTACGAAGTAGAAGCTTCTAAGTTGTTGCAGTCACCAAGAAAGAGGCACAGAAATTCAAGTTTTAATTTTTGAAAATTCAGTTTTTGGCTGCTTTTGCTGCCTTGTAGTTGACCTAGGACCTTAAGATTATGCATGAACCGAACCCTGGCAGCCACATTACAAGAGAAAAAGCGAGAAGTGGTAATTCGTAGTAAAAACCGCAGAAAACATAACGTTTTCAACATTTGTTTTCGTATCGACGTTACTGAAAATCTTCACATTGGACGCATTACTCTCAGAAACGTTTACATTTATCGTCTGGCAACTAATGCAACGTGATTACGTTTGCGGTCGCACCACTCTGTACGAAGTAGAAGCTTCTAAGGTGTTGCAGTCACCAAGAAAGAGGCACAGAAATTCAAGTTTTTGGTTTTTGAAAATTCAGTTTTAGGCTGCTTTTGCTGCCTTGTAGTTGACCTAGGACCTTACGATTTTGCATGAACCGAACTCTGGCAGTCACATTACACGAGAAAAAGCGAGAAGTGGTTATTCGTAGTAAAAACCGCAGAAAACATAACGTTTTCAATATTTTTTTTCGTATCGACATAACTGAAAATCTTCACATTGGACGCATTACTCTCAGAAACGTTTACATTTATCGTCTGGCAACTAATGCCGCGTGATGACGTTTGCGGTCGCACCACTCTGTACGAAGTAGAAGCTTCTAAGTTGTTGCAGTCACCAAGAAAGAGGCAAAGAAATTCAAGTTTTAGTTTTTGAAAATTCAGTTTTTGGCTTCCTTTGCTGCCTTGTAGTTGACCTAGGACCTTAAGATTTTGCATGAACCGAACTCTGGCAGCCACATTACACGAGAAAAAGCGAGAAGTGGTAATTCGTAGTAAAAACCGCAGAAAACATAACGTTTTCTACATTTGTTTTCGAAATGACGTAACTGAAAATCTTCACATTGGACGCATTACTCTCAGAAAAGTTTATATTTATCGTCTGGCAACTAATGCAGCGTGATGACGTTTGCGGTCGCACCACTCTGTACGAAGTAGAAGCTTCTAAGTCGTTGCAGTCACCAAGAAAGAGGCACAGAAATTCAAGTTTTAGTTTTTGAAAATTCAGTTTTTGGCTGCTTTTGCTGCCTTGTAGTTGACCTAGGTCCTTAAGATTTTTCATGAACCGAACTCTTGCAGCCACATTACACGAGAAAAAGCGAGAAGTGGTAATCCGTAGTAAAAACCGCAGAAAACATAATGTTTTCAACATTTGTTTTCGAAATGACGTAACTGAAAATCTTCACATTGGACGCATTACTCTCAGAAACGTTTACATTTGTCGTCTGGCAACTAATGCAGCGTGATGACGTTTGCGGTCGCACCACTCTGTACGAAGTAGAAGCTTCTAAGTTGTTGCAGTCACCAAAAAAGAGGCACAGAAATTCAAGTTTTAGTTTTTGAAAATTCAGTTTTTGGCTGCTTTTGCTGCCTTGTAGTTGACCTAGGACCTTAAGATTTTGCATGAACCGAACTCTGGCAGCCACATTACACGAGAAAAAGCGAGAAGTGGTAATTCGTTGTAAAAACCGCAGAAAACATAACGTTTTCAACATTTGTTTTCGTATCGACGTAACTGAAAATCTTCACATTGGACGCATTACTCTCAGAAACGTTTACATTTATCGTCTGGCAACTAATGCAGCGTGATGACGTTTGCGGTCTCACCACTCTGTACGAAGTAGAAGCATCTAAGTTGTTGCAGTCACCAAGAAAGAGGCACAGAAATTCAAGTTTTAGTTTTTGAAAATTCAGTTTTTGGCTGCTTTTGCTGCCTTGTAGTTGACCTAGGACCTTAAGATTTTGCATGAACCGAACTCTGGCAGCCACATTACACGAGAAAAAGCGAGAAGTGGTAATTCGTAGTAAAAGCCGCAGAAAACATAACGTTTTCATCATTTGTTTTCGTATCGACGTAACTCAAAATCTTCACATTGAACGCATTATTCTCAGAAACGTTTACATTTATCGTCTGGCAACTAATGCCGCGTGCTGAGGTTTGCGGTCGCACCACTCTGTACGAAGTAGAAGCTTCTAAGTTGTTGCAGTCACCAAGAAAGAGGCACAGAAATTCAAGTTTTAGTTTTTGAAAATTCAGTTTTTGGCTGCTTTTGCTGCCTTGTAGTTGACCTAGGACATTACGATTTTGCATGAGCCGAACTCTGGCAGCCACATTACACAAGAAAAAGCGAGAAGTGGTAATTCGTAGTAAAAACCGCAGAAAACATAACGTTTTCAACATTTGTTTTCGTATCGACGTAACTGAAAATCTTCACATTGGACGCATTACTCTCAGAAACGTTTACATTTATCGTCTGGCAACTAATGCAGCGTGATTACGTTTGCGGTCGCACCACTCTGTACGAAGTAGAAGCTTCTAAGTTGTTGCAGTCACCAAGAAAGAGGCACAGAAATTCAAGTTTTAATTTTTGAAAATTCAGTTTTTTGCCGCTTTTGCTGCCTTGTTGTTGACCTAGGACCTTAAGATTTTGCATGAACCGAACCCTGGCAGCCACATTACAAGAGAAAAAGCGAGAAGTGGTAATTCGTAGTAAAAACCGCAGAAAACAAAACGTTTTCAACATTTGTTTTCGTATCGACGTAACTGAAAATCTTCACATTGGACGCATTACTCTCAGAAACGTTTACATTTATCGTCTGGCAACTAATGCAACGTGATTACGCTTGCGGTCGCACCACTCTGTACGAAGTAGAAGCTTCTAAGGTGTTGCAGTCACCAAGAAAGAGGCACAGAAATTCTAGTTTTAGTTTTTGAAAATTCAGTTTTAGGCTGCTTTTGCTGCCTTGTAGTTGACCTAGGACCTTACGATTTTGCATGAACCGAACTCTGGCAGTCACATTACACGAGAAAAAGCGAGAAGTGGTAATTCGTAGTAAAAACCGCAGAAAACATAACGTTTTCAACATTTGTTTTCGTATCGTCGTAACTGAAAATCTTCACATTGGACGCATTACTCTCAGAAACGTTTACATTTATCGTCTGGCAACTAATGCCGCGTGATGACGTTTGCGGTCGCACCACTCTGTACGAAGTAGAAGCTTCTAAGTTGTTGCAGTCACCAAGAAAGAGGCAAAGAAATTCAAGTTTTAGTTTTTGAAAATTCAGTTTTTGGCTTCCTCTGCTGCCTTGTAGTTGACCTAGGACCTTAAGATTTTGCATGAACCGAACTCTGGCAGCCACATTACACGAGAAAAAGCGAGAAGTGGTAATTCGTAGTAAAAACCGCAGAAAACATAACGTTTTCAACATTTGTTTTCGAAATGACGTAACTGAAAATCTTCACATTGGACGCATTACTCTCAGAAACGTTTACATTTATCGTCTGGCAACTAATGCAGCGTGATGACGTTTGCGGTCGCACCACTCTGTACGAAGTAGAAGCTTCTAAGTTGTTGCAGTCACCAAAAAAGAGGCACAGAAATTCAAGTTTTAGTTTTTGAAAATTCAGTTTTTGGCTGCTTTTGCTGCCTTGTAGTTGACCTAGGACCTTAAGATTTTGCATGAACCGAACTCTGGCAGCCACATTACACGAGAAAAAGCGAGAAGTGGTAATTCGTAGTAAAAACCGCAGAAAACATAACGTTTTCAACATTTGTTTTCGTATCGACGTAACTGAAAATCTTCACATTGGACGTATTACTCTCAGAAACGTTTACATTTATCGTCTGGCAACTAATGCAGCGTGATGACGTTTGCGTTCTCACCACTCTGTACGAAGTAGAAGCATCTAAGTTGTTGCAGTCACCAAGAAAGAGGCACAGAAATTCAAGTTTTAGTTTTTGAAAATTCAGTTTTTGGCTGCTTTTGCTGCCTTGTAGTTGACCTAGGACCTTAAGATTTTGCATCAACCGAACTCTGGCAGCCTCATTACACGAGAAAAAGCGAGAAGTGGTAATTCGTAGTAAAAGCCGCAGAAAACATAACGTTTTCAACATTTGTTTTCGTATCGACGTAACTGAAAATCTTCACATTGGACGCATTATTCTCAGAAACGTTTACATTTATCGTCTGGCAACTAATGCCGCGTGCTGAGGTTTGCGGTCGCACCACTCCGTTCGAAGTAGAAGCTTCTAAGTTGTTGCAGTCACCAAGAAAGAGGCACAGAAATTCAAGTTTTAGTTTTTGAAAATTCAGTTTTGGGCTGCTTTTGCTGCCTTGTAGTTGACCTAGGACCTTAAGATTTTGCATGAGCCGAACTCTGGCAGCCACATTACACAAGAAAAAGCGAGAAGTGGTAATTCGTAGTAAAAACCGCACAAAACATAACGTTTTCAACATTTGTTTTCGTATCGACGTAACTGAAAATCTTCACATTGGACGCATTACTCTCAGAAACGTTTACATTTATCGTCTGGCAACTAATGCAGCGTGATTACGTTTGCGGTCGCACCACTATGTACGAAGTAGAAGCTTCTAAGTTGTTGCAGTCACCAAGAAAGAGGCACAGAAATTCAAGTTTTTGTTTTTGAAAATTCAGTTTTTGGCTGCTTTTGCTGCCTTGTAGTTGACCTAGGACCTTAAGATTTTGCATGAACCGAACTCTGGCAGCCACATTACACGAGAAAAAGCGAGAAGTGGTAATTCGTAGTAAAGACCGCACAAAACATAACGTTTTCAACATTTGTTTTCGTATCGACGTAACTGAAAATCTTCCCATTGGACGCATTTCTCTCAGAAACGTTTACATTTATCGTCTGGCAACCAATGCAGCGTGATTACGTTTGCGGTCGCACCACTCTGTACGAAGTAGAAGCTTCTAAGTTGTTGCAGTCACCAAGAAAGAGGCACAGAAATTCAAGTTTTAGTTTTTGAAAATTCAGTTTTTGGCTGCTTTTGCTGCCTTGTAGTTGACCTAGGACCTTAAGATTTTGCATGAACCGAACCCTGGCAGCCACATTACAAGAGAAAAAGCGAGAAGTGTTAATTCGTAGTAAAAACCGCAGAAAACATAACGTTTTCAACATTTGTTTTCGTATCGACGTAACTGAAAATCTTCACATTGGACGCATTACTCTCAGAAACATTTACATTTATCGTCTGGCAACTAATGCAACGTGATTACGTTTGCGGTCGCACCACTCTGTACGAAGTAGAAGCTTCTAAGGTGTTGCAGTCACCAAGAAAGAGGCACAGAAATTCAAGTTTTAGTTTTTGAAAATTCAGTTTTAGGCTGCTTTTGCTGCCTTGTAGTTGACCTAGGACCTTACGATTTTGCATGAACCGAACTCTGGCAGTCACATTACACGAGAAAAAGCGAGAAGTGGTAATTCGTAGTAAAAACCGCAGAAAACATAACGTTTTCAACATTTGTTTTCGTATCGACGTAACTGAAAATCTTCACATTGGACGCATTACTCTCAGAAACGTTTACATTTATCGTCTGGCAACTAATGCCGCGTGATGACGTTTGCGGTCGCACCACTCTGTACGAAGTAGAAGCTTCTAAGTTGTTGCAGTCACCAAGAAAGAGGCAAAGAAATTCAAGTTTTAGTTTTTGAAAATTCAGTTTTTGGCTTCCTCTGCTGCCTTGTAGTTGACCTAGGACCTTAAGATTTTGCATGAACCGAACTCTGGCAGCCACATTACACGAGAAAAAGCGAGAAGTGGTAATTCGTAGTAAAAACCGCACAAAACATAACGTTTTCAACATTTGTTTTCGAAATGACGTAACTGAAAATCTTCACATTGGACGCATTACTCTCAGAAACGTTTACATTTATCGTCTGGCAACTAATGCAGCGTGATGACGTTTGCGGTCGCACCACTCTGTACGAAGTAGAAGCTTCTAAGTTGTTGCAGTCACCAAAAAAGAGGCACAGAAATTCAAGTTTTAGTTTTTGAAAATTCAGTATTTGGCTGCTTTTGCTGCCTTGTAGTTGACCTAGGACCTTAAGATTTTGCATGAACCGAACTCTGGCAGCCACATTACACGAGAAAAAGCGAGAAGTGGTAATTCGTAGTAAAAACCGCAGAAAACATAACGTTTTCAACATTTGTTTTCGTATCGACGTAACTGAAAATCTTCACATTGGACGTATTACTCTCAGAAACGTTTACATTTATCGTCTGGCAACTAATGCAGCGTGATGACGTTTGCGTTCTCACCACTCTGTACGAAGTAGAAGCATCTAAGTTGTTGCAGTCACCAAGAAAGAGGCACAGAAATTCAAGTTTTAGTTTTTGAAAATTCAGTTTTTGGCTGCTTTTGCTGCCTTGTAGTTGACCTAGGACCTTAAGATTTTGCATCAACCGAACTCTGGCAGCCACATTACACGAGAAAAAGCGAGAAGTGGTAATTCGTAGTAAAAGCCGCAGAAAACATAACGTTTTCAACATTTGTTTTCGTATCGACGTAACTGAAAATCTTCACATTGGACGCATTATTCTCAGAAACGTTTACATTTATCGTCTGGCAACTAATGCCGCGTGCTGAGGTTTGCGGTCGCACCACTCCGTACGAAGTAGAAGCTTCTAAGTTGTTGCAGTCACCAAGAAAGAGGCACAGAAATTCAAGTTTTAGTTTTTGAAAATTCAGTTTTTGGCTGCTTTTGCTGCCTTGTAGTTGACCTAGGACCTTAAGATTTTGCATGAGCCGAACTCTGGCAGCCACATTACACAAGAAAAAGCGAGAAGTGGTAATTCGTAGTAAAAACCGCACAAAACATAACGTTTTCAACATTTGTTTTCGTATCGACGTAACTGAAAATCTTCACATTGGACGCATTACTCTCAGAAACGTTTACATTTATCGTCTGGCAACTAATGCAGCGTGATTACGTTTGCGGTCGCACCACTATGTACGAAGTAGAAGCTTCTAAGTTGTTGCAGTCACCAAGAAAGAGGCACAGAAATTCAAGTTTTTGTTTTTGAAAATTCAGTTTTTGGCTGCTTTTGCTGCCTTGTAGTTGACCTAGGACCTTAAGATTTTGCATGAACCGAACTCTGGCAGCCACATTACACGAGAAAAAGCGAGAAGTGGTAATTCGTAGTAAAGACCGCACAAAACATAACGTTTTCAACATTTGTTTTCGTATCGACGTAACTGAAAATCTTCCCATTGGACGCATTACTCTCAGAAACGTTTACATTTATCGTCTGGCAACTAATGCAGCGTGATTACGTTTGCGGTCGCACCACTCTGTACGAAGTAGAAGCTTCTAAGTTGTTGCAGTCACCAAGAAAGAGGCACAGAAATTCAAGTTTTAGTTTTTGAAAATTCAGTTTTTGGCTGCTTTTGCTGCCTTGTAGTTGACCTAGGACCTTAAGATTTTGCATGAACCGAACCCTGGCAGCCACATTACAAGAGAAAAAGCGAGAAGTGTTAATTCGTAGTAAAAACCGCAGAAAACATAACGTTTTCAACATTTGTTTTCGTATCGACGTAACTGAAAATCTTCACATTGGACGCATTACTCTCAGAAACGTTTACATTTATCGTCTGGCAACTAATGCAACGTGATTACGTTTGCGGTCGCACCACTCTGTACGAAGTAGAAGCTTCTAAGTTGTTGCAGTCACCAAGAAACAGGCACAGAAATTCAAGTTTTAGTTTTTGAAAATTCTGTTTTTGGCTGCTTTTGCTGCCTTGTAGTTGACCTAGGACCTTAAGATTTTGCATGAACCGAACTCTGGCAGCCTTATTACACGAGAAAAAGCGAGAAGTGGTAATTCGTAGTAAAAACCGCAGAAAACATAACGTTTTCAACATTTGTTTTCGAAATGACGTAACTGAAAATCTTCACATTGGACGCATTACTCTCAGAAAAGTTTACATTTATCGTCTGGCAACTAATGCAGCGTGATGACGTTTGCGGTCGCACCACTCTGTACGAAGTAGAAGCTTCTAAGTTGTTGCAGTCGCCAAGAAAGAGGCAAAGAAATTCAAGTTTTAGTTTTTGAAAATTCAGTTTTTGGCTGCCTTTGCTGCCTTGTAGTTGACCTAGGACCTTAAGATTATGCATGAACCGAACTCTGGCAGCCACATTACACGAGAAAAAGCGAGAAGTGGTTATTCGTAGTAAAAACCGCAGAAAACATAACGTTTTCTACATTTGTTTTCGAAATGACGTAACTGAAAATCTTCACATTGGACGCATTACTCTCAGAAACGTTTACATTTATCGTCTGGCAACTAATGCAGCGTGATGACGTTTGCGGTCGCACCACTCTGTACGAAGTAGAAGCTTCTAAGTTGTTGCAGTCACCGAGAAAGAGGCACAGAAATTCAAGTTTTAGTTTTTGAAAATTCAGTTTTTGGCTGCTTTTGCTGCCTTGTAGTTGACCTAGGACCTTAAGATTTTGCATGAACCGAACTCTGGCAGCCACATTACACAAGAAAAAGCGAGAAGTGGTAATTCGTAGTAAAAACCGCAGAAAACATAACGTTTTCAACATTTGTTTTCGTATCGACGTAACTGAAAATCTTCACATTGGACGCATTACTCTCAGAAACGTTTACATTTATCGTCTGGCAACTAATGCCGCGTGATGACGTTTGCGGTCGCACCACTCTGTACGACGTAGAAGCTTCTAAGTTGTTGCAGTCACCAAGAAAGAGGCACAGAAATTCAAGTTTTAGTTTTTGAAAATTCAGTTTTTGGCTTCCTTTGCTGCCTTGTAGTTGACCTAGGACCTTAAGATTTTGCATGAACCGAACTCTGGCAGCCACATTACACGAGAAAAAGCGAGAAGTGGTAATTCGTAGTAAAAACCGCACAAAACATAACGTTTTCAACATTTGTTTTCGTATCGACGTAACTGAAAATCTTCCCATTGGACGCATTACTCTCAGAAACGTTTACATTTATCGTCTGGCAACTAATGCAGCGTGATGACGTTTGCGGTCGCACCACTCTGTACGAAGTAGAAGCTTCTAAGTTGTTGCAGTCACCAAGAAAGAGGCACAGAAATTCAAGTTTTAATTTTTGAAAATTCAGTTTTTTGCCGCTTTTGCTGCCTTGTTGTTGACCTAGGACCTTAAGATTTTGCATGAACCGAACCCTGGAAGCCACATTACAAGAGAAAAAGCGAGAAGTGGTAATTCGTAGTAAAAACCGCAGAAAACATAACGTTTTCAACATTTGTTTTCGTATCGACGTAACTGAAAATCTTCACATTGGACGCATTACTCTCAGAAACGTTTACATTTATCGTCTGGCAACTAATGCAACGTGATTACGCTTGCGGTCGCACCACTCTGTACGAAGTAGAAGCTTCTAAGGTGTTGCAGTCACCAAGAAAGAGGCACAGAAATTCTAGTTTTAGTTTTTGAAAATTCAGTTTTAGGCTGCTTTTGCTGCCTTGTAGTTGACCTAGGACCTTACGATTTTGCATGAACCGAACTCTGGCAGTCACATTACACGAGAAAAAGCGAGAAGTGGTAATTCGTAGTAAAAACCGCAGAAAACATAACGTTTTCAACATTTGTTTTCGTATCGTCGTAACTGAAAATCTTCACATTGGACGCATTACTCTCAGAAACGTTTACATTTATCGTCTGGCAACTAATGCCGCGTGATGACGTTTGCGGTCGCACCACTCTGTACGAAGTAGAAGCTTCTAAGTTGTTGCAGTCACCAAGAAAGAGGCAAAGAAATTCAAGTTTTAGTTTTTGAAAATTCAGTTTTTGGCTTCCTCTGCTGCCTTGTAGTTGACCTAGGACCTTAAGATTTTGCATGAACCGAACTCTGGCAGCCACATTACACGAGAAAAAGCGAGAAGTGGTAATTCGTAGAAAAAACCGCAGAAAACATAACGTTTTCAACATTTGTTTTCGAAATGACGTAACTGAAAATCTTCACATTGGACGCATTACTCTCAGAAACGTTTACATTTATCGTCTGGCAACTAATGCAGCGTGATGAAGTTTGCGGTCGCACCACTCTGTACGAAGTAGAAGCTTCTAAGTTGTTGCAGTCACCAAAAAAGAGGCACAGAAATTCAAGTTTTAGTTTTTGAAAATTCAGTTTTTGGCTGCTTTTGCTGCCTTGTAGTTGACCTAGGACCTTAAGATTTTGCATGAACCGAACTCTGGCAGCCACATTACACGAGAAAAAGCGAGAAGTGGTAATTCGTAGTAAAAACCGCAGAAAACATAACGTTTTCAACATTTGTTTTCGTATCGACGTAACTGAAAATCTTCACATTGGACGTATTACTCTCAGAAACGTTTACATTTATCGTCTGGCAACTAATGCAGCGTGATGACGTTTGCGTTCTCACCACTCTGTACGAAGTAGAAGCATCTAAGTTGTTGCAGTCACCAAGAAAGAGGCACAGAAATTCAAGTTTTAGTTTTTGAAAATTCAGTTTTTGGCTGCTTTTGCTGCCTTGTAGTTGACCTAGGACCTTAAGATTTTGCATCAACCGAACTCTGGCAGCCACATTACACGAGAAAAAGCGAGAAGTGGTAATTCGTAGTAAAAGCCGCAGAAAACATAACGTTTTCAACATTTGTTTTCGTATCGACGTAACTGAAAATCTTCACATTGGACGCATTATTCTCAGAAACGTTTACATTTATCGTCTGGCAACTAATGCCGCGTGCTGAGGTTTGCGGTCGCACCACTCCGTACGAAGTAGAAGCTTCTAAGTTGTTGCAGTCACCAAGAAAGAGGCACAGAAATTCAAGTTTTAGTTTTTGAAAATTCAGTTTTGGGCTGCTTTTGCTGCCTTGTAGTTGACCTAGGACCTTAAGATTTTGCATGAGCCGAACTCTGGCAGCCACATTACACAAGAAAAAGCGAGAAGTGGTAATTCGTAGTAAAAACCGCACAAAACATAACGTTTTCAACATTTGTTTTCGTATCGACGTAACTGAAAATCTTCACATTGGACGCATTACTCTCAGAAACGTTTACATTTATCGTCTGGCAACTAATGCAGCGTGATTACGTTTGCGGTCGCACCACTATGTACGAAGTAGAAGCTTCTAAGTTGTTGCAGTCACCAAGAAAGAGGCACAGAAATTCAAGTTTTTGTTTTTGAAAATTCAGTTTTTGGCTGCTTTTGCTGCCTTGTAGTTGACCTAGGACCTTAAGATTTTGCATGAACCGAACTCTGGCAGCCACATTACACGAGAAAAAGCGAGAAGTGGTAATTCGTAGTAAAGACCGCACAAAACATAACGTTTTCAACATTTGTTTTCGTATCGACGTAACTGAAAATCTTCCCATTGGACGCATTACTCTCAGAAACGTTTACATTTATCGTCTGGCAACTAATGCAGCGTGATTACGTTTGCGGTCGCACCACTCTGTACGAAGTAGAAGCTTCTAAGTTGTTGCAGTCACCAAGAAAGAGGCACAGAAATTCAAGTTTTAGTTTTTGAAAATTCAGTTTTTGGCTGCTTTTGCTGCCTTGTAGTTGACCTAGGACCTTAAGATTTTGCATGAACCGAACCCTGGCAGCCACATTACAAGAGAAAAAGCGAGAAGTGTTAATTCGTAGTAAAAACCGCAGAAAACATAACGTTTTCAACATTTGTTTTCGTATCGACGTAACTGAAAATCTTCACATTGGACGCATTACTCTCAGAAACGTTTACATTTATCGTCTGGCAACTAATGCAACGTGATTACGTTTGCGGTCGCACCACTCTGTACGAAGTAGAAGCTTCTAAGGTGTTGCAGTCACCAAGAAAGAGGCACAGAAATTCAAGTTTTAGTTTTTGAAAATTCAGTTTTAGGCTGCTTTTGCTGCCTTGTAGTTGACCTAGGACCTTACGATTTTGCATGAACCGAACTCTGGCAGTCACATTACACGAGAAAAAGCGAGAAGTGGTAATTCGTAGTAAAAACCGCAGAAAACATAACGTTTTCAACATTTGTTTTCGTATCGACGTAACTGAAAATCTTCACATTGGACGCATTACTCTCAGAAACGTTTACATTTATCGTCTGGCAACTAATGCCGCGTGATGACGTTTGCGGTCGCACCACTCTGTACGAAGTAGAAGCTTCTAAGTTGTTGCAGTCACCAAGAAAGAGGCAAAGAAATTCAAGTTTTAGTTTTTGAAAATTCAGTTTTTGGCTTCCTCTGCTGCCTTGTAGTTGACCTAGGACCTTAAGATTTTGCATGAACCGAACTCTGGCAGCCACATTACACGAGAGAAAGCGAGAAGTGGTAATTCGTAGTAAAAACCGCAGAAAACATAACGTTTTCAACATTTGTTTTCGAAATGACGTAACTGAAAATCTTCACATTGGACGCATTACTCTCAGAAACGTTTACATTTATCGTCTGGCAACTAATGCAGCGTGATGACGTTTGCGGTCGCACCACTCTGTACGAAGTAGAAGCTTCTAAGTTGTTGCAGTCACCAAAAAAGAGGCACAGAAATTCAAGTTTTAGTTTTTGAAAATTCAGTATTTTGCTGCTTTTGCTGCCTTGTAGTTGACCTAGGACCTTAAGATTTTGCATGAACCGAACTCTGGCAGCCACATTACACGAGAAAAAGCGAGAAGTGGTAATTCGTAGTAAAAACCGCAGAAAACATAACGTTTTCAACATTTGTTTTCGTATCGACGTAACTGAAAATCTTCACATTGGACGTATTACTCTCAGAAACGTTTACATTTATCGTCTGGCAACTAATGCAGCGTGATGACGTTTGCGTTCTCACCACTCTGTACGAAGTAGAAGCATCTAAGTTGTTGCAGTCACCAAGAAAGAGGCACAGAAATTCAAGTTTTAGTTTTTGAAAATTCAGTTTTTGGCTGCTTTTGCTGCCTTGTAGTTGACCTAGGACCTTAAGATTTTGCATCAACCGAACTCTGGCAGCCACATTACACGAGAAAAAGCGAGAAGTGGTAATTCGTAGTAAAAGCCGCAGAAAACATAACGTTTTCAACATTTGTTTTCGTATCGACGTAACTGAAAATCTTCACATTGGACGCATTATTCTCAGAAACGTTTACATTTATCGTCTGGCAACTAATGCCGCGTGCTGAGGTTTGCGGTCGCACCACTCCGTACGAAGTAGAAGCTTCTAAGTTGTTGCAGTCACCAAGAAAGAGGCACAGAAATTCAAGTTTTAGTTTTTGAAAATTCAGTTTTTGGCTGCTTTTGCTGCCTTGTAGTTGACCTAGGACCTTAAGATTTTGCATGAGCCGAACTCTGGCAGCCACATTACACAAGAAAAAGCGAGAAGTGGTAATTCGTAGTAAAAACCGCACAAAACATAACGTTTTCAACATTTGTTTTCGTATCGACGTAACTGAAAATCTTCACATTGGACGCATTACTCTCAGAAACGTTTACATTTATCGTCTGGCAACTAATGCAGCGTGATTACGTTTGCGGTCGCACCACTATGTACGAAGTAGAAGCTTCTAAGTTGTTGCAGTCACCAAGAAAGAGGCACAGAAATTCAAGTTTTTGTTTTTGAAAATTCAGTTTTTGGCTGCTTTTGCTGCCTTGTAGTTGACCTAGGACCTTAAGATTTTGCATGAACCGAACTCTGGCAGCCACATTACACGAGAAAAAGCGAGAAGTGGTAATTCGTAGTAAAGACCGCACAAAACATAACGTTTTCAACATTTGTTTTCGTATCGACGTAACTGAAAATCTTCCCATTGGACGCATTACTCTCAGAAACGTTTACATTTATCGTCTGGCAACTAATGCAGCGTGATTACGTTTGCGGTCGCACCACTCTGTACGAAGTAGAAGCTTCTAAGTTGTTGCAGTCACCAAGAAAGAGGCACAGAAATTCAAGTTTTAGTTTTTGAAAATTCAGTTTTTGGCTGCTTTTGCTGCCTTGTAGTTGACCTAGGACCTTAAGATTTTGCATGAACCGAACCCTGGCAGCCACATTACAAGAGAAAAAGCGAGAAGTGTTAATTCGTAGTAAAAACCGCAGAAAACATAACGTTTTCAACATTTGTTTTCGTATCGACGTAACTGAAAATCTTCACATTGGACGCATTACTCTCAGAAACGTTTACATTTATCGTCTGGCAACTAATGCAACGTGATTACGTTTGCGGTCGCACCACTCTGTACGAAGTAGAAGCTTCTAAGGTGTTGCAGTCACCAAGAAAGAGGCACAGAAATTCAAGTTTTAGTTTTTGAAAATTCAGTTTTAGGCTGCTTTTGCTGCCTTGTAGTTGACCTAGGACCTTACGATTTTGCATGAACCGAACTCTGGCAGTCACATTACACGAGAAAAAGCGAGAAGTGGTAATTCGTAGTAAAAACCGCAGAAAACATAACGTTTTCAACATTTGTTTTCGTATCGACGTAACTGAAAATCTTCACATTGGACGCATTACTCTCAGAAACGTTTACATTCATCGTCTGGCAACTAATGCCGCGTGATGACGTTTGCGGTCGCACCACTCTGTACGAAGTAGAAGCTTCTAAGTTGTTGCAGTCACCAAGAAAGAGGCAAAGAAATTCAAGTTTTAGTTTTTGAAAATTCAGTTTTTGGCTTCCTCTGCTGCCTTGTAGTTGACCTAGGACCTTAAGATTTTGCATGAACCGAACTCTGGCAGCCACATTACACGAGAGAAAGCGAGAAGTGGTAATTCGTAGTAAAAACCGCAGAAAACATAACGTTTTCAACATTTGTTTTCGAAATGACGTAACTGAAAATCTTCACATTGGACGCATTACTCTCAGAAACGTTTACATTTATCGTCTGGCAACTAATGCAGCGTGATGACGTTTGCGGTCGCACCACTCTGTACGAAGTAGAAGCTTCTAAGTTGTTGCAGTCACCAAAAAAGAGGCACAGAAATTCAAGTTTTAGTTTTTGAAAATTCAGTATTTGGCTGCTTTTGCTGCCTTGTAGTTGACCTAGGACCTTAAGATTTTGCATGAACCGAACTCTGGCAGCCACATTACACGAGAAAAAGCGAGAAGTGGTAATTCGTAGTAAAAACCGCAGAAAACATAACGTTTTCAACATTTGTTTTCGTATCGACGTAACTGAAAATCTTCACATTGGACGTATTACTCTCAGAAACGTTTACATTTATCGTCTGGCAACTAATGCAGCGTGATGACGTTTGCGTTCTCACCACTCTGTACGAAGTAGAAGCATCTAAGTTGTTGCAGTCACCAAGAAAGAGGCACAGAAATTCAAGTTTTAGTTTTTGAAAATTCAGTTTTTGGCTGCTTTTGCTGCCTTGTAGTTGACCTAGGACCTTAAGATTTTGCATCAACCGAACTCTGGCAGCCACATTACACGAGAAAAAGCGAGAAGTGGTAATTCGTAGTAAAAGCCGCAGAAAACATAACGTTTTCAACATTTGTTTTCGTATCGACGTAACTGAAAATCTTCACATTGGACGCATTATTCTCAGAAACGTTTACATTTATCGTCTGGCAACTAATGCCGCGTGCTGAGGTTTGCCGTCGCACCACTCCGTACGAAGTAGAAGCTTCTAAGTTGTTGCAGTCACCAAGAAAGAGGCACAGAAATTCAAGTTTTAGTTTTTGAAAATTCAGTTTTTGGCTGCTTTTGCTGCCTTGTAGTTGACCTAGGACCTTAAGATTTTGCATGAGCCGAACTCTGGCAGCCACATTACACAAGAAAAAGCGAGAAGTGGTAATTCGTAGTAAAAACCGCACAAAACATAACGTTTTCAACATTTGTTTTCGTATCGACGTAACTGAAAATCTTCACATTGGACGCATTACTCTCAGAAACGTTTACATTTATCGTCTGGCAACTAATGCAGCGTGATTACGTTTGCGGTCGCACCACTATGTACGAAGTAGAAGCTTCTAAGTTGTTGCAGTCACCAAGAAAGAGGCACAGAAATTCAAGTTTTTGTTTTTGAAAATTCAGTTTTTGGCTGCTTTTGCTGCCTTGTAGTTGACCTAGGACCTTAAGATTTTGCATGAACCGAACTCTGGCAGCCACATTACACGAGAAAAAGCGAGAAGTGGTAATTCGTAGTAAAGACCGCACAAAACATAACGTTTTCAACATTTGTTTTCGTATCGACGTAACTGAAAATCTTCCCATTGGACGCATTACTCTCAGAAACGTTTACATTTATCGTCTGGCAACTAATGCAGCGTGATTACGTTTGCGGTCGCACCACTCTGTACGAAG
Source organism: Schistocerca serialis cubense (assembly GCF_023864345.2). NCBI lineage: Eukaryota > Metazoa > Arthropoda > Insecta > Orthoptera > Acrididae > Schistocerca > Schistocerca serialis. The sequence continues at coordinate 53,534,851 of NC_064649.1, forward strand.
TAGAAGCTTCTAAGTTGTTGCAGTCACCAAGAAAGAGGCACAGAAATTCAAGTTTTAGTTTTTGAAAATTCAGTTTTTGGCTGCTTTTGCTGCCTTGTAGTTGACCTAGGACCTTAAGATTTTGCATGAACCGAACCCTGGCAGCCACATTACAAGAGAAAAAGCGAGAAGTGGTAATTCGTAGTAAAAACCGCAGAAAACATAACGTTTTCAACATTTGTTTTCGAAATGACGTAACTGAAAATCTTCACATTGGACGCATTACTCTCAGAAACGTTTACATTTATCGTCTGGCAACTAATGCAGCGTGATGACGTTTGCGGTCGCACCACTCTGTACGAAGTAGAAGCTTCTAAGTTGTTGCAGTCACCAAAAAAGAGGCACAGAAATTCAAGTTTTAGTTTTTGAAAATTCAGTATTTGGCTGCTTTTGCTGCCTTGTAGTTGACCTAGGACCTTAAGATTTTGCATGAACCGAACTCTGGCAGCCACATTACACGAGAAAAAGCGAGAAGTGGTAATTCGTAGTAAAAACCGCAGAAAACATAACGTTTTCAACATTTGTTTTCGTATCGACGTAACTGAAAATCTTCACATTGGACGTATTACTCTCAGAAACGTTTACATT